>NW_019394219.1:865216-1582716 GCF_000648675.2 Cimex lectularius
ACAAAATAAACGCACCACCCTTAAATTTTAATATATGTGTGTTTATTCATATTTTGCATACCAAAAATAGGATTAAACTTTTTAAACATTTTTTTACATACTCACCCTACCTTTATCATTTCTAAAAAAAGGTTTGGTTGTAAAAATAAGACATATAAAAAGAAAATATTTACTACCTAACCCTAAAAAATATTGATTAAAAAGTTCAAAAACAATTAAAAACGTAGTATTTCCACCTTTGGCACAAATCTCGTCCGCATGGCTTTGCATTCTGTGGCAATTATTAGGTTTCGTGGTCCGCTTGACCAAATAATTCTGTGGAAATCTGATAAAATCCTCAGAAATTATTTCTCATTCATAAAAAACGGCCGTTTCTAACTCATCTAGGGTGTTAGGATCTGGGTTTCGCCGTCGTACTCCTCGCCTAAGTTGGTCCCAAATGTGGTCGATTGGGTTCAAACCTGGACTTCGAGCTGGCCACACCAAGCACTCAATTCCAGCCTTATTCAGGTAGTCATCCACAATACGTGCTCTATGGGATCTGGCATTATCCTAGATTAGCAAGAAACTCTAACCGATGTGGGGGGGGGGCAAATGGCAGTACATGCTCTTCGATTATTTCTTATAAGTACCTCTGTGAGGTTACAGATTTTCCTCAGCCAATTCGAGCGTCCAAGGAAATGCCACCCAAGAACATCAATGACACACTGTGGAATGCCTCCTGAGGAACCTTACTGCATGAGACGTACGTTCCTCCTGAGCATCTCCTAATTTCTCCGGAAATTACGCCCATCTGATGATTTGAGACAAACTCTCACTTCATTTGTAAAAACAACTCGTCACTAATCTTCCAATGTTCAATTCAAATGGTTCGTGCGAATTGAAGTCTGGCCATTTTCTGAGACGTGGTAAGATGGGGTCCACGAGCCGGTTGCTGTCTTGTGTTATTTTCACTCAGCCTTCTTCTTACAATCCTGAAGGAAAACGTAACATTTCAGACTTGTCTTATCAGATTTCTTATCTCATATTCCGTAATGCTGCGGTTTTGTAGAACCTGATGACTACATGAATCTATCGTCTCTCTCGTATGTAGACCTAGGTCGACACTGTCCTGGCCTACTAATGTGAAGCCCTGTTTCCCCTTCCGATTGCAGAGGATTTGCACTCAGGAATCTTTCCTCTAACTCTCTATCTCCTTGTCCCTGGTACTGTTATACACTCAAATGCCTGACTGGAGCCATTGAAAAAGATTTAAGAATAATAATAAAATCAAACGCATCTTTTGTACTTAATGCACTATTTTGAGCAAAACCATGTAATAAATTGTTCGTTAAATTTTATGAGCCCAACCATTTGTTAGTTAATTGTTAGTTAAATGTAATTGTTTTAAATAAAGTTATTCCGGTGCTTTGATACATTTTCTGCCATTAAATAATTTTTACAAAAACTCATGAATTTTTGATCTCGTTTAATTTGGTTTATATTAAAATAAGAATGTTGTAATTAATATCGCAACGCATCTTTTGTTCTTGATGCACTATTTTGAGCAAAACCATGTAATAAATTGTTCGTTAAATTTTATGAGCCCAACCATTTGTTAGTTAATTGTTAGTTAAATTTAATTGTTTTAAATAAAGTTATTCCGGTGCTTTGGTACATTTTCTGCCATTAAATAATTTTTACAAAAACTCATGAATTTTTGATCTCGTTTAATTTAGTTTATATCAAAATAAGATTGTTGTAATTAATATAACGACAAAATTACATATATATAGTTTGAAATAAACTACAAAAAATATTAGTGTCCTGTTCTGAAGCTACTCTACAAAAATGGTGTAATTTTATGAGCAAAACCATGAAATAAATTATTAGCTTAATTCATTATATCAAAAAATGGTATTCCGGTTTTTTCATCAATTTTCTACCAAACCATTAAAATTAATTTAAAAAAAACTAAAGAATTTTTGATCTCGGTTAAATTGGTTTATATTACAATAAGTATGTTGTAATTAAAAAACGACAATAATACATGTAATTTGAATAAAAGTATGAGTGTCCGGTTCTTTTCTCTTCGACTGTACTCGATGCGACCCGACGAAAATCTGGACAGTGGGGATCACATAGCGTAGAGTGTAGAGTAGGGTAGCGTTGAGTGGCATCTGGCAGATATGCACGGGGACTCTTATGGAAAAATGGACTTTGGATTTGCGTCGGGTAGCATCAGGTAGCGTCGCATGGCGTTATATCGGGTAAGTGCGTTCCCGGCTTAAAGCTTGCGGAACGTTTCAAAATGTATTGTATTGTTGACATATTTTTTGCTCAAGCCCTGTCGATATGTTAAATTTAGCAAATAAAAAAGATTTAATATTGCTTGCCAAACCCAATATTGACGCAATAAAATAAATACACGAAATATCTTGGAGATCTCTCTTCACCGTCTAAAAACGAAAATTGCTCCGAATACAAACATTACTTGATTTCCGCTGACATTTCAAGACAATACTTACAAGCATTTTCATACATTTGTGTGTTGTGAATCCCCAAGCCGCAGAATATGGCAAACGCTTCAAAAATCGATATATCACAGTCTGTAAACGGTTGGCCAGTTTCCTGGAACATATTTCGGAAATGAATTAGTACGGCGTTTTTCCTCTGGCTCGCGTTTTCATACTTTGTTTATGAGCTGGGCGACGCCGATGATTTGTTTCTGTCCGTTGATTATGGGCATGCAGAGGATACATTTGACCTCATTGTCATATTCGCCACCGGTCACTGTTTGGTTCATCCAGGTCGACACGTCTCCAATAGTCAGGATCTAAAATTTCTAATCGTGAGTGCTGATTTTCTCTACTCTGACAACATATAAAATGATACTTAAGGTATATCATCTATGTTCTTTATAAACAATGTTTAATACCCTTTTGGCTATCAACATAATAGCTAAATTTATGAGAGTGGTAACATCTAAAAATAAGCCGTCAAAATCAAAGAGATTTATTAGAAGAGAATTATAAATTATTTTCACACTTTAAAATTTATGAGTGTGAATGCACAAGTTAAATCACATATATCTATACTTAATTTTTTAATGTGCTCTTCTTTATGAACAATGTTTAATACCCTTTCGGTGCCAAGGGACTAACAACATAGTATCAACATAATAGTTAAATTAATTAATCTGTATTTAAGGTATTGGTTGAGATAAAAAAGTCAGTGTCACAAGCGGGATTCGAACCCACGACCTTCGGCTAAAAACGCCGCTGCTCTAACCACTTGAGCTATCGCGACCCCGATCCACTCGGACACTAACTTCCATCTCAACCTCACCTCTCAAATTTTCCCTCCTTTTTTCGGTTTTCCAAATGCCGTGTAATCTATTTGATTCTCGGCGACAAACGAAATGGCCACGGAGAGCTTTAGTGAAGTATGCTTCATTTTGCTTTTACATTTATTAGGTTTCGTGGTCCGATTGACCAAATAAATTCTTTTCAATTAATTAATCTTTAATTAAGGTTTTGGTTGAGATAAAAAAAGTCAGCGTCACAAGCGGGATTCAAAGGTGGGTTGAGATGGGAAGTTAGTGTCCGAGTGGATGGAGATCACGATAGCTCAAGCGGCGTATTTAGCCGAAGGTCGTGGGTTCGAATCCCGCTTGTGACACTGACTTTTTTATCTCAACCAATACCTTAAATACAGATTAATTATTTGAAAGATATTATTTGGTCAAGCGGACCCCGAAAACTAGTGAATTTAATAATAGCAAAATTTATGAGAGTGGCAACACCAAAAAATAAGACGACAAAATCGAAGAGTATTAATTACAAGAGAATTATAAATTATTTTCACAACTTAAAATTTATGCGTGCTGATGCACAAGTTAAGCCACATATATCTACACCTAATTTATTAATTTACTCTTCTTTATGATCAACATTTAATACCCTTTTGATGCCAGGGGACTAAAAACATAGTATCAACATAATAGCTAAATTTATGAGAGCGGCAACACCTAAAAATAAGACGACAAAATCGAAGAGTATTAATTAGAAGGCAATAAATTATTTTCACAACTTAAAATTTATGAGTGTTAATGCACAAGTTAAATCATATAGTTCTATACTTAATTTTTTAATATGCTCTTCTTTACATATCTACACATAATTTATTAATGTTCTTAACAAAATTTAATAGAAACCAATTATAGTATATGGTGGTTGCTAACTTACATAATTAACAACTGATATTTTTCGAATATCAAATTTATGGATTTATTGGATGGAACTATAAAATTTTTTCACGGATGATTTTTTTAATGAAAGAATTTTAATTTTTAATAACAGTCCTAGCTGGATAGAGCATAGTTAGCTACCGAAAAAAGAAAGATGAGGCTGAAACTGAAATATAATTTTTCTTTTACCTGTCCACTGGCAGCGACGTAGCTGGCGATTTGTGCCAGCCTAGATTTGTCGAGGTCGCTTTGATTCGGCGTGTATACTTGGGCTTTTTGCGAATCGGACTTCAGCTCAAACACTACTGTGAATTTCATCTGAAACAGGATAAAATTCCCGAAAATAAGATGAATACCTTACCGAATAGTTGGGTATCGAGTTCAAGCATACTTTCGTCCGTTTTTTCGGTGCGAGTATTTCTTCAACATTGACATTATTGCTCTGGAAAGTATTTCTAGATTAGAGATTATTCGAGATTGAACAGTTCAAAAGCAAAGGACTCACTTCTCGCCTGCACAAAGGCTTACGCTCCGGTATGACCACTCCCGTGTCGCACAAGCTTTCCAAGTGGATCTGTGAAAATTAGAGGATTAGAGAGGCGACGGGTTAAAGGCTTTCGTTCGAAGACTCACGGCTTCGCCGCAGTGGGTATCCAAGAGGAAAACGGCGCACCTTTCGCACTTGAGGAGATCACGAGCCTCGGTCATTATCTTAGTCACTAGCCTTTCCAAGTTGTTCTGCTCCTCGAATATTGACCTGGCCAAATTGAGCAGAATCTGAAAATTAAATCGGCGTTGATAACTTGAAGTGCAATGGGCAATAGTTTGCGTCAATCCCCTTAATCAGTAAAACTAAATAACAAGTATATACTGTTCTTTAATTTAATGGGTTTTGTTGAATGACTAATTTGTGCCCGGCAGGTAGAGAAAGTTTGTTTGACGGGTATATACGGTATAATTAAAAGGGAGCCATGATTTGGTTCCATATGGGGAGTACATAATTTACTTCTGTTAAACCTTTACTTTCCTCTCATACTGTTTACAATAATTTAAAGGGAAGTTGACGATTTTATGTAATTCAATGTTGATTTTAAATTCATTAATTTTTATGTAAGGTTGAGATAAAACAGTCAGTGTCCGGGATTCGAACCCACGACATTTGGCGAAATACGCCGCTGCTCTACCACTTAAGCTATCGTGACTTCGATCCACTCAGACACCAACTTCCCATCTCAACCCCACCTTTCGAATTTTCCCTCCTTTTTGCAATTTTTCAAATGTCGTGTAATCTATTCGACTCTTGGCGACAAATGAAATGGCCACGGAGTGCTTTCGTGAAGGTATACTTCATTTTACATATTAAATTCATTAGAGTTCGTGGTCCGATTGACCAAATAATTTTTTTCAATTAATTAATCTTTATGTAAGGTATTGGTTGAGATAAACGTATGGATTGAAGTCACGATAGCTCAAGTGATAGAGAAGCGGCGTATATAGCCGACGGTCGTGGGTTCGAATCCCGCTCGTGAGACTGACTTTTTATCAGAACCAATGGACTCTAATTGATTGATTTTAAAATTAAAAAACTCGTTCGTGTTGTGACAAAGCAATGCAGCAGTTCTGGATTCCAGCCAAACGTATACATTAAATGACCCGGTCAAAAATATACATTAAAAAAAAATTCCGCTTAAATGGTTCATCGCTGTCATTGATTAGTTGCATAAATAAATAGAGAATGAAATAGATAGGTTATTTAGAATCAGATTGGAATATCACGGAAAATCGAAGGTAATGGTGTTTGTAACGGGGCGGGGGGTTGCATGGGGTTGTCCTGTCAAAGTCGAGTAATAGTACTTCAGAGGGAGAGTCGATCTCGTTAAATATTGGCGTTTTGTCCTCACCCCTAGCCCAACCGGCATCAAAAAATATAAAGTCTGTGATCAAAGTGGATTTTCTTTATTTAACAATTTAATTGTTCTCTGTTTGTTGTTCATTGTTTTTATTTTCTAAGCACACAGCAAACCGGATTCTATTCAAATCTGTCGCGAATTGTTTGCTCAAATAACATTAATTCCATCAACAGTTTTAAACTTTTCAGTTACGGTTACGATAATTAAAAGTTCTTATAATTTATTGATGTACAATAGTCGTTTTAATTGATGAATACGTTTGTTTTTGAAGTTCTGTGGCCGCATCAAAATTTGATCGCCACAATAAAGATCGAATTTTGAGAGTAGTAACATGTAAAACGCTTCAGAAAGTTGAACAGTTAGCTGCAATAAAAAAGAATTCCATTGCTGAGTTTACAGAATTTCGTCGAATAGTGGAACGAATAAAGAAGACACCTGTGTCAAGAAAACAAGAAGTTTTAACTATTTTGGCTGATACAATGGAGGAAAATCAAAGCGACTATGTCAGTGATTGAATTGGTCCCACTATTAACTTTGGTTGCCTATACCGTTATGTCATAAATTTTGTAGAGCCACTTTATGAAAAGGTAATCTAGGTAATCTGTAAATGATTTTTATTTATTAATTCAAATTTAGTGCAGGATTTTCACGATCAGGGATCAGATTTCATGGTTAAGGTAGTGTAAAAATTCAACCAAATGGAAAACTTCTTTTGAAGAGGTCATTCGGATTGTCCGGCAATGGTATTACGACATTCGTTTCCCACTGGGGTCGCATTGTCTTTTAATATTGAGGTTCTTTAGCGTGCGCACTTAGCCGTCAGGCCTTATCACAGGTTTTAGATTCTCAAGTTAGTAAGGACTCACTTCCGCGCATGGAAAATCTGCTTCTTCCGTGAGGTTCGGTGTAGAAGCCGCAAATCCACAGTTTAATCGAGACATGCTGACCTCTCCCGCTTGCCCCTTCCGAGGGGATGGGTTAACGTTGTGCACTTAACCAGTGACGCACGTAAAGGGATACCCAAAAAGTGGTCGAAATGCATCGTCCTAGTCTCCCACGCACTCCCCAGAGAGAGAAGATAACTCTATCTCCCTGGGTGTAGGGGCTCCGCTAGCGTCGAAACCTCCGGATACCTTCAGCCGCGGTTTTGATTTAGAAGAATTTCTAACCACCCCCTAGAGGAGACCATGCCTACGGTAAAGGCAGCTCAAACGGCCGCCACCGACAAGCACCCGTCCCCGTCCACCATTCCTCACGCATTCGAGGGACGCCGGCAGCGTAGTCACAGCTCCTCGCTAGCTATACAATCTCGGCAATCCGATCCATCCGATTCCCAAGAGGTCGGGAGGTAATTCGGAGGTCATGCGCATGTACTACGGTCCACGGCCACGAATGAACCACAGGCTCTTCTATAGGCACCCGCCAGGGGTCTCACCACTCAGGCACCGCGAGTCCTTACCCATGCAGCTGGGTGAACTTGGAACGAAAATACGCTGCACCTCAATGCAGATGGATATGCACCCTCCCCCATCAGTATATATATTTAGACAGGATCTGATACCGCGTGTGCCTCTGTTACAGCACCTGCCGTTCGCGGCCAGCTCTCAAGCCAGCAACTCCCTTAACGCATCTCAAGGAACTAGGTAGGCGTAGTCTCAGCGTTCTCGCACGCTATACGCTTCCTTGGTCTTGTCATCCAATGCATGCAGAGGCTGCTGAAGGCGACCAAGCGCGCCAGGAAACACGTACCAGCTTGTGCTTCAGAGAGTGCGTCACGTTCTCAAAGATATACCATTATTTTGTGGCTGGAAACCCCCCTTGTAAAATGTATAATGTATAATGGTATTAAGTCAATCAAATTTTAAGTACATACTTGGTTCCTCTTAAACTCTTGTACGG
Source organism: Cimex lectularius (assembly GCF_000648675.2). Lineage (NCBI taxonomy): Eukaryota > Metazoa > Arthropoda > Insecta > Hemiptera > Cimicidae > Cimex > Cimex lectularius. The sequence goes on from NW_019394219.1 coordinate 873,254, forward strand.
ACATTTCGAAAAGCTGTGCGTTCTGGATTCCAATGCCGCAGAACGTAAGATACCTCTGGAATACCTAAAAGCCGAGATAACGTGTTACTCATTCGGTTTGAATAAACAAAACCGCTGAAATTACCTCGACGTCCCTATCAGAAAACTCCTGCGATCCGTCCGTTTTGTTAATAATCTGCGCCACCCCGATTACGTCGCCCTCGTAGTTGCAGATGGGCCCGCATAGGATGGTGGTCGTCTTGTAGCCGGTTCGCATGTCTATCTCGCTGTTGAACCTGGGGTCCTGCAACAATTTAAAATCTTTCAATAAAAGATCATTGATAATGGTGATTCAATTTACTTACCAATTGGCTTTATATAACGAAAAAGGAGGAAATGCAAGAAATGAATGAACATCTTTGACGCTGATACCGTTGACAATAAAAAAGAACCGTAATAGAGAAAATAGAAATAAGTCCTTTCTACATTGTAAAAAAAGAAACGAAAATTGGTCGTATAAACAATTAAAGTTTTTCTAAGATCGAATTTTTAAGGAAAGAAGGCACATATTTGGGACAAACTGCAGAAGGTGTGAAAGTTGGAATTTTGACAACCAAAATGAACGTGTACTGACCGTGTAGGCGTCCTTGATGTTGATAACTTCCTTCTTCTTGGCCACCACCCCTGCCACACCAACCCCGAAAGGTATTCTGATCTCTTCAGCTTTGGCTTTCTTGATCGCATCTTCAAGCTCTGAAAAAAATTTTTGATAAATTGAGTTTGATAAATTTAATCGTTTTCGAAATAAATGAGGAGGGCCATCTTGTTAAATAAAGCATACCCCCTCTCACGTATTCCGTCGGGCATAACACAGAAAGTGTCGATCTTATCAAAATTTTCCTTTCAGTAAAAGTGGCATAAAATAAGCTCTAAAATCGAATTGTACAATAAAAATATGGGATTTTTATTTAAAATAACAAAGTTAGTGTCATTTCCTAAGTAGATGAGAAAGTTATGTTAAATCTGTTACCACCAAACGATCACTAGCCAAAATTAACTTGGGTTTTGTGTAAAACAATTTTTTGCTAAAGTTAATTGTTTCCGAATTAAAAAGGTGGTCTATAGAAGTTGATACACCCTGTATATGAATTAGGTAGGAAGTAAAGTTCGGGTCCTTCAGTAATTATATTAACCTATTATGCGTTTTAGTTGGTCCTATTAACCAAAGTAATAACTTTAATTATTATGTAAAGTTGAGAAGGAAAAATGGGTGTCACGAGCGGGACTCGAACGAGGATAGAAGTCACGAAAGTTCAACTGGTAGAAGTTACCAACTGATCTGGAGGTCGTGGGTTTGAGTCCCACTCGTGACACTAATTTTTCAACTCAACAAACTTTACATATTAATTAAAGTAATTACTTTGGTTAACAGGACCATCTACATAATAGATTATTGTAAGTTGAGCTATTTACGAACTTGCTATCCGCCTTTTGTACAATGTCTGGAACAATAACAAATAAAATCTGCTGCCATTTTTCGGAAGACACGGAATATCCAAAGTGCGTTATCTATTACATTTTAATGTGGCATTACTGTTATATCGATGCAAGTTCGTATTTACAGCGTTGTTGTGAGAAAATGTATACTTCAAACGCCGTGGTTTGTCACACCGTCCCACAGGGTACAAGTTCGATTTATCGAACGGCGTAAAACATATTTTAGCTCAGAATTAATTTAAAATTAGGGGTGGGGGCGTTATTTCCTGCTCGCTTAGCTCGCCAACCCCCGGGCCGGTCTCTTTTTTCATTGCCCACTCATCCCCTCGTGAAATCTATCTGACGTGGAGCAGCCTGGCGGTTGGCGAGCCGAGTCCCTGCTGCGACGATTTCGCCAATTTGAAATTGGATTTTTCCTATGGCGTTGTTGTCCATTTATTGGGAGTTGTCTCGCCCTTGAGAATCTTCTTCTGAAGAAACAATCTTTTGAGGTGCGATGTGGGGCCGAAGGTATGGAGGAAAGAGGGGATACAAGATAAACAAACTCCTCAGCCGAGGTGATGAGGCGTTCGTGAAATATATGCCAATCAGAGGTCCAGCTAATAAGAAGTACAACTGTCCAACAAGAAGGGATTTTGCGGCCATCTTGGAACGGCAAAACTGGGACCCCGGAAAATTCAAGCCTACGCAAGGTGCCCTTTTTGTTTGGAAGATACATTTTAATCTTTTGTGTGTGTCAAGGCCAGTAATTCCGAAATTATAATTTTTCATGAAATTTAAAAGATTTTGTTTTAGAAAATAAATACCTTTTTTCTCTTTACTCAAAAGTGTACATTTTTTATTTTTTTTAAAAATCATTTCTAATTTCGTTATAATTTTTATTTTTATTATATATTTTCTTTTCTTTTAGTTTGATTTTGATTAACCATTATTTTAACAAGCCTACATAGTTAGGCACATATGTGAAGGCAGTTTTAGTGGGCAGTCTTTCTCTATAAGTTTCAAAAAGAAAAACCAATTCTCTAGCTGAAACTGACTGTCACACTGCTAGTTAGAAACTGCTCAAAAATGGATAGGAATATTTGTAATTTATTCTTATCAAGCGAATCTCCAGGATGCGAGGGCTGTTTCAGACCTGCTGTGCAGTAGATTCGAAACTGAGGATGGAGATAAAGCCCTAGTTCAGGAAACCTGGATTTTCAAGAAGGCCGTAAGAGGCATAAACTTGGAACACACTTACCCGATGCAAAGCCATGCGACGCTACCGACGTAAATCCAAAGTCCGTTTTTCCATAAGATCGTATTTCTCCCGTGCACATCTGCCCGATGCTATGCTACGCTACCCTACTCTACACTCTACGCTCTGCGATCCCCACTGCCCAGATTTTCGTCGGGTCGCATCGAGTACAGTCGAAGACAAAAGACCGGACACTTAAATTTTTATTCAAACTACATATATTATTGTCGTTTATTAATTACAACAAACTTATTTTAATATATTACAAATTAACCGAGATCAAAAATTCATTAGTTTTTATTTAAAAAAATTAATTTTAATAGTTTGGTAGAAAATTGATCAAAACACCGGAATACCATTGTTTCATATAATGAATGTAATTAACAATTTATTACACGGTTTTGCTCATAAAATTTAACTAACAATTTATTTCATGGTTTTGCTCATAAAATTACACCATTTGCGTCGAGTAGCGTCAGAACTGGACACTAATATTTTTCATAGTTTATTTCGAATTTGTCGTTATATTAATTACAACATGCTTATTTTAATGTGAATCAAATTAAACGAGATCTAGAAATCATGAGTTTTTATAAAAATTATTTAATTATGATGGTTAAGAAGAAAATTTATCGAAACACCGGAATAACTTTATTTAAAACAATTTAACTAACAATTTATTACATGGTTTTGTTCAAAATAATACATTAAGAACAAAAGAGGCGTTGCGATTGTGATAGCGATTTGTGATACACGCTGTAAATTAGAATAATAGAAATTACAAACCGACAAACCGCCGCAACATTATTTTAGCAACATTAAATGTTGGCCATTAAAATTTTAAAACCCCAACATGAAACAAAAACCTAACGTGCCTGATGTCACACGAAATGCAATAATATGGAAATTTTTAAATTAAATTAAATATTTTTTGCTCCAAAATTTTAAAGAATTTTTATAAAAATTAGACCAATTAAAAAAAAAAGATATTTAGGAAAGAAGAAATATCAATATAAAGACGTGGCTTTATTTACATATGAAAATCCAGAAAACAGAATTATTACAGTTGCTTAAAAAAAATGTATTTCCCAAAACGTTAATTGATTTGGGAGAGTCGCTATCTTCCATTTCGAAACGATTATTTTTAAACTTATTTAAATTGGGACTTATTAAACAAAAAAAATTACAACCAACTAGTCATAATTTAGTTCTGTAAACGGGTCAATTGTAGAACCATCTAAAAAATTAAACTAAAAATAACTGTCGGGACGTAATGTTGTAATTTTGGCTTTTTACTAACAAACAATTTTCCCGTATCGATAATCTTTGCTATGGCTTCCAGAAACAAACGCAATTGACCGTATTTCCTAGCCCGACGGATATTTTTTCCCCTTGGCTCCAAATAAAATTTTTCCTCTACATAAAAGTGACAGATTTATTAATTGTATCGGAATAGGAAAAAACAACGACAATTTATTAGAACATTTCAAAAGACATTATCCCGAGGTGCTCAACCATCGAATAGGAAAAGCAGTTAATTACGAAAAAGAATTAGAGCTTGAGGACAACACCCCTCAAATGCAACCCTATTGTTCAAACCAAATGTAAAAGGAACTGGCAAAAGAAATATTAAATGATCTTATAAAACATGGCATTATCATTGAAGGACAGTCCGACTACATAAGTCCCTGTTTTCTTGTAAAAAAGGGCCAGTCTACTAATCACGGGCTTGTTGGTTGTAGGGAACTGACCAAAAAATAAAAAAAAAATCGAATATCCTATACCAAACATAAAATCGATTCTGGACCGATTACGGGTACATAAGTTTTTCTCTTCACTCGACGTAACTAAATCTTCCAACAAGTCTACGGCCCCTAACAGAATTTACTGACGGAAGAAAATCTACCTATTTAAACCAATATTATTTGGTCAGAAAATAAGAAACCAAAATCAATTATAACGACTAAAATTTTTCATGATCTAAAATTCATGGTTTTATATCGATGATTTAATAGTGTTTTTCAAAGTCATACGAAGAACATTTTCACAATTTATCGTGCGTGACCGTCTGAAACAAAACGGATTAACAGTCAATCCCGAAAAGTTGCAATTAGGTGTACAAAATTTAAAATTTATGAACCATGTAAGTTCATAAAAACGAATCCGCACGAACGAGTACAAGCTTTAATAAATATGGAATCAACCTAAAAATCTTAAAATACTACCGTCTATCCTAGGAGCCATTAATTATTTTAAACGATATTGCCGGATTTGTCCCATTGCTCAACTTGCACAACTTAAGATGTATTTTTTCTAAATTTTTCTTTTACGAGGGTTCGCAACAGCAGAACTCAGGGTGCCGGGGTTTTTGAAAAAAAGCCCATTTGTAAGTATGTCGGGTTCGAATGTAGGGCCGCTGGATTCGAACCCGGGACCATTACTTTACAGTGATGAGCGCCGTGTCAACGCCAAATCGTTGCGGCCACCGACGCCCCCAACTTAAGATGTAAAACAGATTTTGTGCGGCGCGAATAACGTTCTACAGCATTTAATGAAGTAAAAGAATATTTTGCGACCGAACCGATTTTGAAAACCCGAATTTGATGGAAGTAATCCCTTTCGTCTATTTATCGATGTCTCGGATGTACCCCTGACTATTTTTCAATCCGAAAACGAAAAACTTTTGCCAATCCATTTTGTATCTAAAACTTATAACAACCATCAAAGAAATTACTATGTCTCGAATATAAATGCAAATTTTACTAAATACGGATTTTTACCTGCCAAAATAGAAAACCTTTACCAAGCTATAAGCTTTTTTATTATGTCAAATTTCGTACAAAAGAGTCTAGTTTAACAAATTAAACGTTAATTTTACACTGGTGATAAGTGACCTTTGAGACATTAATTAAATGTATTTAAAGCTCATTAGTAGGAGCAACTTCTCTTTAAGTACAATATCTGCCAGTATTAGGAGAGCAGAAAATGTTACTTGAACAAGAACTTTGGAAACTCGTAAAAGTTTATGTTGTAACTGATTTTGCACTTCGTTTGCAAGGTAACAATAAAAATATAAAAAAATTGTAAAAAAAGTAATAAAAAATAAAACGAATGTTATAGGAGTCTTAATGCTCTTTCCACCGATGTGAACAATTTATGGAAGTTCTAATTATTTTACGGTGGTTTTATGGGAAAAAGTTGTGAATGGATTAAGCAATCTAAATAAGTGAAGTATCTCAAATACAATCGAGAATCGGACTATGTGTACATTAATTGTTAATATGAAGATTAATCTATTTTGGGGTGTTTTGGCATAACGTAGACCTCATTCTAGAAAAGGAACCACCAATTTTAATTAAAGTGGCCCACTGTAATGAGATGAAACGTCTGTTGCGCCAGAGTTTCAAATCGCTGCGATGGACCAGTCAGGTAGTCAGGCGGATTCATAAAATATTTTCATTAATTAGAAAACTTTTTGGATTACGTAAGAAGGCCATTTGCATTTTCAAAACATTTTAATTAGAAACGCGGTTTGACCAATAAATTGAATTCTCTCTCTATTGAAATCTTTTATTAGCTGAGGCTTACTTGAAAAAGAAATTTGGCTATTTCGGGTTTGACTACAAAAAGGATTTTTTTTCTAAAGAAATGTGTGGTGGTTGGTGACCGTTAGTCAATGATTATTTGGAGATCGTGAGATGCGGTCTGGTGATACGTAGGTTTTAGGAAAACATTTTCTGTATCGTGCCAACGTTTCGATCTTTTTTGAGATCATCTTCAGGAGTCAAAGTGTTTGATGTCCGTGTAGGTGTGTCATTCTTGTCTGTCGCATTGAGAGTGCCCAGGGCACTTTGAGCACTGAAGATGATTTCAATAAAGATCGAAACGTTGGCACGATAAAAAAAATGTTTTTCTAAAACCTACGTCACACCAGACCGAATCTCACGATCTCCAAATAATCATTTTCTAAAGAAAGATAGCTAAACGACGAAAACATTTCCCAATTAAATAGTAAATTGCCTTAGCAATAATAAAAACTGTTCAAATCAATTACTATTTATTTCAGACCGGTTCTCTTTCCAAATAATCAAGTACACACCCTAGTTCCAATCGATCTATAATTTTTCTAGATTATTTAATTTATTAATATGGAACATGGGTTTACTTGAATTTGCTGCATACAGTTCCTTTATCATCGATTTATTTTCATGACGTAATGATATTAACTTTATTGAAGAGATTCCATATCGTGTGGGAGCATTATAACTTTTCTTTGGCCACAATGACTCCTGATCTACTTACTCAAAACATATTTGACTTTCTCGTCGTACGTGATGTAGCCTTCGGCTCATAAATCATACGGAATATACTTTGGGGATCGCATTTAGCCAACAGCCATAATTTCATATTCATCAGAAAACTTTTATACTCTTAATGACGCTTATTACAAATCAATATATGGTGATTTAATTTATTTTGACATTTATTTTCTTTATTATTTAAAATATGTGGGCTTTCTAATATAACATTTTAACTTTTTCATTTGTAGTTGCATATTTTTAAACTAAGTAAATATTCGTGTTAATTTTTTACATCACTTAAACATATTCGTACAATGAGGTTATTTAATAAAACATACAAATAAACATAATTTATAAATTTGAATTTTATGACTGAATTGTAAGTATGAATGTCCGACTTACCGGTATCTACTGTGACATCGAAGAGCTTAGCCACGAGGTACTTGGAATCTTGGGCTCCTCGGGCGAGGAACAGGGAGCCCCGGTCGGCCCTCGTGAGTAGACCCACGTTCACCAGGATTTTGTGGCAGAGGACATCGATATCGAGCTCGTTGGATACGTCTCGGATCAATTCCATAAACAACTCCCCCTCGTCCAGCAGGTTCAGCCGACGACGCCATTCTCCAGACACCCTCGGCCTGTGAAATATAACTTAATACTGTACTTCAGTTCACAGTAACAATTGCACAACAAATTTTAAAAATACGTATTTTCAAAAATTGACTCAATCGATTTATATGTGTATATTAATATTAAAAGAAAGTGAGAAAAGAAGCGACCACCGAGTAATTATGATTGAAGAAATGTGAATTAGATGATTGGATTGCCTACGAAGCGAACCTCAATTTGGCCCATGACCTGGTTAGTTTTAAATCAATTTCTTGGGATGAAAAACATTCGTTGGTTTCTTGGAGCTTATTCCGTTATGGGAAGGTGATTTGGATAGGTTAGTTGTCTTGCACTAGGAGGTTTAAAGCTGGGCGCATACAAGGTCGGTGGTGCGGCGAGGAACCGACCTCCAAGAAGAATACATTGAAATGAATGTAACACCGCACACTAGGCCGGTAGGGCGGCGCGGCGCGGCTCTGAGCCTGAGGAAGTTACCAGACATCTCAAACCCGGCTCCGCGCCGCGCTACCGGCCTAGAGTGCACCGGGGCGGTCGGAAATCGTTGAGTTCGGGTATATTCGGCTGCCCTCCGCTATATTTATAAAGACGAAGCCAACGATTGTGACGTGAGGACTCCTGGAAATGCAAAATCAACACTAAACCGCAGCGCTAGTCAGTTGGAGGGGGAAAATTCGACCAACAGCCGAGAGCGGTTCCTACATAGTGTGCGGGCCTTCACAATTCCGCGCCGCCACACCGACCTAGTGTGCGCCCAGCTTAGGGGGCTATAAAAGGATATATTATGTCAAATGTGGATTATTCACAGATATTCATTAAAACCGGTCATTTAAAATCGCTCGGTTCGTTTGGCATGCCTTAAATTTGAAGGGGCATCACGAATGCTCCGATCCAGTCTTCAAGAAGTGAATTTTTCACTTCCTCTCAAAAATGGAGGACGTCAGTGGTGTGCTTGTTTGGTAGAAAAGGTTAACAAGCAAAATAAGAGTAAAGCTTTACTAAAATGGCTCGAGTTTGATTCACCACACAATAGTTTGTTGGAACGACGAATTTAAACATATAAAGCAAGCGTTTGGTGAACATTGGAGTCAGTGGGCGTGGAAACTGCGTGCAGAATCTGCAGACTTTGACATTTCTAGAATAACGGGTCTACTTTGTCGAAATTTAACAATTCTTGACATTTCCAAAATAATGTATGTAAGATTGGTATGTAAAATATGAATAAACCTAATTACGTTAAAATTTAAGGTTGGTGCGTTATTTTGTGGTGGTGTGGTTTAATAGTGATGTTAAATTAATATTTTTTATAATATGTATAATAATGTATTCTATCATTTTTGATTTGTAATAATTTTCATATATGAAAGTATGCATCTATGGTATGGTCATTAATAAGGTGGTGAAAAACCCGTAAACCAACATAAAAATTATGTCAAATTTTCTTCTTGCCTTTTCTCTGCATTGATCCAATAAGGAGGTTTCACAAACGATATTACACATTTGTTTAAAACAAATGAATAATTTTCATTTCATCGTCGGCTTGGTAGAAGGAGGTCGTCACGGTAACACAACGATTACATTTACATTTTCAATATTTTTTTTCTTCTTCTTTCCCAAGATAGATTGTTCACCTTTAGCTTCGGATTCAATCGAAAATCGTCTATACGAATCGGATATCTGAATGTCAGTTCCGAGAAATAAACACAAAATTTGCACAACCCATCACAGCCTGTTTGGAATATATAGCGCTAACTATCCATTAAGAGTATGAAATGCCGTCATGCGTATTCCTCCCACAGAGATTTTGCAAGATCTTCGATGAAAATGTCATAAGAGATTACAACGAAAATGTGAAAAAAATAATGAGTTTACTGTACAAAGGATAGCCGATATAACGTGAAATTTATTTATCTTTTATGTATAAATTTGATACTAATAAAGTATGATTATCAAGAAGGGTTTTTATGTACCTAGTACCGATCGATTGAACCTAAAAATAAATTCATATGTTGACTGAAGGAGTTCATTTTAAAAAACAATGTTTAAAAATCATTAATTTGCCCCGAGTAACGGCACACGTAGTATAAGTGTTCAAAATTTCGTCGACCGCTGGTAAAACGGAAGTGGTCTGTCAAAGTGCCATACCAAGTGCTAGTTATCAGTGTTTGGTGGGAGGTGGAAGACATCCGAGGCCCTGGGTCCAATCATGAGATAAGGCGGTGTCTGGGTCAGTTGTAAGGGGGTCTGCTCAAAGTACCATCAAACCCCAAATCGAGAGATATAAGGAGCGGGTAGAGATGTCTGGGTCCCATCAGAGTCTGTAAGGACGAGTTGAGATAAAACCTGTCTGCCCAAGTGCCATTATAAAACTACTTACGGCGATGGATGGGCCTGTGCCTCAACTTTTTGTTCCGAAGGACTTGAACTGCGGCCTCGTTGACGTTGGTATTTGACTGTTTCTGTAGACATTGTATTTTAGCCATGAGTTCGATGCATTTATCTGTATTAACTATGATCTCGTAAATATCGCCCAAGTCTGGCAGTTGGTCTTGTACTGCCGCTAGTCATTCAAGCACGTTTTGTTCTCTCGCCAGCAAGACTTCTGTTATTTTGGATATTACCCTATGCCAATGTGTTCGCAGAAGATCAGTGCTAATGATGGCTGTGGCTCTTGTTTTCAACACTCAACTCACGTTTCCTAAGAGTTGCGGTTTTGATTTTACTTGATGCTCTTCAGGACTCTCCTGATTCTGGTTGCTTGAGAATCTGTGTAGATATCGTTGAGAGTTTCATTTTAGGCCTCGTAAGGTTGAAATACGTCACTTTTTGCTTTAAGAAGTCGTAGTCGAGATTAGCTACGAGGGAGTTGCGAACGTTAGCTCTATGTAGATGGCCAGTCCTGTGATGTGCTCCTATCTGTCGGACTTTCGGTCGGTCACTGCTTCGGTGTTCGTGCCGGCGTATTTAGATCAGCCATGCCTTCTAGTTGAGGTGAATCGGAAGAGGACAGCTACCAAACCCTTAGGCGGTCGTACTACCCTAAATTTATCCAGTTACGAAACATTGGAGGTAAATGCTCCGGCCTGTTGCTGGTTTTTCAAAAGCTCGGTCCGATTCTCCAGGTGTTGAAATGCAGCTGAGAGGTGCTGAATCCTCAGACTGGTTGGGTGTCTTTTCAGAAGCTCTTTGTTGTGGTTGGTAAGAATAATACACTTTTTTCTCTTTTTCTTTATCACAAAGGCTACGTAGCTTACGAAACGTTAATATATGTAATCGGGATGGAATTATTGATACATAGTTATAGCTTATTGAATCGAATAAAAACACTTTATTCGCGCACGCTACACATTCATGATTATGTCATTATGTCCGCGGATTGTCTTGCGGTACACAATGTTAACATCATTAACAAGACACTAACTACCTCTAATTAGTTGTTACGTAAAATAGTAGTGAAATCTGTCGTCCTCGTGTAGAATTATGCCACCTGCTGTAGCTTGCGCTGTCGATGGCGGTTCATGTGCCACTACAACCATATTTATTTTCTCAAAAATCACCAGTCCAAATTCTGCAGGAGATCCATACAATTTTGGGAAATAAAAGAACAAATAATGAAGTAGGGCACTTTTCCACTGACCGATCTTCGTTTCTAACCGGGTCCTCATTCGGATGTAATAAATCCCACAACCCACAACCATGGGGTTTGATGCGCGGGTTTTCGGCGACGAGTCAAAAGAATCTTCAAACAAAAGAAAATAGGTCTCACAATAATACTGTAACAATTGTTACTTTTTCAAACTTGATAGATAAATAATTTCACATAAAGAATCGCCCTATCAGTTATATTGAATTCAGTTGTAAATTCGCCGCTTCCGATCATGCTGGTCTGTAAGGGGAATTTCGCCATGTCATTAAAACTCACAGGGGGACGACCAGATTAGTGGAATTGGATTTGGACCAAACTTTTTTTTAAATTTTTGTGGCTTTATCAGGGATATTCAGCCAGATTCAGGTACAGTGACTAACAATCTAAGTAACTGTCTAGTAAAGGAATAATTAGATGAATAAACGAATAAATAGGCTCATAAATATATAAATAATCGGATAAACAACTTAAATACTAATGTCACAATTCTTGAAGTATTTGAACAAGGCGTCATAGACTGATAGTGTCACCCTTGCCAGCAGCGAGCTTAAGTTCAGTGGCCTTTTAACTTGCCCCAAAGTGTCCAATTCTTTCAGAAATTGTTCTCGCTGGGCTTCATATTCGGTGCATTCTAGTAGTATATGGTCAAGGCTCTCTTCTACATCGCACGTTGCGCAGTTTGTGGATGTTCTACAGTTCATCCTGAATAAATACGAAGCGCAAATGTCATGGCCAGTTCGGAGTCGTGTAATTGTTGAGAAGAAAGCTTTTCCTCTCTCTATTTCTTGAAACCACGGCTACTTTTGTAATGTTGGGAATAATGAACGGTAGAACTTCCCTGCTGTGCTCGTATCGTACCAAACTTGCCACTTTCTGCACACGTCTCTTTTGATATTGTTTGTAACGTCTCCGACGGTTAGCTGCACAGTCGTGGGAGAACTTTTAATGGTTGCCTCCTTGGCTAACTGGTCGGCTCTTTCATTATGTTTTATACCTTCATGCCCTTTTATCCAGCATATTACAATGTTTTTGCCTTGATTCCTTAATTTGTAGGTTAACCTGACAATTTCGATTAAAATATATTCATACTTCTTATCAAAATTGAAAGTGCATAGCTGGCATATCGTGCTGAGACTGTCCGTCATAATCCCAATATTTTTATTTGGTATCTTCGCGGAGTATTCCAGCGCTTTCAGTATGGCTATACCTTCTGCTGTGTAAAAGCTAACCAGGTTCGGAAGTAGGTGTTCCTCGTGATACCTATTCAGGCTGTCAAAAAATGCACAACCCGCGGAACTATTAAGTTTTGATCCGTCTGTGATGATAAGGAGGTGATCTGAGAACTTTTTGCAGCTGTCTGCCCAGAAATGCATTTCTACGAAGTTGGCTTGGCGTCCTGTATAATTAAGTTCTTGACAATTTATTTCGCTTATTATTGCTTGATATTCCAGAGAGAAAATTGGTAGTATCGGATTTTTGTAAACAGAATGTATTATTGAGATTAGGGAGAGAAACGATTCGACCATATTCGAGCTTATTTCTTTCGCCAACATCTGACTGTCATAACTTTTTGTGCTAAATGGCTTACTTTCGTTAATAGCGTACATTTTAACAGTTTTTTGCATATTTTTCCCGCCTTAAGTTCGGTGATGGCTCACATGTTTCGGCATAAAGAGCATGTATGGGAGTGCTGGGAAGACATCCCAGGATACGACGCAGGCATTTGCGTTGAAATACTGCAATCCGTCGTTGTACAAAATCGGGGGCGTGCCCATAAAAAAAACAAACTTTCTTTGCTGATTCTACACTTCAATTTATCGGGCTCGTATCTGCATGTGATTTTGGTTCGCCAAAAAAGTTTTTAAGTTGAAATTTTGAACAATACCATTATCTAATAATAACAATGAACAAACACTATTTAAGCAAAATATGTCAGAAAATAGTCCAAACTTGGATACGATCTCGTCGTGATTCTAGTGCCATAAAACCATTAGATACTGACTTTCGCGGAAATCGGTGTAAATTAATTTTTGGACTGATAATTTCTACTCTCCCATTTGCTCGAGAACACAGACATTGGTGTACATTGCTCCACGATATCCAGGAAGGGCGTTAAAGAGTGTGGAGAAGCGAAATGAAAAGTACAGGGCCAACCGTTTCAACCTAGCTGATGGTGTGGGCAGGAATTTCAATGGAGAGTCGCAGAGAGTTGTTCGTGCATGGTCCTTGACGGCCACTCGCTATGTGGACGAAATTTTGTAATATCATGCCGATCCTCGATGAAATCAGCGATCCCCTTCCACATGTCGTTGCATAGGACAAACCTTCAACAGCATAACATTTTTAGGCCTTAGCCTGGCCAACCTGTTCTCCAGACGTGAACTTTATCGAACATTTGTGGGATAACCTCAAAAAACGAATAAGAGCACGTCCATCACTTCCTGCTACACGATCTCGAAAGGACTCTTCGTGAAGAATGGGCTAACCTCCAGCAAAGAGACATTTCCAGACTCGTAGGAAGTATGCCGAAGCTTCTTCGAGATGTAATTAAGGCAAGAGGAGGAAATACGCCATTTAAAATGTTAATTAAGAATCTAATAAAAACAAATTTTATTGGTCCGTCTTTTTTTATTTTCCTTAGCAATTTGCATTTTTTAAATTACTTTTTTAGACAAGGACTCAACTATTAAACGTTAAAAAACTGAAACTTTGATAAATATATAAAAATGTATACAAATCAAATACAAATCAAGTTATATTACAAGTGGGTGGGATTTTTTGCTGTCAGTGTACGTAGTTGCTTTGGGGAAATAGTGAGGAGAATTAAAAAAAAAAAAAAAAATGGAAAATTTGAACTTTCAAAATTTTTTTGGCGAAACCGGGGCCAACCAAAAATGTTTGATCCAAATCCGTGGTCAACCAACCCCTCTAGTCAATGTCCAGTTTGTAAACAGTTAACATAATCACAGGCAATGGTGAACTGACGAAACCAGAATTGAAAAATATTTTGATTTATTGGGAATAATATCGATTTTATATTCGATCTGCCTATTTCAATAGCATTCTTACGTCATATTTTATTATACGAGCGAAGCTTTTATTATATTATTTTATTACCTGTTGGGCGATCTGGATCGCTTAATGGGCGACGAGGTAAGCCAGAGATTGAATAGTTCTGATGTTATGCTGGGTCGCTTGAGGCTGGCAGCCAGGTGCGGCGGTGCGCGTTCCGACAGCCAACGCTCGACGATGTCCGGCCGCCTATCTAGCAATTCCATCACCGCATGCTCCTCGCCCACGTCGCACTTCCGTCACAACTCCCTGGAAAAAATGGAATATTCACATAAGACCAAACTATTTTGTTTTTCAACACCGGCACCCCAAGGGTTCATATAACCTCGGAATTGAAATACCCTCATAAAAAAATCTATTTCTGTGACCGTACCGATTGTGTCGGGATATGCAGCTCATGCAGAATCCCGCCATAGCCCATGGAATTTTAATAGAGAAGAATAAAAAAGTGTAGAAAGTGGTATGACCTCTCTATAAACTAACTCTAAAAATAAGACAATTAAAAAGAAAATGTTTATTACCTAATTCTAAAAAAACAATGATTGAGTAAAGAACAGGAACCGTAAAATTCAAAAAAAGAAAAATAAATAAATAAAAAATAAAAATGTGAACACATTTTTTTAGCCCCTTAAAGCGGGGAATATTCATGCATAGCTACGCGACGCTACCCGATGCTACTCGACGCAAATCCAAAGTCCCATTTTCCATAAGATTGTATACTCCCGTACACATCTGCCCGATGCCACGCAACGCTACCCTATGCGATCCCCACTGTCCAGATTTTCGTCGGGTCGCATCGAGTACAGTCGAAGACAAAAGACTGGACAATTAAATTTTTATTCAAACTACATATATTATTGTCGTTATATTAATTACAACAAACTTATTTTAATATATACCAGATTAAGCGAGATCCAAAATTCATTAGTTTTTATTTAAAAAAAATAATGTTTTTGGTTTGGCAGAAATTAATCAAAACACCGGAATACCATTTATTGATTGAAAGAATTTAACTAACAATTTATTACATGGATTTGTTCATAAAATTTAACTAACATTTATTACACGATTTTGCTCATAAAATGTAACTAACAATTTATTTCATGGATTTGCTCATAACATTTAACCAACAATTTAATTCATGATTTTGTTCATAAACTTTAACTAACAATTTATTACATGGTTTTGTTCATAAAATTTACCTAACAATTTATTACATGGTTTTGTTCATAAAATTTACCTAACAATTTATTACATGGTTTTGCTCATAAAATTTAACTAATAATTTATTTCTTGGATTTGCTCATAAAATTTAACCAACGATTTATTTCATAGTTTTGTTCATAAAATTTGCCTAACAATTTATTACATGGTTTTGCTCATAAAATTACACCATTTGCGTCGAGTAGCGTCTGAACAGGACAGTCATATTTTTTATAGTTTATTTCGAACTATGTATATATAATTTTGTGGTTATATTAATTACAACATGCTTATTTTAATGTAAACCAAATTATACAAGATCTAGAATCCATGAGATTTTATAACAATTATTTAATTATGATGGTTAGTCAGAAAATTTAGCAAAACACCAGAATAACTTTATTTAAAACAGTGAAATTTAACTAACAATGTATTTCATGGCTGTGCTCATAAAATTTAACTAACAATTTATTTCAAGGTTTTGCTCAAAATAGGGCATTAAGGTGTTAGAACCTGGGTTTTGATCGCTTAGGTTGATCCCAAAATGTGTTCGATTGAGTTCAAATGTGGACTTCGAGGAGGCCTCACCAAGCACTCAATTTCAACCTCATGCAGGTAGTCTCCACAGTACGTCCTCTATGGGGCCTAGCTTTATCTTGTGTTATCAAGAATTTTTCACCGACGTGGAGGCAGTACATGTTCTTCAATTATTTCTTGCAAGTACCTCTGTGAGGTAGCAATCTTCCTCGTACAGCAACCAATTCGGTGCAGGCATACAACGAAATGCCACCCTAGGACATCAATGACCACCTGGGAAACCTTACTGCATGAGGCGTACCTTTCTCCTGAGCCTGAGCATATGAAAATACGCCCATCTGAAGATTTGAGGCCAACTTTCACCTCATCTGAATAAAACACCTCTTCCCCAATCTTCCAATGTCCAATTCACATGCTCCCGTGCGAATTGAATCCTGACCATGTTCTGAGGTGTGGTAAGAAGAGGTCTACGAAACCGCTGAAGAGCCCCTGATTCATTGAGTCCATATCAGATTTCGTTTCTCATTTCCCGTATTGCTGAGGTTTCGTAGAGCCTGATGACTAGATGAATCTATCGTCTTTAGTCTGTAGACCTTGGTCGACCCTGTTCTGGCCGTTTAGTGTTATCCTGATGCGCCGAAGGACCGTTCCTATTGTAGAGTGATTTATATTCAGCCTCCTAGCGACTTCGCGCTGGTTGTTTCCTTCCTCTAATACTGCTTCTCTGACACTGTCATACTTACTCAAATGCCTGACTGGAGCCATTGGAAAAGATTTAAAATAAGAATAATATCAAATGAACTCAAAAAATATGCATGAAAGGAAAATAAATTAACTGAAAGCGATCTTTAGAGCAGAATGGTAGGGGATAATTATACTTTTTATGCAAATGAGATTAATTAGTACAAAAATAAAGAAAGGAAGTAAACAAAGCATTATTTACTGTTTATTTTGACTACGATATATCTTAATTACCTTTAATTAATGTAGATATAATAATGGATTTAATTTCAAACTAAATAAATTGAATGGTGCATTAAATTTGTCCATGCATTAATAATGGCAGATTAAGAGCCAATATTTTTTAAAGGGTTGGGGTTAGAATTATATAAAGATAGAGGTCTATAATTTTTCTCAAATGCTGCCTGGTCAGAGAGAGGGCTTTCCTTTTTGAAATATTTATAAATTCATTAGCTTGCGTCATACGTTGTGCTTTTGTCCAGTATTTTCCTTTCTCAACCATATTTCCAGTTCCAACTTAAGACCACACCCCGGTGCTCTAGTTATTCTGGCCACATGGGTGAGAGGGTTGACCTTTTTACTAGCTGGCCAGCCTGCTTATTTCCTTCTAAGAACCCACTTTAAGGTAATCTTGTTTTATTTTCCCTGAGTCATTTAGGCATTCCCGGCAAGTATGCGGTTGAAAGCATACGCATTTAACGCCTTTAGGGGTGCCTGGCTGTCTGAGAGTATGTAAATATGCACCTTTTTTATTTTTCTTTATTAACCCCTGTGCACAGAGTTGTATTGCATGGACTTCAGCTTGGGAAATCGTTGGGGTTAGTCCAAGGGCTTGGCTAGGGTGAAGTTCGGCCCTTGTATCCCTACGCCTACTCCCATCTTCGATCCATCTGTTGGCCCCTTCTTGCGACTTGGGGCAAAAGCCGACTTATTGAATACAATTAAATTTTAAACAAATCATCCAGCAAAAACCTAAAACTAAAACGGCCTGAGGAATATATTTTTGTATATTTTATTATTCAAAGTTATTTTTCCGTCTGTTGGATCGTAAATGGGGCTATGCATCGTTATTGTCTGAAAAACGATATTGCATAAATTTACTACCAGGTAGTTAAAGAAGACCGTTAAAAAATGGCATGTTGGATGAAAAACATTGCATAAATTATTCGAGGATTTTTTTATTGTAAATTGTTTTAATTATTGATGAAGACAAACGTGTCCTTATTGTCCAACAAGGGTAGATTATTTTTTTGAAAATTTATACTATATCAACTGGCTGATAATAGAATCGGCCCCCTCTGATTAAATAAATCCTGGCAACTGTCAATAATTGCAAAGCGAGACAGGACTGTCCAGGGCAAACTCAGCCCGAAAGCGAGGCATAACTGGATCATCCGTTTTTTGTTGTTCAATGTTCGTTAACTTGTAAACTGGAAATCGATTGACTGTTTGGCAGAAGCGTATATTACCAATTGTATTGTAACCAGAAAATGTAATCACATTCATCATTATTCATTTTGCATGGACAGTTATAAAACATTACCGTTCTCTGTGAATGAGAAAATAATTTCGAATGTAAATGGAAATTCGCGCAATTTTCTATAATTTGGACTGCTTAATTTGTCAATGATGCATCTTTTCTCTGTTTGCATGTTTACGCGTTTATAGCAGACGTTTAGGCGTTGCAAAGATGGGCGAAATTTTAGCAAAATTAGAGTTTTAGGTTAGGAAAAAAATCACAGCTAAAAGAAGTTCAAATTAATTGTACTGTTTGATCGTGTATGGCATGAAGGTCTCGTGTACAAATTAAAGCGCGTCCTTCCAAACATCTTATATCTAATCTTTCGATCCTACGTTAATGGACGATATTTTAGAGTCCGGCAAGGGTCGGACTACTCTGACTACTGTCCTGTGGGAGCAGGAGTAGCAGAGGGTAGTGTGCTCGGACCACTCTTGTACCTCCTCTACACATCAGAAATCCCATCACACCTTCTACTCTCCTTGCATCCTTCGCTGACGACACAGCCGTCCTTTCCACCAATCCCGATCCTGAAAAAGCTTCGGAGGAGCTCCAATCGCAGGTACAACGGATTGCAGAATGGAGCAAATTATGGAGAATAAAAATGAATGAAAACAAGTGCACCCATATTACATTTACGCTCCGAAGCAAAACTTCTCACACAATACACCTCAACAACATCCCTATTCCCAAACTGCGTACGATACCTTGGGCTACATCTTGACTCACGACTGACGTGGAACCAACACATCCAAATAAAAAGACAGGAACTGAATAGACGATTCGGACTATTGTATAAACTACTCGGACGCAAAT
Organism: Cimex lectularius; assembly: GCF_000648675.2. Lineage (NCBI taxonomy): Eukaryota > Metazoa > Arthropoda > Insecta > Hemiptera > Cimicidae > Cimex > Cimex lectularius. The sequence goes on from NW_019394219.1 coordinate 892,429, forward strand.
CTAATTTGCCAACAAAAAACAAACTAACACAGATTAGAACTGTGGGGCACCGCTAAACCTACCAACATCCAACGAATTCAACCCTTCCAATCCAAAGTCCTTAGAATTATAGTTAATGATCCTTACTATGTCTCCAACGCCACCCTTCACAATGACCTCAAAATACCCTTTGTACATAAATTAATCCCGTCCAAATTCACCCAGTTCCACGACATACTCACCCCAACCCACTAGCCCAATCCATGTCCAACAAATCCATCCCTATAATCCTTCCGCCGATTAAAGCGGAGATGGCCTCGGGACTTCCTCATCAAGGACTAACCTTGCACAAAACTGGGAGACCAACAATGGATGGCGACTCCCCTCAAGGCATGATATACAGTGTAAATGCAAATATGTAAATAACCTCAAATTACGAGATGTATATTTTATTTATTCAGGTAGTAATAACAAAAATTGCACTATCTAATTGAGTGAATAAAACGTTCGAAGGGGGAATTTTAACTGACCATATAATAATTTTTAACTGGAAAATGAACTTTTTATGTAGATAAGGAATGTACAACAGATGTTGCCTAAAAACGATACACTTCCATAGAAACTTTATGATCGTGAACCATCCCACTCTTACTTTATCCTAAACAACAAATCATTACGCTAATATTGTCCACATCAGTCAGAATGTTCGGAGATTTAGATTCTTTTTTTATGTGAATGAATTTTAAAATTTTCCACTTGGGGAAGGACACTCTCATGAGCCTTATCTCGGCGTGATTAAAGTCCGGAGTTTGCATAATATTCAAAGCATGCCTTAAGCCGGGAACACAAAAAACAAAAAAAAAACGTTAAAAATTTGTTTAAACGCAGTTATTATCTGTCCCTTCAAAATCGGCGGTGAGTTTTGAAAAAAAAAAACATTCATACTGGATCTATTTCTAGGGTTTTGTCTGTTCTAGATTTTTCGTTAACTCCGTTTATTTTCCACCGTTAAATGTTTTTATCAAGCCGCACAGTGGTTCCGCGTACAATATCTTACCTGTTATCGTTTTCGTATTCAAAATCTTCACGAAATGTGTTATCCAATCCTCTTTCCTGTTGTTTTTTTCGTTCTTCTATACATCCCGCAAAAATTAGTTTAGATAGTTTTTAAAGAACTTTTCGCTTTAATAAAACTTTTCCCTAGATTTGCATGATTTTTGATTTATAATTGCGCTTAAATATTGATGACTTTTGCAATTTGGCGTGAAGCTGGAAATAGGCATTGAACCAATTCTTCTTTTGAAGAGTGAACTGTAAAAATCATTTGGCAAATTAATGCAGCCTGTTGTTTCTTCAGTTGTTTTCCCTTTTCGAATATCCAATGACTGTATCGGCAAATGTTCAGCAGAAGTCATTTTGTAATTTAACACGCATGCCTGTCGTCAATGAAAATTGCTTAACATGTCTCCACAAATGTAATGCTTTTAAACACGCATTTAGTTCATTAGCTGGTCGTGAACATGGAATAACAGGTAATGTCGTTTGAAAATCATCTGCTAACGGTAATATTAGCGCACCACCTAATGGCGTTTCCACGTAAATCTTTTTTAAATAATATTTTTACCAAAATTTAAGATCGCCAGAACCTCGAAAATTGAATTTATATAATTGAAACATAATATTCTGAACAGACAATTGAAACATAAGGTTCTGTGCTCTGTTACATCGTGAAAAATCTTGAAATACGGTCATCAGTCAAAACGAAACTGTTGATATATATGCCAAACATGCTGGTAGATGGTACACCATATCTATACAACGTCCCATGTAGTGACTTAGGTAAAATAAAAATTATTAAAAGAACGGTAAAATCCGTATTAAAAATCTTATGGCCGGGGCTATATGGTCTTGCGGATCCTCCTCTGGCCAGTCTATATGCTTTCTCGTTACCCAAAATTCCTGTGTGCCTTGGCTCCCAAGATATCATAGGTTGTTGTTTCCCCAGGATTTGGAGATTTTGGGTGCATTACTGACTAATTTTGATGTAATTCTTTTACATGCTAGAGCTTTAATGGCTGCTTGGCTAACAGATCTTATAAGGATTTTTTTGCCAGTGTAACCTCTTTTAAGATTTTACAGGGCACAAGCATTGATGACATGTATTTCTGCTTGAAAGACCGAAGTGTACTTCCCTAATGAGTTTGATTGCTCATGTTTTGGGCTTGTACAGTAAATGCCTGATCCGGTTCCTTCGTTTGTTTTGGAGACATCTGTATACCATATCACTGTATCTGATGCTCTCCTGTGTTCGTCCTCCTTTATCGTCCGTTGAGACTTTATAGGATGTTGTGAAGAATGTTTCCGAGATATATATTCCCGTTATTTAAAAAATGCGATTCTCGTGATGCTAGTAACCATAGTGGATGATTATTTGGTAATTTAATAGGAACAATATTCACAAGCATGATACCAGATATGCTTACATACTGGGTCGGAAGAGAAGGCATCCAACATGAATTTCAAGCTGGGTTTAGGGACTATTCAACCATAGACTAAATATTTACCCTAACGAGTAGTAGAAATAAAACAGTAAAAAAAGAGGAAAAGCATTTGCATTTTTTGAAGACCTTTCAGCAGCATTTGAACGCATTGACAGGCAAGCTTTGTTGTACAAGGTAAGCCACTCAGGACTATCAAACAAAATGCTGACAACTCTTAAAAATCATTATTAAGGGTCCCATGCATAAGTGGGAATGAAAGGTCTGATAACGACTTTTCAATAATTGGAAAAAAATTAAGGTCCAAAAAATCAATAAATTCAAACCAAAATTGATATTTAGGGATTTCTAGAGATAATGAAACGAAATTTCATGAACAAATTTATGACCTAGTTTACTTGCAAAATTTTTGGTTTTAGAAAATTTTCGATTACTATACTTAGATAGCTTTTACTATATTTTTATTGCAATCTACATGAAACATGCCGTACAATATGTTCAAATAGTTGATTTGAGCAAGTAGAACGGCGAAATAAAAATATTAAAAAACGGAAAATTTCAACTTTCAAAAAAAAAAAAAAAAAAAACTTGGCCAAACCAGGGCATATTCACAAGAAGTCGCGGAGACGTGTCCGATATTTTGGAGTGTAGAATTACCAAAAAAAGTTTGGTCCAAATCCGTGATCCACGATCTTGGCTCCCTTGTTAGTACATTTTATTATCATTCTTCATTTACGATAAACACCCAAAAAGGCAAAAGTTCGGAGCCGATGTGGTTGTTATCACGTACCGTAACACACTCCCATCATCTCGTTTCATAAATAATTATGGCAGACACCTAGTTCGTACCTTTATAACTATTATTTTGTTAAGAAAACGTAATAGTTTGTTTTTCAAATATACTTATTATTATATTAATTGTAACAAATTGCTATATGCCTTAGAAATTTGTTTAGAAATCGTGTTTTATCTCACCGTAGTTGAATTAATGACTCAGCTTCATCCATGGCCACTGTGCTGTTCCAATTGTTTTGCCGGCGAGTGGGCGTTTAATGTTAGTTTTGGAAGTTGCCGTCTCTCCCAACTTGCCACTTCGTTAATCGCCACCACAAAAAGTCACCACAAATTATTTAATCAATGATCCCTTTTCGAATTCATCCCAACTCGCCAGGATTCAATCACCCAGGGCCTCTTTCGAGACGAAAACTCCCAGTTAATAATAGTAACCCAGTCATCATAGTAGTCAATCGCATCTCACTTTCGCGAATGGAATCGATACTGGATTTCGTTTTGATATATTACTAAAACTGAAAACTCTTAGCATATTTTAGTGCCGCTATGATAGCTATGCTTTCCGCTAAGTACACCATTAATTCGTTTTTAAGTTTTATTTTTTATTTGTAAGTTGGTATTTTTGATTATTTGGAGATCGTGAGATGCGGTCGGGTGTGACGGAGGTTTAGAAAAATATTTTCTTTATCGTGCCAATATTTCGAGCTTTATTGAGATCATCTTCAGAGACTGGGATTTACTAATAATTGTTTAAATTATACGAATACATGTAAGATGCGAGAAAATGAATTTATACAATGATCGAAATTTTAGACTCAAAGTATCTCTACTCGCTCAAAGTGTTTGTTTTCAGTGTAATCACAAAAGTGTTGGTATTTTTTTTGTTGGAAAAGCAGTTAGAAAAGCTCTTAATTCAAGATTTATGTGAACAGAATTTGTTTGCTGAACAAGTAATCGATTTGTATCTTTTAGGTGTACATGTTATAATTGATATCGCCGGTAATACATTTGGGGGGTTTCTTTGATTTTAGATGCAAAATGTGCCAGATTTCTAAAACTATTCACTATCAATTTAGTTCTAGTTTTTGCCCAAAAGCTGTTTACCAAAACCTTTTCTGCGAGAATGTTTATTTTTAAAAGAATGTTCCTGTCCTTTGACATATTTTTTACTATTTACTTGTTTCTTAAAAATTAACTTCTGTATTCTAATGGGGGTTCATCAGCATACGCTGAAATATGGTAAAAAGTTGTGTATGTCAGAAAACGGGCTGTCGTTATGACGCCCTGACTTTGAATTACTGATAATATATTTAATTTTTGTTTTGGACGATCGACCATAATGCACTGGGGAAAACTTTCTTAATTGCTTCGTTTTATAGTGTGGCTAAAAGCTCTCATCACATTTAAATATTTTTGACATTTCGTTGCTATATAATCCATATTACCAACCCGACTCACAAGAATGACACATCTACACGAAAAACAAACTCTTTGAGCCCTGAAGATGATCTCAATAAAGATCGAAACGTTGGCACGATAAAGAAAATGTTTTTCTAAAACCTACGTCACACCAGACCGCATCCCACGATCTCCGAATAATCATTACCATTCCAATTTAGCTTTCTTTCCAATTTTCAAAATTTCATCTCTCGTTTTATTGAATGCCTGCCAACTCGAAGTAGTCTGGATTCCCAACAATATTGTGTTTCCTTGTGAAATGCATAGAAAATATCGTGTAGAAATGTGTGGTGTTTAGTGACCGTTAGTCAATGATTATTCGGAGATCGTGAGATGCCGTCTGATGTGACGTAGGTTTTAGAAAAACATATTCTTTATCGTGCCAACGTTTCGATCTTTATTGAGATCATCTTCAGGGCTCAAAGTGTTTGTTTTCCGTGTAGATGGGTCATTCTTGAGTGACGTGGCACTCTCAACACGACACACACGAATGACACCTCATAGAATCAATTGACACAATCATAGAAAATATCATTATACCGCGTAAATAATTTCATGTAAATTGATATTTCATTTCACGAAAAATTTTGTCTACATGTTTCGTAAGTGTCTGTGAATCTAGACTTAGTCCCATCGGTTAGATTTTAAATTTAGTCCCATAAGGTAATTTGCGCGCAGTGTACTTACAGTCAGCACCCAGTCTGTAAAAAACCATTGAGTAAATCGAGCACAGTAAATATCTCCTGCCGTGTAGGTTGAAAATATCAGTGATGTTTAGCAAGGGCCACGCGTCGAATTGAATGTTATTTATTTAGTTTTGTAATTGATTACTAACAGTCTACTATCTAGCATTGCCAGGTTTTTTGTTATTAGAAAAGCTGGAGAAGCCCGAGCTGAGTTGCTCGATTGAATGGCGTTACAGTAGTGACTAGTGATTGACCTCATTTGTTTTAACTCCACCGAATTAAGAGAACAATATGTCTGTTAATTAAATCCCAGTGATTTAGTAATCGATTAAAATTACAATAGAGAAGGTTCAAAACGCTCCCAAATGAACGATGGCCTACAGCACAAGTTGTACATCAGCCAATAACACGGATCCTTATACAATTTTTGTTGAAATAAACTACTGCTTAATGCATGCTGGATTACACTCATTCGGTGTGATAGGTGTAATTTTGATTGACACAAATTGCAGTAAAAATCAAAACAGTTTTGTGTGTTCGACGAAAATCAAAAGTTTTGTATCGTTAGAAACAATTAATTAAGGTTTTTAGTTGAGATTCGGGATTCGAACCCAAGACCTTCGGCTAAATACGCCGCTGCTTTACCACTTGAGCTATCGTGACTTCGATCCACTCGGGCACTAACTTCCCATCTCAACCCCACCTTTTGAATTTTCCCTCCTTTTTGCCATTTTTCAAACGTCGTGTAATCTATTTGGTTCTCGGCGACAAATGAAATGGCCATGGAGAGCTTTAGTGAAAATATACTTCATTTTAACTTATTAAATTCACTAGTTTTCGTGGTCCGCTTGGCCAATTAATATCTTTCAATTAATGAAGGTTTTAGATGAAATAAAAAAGTCAGCGTCACGAGCGGGATGAAAAATGGCAAAAGGAGGGAAAATTCAAAAGGTAGGATTGAAATGGGAAGTTAGTGTCCGCGAGGATCGAAGTCGCCATAGCTCAGGTGGTAGAGTAGCTGCGTATCTAGCCGAAGGTCGTGGGTTCGAATCCCGCTCGTGACGCTGACTTTTTTATCTCAACTAAAAACCTTTTCTGGATAGATGGGATGAATAGTTAAATTAATTAATCTGTATTTAAGGTATTGGTTGAGATAAAAAAGTCAGTGTCACAAGCGGGATTCGAACCCACGACCTTCGGCTAGATACGCCGCTACTCTACCACTTGAGCTATCGTGACTTTAACCCAACTAAAAACCTTAATAACGGACCACGAAAAGTAGTGAATTTAATAAGTTAGAAACAATGGGGCAGAAATATGAATACTTATCATGTTGTTTCGTATTAGATTTAAAAACGTATAGAAATAACGTTTTTGATAAGATATTCATTTCTACTGACAAAAACTGTTTACCTAATAATCTCAAATCTTCCACTTCACACAAAAACGATAATATATATATTGATATATTTTGATAAATAAACAAAATATTGAAGTATTTTGGATAAAAGGCCGTATATGTATAAAATAAAGTAGGTTCAGCTGCTATTTCTTCGAGAAACAATTTCTTGCTCGTACTTGGAACAATAGCGATAGCCTAAACAAAGGGATGAACTTAGAAAATCTTGTTTTGAGTGGTTGTTGGACAACTTTGTTAGTACCCCCCTCCCCCGCCATCAACCTAAGCCTCTGGGGCGAATCGTGTGCAAACTTGATTTCGACGCACGTGTGTTAATTTTCAGATGTTCCTCGGGGAATGGGCCTTGAGATGAAGCTGCTGCAGAATAAACCGCATTAGTCGGTTCACCTTCTAGCCTAATAGAAGCGCGCTGGCCTCACTCATTTCCTCTGGGTTTCGAATTTCCGTAGAAACTGCAGCACTTTCTCCATCTTTAACTTCTGCAATTTTCTTTGATTATAGATTGTTTCATGAAAGGAAAAACAGAGAATCGAACAAAATGTCAGAATTGAGTTTTGTTTTCATGAAATTAGTTTAAATTACCCTAAAATTTCACTCTTTTACTACAACATAAAGAAAACAAAGATAAAGCAGAAACCCTTAGCAAAAGACGCAATGAAAGGATGGTCTAACAGAAGAAAATAGTTTTATTGCCGATATTCACAGGAGAAATTTTAAAAAATTTGCCGAAAAAGGGGTTAGTTAATTTAATGCTGCAATCAGACTGAAATATCTTCCCAGCATCTGGGATTCGCAGATGCCATATGATAAAAAAATCGATGAAACCGGCAGAAGAGGTCAAGTCATTTAGACAAATATCGCTACTACCAACACTCTCTAAGCTTTTCGAAAGGTTATTACTAAAAAGATTAAAACCCATTCTTGAAAAAAGAAAATCATCCCTGAATACCAATTTGGATTGTAAAAAAGGAAAAAAAAGGTCAAATCATTTAGACAAATATCGCTACTACCGACACTCTCTAAGCTTTTCGAAAGGTTATTACTAAAAAGATTAAAACCCATTGTTGAAAAAAAGAAAATCATCCCTGACTACCAATTTGGATTGTAAAAAAAGGAAAAAAAGATCAAATCATTTAGATAAATATCGCTACTACCGTCACTCTCTAAGCTTTTCGAACGGTTATTACTAAAAAGATTAAAACCCATTGTTGAAAAAAAGAAAATCATCCCTGACTACCAGTTTGGATTGTAAAAAAAAAGACAAAAAGGTCAAATCATTTGGACAAATATCGCTACTACCAACACTCTCTAAGCTTTTCGAAAGGTTATTACTAAAAAGATTAAAACCCATTGTTGAAAAAAAGAAAATCATCCCTGACTACCAATTTGGATTGTAAAAAAAAGGAAAAAAGATCAAATCATTTAGATAAATATCGCTACTACCGTCACTCTCTAAGCTTTTCGAAAACTTATTACTAAAAAGATTAAAATCCATTGTCGATAAAAAAGAAAACCATCCCTGACTACCAATTTGGATTGTAAAAAAAGGACAGATCATATAGACAAATATTGCTACTACCGACACTCTAAGCTTTTCGAAAGGTTATTACTAAATAGTTGGAAAAAAGAAAATCCTCCCCGACTACCAATTTGGATTGTTTAAAAAAACAATTGTTGAAAAAAGTGTAAAAAAAATTCACCGAGTTACGAATGTAATAGAAAAATCACTCGAGGAAAACAAAATTATTCTGCTACCTTTCTTGATTTCTCACAACGTTTTCACAAGGTCTGGTATGAAGGATTCATCAGTAAACTAAAAGAGATGCTGCAAAGTAGTATGTAGATATTATCAGTCTTACCGAACTGACAGACAATTTAGAGTAAAAAAAGAAGATCAATTTTCATAATTAAATCAGAATTAAAAACAATAAATGCAGGAGTGCCACAAGGTACCATATTAGTAGCACTACTTTCCTTGTTATACACCAATTGTTATTCTGAGCTGTCGGTCGCAAAAACTAAAGGAAATGTTTAAAAGAAAAAGGATAGTAATTAAAAATAGAGAACTGACCAAGTTGAGTGGCTGGCTAATAAAATGCACCCTACGCTTTGGCCAAAGAAAAGTTGTAAATTTAACCAAACCTGGCATACCTAGATGGCTCCGTCCGAACCCTTGATGAGATATTAGTTGAGCAGCGATCATAACTCAGCATTCACTGTATCGCAAATATTGCTTAGCGAGCAACTCGAGAAAGTAAAAGGATGCAAAAGGCGAGAGAGAGATTGGGTAGCAAAGAAAACTAGGTGCTAAGAGATATAAACTAGTTCTGAAGCAAAACAAACTCTTATTTATGGAGGTAAAATAACTATGTGGTCTCTTCGGAGGCAAAACCAGTCCCTATGTTGGAAGCAATTCAGAAGCAAAACGAATAATGTTTCTTCACGTACGGAGGCAAAAGGGAACCAATAGACAAAAACGGCGTAGAACAAAGGGAACGAAAAAATGGGCCGAGTGGGAGGAAATAGGATTTAAGAGCTCAAAATGTTACAAAAAAAAAAAAAAAACTTAGCACGTAAACGGAGCGAATGCCAGTAATTTTCCGAAAATAGATGAAGCACAAATTGCAACGTTTGCAGATGACACAACGGTGAAATCGGTAGCACAGACCATCAACAATTCATCCTATATCCTCGAAAAGGCTTGTAACAAGATAATGAATAGACAAAAAAGAAGAGAATTAGGCTCAATCAGCATAAATCTGTACATATAAATTTTACAAAAAAAAGTGGTATTATACCATACAGCGATGTAGCTACATATCTGGCAATGACCTTAGATGTGAAATTGTGATGATAAGAGCTCGGCAATATCAAAATTGAAGAAATATACCAAAATAAAACCTTACGTAACGCAGTAAATGCACCTTGGTTTGTAATGAATAAGGAGAATGTGAAAGCGAACTGCAAAATGCTTCACAATCGAAACACTGTCAGAAGGTTGAAAAGAACAAAGGCACATGAACTAGTACAGATAAGATTTTTGTGTAAATCTTATTTTACCAACGGGTTTATTCTATGCATTTTATTGTAAAATTTATGTTTGGTCTAATAAGACCAGTTTTAATAAATAGATTTAAAAACATTTATTATGATGTCTAGTATCATAAATGAATTAGGCTTAGACTCACTTATTGTCTTCTAATTGTTCTTTCGGTTCTGACGAAAGCTCGCCAGATTCCGTTCTCCAGCGATCGCCCGACATCCTGCCTCTTCACCTCATTGCATTCTGGAACATAAAAGAGCCACGATACAACTACGAACTGAAAAAGGTTGGTTTGGGAGTAAAGAATAAACAAAATAAGTGGGAACATCAATGCGCTAGATTGACTAAACTGCATAGTAAAATCTGCATATCTATGCATCGACACTACAACTTACATAATCAAGTCATCCATAACGCTGGAGATGGTTTTTTCTGTCTTGCAAGAATTAATAAAGTTTCATGTTAAACGTAGTGTTAAAGGTTTGTTAAAAAAAAATATTTTGTCTAGCTTTTGTTTTTTATTTTAATTCAATATTTCTATCAACAAGATATTTATATTATTTACAAAAAAATATAAATAATTACTGAAATGTTTAAAAAAAACTACTTGCAAGCGAAAAAGGGATATGAAAATATGATATTGGTGGCCAAGAAAATCTCTTGGAAGTAATTTTGGGCACTCTCGACACGGCACGCAAGAATGGCACAATTACACAGAAGACAAACACTTTGAGCCCTGAAGATGATCTCAATAAAGATCGAAACGTTGGCACGATAAAGAAAATGTTTTTGTGAAACTATCACCGCCATCAAACCAGACCGCATCTCACGATTTCTGAATAATTCTTGGAAGTAATTTTAATGCAACTGATAAGAATACAGTGTACATAGCTGCGGCTAGGAAAGAAAAACCACGTACAAAGTCGTCAACTCTATGAAAAACATATGGAACTCAAACATAAAACTTTGATGAGACCATAGTCAATTATGACTATATGCGCAGTGATGGACGAAGACAACTCTATAAGCAATATGTGGCGGGCAAAGGAATAGACTTTAAGCACGCGTGGAAAGATCGAGAAAAGTCCAAACAAATATTCGGGTGTGCTATCCTCATGGGGGGAAGTTAAGAAGACATGGATTCTTCAGAAAATTTTGAGAAAAGAGGATTTATTGAAGCGCTGTTCAATGGCCATTCGTTGGGTTAAAAAGCGATACATGCTGGACCATCCCACCACGTAGCTCTTGAAGGAAAAATAAGAGGGGTGAGTACCACGAGAGGAAATATTATCTGCATTATGCTCCCACCGAACATAGAACCAATTGTCCAGGGAAGAAGTCTTCAGAATATTGTCCACTCTATTGGCAACAAACGTTTACAAATGGCGGGGGGGGGGGTTAATTTCATTAATCACTGAGCATCCACAATAATCTACTAGCAACACTTGCAACTCTAAGTACCCAGTTAGGAAAGGACGGCCAACCACCCGATCAAGAAATAAATGGAAAATGCTGAGATTGGAAGACGGAATGGGATTCCGAAATTTTGTTCGGATGAGTCCAGTCGACTTCGAATGTCATTTGGAAATGGTTGGACCACACATTTCGAAAAAGGAGATGATTTTAGGGAGCTAGTTTCTGCTACCAATCGGCTAGCAATCGCTCTCCGTGTCCTCGTAAGTGAAGATATGTGCAAGCCTAGCTTCATATTTTTGGGCTAACTCAGCCACAGTGTCTGCTTTCTTTCCCCTGTCTTCGTCTGAGGAAACGTCCCACAAAATCGCCGCATTTGTAAATCTTCAATCAATTGTAAGGTGGAATCCACATTTTAACGAAAGTGAAAAAAAATTAAAATAAATGCACAATGCGCGAGAATGGTTGTGTTGTCCGCTAGATTTGATTCACGTCCGCGTTATAAATGTTCTTTTTATGTTTCAAATCATACTGTTCAAAACTATCTCCATATCTGTTTGCACATGAACTTATCAAAACCCGCTATACAAAATTTCGTTAATCACTGAGCATCCACAATAATCTACTAGCAACACTTGCAACTCTTAAGACGGTTGAAGAGAAAGTGAGTGACATGGCTTCAGTGTGAAAGAATCTTGCCACTGGACAAATTCTCCTACAAGTGACCTAAACGACAGTCAGTATGTACAGAACGTATGGTATGGTATGGTATGGTATGGTAAAAAGGATACTAGGAAGCGGGGTTTGCGCTCCCCAGACACTGCAGCCTTTTGGCTTATTGTACCTTTCTATTTCCTTAGTTCATTGCAATAGACTCAATCCATCTCCTTAGAAGTATCAGGTCATTCACTGTCGCTGCTGCAATTTGATTCCCTAAGTTTTTAAGATGATGATGTAAAGATGATATGGGTGGCTGTTTCCTCCTCCTCGTTACATACTCCTCAAATGGGATCATCGTTGTATATGCCCATGTTGTGTAGATGTTTGCTTAGATGCCAGTGACCGGTTAGTAGTCCTACCACTCCTCTGAGTTTGGCCCTCTCCAATTGCAGCAATGATTTTGCCGGTCTTGGTGACTAAGTTACCAAGTGAATAAGTTTACTATGTCTACCACCGCTAGTGTTTGTCCACTTCTCCTGTTTTGTTTGGAGAATCTATATTTGCTTTTGTTAACCCAAGAATAGATTCGCGATCTATGCATGGTCTTGCGGATCCTCCTCTGGCCAGACTGTCTGCTTTCTCGTTACCCAAAATTCCCCTGTGCCCTGGCTCCCAAGATATCATCAGGTTGTTGTGTTTCCCCAGGTTTTGGAGATTTTGGATACATTCACTGACTAATTTTGATGTGATTCTTTTATATGCTAATGCTTTAATGGCTGCTTGGCTATCAGAGCTTATGAGGATTTTTTGCCAGTGTAACCTCTTTTAAAATTTTCCAGGGCACAAGCATTGATGGCAAGTATTTCTGCTGGAAAGACCGAAGTGTTCTTCCCTAATGAGTTTGATTGCTCATGTTTTGGGCTTGTACAAAAACGCCTATGATTGTTTTGGAGCCATCTGTATACCATATCATTGTATCTGATGCTCTCATGTGTCCTTCCTCTCCTTTATAGTCCGTTGAGACTTGTTGCCAGAATTGTTTAGTTCCTTTCCAATTTAATTGTTTCTGGAGCCTAGTGAGCTTTTCCCAGCCTCTCTCCTTTTATAAATATTTCCGAAGGAAGTAGATTTAGAGTTTTCTAATACATTTGTAGGGTAGAACGTATTTACTTATTACAGTATTTGTAGTTTTAAACAACAAATAAATAAAAAAAAAGAAATTTCCGTACAATTGTTTTTAACAAATGAAGACAGTATTTCTTATATAATAATAATAATAATAAATCTTTAAAGTCAATTTTATAAAGAATCGCTTTTTATTGGACATACTGAGGATTAGATTAAACTTTTAGTACAAGGGAAAAAACTTGAAGTTAATTGTAACGAGTAATTGGTTTAGGGTGTGATTTATTATTAATATTTAAGGCAATTTAATAAGAGAAATTGATCGTTAAGGAACAGCGGGACCCTTTACGTAGCAAAGGGAATTAGCTATATTAAGGGATGTCTACGCTACAGGAGGGGTGGTTGTTAAACCTCAATTTCTTGACTGGTATCCTTTGATCCCCCTCTGCTAACATTCGCCTTATAGGGGACAAAAATAGCTCTGGGGATCTCCTTCGGAATATTTGGATTGCCTTTTCTTCATATTATAAATTGTCGTTTCAAAAAGACTGAACATCCAAGGTAATGAGGTAGAAGACAATCCAAGCCACATCCACATTATTAAAAAACAATTGCTAAAAAGAGAAAAAAACAAAATCCAGCTGAAAATCTACGCAAGTCAGCAACAACTCTAGTTCTGATTTAATATATATTTATTCACTTTTATGCACACCCGGTAGAGGTGTTCAATGGTAAGAAATATTGGTGTTTTGAAGTTGTGTAAAAGAGAATGAGATCAACCAAGTAAATCTGACCGTCTTCAAATATTCAACACGTTAAAGGTGTTTTCCCTTTGTACTTTTGCACAGAAGCCTCATACAATTTTAAGATGAATCACTAGAGAGAAATTGCGTTGTAAAAATATTAATTATATCATGATGAGCGATCGTTTTATTGTATTTTGTTTTAATTATTACAAGATTCAAAAATTGTTGATTTATATTTCTGAAATGTTTTTTATAACTGACTTCAGACAATAGTCTCAGATATTTGCCAAATAGTTTAATTGTTTGTTTATAGCTCTTTTAAAATGCCTTCGTGTAGCTTAGTTATACATATATTATTTATACATACATTATTTTAATAGTTACAACATATATTGTATAATAGTATAGTATATTATATATAGTAGTAATAATAGTACACAGTATACAGTATAGTAGTATCTTTATGTAAGGTATTGGCTGAAATGAAAAACTAACTTTTTCATTTCAACCAATACCTTACATAAAGATTAATTAATTTAAAGAAGCTATTTTGTCAATCGGACCACGAAATCTAATGGATTTAATAAATAAAACGAAGTTTTTGGCCATTTCATTTGTCGTCGAGAATCGAATCGTGATTACATGCCATTTGAAAAATGGCAAAAAGGAGGGAAAATTCGAAAGTTGGGGTTGAGATGGGAAGTTGGTGTCCGAGTGGATCGAAGTCGCGATAGCTCAAGTGACAGAGCAGAGGCGTATTTAGCCGAAGGTCGTGGGTTCGAATCCCGCTCGTGACACTGGCTTTTTTATCTCAACGAATACCTTACATAAAGATTAATTAATTGATAGAAGTAATTTGGTCAACAGACCAAGAAATATAATGTAAGTAAAACAAAGTACAACTTCACTAACAGCTTCCCTTGGCCATCATGGCGCCGAGAATCGAATCCTTACTAAACGACATTTGAAAAATGGCAAAAAGGATGGAAAATTCGAAAGATTGTAGGTTGAAGTGGGAAGTTGGTGTCAGAGTGGATCGAACACAAGATAGCTTAAGTGGTAGAGCAGCGGCGTATTTAGTTGAAGGTCGTGAGTTCGAATCCCGTTTCTATCACAGCAAGTTTTTAATAGTATTGATCTATCACATGCTTTAAGGATTCTTCGTGTCTTTGCTTTCAACTCTTGCAGGCCCATTTCTTTTCAAATTTTGTGGTTTTTCCTTACGCTTACACTTTTGAGAAGTGTTTCATAAGAATCCAAAAGTGCCTTTTAACACATGAAAGAAGTTTAAGTTTAATCCATTAGATTTCGCGGTCCGATTGACCAAATAACTTCTTTCAATTAATTAATCTTTATGTAAGGTATTGGTTGAGATAAAAAAAGCCAGTGTCACGAGCGGAATTCGAACCCACGACATTCGGCTAAATACGTCGCTGCTCTACCACTTGAGTTTTTTTAAAATATAAGAAGCGTTTAATTAGAATTCGACGATTACAGTTAATAGGAAGAAAACAGAAGACGGCGAATAGTTTTCTAATTGGTTTACACTCAACTAAACCCTGATATAAACGGTTATAGTGGGCATAAAACTTTCTTTGTGCCATATGGCCCTTTGGTGATTTATTTCCTCGCTGTATTCCCTGTGTTGAAGATATATTTTTTCAACTTGTGTATTTCAGCTCTCCCGTTACAATGCGTCAGAACGCAAGACAGAGCGGATTGTTGAGATCGGATGAAGCGTGGTCGTGGGTTGATCCAACCAAATCCAACCACCCTGGACCTTTTTTTCACGATATCCTTCCTGAATATATTGTCTCCTTGGGTAATCCATAGTTCCATAAGGTCAATAAAAAAAATTGGTTTACTTTAGTTTTGCATGGTAGTTTCGTGTATATACATTTTCTTGTTTTACTCTTTCCTTTATATTGATCTTTAAATTCGTTGTTCCAAGAATTTGACACGGCGCTGTAATAGGAATGAGGGACGCTTTTTAACATCGGACTGGACCTCACGGGCGAGTTTCCACCGTGATTTACCTTTTTGGTGAGACGGATGTCTTTTTTATAATTATTTTGGTAGGTTGGGTGATTCTAATAAAGGATGGTAATTGATATTATTCATTGATTGTATTTTAAGTCGTAAAATGACCTATAATTGTAGTGAGGTCGATTATTGGGGGGGGGGGGAAGTCGAGGCCTGAAAAGTTGTTATCGGAAGCCAAAGTTGCAATCGCTTGCTTCTTCACGTACGTTGTAAAGGCCTCTATAGTTCATCTAGGTTAGTTGGCCTTGTGGCTGGAACCTAGATCTAATTATTAGATCATTTATATAATTCACGTTATTAAAATAAGCTTCCTCTATTTCTTTTGTCGAATATTCCGTGAGCAGGTGTGCAAATCTACTCATCCCATCGTATAATTTCCAGGACGTGAGTCCTAAGGACATGAGTCCTAATTAAGGGTGCGATAAGTTCCCGGCCGATGCTGCAGTCTCTACAGAGAGAATTGTTTTATGTCGCGGCTATTTTTTAAACTTTTCGGGAAAATAACTATTTGTTTTGTTAATTTGGGTGAGCCTGTCCAACAATGAAATGGCCAACCAAAACTTATTGTTTCTGAAAAAGGTACATTTTCCAGCACCGCCTCAATGTACCTAGGTAACTCCTGAACCGGACGACTTTGTGAAGCTGGAGATGTAGTGCCGATTCTGCCGGAGTAAAGGTCTGTTTGTTCGTACTTGGAACTATATTTGGATGATGTAGTTGTGTTTTGTGAGTTTTCTGTGCGCAGTTTGCATCTTTGTATAAGTGTTGTGATTGAAGTGAGCAGTTTGCGAAGGGAGCTAACCCGGAGCGGTTTGAAGTTTCATTTCCCTCATTTTGTTTTTGGAGACTTTGGACTTTCTTTTGAAATGTGCATATTTCCTGACACGAATCCCGCGCCTGACCTGCGGTCTGTATCTGGGTTAGTCCAATTGAACCGGTTTTGAACCCTTGAACATTCGTAATGGAAATTTTGTCTGCACTTTGTGTATGTCGTGAATGTTCCCGTTTGGGTCTCTGAAACATGTCCCATGAATATTTGTCGTCTTTTTCGCCATTTCGTTAAAAAATTCATGAAAATTAGAACTGTAAATGTAGAAAGTAAATTATTGTTTCTATTTCATAGAATAAGAACATTTCGCAGGGCTCAGATTTGGTATTGTTTTGAAATGTGAAATTCAGGACTGTTTTGAAATCGTGTACTAAACGTACAAAGAGATAACGAAAGCTCTTCAGCTTTTGCGATTACAATAACTTGTAACAAAAAAATTTCGCATGTATATGGCAATAATGAAACTTAAAATTTAAAAATTGTACATTTTAAAAGGAATATGTGGTGGAAACCTAGACAAAAGGTTAAACAAAGAAAAAATGTACAGTATTTCATAAAATATGGGTTCCTTCCGCATGTATGTCCAAAAGCTCTGCTACCAGAGTGTCACCTCGAATCTTGAGGAACACTTATTTACCTCTTTAATTAAGCACAGTGTGACAGATAACCGTTCGATTTCTAGGGCTTAGGGATTATGGGATTAAGCAACGGCGTTCAAAAAACTTTTCAAATTCCTTTCTAACCTAACGCAGGTAAGGCTAGGAGAGGTCTCCGAAGCTTGGAACCTCTTTTATCGCTAACTTTGGAGACAGACTTAGTACATTTAATGTAATTTATTTGTCCGACCGATTTTTGTTTTCGTTACTGTACGGCCTTCTAGCGTGAAGCCTTGTTCTCTGAAGAGCCCCAAATTAAAAGTGATAATGGATTTAATGTGTAGAGATTAGTGACCGTTAATCGATAGTTATTCAGATATCGTGAGATGCGGTCGGGTGTAATGTAGGTTTCAGAAAAACATTTTCTTTATCGTGCCAACGTTTCGATCTTTTATTGAGATCATCTTCAGGGCCTGGGATTTACAATGTTTACATTTAACAATTACATTTAGGATGTGGAAAAGTGAATTTATACAATGCAAAATATATTTTATATAAAAAAAATTGTAAATCCCAGGCCCTGAAGATGATCTCAATAAAAGATCGAAACGTTGGCACGATAAAGAAAATGTTTTTCTGAAACCTACATCACACCCGATCGCATCTCACGATATCTGAATAACTAATGAATTTAATTTTAAACTGAATAAATTGAGTAATTAAATTTGTCCATCAATGTATTATAATTTATAACCATTTCTTTACATATACCAACGCATAATATTTTCTACTACATATTGAGTCAATTTCTTAGTTTTGCATCTTGGAACTCCAGCAGCTTCTAATATGAACAATATATAATAATTTAATAAGCTTTGAATTTATCAAAAAGCAAAAACTTACGTGCCTTTTAAAAGGACGAATGAGACGAGGTATTACAAAAGCGGCATAACTATAAATTTTTAAAAATTTCTATAATGTCGGTTATTGTTTGCTAATTGTAAAAGACCTCATGCAATTTATATTATGTGGGCGGATGATGATGCTTTCATAATAGAAGAGAAAAGTCGGAAAACCTGAGGGGCACAAAAAGTTGGGAGATCCGCTCAGCGACCGACGTGCCACGAGTGCTTGCTCAGTGTAAACAGCAGTTCGGTCGATGTCTGATTTGAATTTCATCTTTTCTCAGTTGCTCTGTGTACATTGTGCTATGTTGAAACCTGTCAACGCAATACATAATGAAAATACCTGTTTCATTCTTATAAACTGGTAAACCGGAAACACACAATGCAAAATAATGCAGAATAATAAATTAATTTAAACAGTTTTTTCTATTAACCCTTCGTTTTCGAGAAAAGTGAGTGTGCCGTTGAAATTGAGACACATTTGGCGATTACGTAAGCTATTGCTATTGTAGGTAATTGTTTTGTTAACAATGAATAATAATGGTAAGACAACGTAAATTTTTAAATCCATTATATTTAGTGGTCTGATTGACCAAATTACTTCTTTCAATTAATTAATCTTTTTACGTAAGGTTTTGGTTGAAATGGAAAAGTTAGTGTCACGAGCGGGATTCGAACCCACGACCTTCGGCTAAATACACCACTGCTCTAACCACTTGAGCTATCGTGACTTCCACTTTTACCCCCTTCTTAATAAGTAAAACGAAGTATATCTTCACTAACAACCTACCATGTCGCCGAGAATCGAATCCTGATTACACGGCATTTGAAAAACGGCAAAAAGGAAGGAAAATTCGAAAGGTAGGAGTCGGTGTCCGAGAGGATCGAAGTCTCGATAGCTCAAGTGGTAAGCAGCGGCGTATTTAGCCGAGGGTCGTGGGTTCGAATCCCGCTCGTGACACTGACTTTTTCATCTCAACCAAAACCTTACGTAAAAAGAATAATTAATTGAAAAGAATTTATTTGGTCAATCGGACCACGAAACCTAATAGATACAATAAGCAAAATGAAGTATACTTCACTAACAGCTCTCCGTGGCCATTTCATTTGCCGCCGA
This sequence comes from Cimex lectularius, assembly GCF_000648675.2. Taxonomy (NCBI): domain Eukaryota; kingdom Metazoa; phylum Arthropoda; class Insecta; order Hemiptera; family Cimicidae; genus Cimex; species Cimex lectularius. Next base: position 911,739 of record NW_019394219.1, read on the forward strand.
GAATCAAACAGATTACACGACATTTGAAAAATGGCAAAAAGGAGGGGAAAAAAAAAAGTGGGGTTGAGATGGGAAGTTAGTGTCCGAGAGGATCGAAGTCACGATAGCTCAGGTGGTTGAGTAGCGGCGTATTTAGCCGAAGGTCGTGGGTTCGAATCCCGCTCGTGACATTGACTTTCCATCTCAAATAAAACCTTAATTAAAAATTAATTAATTGAAAAAAAAAAATTATTTGGTCAATAGGACCACGAAACCTAATAGATTATCTAAAATATTAATCCATTTGTTTTAGTGGTCAATTGACCAAGTTACTTTTTTCAATCAATTATTCTTTTTATGTAAGGTCTTGGTTGAGATAAAAAAAGTCGTGTCACGAGGGGGAATCGAACCCACGACCTAGCTACCTATTAACTAAAATATCAAATTAAAATATATTTTGGTTTTTCTGCTGTTTGAAATAAGACGCCCAAAGACAAATTTATATTTATCTTGAACATGGCAGGCTTTTCTCATGATGACTGTAATGCGATGTCTGTAAGTAGGTCTCTACTGTCTTTGTCTCTGTAAGTAGGTGCCTACTGGTTATATTCGGAGGCCACGGGCCGTTTGTGACCTCGGAGGGTTACTGGGTTTACACACCATTTCCACCAGAATGTAAAATTTTATGACAGTTTTATACTTTCTGGGCGTCCATTAAGGCCAATTCGTTGTTAACACTGAGAACATCCTTGCTATAGACACCTGTCCTGTCAATGCACTTGTTTTCAACGATGATGGATTTAGCTGAGTATTTTGCGACATTTGGAAATTCTATACTTCGTCAACCGATTCTTCATTTTAACGACGAATTATTTAATTTCAGGATTAGTAATTCATTGATCGGTTTCAAGTTAATCTCTGTTCATATCTCATAGGAAATTGTATGTTTATACACTTCCGGTTCATCATAAAGTTAGTTGGGGTTTGGTCGTTTACGCATCCTCGGGGTTCTTATTTCACAGATCGGCAAATCAAAATGACTTTTTCCTCAGATACGATCAAATGACAGGTTCATCATCTAGCAAACCTCAATATGAAATCGCACAATTTAAAGTTAGACGTTTTAAGCTTTGTCTATTAATTAAACACTACGGCATAGGATTTTCTTCGACTAAGTCTGTATATACGTTCTATTCACAAATACTTTGCAGTAAGAAAGTTCATTACTTGATTTACGAAGCAGTTGTTCTCTCTCTTCTTTCTTATATGGTCAGTTCAGATATTTGTCTTTGATTGAGTAGGGCAGCTATTTACGTCTTGTATAATTCGTCTAAGCATTCACGAGCACTCCTCCCATTCATCATGAAAATTTGGGAATCAAATAATTGATGTTTTTTCTTTGAACTGACTTTCGGTATTTTGTAAAAATGCTCTTAATTCACGACTGAAAACAAAAGCTTAAAATTATGAACGCCCCTTTTCTTATTTCTATGTTTTTGTTTTCTTTTGTATTTTTGTGCGGTGAGTTGCACAGCTTGTTTTTCCTCAGTGCCATTAAATATTTAATATGACCTTTTCATATATCTATTTTATTTTTTATTTATATAACTTAATATATTAATATCATGGTTGTGCAGACGTATGGAATGCTAATGTTTTTGATGAACGAAAACAACACATCTTAGTTTTTTAATTAAATGCTATTTCTAGACCTACCTGGCCATCTCTTCAGGACTGACTGAGACTGTCAGAATTGACTCATTAATGATTTTAATTTAGAAAACTAGCGTATGGTATTCGTTCATCAGAAATCCCAACTTTAAATATTGGTCTTTATGTAAGGTATTGGTTGAGATAAAAAAATTCAGTGTCACGAGCGGGGTTCGAACCCAAGACCTTCGGCTAAATACGCCGCTGCTCTACCACTAGAGCTATCGTGACTTCGATCCACGCCAACTTCCCATCTCAACCTACCTTTCGAATTTTCCCTCCTTTTTGCCATTTTTCGAATCCGCTCGTGACACTAACTTTTTCATTTCAGCCAATACTTTACATAAAGATTAATTGATTGAAAGAAGTTATTTGGTCAATCGGGCCAGGAAATATAATCGACTCACATATTGGTATCATTTCTGAACGCAAGATGTTTGATTATTTTATTCAATTTACACTACTTTTAAATTTCTTTTATCATTCTAAACAATTCTTATCCTTATCAGGTAAAATAGAATATACAACTGTAAATGAGGATTTCTTTAAGGACGTTTCAAGTGGGTTGAAATGGTGTGGAGGCTTAGAAGAGGGATAGCCATTTGAAAGACGTTAAAAGAAACTTGAGAATCCGCTTGTCTGAAAGAGGAATGAGTCGTTTTTATACAGAAATATAACATTTCTCCTACTGTATAATGTAATATTAAAATTGAGATAATTTGAAAATGCTACAATTTTCCAAAGGAGATTTCATTTTGCATCGAAACGACTATTGCTGAATAGAACTGTTACGTATTAATGGAAAAAAGTGCAATAAACTTAAACGAGCGAGTCTTATTTCCCTTTGTCCCTTTTTTTCCAGCTTGAGTATGGTACAGGGTTTAAATGCCTCAGTCAAACATGATCAAAAATTATTAAACCGGTAAAAGTTACAGTGATAAAACAAGACATGACTGGAAAGGAAAATGTATTTCATTTCTTTTTCCAGTTGCGTCGCCAATTTATTAGAAGCACTTTGCAAATTCTCTTTTCAAGGTAGGACTGTGTATTTCTCACTCTTCTTGGACTTTCCATTTCAGTTTGCTCTATGGCTACTGTACGTATTAGAAACATATATGTTGTACAAAGATGTGAAAGGTGAAGTGGTTGTAAGGATCTGTGCGTGGGTGTTTGTGTGACTTGTCATACTTAGCTGTCTTTTATCATCGACAAACTTTTGATTGTCAACAAGCATTTACAGCTGTATTAGATTTGTGCGAATCAAGAGCAATTTACCAATTTAATTTGCCTTTCTTATGTTGTTTTTGTCGAAGTTACTTAAGTGTCGAAGTTACTTTTTGTGGAGCAAATTGCTGCGCTGCGCTTGACACATTTATTTGTAATTATTCGGAGATCGTGATATGCGGTATGGTGTGACGTAGGTTTTAGAAAAACATTTTCTTAATCGTGCCAACGTTTCGAACTTTATTGAGATCATCTTCAGAGCCAGGGATTTATAAACATTGTTTGAATTTTACAAATACATGTAAGATGTAGAAAAAAATTGAAAAATATGAATTTATACAATGCTAGAAAATTTTAGATTAAATTTTTTTTTAATTTATATCGGGTTGTCCGGAAAATAATGCAGGATTTTAAGTTTTCATTAAAAAAAATCTATATAAAATATTCTGTTTACGTTTACAGGATTACTCATTTGTATGAATGTCANTTAAAGAACATTGCTTTAAAGTAACTAGTTTCTTTTTTTTTGTTTAATACCAAAATCCTGCATTATTTTCCGGACAACCCAATACAATACTAGAAAATTTTAGGTTTAAAAAAAGAATGAATTTATACAATGCTAGAAAATTTTTAGATTAAAAAAATGAATTTATTCAACGCTAGAAATTTTTTTTTTTAGATTCAATCAAATTATTCGTACTCACTCAAAGTGTTTGTTTTCCGTGTAAACGTGTCATTCTTGTAAGTCGTGTTCAGAGTGCCAATGAGATATTAATGTTTTATGTTTAAACGTTGGATTTTGAACGGGTTGAAGGAAGTTGGGATAGAAATCCTAACTGTATTTGTAATATTCAAACAATGTTTATAAATCCCAGGCTCTGAAGATGATCTCAATAAAGATCGAAACGTTGGCACGATAAAGAAAATGTTTTTCTATAACCTTCGTCACACCAGACAGCATCTCACGATCTCCGAATAATCATTGACCGGTCATTAAACACCACACATTTATTTGTAATAAGGATCACTCTGACTGTCCAAATAAATTTATTTTTTAATCAGTATTTTATTCCTTCGACAACGCTTATAAATCAACACTTATCATGTTTATAATTCTAATTAAGTTTTTCATAATTAAACTAATCAAATTATCGGAATAAAACCAAAAGAAGAAACCTATTAGAAATGGTAGCATTAAAAGATCATGTTTTCACATGTAAAAAATTATTTAAATATTAATAACCAAAAATTTTTTAAAAATTATTTTCGACTTTATTTATTTCCTTTATTTACATAACATAATGTGTATTGATTTACCGCTGAATTTATTTTATTCAAATGGCTTAACACTTAACGGACCGGAGGACAGTTGAAAAATGACGGCATCTGTCGATTCACAGTTCATTGATCAATAGCTTTTGAACCGACACGAGACAAGTTTTACTTTTCTATCAGTGACTTCGTCTATAATATGCTTTTACCCTTTTTCTGCAATATTCTTGTATTTATGTAGGATTCCAATCTTCGTAGAGGTCATTAGACAGATGAAAAAAAGAAGACTAAACGCTGGGTTCACCGAGCTTTCGCCTTATAGTGCCTTCATCCGGGCGTATTTTCTTACAAATTCAAATAAATACACAGTAACATACAATTAACAATTTATGTAATAAAATGATATACATAATTTCCCAAGAATGACAAAAACGATTAACATGGAAAACTATTGTAAAAGCGTTTAAGGTTATGGACACCATCAATAATGTAGCATGGTGGCCATGTGCTCCTTAACCTTAAACCCATTGAATGTTTATAGAGTGATTAGTGCGAAACACTAGTGTATGATCAAATACCTCAATGATTTGCTTGAATTTTTTAACTGTATATATACCCTTTTACGTTTTGGTGGTCAATTGACCAAGTTACTTCTTTCAATTAATTATTCTTTCTATATAAGGTCTTGGTTGTATATACAACGTTGGACAGGTTTTGTTGTATGAATTAAAACTAATGTGGATGGGAGCTCAGTCGATTTTTGAAAACGTACCACAAACTTAACGTGTTGTTTAAGCTTTATCAACACTAGTGTGAAAGGGCTCAAGGGAGGGATAACAACATCCCTTCCATCGGAAATAATAAATTACCAACCCTCTTACGCGGGCTAATCTCTGCTCATGTCGAAACGCGGGGTGGCGAGGTGGAAAAGACGCTAGGCGCCCGCTATGTCCATCGTAGCAAGTTGAAAAGAAGATTTTTGTCAGATTTTGGCCAGCGTAATTATTTTAAAATCCGGTACGATACCTGATGGGGTGATTACAATTCATGTTATCTAAGTCTGGATATGTTCACATTTTATTATCAAATAAATAGCATAATATTACGTCAAATAATCAGTTTGAAACGGGAGGACAATTTGTTTCAATTAGCCAGTGGCGCGGATTTGTTGAGGACCGCTCTGCGGGGGAGGAATTGCCTTCTCCCCTTGGGTTGTTTTTTCCGAGGGTGATACAATCTGCCTGAGATACCCCGGGAACCTTCGACCGAAACGGATCTTCTTACGATCCTCAGATTTCACCAACTTTTCCAGGTGGAATAAAACGATTGAGAAATTGATTCGGCATTTTCCAATTTTTCAAACCAAAGATTAAGCATTGATACTAGTTCTCACAACTTCATGGTTCAAAAACTGGTTCAGTTTCGTGCCGAATTCAACCCCGACTTTTCAGATTTGGAAAAGGCAACTGTCCGCATTATAAATCGCCGAGACTCATAGAGAACCGTATTGTCTTCCAAGTTCTTGGTTTGTAAGAAACTAAACATTCAATCAAGGTAGTTTTCTGAGAAAACGTCGGCATTTTACATAGTCAAGATGACTGTTCAAATTAAGAGGGGATTACACTATATCTTAACTATGATGGATCGAAAAATTACCCGGTGCTCTCTATGTATCCTAAATGCGAGAGAAGACGTATTCCATTATTTGGCAATATGTCCTGTTCTTGCCGAGTTCCCTGGGTACTTCCAAGCTTAGCGAATCCCAGATGATTTCGCTGCTCGACTCCTCCTGCCGACCACTCATTAAATTTTCATGCGCTGCATGACATAGATACTTTCTAGTACATCAATTCAACTTTTAAACATTCTCACTCGTTCTTAACATTGGCTTGTATTATTTCTTACATATTTTCTTTTGCATGTTTATTTATACAATGTTTGTATTTTTGGTTAGTTATGTAATCTCTCTCTCTCTCTCTCTCTCTCTCTCTCTCTCTCTCTCTCTCTCTCTCCCTTTCTATATCTTTATACGTAAAACATCCTCAAATGCTGACAATAGTGTGGCGAGGGGTGAGAGGGGAGAAGAATATGTATTGTCAGTTCAATCTCCAGCTGGCGAAATAGAACAATTTTTTTTAAGATGTAAATATTTATATTATTATTACTGCCATTAGCCTCAGAGAATAGCTGTAATTATTTTGTAGTAACAAGACGTTTTTCTCTTCTAAGCCGTTAGGATTGTGAAAACTTGGGGATGGGTTTTATAAGATCCATGATAAATCAATTCCACTAGGTGGTAGCATAACAAACCCGGTCATAATGTAATTTTAAGTTCCTTAAATGTTCCTTGATCGATCAACGCTGTTACATTACACAAAATTCAAATTGGATTTTAGGGAACTAGGAAAAACCGGCTGATCATTGGAGTCCTTTTAAGTCCTCGGCCAGCAAATAGTCAGTAATAGACAAAAATAGTGGCCTGTTGGGGCAATGGCCCCATTCTAGAGAATTTAATAATTACTCGTATTAAATCAGTACTTAGAGTGAATACATTATATTTGTAATTTATCCAGACTCTCATCTTGATTATCTGTTGCCTTAATTTAAGATAACTTGTAGAACAGCAACTGTACCCTACTTAGTGCCACATGCTGGATGCGAGTTGAACCGAGCTTTGGCTCTTCCCCCCCTCAACCTATTTATTAACTGATCCTAAGATCCTTACTCGTCCGATAAGTATTACAAAGTCAGACAAGGTGCGGGTCTTTCCTCTTTCTTCCTCGTTGGGACTGAAGTACCACAAGGAAGCATACTAGGCCCTCTCTTATTTACAATATACACTACCGATATCCCTCTGAATCCTAACACATTCCTTGCTGTCCTTTCAGACAGAGGGGCGACTTGAGGTATTCATGGATTACTGTCTCGTTAAAAGCATTATCAGGATCGGGATGGGTGCAAAAGTCTCACTAAGATACGGGGCCAAAATGTTGGCCTTGAAAACATTAATGAACAACATGGGAATTATTTATGTCATGATGTTATACGTGCATATGTCTATTTATTTTTCTTATATGGTAACTATTTACTGTCCACGTATACTTATTTATTTACACCAAAATAATTTTAAACCAAAGATAATACGTGTCTCTAGACATAGTTATTAGGTTATGAATAATGATAGCAGCGATGTTTTATATAGTGAAAAATTATATTATCGTTGTTGCGTTTATTACGATATGTTGGTGAGTTTGTACAGTGTGCTTGATTTTTAATTTGTTGTGAACTTTGTTGTATAAATTGTTATTATTATATTAAGATATACATAGTTATTATTATTCCTACTGAATACGTATACCATATTGAATTTTAATAAAAGTAAAACATGGATACGTTTTGTATTGTAAAATGGAGTGATGAATAAACTGTCAATACACCGATTTAATGGGATTCCGTAACGATGTACGAAAAACCTGTATAGGTCGAGGCCGGTAGTGAGGTGATAAAGATAAAAAGGTTGAGTCGTATAAAAAAAGGTTAGTATCACATTGCTGATGGTTTATTTATGTTCTAAAGTTATTTTATAAAAAGTTTTATTGTAATCAAGGTAGCCGCGAAGAGGGGAGACGGAAAAATGGCCCCGAAATGCTAGCCCCAAAAGAAATTTACATAAAATAAAGAAAGAGGAAAACAGATTGTTGTTATCACGACGTTCAAAAAATAAAATTAAAAAAACCCAAAAAATGAAAGCAGAAACGTGAATACTTAGAATATATATATACATGTATATACGTAATTGTAGTTGTTGCATTTCTTTTAATCACGCCATCTGGTGATTCCTGCGTGATTTCAACTTCTTCTTGTTGAATATCTGCAGGCACATAATTTTCCTCTAGAATTTTATCACCATATTGAAATGCTGTGCAATATACGTGATTATTTCGTATATGTTTTGTATTTTTAACGCTTGGACATTCTTCTAGGCCGTCTAAACATATTTTTAGGTTCCCAAATGTTTGTTTCATATTTTTTTAATGTAATTTTGAACACACCCTAAGTAATTTTGCTATGAGGGATAATGCTTCTTTTTTTAAATTTTTTTTTTACACAACTTCTAGTTGTCAGAACTTCATAATTCTTCATAATTTCCAGAAAAGAATGAATTTATTTGTATGATAAGCCTATAAAATAATAGGGTAGATTGGTCCGCAAAACATGGGCAGAGTCCCCTAAAGGGTCGATTCTCGGAGAGGGGCGTCGGTGGCCGCAACGGTTGACACGGCGGTTATCACTGTAAGGTAAAGGTCCCGGGTTCGAATCCAGCGGCCCTGCATCGACATACTCACAAATAAGCTTTTTTCAAAAACACCGGCACCGGCACCCTGAGGGTTTATATGATCTCTGCTGTTGCGAACCCTTGTAAAAAAAAAGATTCTCGTAAAAACAATTTTCTAACATTATAGATTTCTTTTTATAGAAATACAGCTCTATATTAAGTACATATTGCGAACTAAACTTTAAAAAATTTCTGTGGTTCAAATAGAAATTTAAATAAAACGAAAAGCAATAGCAGTGAGGTTGCGGCACATTTTCGAACAATTAGTTGAAGGCTGGGACGGGTCGAAATAGCCGAAGGGCAGCTGATGATTGCGATATCTGGAGAAGGGGCTGCTAATGGGCTATTGATTCGTCTGGAGGTACACCAACACCGGAAGCTAATATGCAAGAATTAATGTCTTGCTTTTTTTAAACATTTTTCCATGAAAATTCTCATCACTCAGTATGCCATCGAAATAATCTGTCTAAACGTACGATACTATTTCTACACACCAAAAAACAATTATGTACGATTATGTTTTCGGATATTTATAGTAAAATTATCAACTATCCATAGCGTATGCCGATGATTTATTGGTTACTTTGGTTGTACAATATGTGGTATATATTTTTTTATAGATAATTTATGTTATATTTATTTATGACAACATTTAGTATATATTGTTTTTTCGTATTTACTAATATTTTATATTACATTATTTAGTATTATATTATATTTATACGTGAATTTTAGGCCTTGGTTTGAAACGGTCTCAGAATGGATATAGTAAAATGCCCGCTATGGAACGATGATGCTCCTGAAGACATCTTTAATTTTTTCGGACTATGTCCTTAATTAGCTGAAATTAGGTTTTTATATTTTATTAAATGAAGTTGAGAGTGTCGGTGTTTTTGTCGTTTATGCATGGACCCGGCGACTCATCACTAAAAATACCGAATTCGAATTGAGAGCCCATAAAATTCCAACCCAACATACTCACAAATGTTTTGTTTTTTTAAATACCGGCGATCCCACAAAAAGATTTTAAAAAATATAAGCGAAGTTTCACAAAAGGCGGTACTATATATTTTTTAACTGGGCAAGTCCACCCTCGGCGGTTCTATTTCCTCGACCTGTCTGGAAACCTGGGTGGAATAAGGAGTTGACAATGATAAAGTGTTAAAATGAAAAAAACAATGTGTGGTGTTTAGTGACCATTAGCCAATGATTATTTGTAGATCGGGAGATGCGGTCTGGTGTGACGTAGGTTTTTAGAAAAACATTTTCTTTATCGAGCCAACGTTTCGATCTTTATTGAGATCATCTTCAGGCACTCTCAACACGACACACAAGAATGACACATCTACACAGAAAACAAACACTTTGAGCCCTGAAGATGATCTAAATAAAGATCGAAACGTTGACTCGATAAAGAAAATGTTTTTCTAAAAACTACGTCACACCAGACCGCATCTCATGATTTCCAAATAATGAAAAATATCGTATATGCAAAAAACCTCAAATACACATGTCTCAACATAAATCAATTTTATCAACGGGTTGATTTTGCATTTACAAGTACTAATAAATGTGATGGGCAAAAGTATAGGCGATATGAGAAAGAAAAACACTTTTTTCCTCCAGCTATTTTATCATTTTCTCAGCATACAATAAACTTATTTATAAATTAGAAGTAAACATAATTTAAGACGATTGTATTTCGCCACAATGAAGAGCTGTTTGCAACTGAAGAGAATAAATGAGACTCCCTGTATACTAAACCCGCAATACTTGTGTGTATTGGGGGCATGGTGTTTGTTGGGCAGACCCTTACCCAATTAACATCAGCTAAATTAATTAATAAGATAAATTAATTATTTTTATTGAAACTAAACAAAACATTGTAAAAAATAGCAACAGACAAATGTCAGGCCACGTGGTCATATACTGGACTTACTGTGGGAAAATTGTTTTGGGTGATTTCCTATTTTTCTCTGTTTAAATTTTTAAATTAGCATTGACTAGAACGTATTTGTAGCGTACTTATTTTTGCGTTTCGTTTATTGTTTTTATATTATAATTCTGTACTTTCTTGTCGAACTTTGCTTTTTATTTCGTCTCTGTGAAGAGATATTTACGATTAGGGCGTTTTAAATGGGACATTCTGTATACCCTGCATAACATTATGCTTTTACAAGTATGCAATGCTAGTTATTATTACTATTACTACTAGTTTGAAACAATTCTGTTGGTATAGATGAAGTTTTAAAAATAGCCAAATTAAAAGCTAGTATTTTTTTCTTTTTCTAGACCAAATGGAATGAAAGGTAGGTGAAAATGTTTATATGCGGTGTTTAGTGACCGTTAGCCAATGATTATTTGTGATCGTGAGATGCGTTCTGGTGTGACGTAGGTTTAGAAAAACATTTTCTTTATCGTGCCAACGTTTCGATCTTTATTGAGATCATCTTCAGGGCCTGGGATTTAGAAACATTGTTTAAATTATACAAATACATGTAGGATGTGAAAAAATGAGTTTATACAATGCAAGAAAATTTTAGATTAAAAAAAATGAATTTATACAATGCTAGAAAATTTTAGATTCAATTGCACTTTATAGTAAATCCGGTATTTTAATTATATTATAAAGATAAGTGTAAAGATAAGTGATTCATTATATTTTTGACGTAAAGTACTCGCGATTAAAAAGAAAGAAGGCTTCAGCATTTATCTAAAATTTTCTAGCATTGTATCAATTCATTTTTTTAAATCTAAAATTTTGTAGAATTGTATAAATTCATTTTTTTTAAACCAAAATTTACTAGCATTGTATAAATTCGTTTTTTTAATCCAAAATTTTCTAGACTTGTATAAATTCATTTTTTGAATCTAAAATTTTCTAGCATTGTATAAATTCATTTTTTTAAATCCAAAATTTTCTAGAATTGTATAAATTCATTTTTTTTAATCCAAACTTTTCTAGCATTGTATAGATTCATTTTTTAATACAAAATTTTCTAGCAATGTATAAATTCATTTTTTTAATCCAAAATTTTCTAGCATTGTGTAAATTCATTTCTTTAATCTAAAATTTTCTAGCATTGAATAAATTCATTTTTTTTACATCCTACATGTATTTGTGAAATTTAAACAATGTTTATAAATCCCAAGCCCTGAAGATGATCTCAATAAAGATCGAAACCTGGGTGGAATAAGGAGTTGACAATGAAAAAGTGTTAAAATGAAAAAAAAACAATGTGTGGTGTTTAGTGACCATTAGCCAATCATTATTTGTAGATCGGGAGATGCGATCTAAGATCGAAACGTTATTTTATAAAGATGTTTATTATAAAGAAATGTTTTTCTAAAACCTACGTCACACTAGACCGCGCCTCAGGATCTCCGAATAATCGTAAATGTATATATTTAGTGAGCTGGTTTCAGTTTAAATGTCATTTCTGTTGTTCCTAAAACTAAATTTGGTCGGCGGTCATTTGAGCCGTTTATGCTTTCGAATATGGATATGGACACGAAATGGGACGGCTGGGATTTCAGGGCGGTTTTCATCGCCCTGTTCCGAATCCAAAGATAAACATCCCGCCCCAGGCGATATTGCAGAACAACAACAACTGTTCCCCACTTGGCAGTTTTGTTGTCAATAATTGTCGTCCGTTCGTATCGATCAACGGATTATGAATGGGTCCTTGTTTTAAGACCTTGCGTTGCTCTCCCTGAAAGGCACAATCAAAATCATTGGAACCTAATTGGACATTAATGGTGGTACTTCACTGTTCATTAAAACCACGACGGCAAAGTGCTTTTTTTAATTTTCCACTTTATTGCAATTGATTTTGCCCAAAGGTTTAATTTTACCTCAAATAGCATTGTGTCCATATACCAAGAGACAGGTTTTATTGAATGGATCTCTTGACGAAACAGTACAGGTTTGCTCAATACTTCAGAAGGGGACAAGGCCCTCCTTCTTTTTATGTTTTATTTGGTTAATTAAGTGAATTACCCTTATCGATAATTATAATTCGTCAATATCGGGTAAGAGCATTCAAAGCGCTAAGAAAACGAAAAACAGTTTCTTAAAAGAATATGCAAAATAAAATTAAATTCATATAAATACCACAAAAGAAAAATACGACATACACAATTCTGCAGCAGCCAAAAACAAGCAGGAGTTTTTAAGAGAACCACACAGATTATATATATATATATATATACATATAAAATAAAGATATGGTTTATAAATGCCAAATTGAAACAAAAATTTTGCCTACAATTTGTCTTAAAATTTAAATTTTTTTGCCTTCTTTATAGTTTTTAAAGTTTTGGACCATATTTTGTAACAACCAAAGATAACCGTATTCCAATGAATATTTTAATATTTTCTTATTTTTTAATCATTTATTTTTCAATAATTAAAATTTTAATCATTTCCCCCAATTTGTGATATGCACAGAATCACCTAACGCCATCTCGGCATTAAAAAATAAATTTTCCATAGATCCACTCATACAAAATATTTATGAAAAGATAGATAGACTGGCTCAAACCTCCTCCTTCTTATTAAGTTTCACACAATTGCACCATTTTCATCAAGTAGCGTCAGAACAGGACACTCATATTTTTTGTAGTTTATGTCAAACTATGTACATGTAATTTATATGAATTACAAGTATGTATATGTAAGTTATATTAATTACAACATTCTTGTTTTAATGTAAGCCAAATTAACCGAGATCAAAAATTCGTTAGTTTTTATTTTAAAAAATTAATTTTAATGGCTTGGTAGAAAATCAATCAAAACACCAGAATCATTTTTTGATATAATGAATTTTACTACACGGTTTTGCTCATAAAATTTAACTAGCAATTGACTTCATGGTTTTGCTCGTAAAATTACACCATTTTCGTTGGGCAGCGTCAGAACAGGACACTCATATTTTTTGTAGTTTATTTCAAACTATGTGTCTGTAATTTTGTCGTAATATTAATTACAACATTCTTATTTTAATATAAACCAAATTAAACGAGATCAAAAATTCATGAGTTTTATAAAATTTGTTTAATTATGATGGTTAGGCATAAAATTTATCAAAACACCGGAATAACTTTATTTAAAACAATTAAATTTAACAAACAATATGGTTGTGCTTACAAAATTTAACTAACAATTTATTACATGGCTGTACAAGGTTTTACTCAAAATAGTACATTAAGAACAAAAGAGGCGTTGCGATTATGATACTGATTTGTGATACACGCTGTGTGACTGAATGCGGCGTGTGCTTGCGTCGGGTAGATGTGCATACCCTACCAAAACGTGGCAAGGCGTCGGGTAGCGTCGCATGGCGTAGCATCGGTTAAGCCAGGAACACACTTACCCGATGCTACGCCATGCGACGCTACCCGACGCCTTGCCACGATTTGGTGGGGTGTGCACATCTATCCGACTCAAGCACACGTCGCGTACAGACCACAGCGTTTATCACAATAATCACTATCACAATCGCAACTCATCTTTTGTTCTTAATGCACTATTTTGAGCAAAACCTTGTAATAAATTGTTAGTTAAATTTTATGAGCACAACCATCTAATAAATTGTTTGTTAAACTTAACTGTTTTAAATATAGTTACTCCTAACCATCATAATTAAACAATGTTTATAAAAACTTATGCATTTTTTATCTCGTTTAATTTGGTTTACATTAAAATAACATGTTGTAATTAATATAACGACAATAATCATGTAGTTTGAATAAAAATATGAGTGTCCGGTTCTTTTGTCTTCGACTGTACTCGATGCGACGAAAATCTGGACAGTGGGGATCGCAGAGCGTCGAGTAGATGTGGACGGGGGTAATGCAACCTTTGAAAAATCTGAGTTTTGATTTGCGTCGGGTACCGTCGCATGGCGTAGCATCGGGTAAGTGTGTTCCTGGCTTTAAGTGTGTTCCGGCTTTATTCTTGGAACATGTCTCTACATATTCCAATACGTTTCCGCCCCCTTCTTTCCTTTGCATAGTGCTATTTCCTTCCAAACTGAAATTACCTAATTTTTCACAATGGATATCCATACAGAATAAGTAATTTTTAATTACGTTTTTAAAATATTTTACTTTAATCCTAATGTATATTATCTAAAGAAGCGCCATACTACCTGTGTTAATTTATACAATAATTATATTCAATTTTCTTTTCCCTTTATAAACCTGAAAAGTCGGTGCGTCCGTCAGGCCTCGCTAAACACTAAAACAGTTTGTTCTTGATTTTTATTTTTTATTTATTTATTTATTTTTTTGCTTAGTTAATTTGATTTCAAGTATCGAGTTTATAATAGGATTTTATGAAATTTTTACTTCTTAGATTATTTATAATTGTTTATAATTTATTTGATACACGTGCAATCCTTACTTGGACTTAATTTTTCGAAAAGATAGATGAATTCAAAAATTACCTTTTCACTTTTTCTTAGTTAATCTTTTCACGGGTTTGAATTTACTGTTTTTCTTGGATATAATGGCTATGGAGGAACAGGGACGATACGTGAAGACCAAATCCCAAATCCAAACCCATTTACTGACAAAAAGACTATGATACCAAGAGGCTCCTATGAATATGCGACTTGTGCAGAAGATGGTGTTCTGTTGTTCGATGGAAAGAATACTCACTCAAAGTGTTCGTTTTCTGCGTAGAAATACCTTGATTGAATATAAAAAATATTTATTTGAATTGTTTCAATTCACTTTTTTTCCACATCCTACATATTTTTGTTAAATTTAAACAATGTTTGTAAATCCCGGGCCCTGAAGATGATCTCAATAAAGATCGAAACGTTGGCACAATAAAGACAATATTTTTCTGAAACCTACATCACACCAGACCGCATCTCACGATTTCCGAATAATTATAAAAATAATCTTATAACTATTTGCATAAGTGAATATAACACAAGACACAATTCATTGGCTAATTCACATTTTTACAACGTAAAAACTACGGAATATTATAACTTTTCATTAAATATATACGTTTTTATTTTATAAAGAGAGGATTATTATTCAATTTCAAAAACTACAAAGAAGGCAAAAAATTTATAATTTCAAAAATTTAAATTATAGTTGATCTTTTAAAGCCAAGATTTAATTTTGTTGTTTTTCTCATGCTACATGGTTCATTCTGTATTATGTTTCTTTATTTGTTTGTTTTTCATTTTGTAAAGATATAACCTGTTTATTTCTCTGATGATCGCCAAAAACTCCTAGTCTCATAGTACAAGCTTTGCTTTTTGACAGCAGGCAGGGATGAACCAAAATATTATTTTTTTTTATAAATTTATACGTACATTCTTGCAAATAAAGATTTATTATTATTATTCTTGACTGCCTTTTAAAAACCTGCATTATTTTTGCACCAGCCTAATAATAAACATAAACCCAAACCCGAAAATAATTTATTTTGATTTAATTTTCTTTACAATAACGTAGAGTATTTATTAACACAAAATGATGATTCTTACACAAATTATGCATGTTAACGTAAGAAGAAAACGAGGATTAGGATAAAGAAGAAATGATTACAGATAATTAAAAGAATAAATTGTAGACAAAATGACCTGAGCTGAGAATTTATTGTTAAATAGTCAAATGCTATAAGATTGGAATATTTTTATAATAATTACCCGACCTGTATTGGATAAATGTGCATAGAATTTATACGACTATCTTTTTTGACTATACTGAAGGTAACGATATATACTGCTAATAATATGTTTAACTTTCTGACAAGTCGCCTTTGTGTCCTGTAAAAAATTAACAATAACTATACATTATAATAAAGAATTACTTATACGTAATAAAACGATATTTAATGTTTTAAGACGTATGCTGCAATAAATGAACAATAGCATTACGGCTATAGGCGCTTTGGACGTGGAGGCCTCTTTAGCTCAGTGGCAGAGCACTGGTCTTGTAAACCAGGGGTCGTGAGTTCGATCCTCACAGGAGGCATGCTTATTTTTTTTACCCTTACAACATAGAAAATAAATAGGAACGTATTTTTTACATGTTTTATTGGCCGGTGCGGTTTTTTAAGTTTATCCTCGGTGTAATTTCGTATCAGAGATTATTTAGAGATCGCGAGATGTGGTCTGGTGTGACGAAGGTTTAGAAAAACATTAAATTCACTAATTTCCGCTTGACCAATTAATATATTATAATTAATTAATGTTTTTAGTTGAGATGAAAAAGTCAATGGGACGTTTAGAAAAACATCTTCTTTATCGTGCCAAGGTTTCGATCTTTATTTAGATAATCTTCAGGGCCTGGGATTTATAAACATTGTTTAAATTATACAAATGCGTGTAGTATGTGAAAAAATGGCATTTATACAATGATGTACAAAACAGAAATTTTAGGTTTAATCAAAGTATTTGTACTCACTCAAAGTGTGTGTTTTCAGTGTAAATGTGTAATAGTTGTGTATCGTATTAAGAGTGTTAGTGAGATATAATTTTTTTAAAATAAATATTCGGTTTTGAAGGAGTTGGGAAGGAAGTAGGGATAGAAATTCATTTTTCTATAAGGTGTCAGCTTCTTTGGGGTGAAAGGACCGACAATGGAAAAAAAAGTAATGGTTTGTCGTTCGGGCCTGGTTATCCTTTCAGGATTATTATAGACGGGAGTATTGGGGAAAGGAGAAATAAATTGTTGAGGATTTTGACTATGTAGAATTTTTTGATGTGCGGAGTGAAATGATTGTTTTATGTTTTAAGTTAGCTATGTTGTTTTATGTAAACTAGCTGATGATGAGTTCACATGTGTCTGTTCTGTAATTGATGCTGTGTTTATCTCCGTTGTTGTAAATCTGTAAATTTCTACAAAGTTGAAATCGAATTGTGTTGGTGTTTAAAATGGCGAGTAGCTAGTATTGTAGGATTTTGTTTGGGGTTTTTGCAATCTTCGGTATCTTGTTTTACCCTCTTATTCACATATTGGGATGTAATTTTGATGTAAGTTACAGGACAATTTATACAATTGATTTTGTAAATTACACCAAACTTTTGTGTTAGAGGTGTGGGATCTTTAATTTTGGAAAAAAGGTGCGAATAGTTTTATAGTTTGTGAAGGTTATTTTAAAGTTATCAGAAGAAAGTCAGAAAATCCTTCCCCACTCCTTCAAAATCAAACATAGAAATGTTAGAAATTTTCTGACTTACTTCGTATAACTTTATCAATACCTGTACAACTATTCAATAATTATAAATATCTCACTATCACTCTCAACACAACACAAACCTAAAATTTCTATTTTTTGTACATCATTGAATAAATTCACATCTTACCTGTACATTTGCATAATTTAAACAATGTTCATAAATGCCATGCCCTGAAGATGATCTCAATGAAGATCGAAACGTTGGCACGATAAAGTAATGTTTTTGTAAACCTACATCGCATCTCACGATCTTTAAATAATCATTAATTAACGGTCACTAAATACTACACATTTCGTATAGTCTTCTACATTGTGGTTTTAAAATTCAAAGATAAGCTCAATCGTAACCCTCATTGCGATTTTGAAATTGAGGTTAACAAATATGAACAACTGTTCGTAATATTGAAACTTATGGTTTCAAACATAGTGGCATTAAGAATTGGTTTTACAATGATCGAGATAAAACACCCACCCATTCTACGATATAAAGAGTATTTCTGAGTTAAAAATATTGAAATTTTGTACATATAATATTGCTTTGTAACTTGTATTATTATAAAAGAAGAATATCATTTTCTAAATAAATTTACAAGGGAAAATCAACATTTCCTTAACTGAATTTATTTTTACGGATGGTAAAATTATGTACTCTAACTTCATCGACAAAGTCAACGCAGTAGTACATGAACCCGTGCAGTCCTTTTCGCTATGCCAGTTTAAAAATGCAATTATACGCTCTCCAATCAAAAAGCATCCTGAGTGTGGTATTGTAGTGCAACCATTCTTAAAAATATGAAGAGAAAAGCCCTCGTTTTACTTACCCAAGTTTACAATGCTGTACTACAATGGACAATTTCCCGACGGTCTGAAAATATGCGATCATCATCATAATACAGAATAATTATTACAACTGCTCTTTTGCGCATTGACCGAGCCACCATTTAGAACAAGTTTGTAATTATGTTGTAATTTTAGTCCTCTGAATACACAAATTATGACATTCGAGTGCACTCAACCCTATTTAAACAAATACACCTTAATTATGGTTAGAGCAGACGTTCAATTACGCCCCGCCAGTTCCATTAATCCTTCTTCATCAAAGGAAAAATCCTGCCATAGAAGTCAGTCTTACTTGTACATAATAATAACAGACCCTTCCTTAATTTTGTATTTTTAAACCAAGACATATTTCGAAACGATTAAGACTATTGAATAAAAAATCCAATAGCACCTTAATCTTTTTGTAAAGGTGATTTTTAGGAGAAAAGGGAAAACGTAGTGCGAAGTTCTGTACAAAAATAGCTCAAGCAAACTTTATTTCTAACTTAATCTAAATATTTAGTCTCTTCGACTCGAACCTTATTGGCAACAAAATTAACAATTATTTCGTTGTTTATTTATGATTTTATATAATGATTATTCGGAGATCGTGAGATGCGTTCTGGTGTGACTTAGGTTTTAGAAAAATATTTTCTTTATCGTGCCAACGTTTCGATCTTCATTGAGATCATCTTCAGGGCCTGGGATTTATAAACATCGTTTAAATTTTACAAATGCATGTAGAATGGGAAAAAATGAATTTATACAATGATAAAAATTTTAGATTTAAAAAAATTATACAATGCTAGAAAATTTTAGATTAAAAAAATGAATTTATACAATGCTAGCATATTTTAGATTCAATCAAAGTATTTGTACTCCCTCACAGTGTTAATGCTAGAATGCTACAATGCTAGAAATTTTAGATTAAAAAAATAAATAAAAACAATAAAATAAAATAAAAATAGATAAATAAATAAATAAAATGAATTATACAATGCTCGAAAATTTTAGATTAAAAAAAATTGAATCAAAAATTTTCAAGCATTGTATAAATTCATTTTTTTAATCTAAAATTTTGGACTCAATCAAAGTATTTGTACTCACTCAAACACTAACACTTTGAGTTAGGACAAAAATTTTCTAGCATTGTACAAATTCATTTTTTTAATCTAAAATTTTCTAGCATTTTATAAATTCATTTTTTTAATCTAAAATTTTCTAGCATTGTATAAACTCATTTTTTTAATCTAAAATTTTCTAGCATTTATAAATTCATTTTTTTTAATCTAAAATTTTCTAGCATGGTAATTTTTTTTTAATCTAAAATTTTCTAGCATTGTATAAACTCATTTTTTTAATATAAAATTTTCTAGCATTTATAAATTCATTTTTTTAATCTAAAATTTTCTAGCATGGTAAATTTTTTTTTAAATCTAAAATTTCTAGCATTGTATAAATTCATTTTTTCACATACTACATGTATTTGTAAAATTTAAACAATGTTTATAAATCCCAGGCCTGAAGATGATCTCAATAAAGATCGAAACGTTGGCACGATAAAGAAAATGTTTTTCTAAAACCTACGTCACACTAGACCGCATCTCACGATCTCCAAATCATCATTCACTAGCGTTCACTCAACACCAAACATTTTATACAATTACAAACATTTCTAATAAGTACTATTTTATATATTTTATTCCACAAAATAGAATAATTGTGTATACTTTTAACGATTACATGCATATGAACCGAAGCTTCCGGAAGTCGGTAGAGGACAGGTCAGAAGGTCAGAAGACGGGCCAGCATGAACTAAAAAGAGGAGTAGGCGTTGAAAAATTGGCATCGGAGTGGAGGGGATATCAGAGCGGTTCATCGCTCGTTCAGTAAAGTGAGTTAACTCTTTAGATCGGCCCCATCGCTACTATGAGGCACAAGCCAGTAGCCAAAAATACAATTACACTGAATAACGTACCGCGTTAAAAGATGCGAAAAGACAAATCGATTAGATAACACCGACACGCAACCAACGGTGACTTATCACCAGCTGGCCATTCACGATCGTTCCAATCGACCTATAAGCCAAACAGAGCAGGTCCGTTCCGAAAATCTCAGTTATTTTTACCCTGTACTCCCTTAACCCCTTTTACCTGTACTCCTGACCAAAGGAAGTGTATTTCACGTATACATCAAGATTTACTCAGTACTACATTGCTCAAAATTTTGTGATTTTGAAGAAAAAAATACGAAACATGGATACGATTGATTGTTTAATTGAAATACTTTTTATTTTAAAATGAGTACATACAAATTAGTTTGAGTTACATACAAAGTATGGCATGGCTAATGACGTCTGCCTGAGGTGGATTTGAAGTTGATGTTATACATTAAAACTAATGCAAATTGCAGTAACAAGGAGACGACCAGGTTGGTGGGTCACGGATCTTTTGGGTGAATCAACACTCCAAAATATCGGCCACGTAAACGCCACTTCTTGTGAATAGGCCTTGGTTTAAAAAACAATGAAAATTGAAATATTCCGTTTTTTGATAATTTTATTTCGCCGTTCTACTTCCTCGAATCAACTATGTGACTGTATCATTTTACAGAATTTATTATATATGCAGATTGCAATAAAAATATAGCAAAAGCTATAAGCTTTATCAATAACCAACAGAATCAAAACACCAAATATTTTCAACGGCCTAATTCTTAATTTTACGAAAAATTCTTAATGCTTCATATTATGTATCGAACGAAACTACATATATTATTACACACATGTCACATATTCCTTTTGTCCAAGAAACAGTCCGCTCCAGTTATCGCTAAGTTTACAACACCCTACCAACCATCGCAACTCGATATTTTCTGTTTTCTTTTTTACATAAGGTGAATCAGTTACCACACACTATAACTATACGACTCCTGTACCTCCTCTACACCTCAGACATCCCTACTACATCCTCTACCCACCTTACATCTTTTGAAGACGACCATGTCTGCTTTCCTCTAATCCCGATCCTGCATTACCTCGGAGGAGCTCCAGGCATAGGTCCAACGAATAGCTGAATAGAGCAAACTTTTGAGGATAAAAATTAATGAAAATAAATACACCCATGTTAAAATTACTCTCAGAAGCAAAACCCCTCACACAATATTCGTAAAACCGTGTACGCCACCTCGGGTTCTTGACACACGCTTAAGCTGGAACCGACACATACAAATAAAAAGACAGGAGTTGAACAGACGATTTGGACTTCTCTATCTCTTCTATCAAATACTTGGACGGAAATCTGTTATGTCGAGAAAATGTAAACTGACACTACAAAACATTACTGAAACCGATTTGGACATATGGACTGGAACTGTGGGGCACAGCTAAATCTGCCAACATCCAAGGTATCCAGACCTTCCAATCCAAAGTCCTCCATATTAGCTTTATTATTTTTTAATAGCATTTTTTAACAGATGGGGTTAAACAGTCATTCTTAATTTTTTAAATGAAAAGGTAAAACTGAATCTTTCTGCAGCCGAAATAGACCTTGCTAGAGGATCTCCAGTCTCCATATCTGAGGACGTTCATCAAGAAGTGGAGAAGTGTTACTCCCCAAATTAATTGAAGACCGAAAAGAGAGAAAATATGCGGTCATTAGATATGATCGACTAATTATCAAAGTAACCTATATCTCTCAGGACCATCATACATGCTTTGTCAAATTAACCACCGATAAATGTTGAACTGCCCTTTAGGAAGAAGAAAACCGAGCAACAAACGAAAAAATTAAATGAAATCGATGACAATCGTTTAAATCAAAACTGGAGCAGTTTAGTTACAGCCGACTTACCCAAAAAACCCTACTTCAAACTGCTGGATAGATGAGTCCCCAAAACTCTAGAAAACTACACGTTGAGTACATCCATCGTCCCTTCTCAGTGTCCCGTCGTTTCTCCTAAAGAATTAAAATCAATAATAAGTTCCCGTAAAACCTGGAAATCCCCTGGCTTTGACTTGATTTCAAATGTGACGGTAAGAATTTATCTGGGAGGATCAGTTTTTCTTTCTTAACTTTTTAATTCACTGGTTCTTCTCGGTTGCTTTCTTCCTGCTGAAAAGAATCCAAGGTCATATACGTAAAAAACCTAGTATGTCACCATGTAATCCTGCTAGCTATAGACCTATTAGTTTTCTCAGCACAATTAGCAAAGTTTTTGAACAAATACTGCTAATTCTATAAATTGTCACCTAGATATGAACAATAGTATATCTGAGTACCAGCATGGGCTTCGCCCTGGACTAAGACATCCTCTCAATTAGCCGAAGTTGTCGACTGCTCACACAAAATGTTACTTTTAAAAACGACTGACAAAAAAAGACAGGGATGTTTTTACAGTCGCTGGCCCTCTGCCGTGTTTTCTTACTTTTTCTGGTCTTTCACGCGTACTTTGTTTTAAAATGCATTTGAGCATCTCGATCTGGTTACTGACTCTCTTCTTTTATTGTATACTACGTTGATATCCTAAAATGCTATCGTTTGTTCCTCAGGTTGTCAACATGATAGACACAAAACATATGATATATATTTATATATCACCACACGATAAAAAACATAGAAGTCTGATTACTTTCACTCCCCCAGTGCACTCGATATTCCTCGAGGTGGGGTTGAACCCCACAATTCTCGCTAATAATTTATACACGCTTATAAAATTTAACTTTCCAAGTTAAATTGTTAGGGTAATACACAGTTACGTACAAAACAGAACTTTTAATAACCACAAATTAATTTGTCACGGTGTAATATTGAAGTATCACAAGGTTCAGTCTTAAGGCCAACCTTGTTCAACATATTTATATACGCACTCTCTAGTCTTTATTGTGAAATTGCTATGTACATTGACGATATACCATAGGTAACAATATATCTATATTGGTCATCATGGAGGGTGAGTGATATCACTAATAAACTGAGTCATAACCTCCACAGGATCGTTCATTTTTTTACAGATAGAACTCAGGCTAAATACTGCAGCACTTTTTACTAAACGATATCCTCTTCTTAGCGGTAGTATAAGTGACTCAGGTGTGCACCTTGATAATAAACTTAACTTCGGTGATAACACTCGCAAAAAGGTTAAAAAAAGCAAGTGTGCCATCAAGGCTCTATTTTCTCTTTTTTTGTAGAGAATCAGGGATGATCCTCGAAAATAAATTTATAAATATATACCTTTCCATAGATCGATCACGTTTACGTTTATTCTATTCGTTCACTTCTAGAACGAATTAAGTTCCGTAAGTCAAGTCCCTGCAATACAGCGAGGGGTTGCGGGTGGAAAAACAAAGGCGATTTATTACGGAAATGATTAATATTAATGAGGTTCGTCGCTGAGAGTGTCCGGGGTGCGGAATCTCGAGACCAATACCCTGAAATAAACATGAGTACGATAGGAATGCGTGGAAGCAGGCCGTGCACCAGCGGACACGTCTCGGCTCCCTTGGACTATTCCTCGTTGGTGTCAAGAAAACTGCTCCTCCCGCCCAATATTTAACCGCAATCGTGTACCCCAACCTCTTGCCAAATTTTACTGCCTTAACTATTCTACTTGATGCCTCATATATAAGATAACATCTTTATGTAATGGAACCAGATGACTGAAAATGTTCAGTTTTGTCTGAAAAACTTGTAGGATGAAACAAGGAGACCGCGGTAGCCCAACGTGATGCTCTCGGCTTGTGGACCCCGAGGTTATGGGTTCGATTCCCACCGTCGCCCCTGGCTCCATTTTCACGGAAAAAAAAGACTCGAGACCACCGAAACCGGAAAGCCCAACAATATTATTTAAATAGAAACGAAATAGCAATTATGCAGCTATTAAATAAATTGTTCACAATGGGCTTGAAAGATCAACCCAGCATGCAGGGCAAAATGATGATCGAATTACTAAATTGAAATTGAAACAATTCAATTGTAACTACGAGCAATGGCAATACTGTCACGTTGATCGCTGGTAGCAATCTCAAGAGCCACATTAAAACATGTTCTTAAAAATACAACATTTTTTCTGTTTTCTTCTTCTTCTTTTGGCAGTTTTCTTTGATCTAGAGAAGGCTGAGACGTTTTCATGAAGGCCCCCTCTACTGTTTATGATCTTGGTTCGAATTTTCGGACATGCCCTAGCAATCTACAAGGCGTCAAAACATAATTAAATAATTTTTATAAAAACTTATGAATTTTTGATCTCGTTTAATTTGGTTTACATTAAAATAGGAATGTTGTAATTAATATAACGACAAAATTACATATACTTAGTTTGAAATAAACTACAAAAATATGAGTGTAAATTGAAAAATGGTGTAATTTTATGAGAAAAACCATGAAATAAATTGTTAGTTAAATTTTATGAGCAAAACCGTGTAATAAATTGTTTGTTAAATTCATTACATCAAAAAATGGTATTCCGGTGATTTGATCAATTTTTCCAAACCATTAAAATTAATTTTTTAAAATGAAAACTAATGAATTTTTGATCCCGATTAATTTGGTTTATATTAAAATAAGTATGTTGTAATTAATATGACGGCAATAAGTAGTAGTTTGAATACAAGTATGAGTGTACGGTTCTTTTGTCTTCGACTGTACTCGATGCTACCCGACGAAAATCTGGACAGTGGGGATTGCATAGAGTAGAGTAGGGTAGCGTGGCATAGCATCCGACAGATGTGCAGGGGGGGTAATGCAAACTTATGGAAAATTGGACTTTAGATTTGCGTCGGGTAGCGTCGCATGGCGTTGCATCGGGTGTGTTCCCTGCTTTAAGCCAGGAACACACTTACCCGATGCTACGCTAGCGACGCTACCCGATGCTACCCGACGCAAATCCAAACTCCGATTTTCCATAAGGTTGCATTACCCCCGTGCACATCTACCCGATGCTATGCCACGCTAACCTACCCGACGCTCTGCGATCCCCACTGTCCAGATTTTCGTCGGGTCGCATCGAGTACAGTCGAAGACAAAAGAACCGGACACTCATATTTTTATTCAAACTACATGTATTATTGTCGTTATATTAATTACAACATACTTATTTTAATATAAACCAAATTAACTGTGATTAAAAATTAATTAGTTTTTATTTAAAAAATTAATTTTAATGGTTTGGTAGAAAATTAATCAAAACACCGGAATACGATTTTTTGATATAATGAATTTAACTAACAATTTATTGTACTCGCTTCGGCGGTACATATACTAAAATTGGAACAATTTATTACACGGTTTTGCTCATAAAATTTAATTAACAATTTATTTCATAGTTTTGCTCGTAAAATTACACCATTTTCGCTTGGTAGCATCAGAATAGGACACTCATATTTTTTGCAGTTTATTTCAAACTAAGTACATGTAATTTTGTCGTTATATTAAATACATGTTATTTTAATGTAAACCAAATTAAACGAGATCAAAAATTATTGATTAAATTGCATAGGTTTTTATAAACATTGTTTAATTATGAAGGTTAGGAGTAACTTTATTTAAAACCATTAAGTTTAACAAACAATTTATTAGATGGTTGTGCTCATAAAATTTAACTAACAATTTATTACGAGGTTTTGCTCAAAATAGTGCATTAAGAACAAAAGATGCGTTGCGATAGTGATAGTGATAAACGCTGTGTGACTGTACGCGGCGTGTGCTTGCGTCGGATAGATGTGTACACCCCACCAAAACGTGGCAAGGCTTCGGGTAGCGTCGCATGGCTTAGCATCCGGTAAGTGTGTTCCCGGCTCTACCGGTTGTGGTCAGAAAAAGAAATAGTGCTTTTATACCAACGCCGAACATTCGACAATATATTTCTTCTTCGGGGTACGTTAAAAATTTGGAGTACGTCCTACCCTGTAGAAGACGAAATATATTTTCGAAAGCCCGGCGCCGGTACAAAAGCACGGTTTGTTTTTCTGATCTCAACACTAATCCACGAGACTATTATAACTAAACGAAACTTTGTTTGCACTAAGCAATACTACAGACTCACCAATTCGTGAAATTTCATTTTCCTGTTGAAAGCGGTTATTTTTTTAAAATAAATTTTCTTAAATCAATGCAACTACTAGTTTACGATATATTATGGATGATATATGTTATAATATGATCCAAAAGGCAATAGACCGACCCGATTAGTATGCAATCGACCGCCCTCCCCTTCACGTTTAGATTGCATTATTTGAATACAGTACGGCTAATATCCATAACCTGATTAGCAATAAATTAAAATGACATCTAATTATCTTTGTCCTAATTTATTGCCAGGTACATAAGCAAACGGGTATTTGCATAGCGTTAAGTCACGTTTTAATACACTGATAATGAACCGGCTCTACCATGCTCCTGCACTGTACAGAATCGCTTTTGAATAACAAATAGAAAGCCAAATTTTTGTTTTAAATTCATAAGGTTTTTATATGTGTCGTAATTAGCTTTTGAGTGAGGGAAATCGCAAAAAAGTACTTTTTACTTGCACATGCTGATATGTTTTGATGAAAATGATTAGTTTTGTGGTCATATGAAAAATCAAAGGTACTCTCAGATGCCCTGGTCAGATTGAAAAGAGGACTGCGTAAATCAGACAGACCTCCCTGAAAAATGCAAGTTATAGGACACTATCTGATGGCATTGCTAGGATGCAAGTGTTCTTCCAAGTATTGCAATCAGCACTCTCTCCTTCCAGGGTAACTTAATTGTTATAATTTTTTTTACGATGGTTCGCAACAGCAGAAGTCATATGAACCCTCAGGGTGCGGCGTTTTTGAAAAAAAGCCCATTTGTAAGTAGGTCGGGTTCGAAGGGCCGCTGGATTCGAACCCGGGACCTTTACCTTACAGTGATGAGCGCCGTGTCAACGTCTAAACCGTTGCGGCCACCGACGCCCCTGTTATAATTAAACTGAAAGAATTCATTCCTAGCCTAGCTTTTAGTGAAAGAACTAGAATAAACTTATTGTTCAAATAAAGCTTTTTAAAAAGGAGTGATAGTGATACTAACTTCAATTAAATAAAAAACAATAGGACTCATAGGAATGCTGTCAGTGGGTAATTTATACTCTTTTTTTTTAAATTTAATTGTTTTATATACTCATTGTTATTTGTTACCCAATTGAGTGTAGTTGTAATACACTGTAAATATGTTTAAAAAATACAAAAAATAAAAAAGGAATCACCAAGTGAATAAACTTAACTTGCTTACTCTGCAAAGGTATTCACTTTGTGTTCTGTAAAAACAAATGTACTAAATTTCAAACACAAAAAGGCCAATTAGATCTATTATGATTTACGAGAATGTTTCCTATATTGGCGCAAAAAATCCAAGTAAACCAAAAAAACATATTCAAAAGCAGTTAGCCTGACCGTAAATTTTTTTTACCCTCTCTACACAAAAATACCATATGACATACAAATATAAAACAGTAAAAAAATAAATCGAGCATAAGCAATCAAATCTACTAACAAAAAACTATATAGTCTTTTAACCCTTGTCCCAAAAAATACCACAGGGGATCAAATTCTATCGAATCCTTTCCTTCCAATCAGTGAAAAGCGTGAGAAAATGACGTGTAATTTCAGTTTGATTTGCAAATCTGTACAAAGAGTAGTCAAAGAAATCATGAATCATAATCCACAAAAACTAAAGGAAACCAAGTATATAGTACAAACAACAGATAACCAAGTTCTTAACCAACCGTTTTTCCCTAAATGTTAAACGATTTAAGCGTAATTCAAGGAAACGCTAGATAATTAGCAGCCAACAGGTAATCTTGAAGCATTTTTACATAAAAAACATTAATATTATAGCTGTAGCAGAAACTTGGTTTTGCCCTAATGGTATTTACATTACAATATTATTAGAATTAAGAGTAATATGGGGGCGTCGGTGGCCGCAGAGGTTTAGGCGTTGACACGGCGCTCATCACTGTAAGGTAAAGGTCCCGGGTTCGAATCCAGCTGCCCTGCATTAGTAATAATAAGAGTAATAATAAGATTACAATATTATTAGAAATGATGGGGTAGATGGAAGACGGTGAATTAAAAACATCCCATATACAATTCCGGCATGTACTAGCAATGTTATATGTGCTGTTGCAAAATTTCCGACTAAAAATGGACAATATGTTAACATAATTTCAAGATACAACATCCCGTAAAAAGCCATATCGTTTAACGAATGGTATTCGTTTGTAAAACATCTCCCAAAACTCTAAATAATCTGCGGAGACTAATTGTCATCACTCAGCATTTGTAAATAGTTTCCCGGATAAGAAAAATCGACGTCTCCTAGACGCAGTAAACGAATTTAGTGTTCTGGAACAATGGAGAACCAACACTGGTATCATCAATCACACACAGAGTCGCATCTGCTGTTGACATAACTGTCTGTAACTCCAGTATTGCTTGCAACCTTGAATGGGCCTTAGGGGATGATCCTATTGGTATCTAACCATCTGCCAATCTTAATTAACTTTAATAAAATCTCCCTTTAAATCAACTTTTTAAGACAGATAAGGTTTGAAATATGTAAGGTTATAATTTATAAGTTTATACACGTGAAAATATGAACAATTCTATAATAAAACTGAAGTTAATACATTAAAGTTATTTAAGTTTAAGGTACCACATTGCAACTGTTTAATCCTTTCATCTTTCCCTCCACTCGCCTACATTCACGTTAATGCTCTTTTTACTACTCTAACTTTCCTCACTATTTATAAAGAATTGTAAATATTTAAAAAAATTGAAACCACGAATCCTAGAGCCGTAGTCGAAAATAAAATCGCTGAAAACGCGTATGTACGTCTTGCCTGTAAGCACCCTTGACGATTTTCGATTAATTTTCGCTCAGTTCTGCACATATACTCTATATATACTGCACATATATCTATATTTTATATAGTATTGGCACACTATGTTTATCAGCTAAGGATTTTCAGGCTTAATTTCTTGAGGTACTGAAAATGATCCTTGATTAAAATAAGTTCGTTAAATGTGGGCAGCCAGTTGTTTATGAGATGGGCTCAACCTTCTCATTCGCGTAAAAATGTGTGGTGTTTAGTGACCGTTACTTAATGATTCTTTTGAAGTCGTGGGATGCGGTCTGGTGTGACTTAGGTTTTAGAAAAACATTTTCTTTATCGCGCCAACGTTTCGATCTTTATTGAGATCTTCTTCAGGGCACGATAAAGAAAATGTCATCAAAATGTCAAATGAAAATCATCTTCAGAGGCTCAAAGTGTTTCTTTTCCGTGTAGATGTGTCATTCTTGTCTGAGCTCTGAAGATGATCTCAATAAAGATCGAAACGTTGGCACGATAAAGATATTGTTTTTCTAAAACCTACGTCACACTAGACCGCATCTCACGACATCCAAATAATCTTCTCATACGCTTTTTATTTGAATATCAAGCTTTTGTGTCGTACCCCATCCACTTCATTGCATTTGTGTTACGGCCAGCGACTAAGATCCAACATTGCCAAGGACTGTAACTTTCCTTACTGTTAAATTACTTTGTTACAATCTTCGGCAATGATGGGACTGAGTCAGTCTTTAAGGAAATTTGAGATCGCCTGTAAAAAAATATGTCAATATGTAATCATATATAAGATTGTTTTGCTCTGGCGATGACCTTAAAATAGGCCGAAAAATTGGCAGTAAAAACTAAAATTTGCTTTCTTCTTCAATTCCATCCCTTGATTCAGAGGATGGTGAAAAAGTGATCGACATTTCTAATACTGTAGGCAATAATGAAAAATACCTTCTGTAGAAAATTTTAAATTTTGATCTAGGAAGTCACTTTTACCTAAACAATAATTCAATAAGTCTGGAAGGTAAAAAGTGGCTTATAAATATAAAAGATGATGTTTTCAAATTGATTTATTCACTTGCATCTGTTGTTGCTCCACGCTGTTTGTAGATCACCTAACGAAAATGACAGTATAGGATCGATCAGCAGTTGTAATTATTATTCCTTTTTATTGCAGACTGTACAAGGCTCTTTGATATGCGCTGGTTTAGAGCTTTAGAGAGCGTAGAGCACTGGAAGGTGGAGTGGCCTTAGAATACAGTGGTGGCCAGCTAAACTTTAACAGCTTAGGAACACAAAATGTCAAAGAACATGATTCCAAAATTTCCTCAACGAGCGTACAGCTAGCGTAATGTAACGTACTAACGGCAAGTCTAGAAGGCTATCCTTAAGTGTCGTGCTAAGGCCCGGGTTTCTGGAATGTGCTGGAGCTATCTTTCCCTACGCCTTGTGAATTGAACAGGCAGATCATCTCAAAGCCATGAAAATAACAGAGATGTAGTCTAATCGTAAATGAGACGAATATGTTTTTAAATTGAATAAATCACCAATGATGTGCACATCAAAGAGAAAGCGAGGGCTAATTTTTAACAGATTTTTTAACTGTTTCACTATCAGAAAAGTATTGTTCCGAGCGGGTAAGGGATCTCCTTCAGGAAGAGGGTAGGTGAATGAGAAATTTAAAGGTCAAAAAATTAATTTTAAATTGATAAAAAATTCGTTACATGTATCGGTGAAATGCCTTTTGTCCATGATCGTTAAACTGGGGTGTCACAGAGAATCAGAAAATAAGATGGCAATAAGGCAGAAACCAGCCTCGGTTAAAAAGGAGATTAAAGTCTTATTTACTATCGTCTAAATTTTCACTGAACTTTTTAGTCAATAATCCAAGATTGCTACGATAAACAATACCTAAATTCCTTGCAATTCATGCAGCGGCCAGAAATTAAAGCTACCTCACTTGAAAGATCTATGCTAAATTATCCAGGCTTGTTGGAAAATCTTTTTCCATTTTTCGTTCATGGTAACCGTTTGAGGAAAAAGTAATCCACTTTCAAGCAGTTTCCGATTGTCATAATAAACTCGGTTATTTATAACGTGTTTGAAGGTAGGATATTGCTTCATTAGTCACCTTCAGGAACGTGAATACTTTTCTGGCCCAGTGCGCACTCTTGTTAGGACCATGACAGTTTGATAAAATCCAACGGTATTTGAAAAAATGGAACTCGTTTCACATCTTCAAAATTAACCCGGAACAAAGCTCGTACCGTTATATCGAGTTTTTCTTTTCTCGTTAAAAGAAACAATTTATACGAAGACATTACTGAACCTGATAACAAGGGTATCGGACTGATTAATGTGCGCTTATTTTAATGAAAGTTTTCCCAATAGGTTTATCACTGTCACTAGGACATAACGTTGCGCCAAAAGTTGCAAGTATGCGACTTTAGGCTTTTATCGTTAAGTTCATATTCGTAAATCATTTTTTGGTTATAAATTGAAGCATAGATATAAACAGCATAATACGCCTTTAATGTGTTTGAACGATAACACAGAGATGGTAGAAACAACACACCATACTAGTAAAGAACAAAACAAAAACTAAACATTAAATTGAGGCCATGCTAATCTTCTTTATATCGTTCCAATTTTAGTATATGTACCACCGAAGCGACAAAAACACCGCAACCCGAGGGTTAATATAACCTTGTAGCGAAAATACCCTCGTAAAAAAAGTCATAGACAACCACAAAACCTAGATTTTGGAAAACTAAAGTGATCTACGTTTTGCACAATCACTGAAAAATTCACTCAATAGATTCAAAGCTTCTTTGAAATATATGTTATATATAAGAAAAATATTATTACAACAGTGTTTACATACACTGTCC
Source organism: Cimex lectularius (assembly GCF_000648675.2). NCBI lineage: Eukaryota > Metazoa > Arthropoda > Insecta > Hemiptera > Cimicidae > Cimex > Cimex lectularius. The sequence goes on from NW_019394219.1 coordinate 944,035, forward strand.
ATAGGACACATTTTTTTTAAATTTTTCCTTTGCCTGGTTTTTATTTAAATGGATGAAATTATTATGAAAATTTTCGAATAAAAAATAGACAAATACTACAAAATCCATTTGTTATGAGCTATTATTTTTTTAATGATTCGTAGAATAGGTAAGAACGTTTAAATCAAATTACTACAAGTTTCAAGAAAAGTGTAAGGATATAAACAAAATTTTTAATAATATAATAAAATAAGGCATAGTGTATGCTCTCTAACTTATATTTCGCCTTGTATAACGATTTATACAATTCTAAACACAAAGTCAGGAAAAGCTGTTCGTACGCGATACACGATGATAACCTAAAAAAATGTTTCACATTTTTGTTCATTTATTATGTAAATCAGCTCTTAATATAGGTATTAAATTTTTAAAGTAATTATATATATTTACATATTACATTTTTTCCTGTTTTGTATGTAATACTGCTTTGTCGCTATTTTTTACGTTAGTTTTCTTCTTCATTCTTGTTATTATTATCTTTATATGTATGATTCTCCGGCTGACGGATATCCAAGCCGTATATGCTTTTATGTAGCTTTTTCATACTATGTAAATTCGTAATTATTCTTAAATAAAGCATCCTGTTGTTATTATTGTTATATTTTTTTAAAATATATCTTTAAATAATGTGTGTGGGTGAAAGAGAGAGAGTGTGTGTGTGTATGTGGGTGTGTGCGCGCGCGTGCGTGTGTATATCAAATATTTTTGTACTGGCTGTAAACAAACGGCTTTTAACCATAATTATACATATAATTTTGTGCGGTTTTCAGGAAACTAATGTATGTATGAGAGTGAATGCGAATTGAACTAAAGAATTTTCTTTTCGGAAATTCGCCTTCAATTTATATAGGATTGTATAGAAATTTTTAATATGTACAATTCCGATATGTACTGGTGATGAACTAGCTGTTAAATTTTAACACGTTTCGTCCTTTATGTTTTCATCAGCGCTTAATTAATGGATTTAATTACCTGGATTTAAATAAATAAAAACGGGTATCTGTGGCTGTCCAGTAGGTGAAGGAAAAGATTTATTTAAAAAAATATCACATTACAATCTGTCAAAATGGCTAGAGCGATAGAATATATCGTTTTTCTTCTCCACTTACCTGACGCATCTTGTGAGAGTAACGACTGGCAACGCGAGCTACACAAGACTGAGCAAAAAGGGGCCCCCCCTGGAGGTTGCTAAGCGACGAAAGCGCAAGCGCTAAGCTCAAATTGATAAGCTCGCCCTGCCCAGGAGAAGGGGTCCGCCGAGCCCCGTATTATTATCCTACCTCCTTTGCGTCGAACGTCCTAGATGCCAGGGGCCCGGAAGAATGGAAGGAGGACCGGCTGGAATTTCTGCCGGGGGTGGCTGGCCCGCGGGCTGACGTCGTTTTTGCACGCAGTGAGCTGACCGACTCGGCGAATCGATCAGCGATGATACGGCCGATTTGTATGTTTGCCCACCGGATAACTGACAATTTCGATTTGAAAGGAAAATTTCTAATCCAATAGTAATTCTTTCCCACTCAATTGTCACGTTAAAAAAGAATCTTTTTTTCGTATCGCATAACCGAATCAACAAAAGGATGTGTATTGATTAGTTCTGTTATAGATGGTTTAGTAAAATATATGCCTAATTTATTCTGTTGACCAGAATATAATGCAGTATTTACTTTCAATTACCTTCTATATATCAAACTGTTTAAGTTTGATGGATCTTTTGTACGAATGACAACACATTTTACTCCTCTTCCAAACAGAAATGCTTATTTACCCTAGGTAACATTTCGTTACTTGGGAATAATTCAGCATTTACAAAGATCAACGCGTGATTTTCACGAAATTTCGTTTTACGAGTTTAAAGTCGGTCGGAACGGATCTCAAATGCCAGAAACAATAATGAAGTCTAGGGGGATGGCAGTGTAAGTGAGGGCACCGATCAGAAATGGTTGAAAAATTTCGAGAGATATATTTTAGCAGAGATAGAGAAGGTCCTGGAAGGATTTCTTCCTTAGATGATGACGTTCTGCGAGTTTTGGTTGAAGAAAATCCCAGAACTGTTTGAGAACTTGCAGAGAATCTATCAGTAAGCAAATGTACCGTCGTTTGCTACCTTAAGACAATCGGAAAGGTGGAAAAGTTTGAAAGCCCTTCCTCATGCATTAAACGACAGTAAAAAGTTTTCTTTGCCGAAACAGAAACGAACCTTTTCTGGATAAATTCACTAGTTTTCGTGGACCGCTTGACCAATTAATATCTTTCAATTAATGAAGGTTTTAGTTGAGATAAAAAAGTCAGCGTCACGAGCGGGATTCGAACCCACGACCTTCGGCTAGATACGCCGCTATTCTACCATCTGAGCTTCGATCCTCTCGGACACTAACTTCCCATCTCATCGCCACGAATTTTCCCTCCTTTTTGCCATTTTTCAAATGTCGTGTAATCTATTTGATTCTCGGCGAGAAATGAAATGTCCACGGAGAGCTTTAGTGAAGATATACTTCATTTTAACTTATTAAATTCACTAGTTTTCGTGGTCCGCTTGACCAATTAATATCTTTCAATTAATTAAGGTTTTTAGTTGAGATAAAAAAGACAGCGTCACGAGCGGGATGAAAAATGACAAAAGGAGGGAAAATTCAAAAGATAGGATTGAAATGGGAAGTTATTGTCCGCGAGGATCGATGTCGCCATAGCTCAGGTGGTAGAGTAGCTGCGTATTTAGCCGAAGGTCGTGGGTTCGAATCCCGCTCGTGACGCTGACTTTTTTATCTCAACTAAAAACCTTTTCTGGATAGATGGGATGAAAAGTGGATTAACAGCATATGTTCTGGACAGTGACTTGAGAAAGGAGAAACATCACATTTTCCAAAACCCCCAACCCACCAAAAAAATGATGGTGACTCTTTGGTGGACTTCCTTTCATTACCTCAGCTTCTTGAATCCTGGCGATACAATCAATGCAGAAATATATTGCTCTCAAATTGAAATACACCAGAAATTGGCATTATTGAAGCCAACTTTGATCGAAAATAAAAGGCCGATTATGTTCACGACAATGCTCGGCTCCAGCCTCATTTGTGGCAACACGAAAATTGTTCGTTATCAGGTCTGCCTCACCGTCCATATTCTCCAGACCTCTCCCCTTCAGACTACCCAATTGGACAACGTTTTACAACATAAAAAAATTATTGATCAAAAGTCGTTAAAAAATACGTTTACAAAATTTGTTAATGATAAAAACTCAACATTCTATTCAGAGGGTATAGAACAGTTGACCATCACGTTGGGAGAAGTGTATTTAGAGTGATGGTGGGTATTTTAATCAATAAAAAATGTTTAAATCATTTATTTAATTTATAACCATAAATGTGCATTATTTTCCGGACAGCCTGATAGCATGTTGAGTACACCTTAAAAATATTTTTTGGCCTGGCCAGTCATGGTCACATGATATGCGAAATACTGAAATGTGTATGACAAACCACAAACCAAAGTAGCAAGGATAGATGGACGGGTATAATCAAAAACACTAAACTACAACTTCATCAACCCGTAGACCTCAACCGTAAGTCCAACAAAGGTAACAGGGGTGTAGGTAGCTTCAGCGATGACTTATCACTGGAAGTGGCCCAGGTTTGTACCTCAGCGGCGCTGAATTCGATAGAGTACATAATACCAAATGGGCTTTTTGCAGGGTAAAAACTGGAAAAGAACACCGGAACTCCGAGGTTGTTAGCAAAAAAAGTATTCTAAAAAAGTCGTTAAGCATTGTTTTAGTTTAGAATGCAAACAACTAAATGATAAGATTAAATTTTTTGTGTCTATTGAAATGAAATAGAATTGTTACTTGTGATGAAAGATGGATACGATAACAGCAGAAGTTCTGGACAGTGGCTCGACGAAGGAGAAGCAGCACGAAATTCTCCAAAACCCCAATTCATGAAAAAAAGGTGATGGCGACCTTTGCTGGGCTTCAATTTGGCAGATTGACTACCTTTTACAGAATCATCGCGGAACAATCACTGCCGAATGTATTGCTCTGAACAAGCTCTGAAGCAAAGCACCAGAATTTGGCATTATTGAAGCCACCTTTGGTCAATTGGGAAAGGTCAATTTTTGATACACGACAACGATCGGCCACACGTCTCACATGCTCACCCTCCCTATTCTCCATACCTGTCGCCTACCGACTACCATTTTTTCAGACACCTGAACAACGTTTCCCAACATAAAAAGTGTATTGATCAAACATCTTTAAAAAATACGTTTATAGAATTTGTTAATAATTAGACTCAAAATTCTTTTTCTATCTACGAAGCGTGTTGTGAGTGATGGAGGGTATTTTAATTAATACAAAAATCCTTTTAATTATTCTTTTTATCTAAGAATTTTGGTTGAGATGAAAAATTAGTGTCACGAGCGGGATTCAAACCCACACCTTCGGCTCAATAGGCCGCTGCTCTAACCACTTGATCTATCGTGTCACGTCGAAAGGTCTTGGGTTCGAATCCCGCTCGTGACACCAATTTTTCAACTCAACGAATTATTAATTGGAGTAAATAATATGGTCAATTATTACCACCAAACAAATAAAAAATATTCAGATTAATTTATTTAATCGTTTTTATTTTATCACTGTAAACTTGCATTATTTTACAGACAAGCCAATAGTAGATAAATGTAAATAACAAATTTTTTTATCCGGTTTTTTATCCAAAAATCTCTTTTTATTCTAAATTTTTTATTTCCAGATAAAATCAGAACGACACCAGCTGTAATTGGGTATTTCTTACATTTAAAAATGTGTTGTACTGTTCATTGAAATTGCGTAGGAACTGGTTGCCAATGTTATTTGTTATATTTCAGCAAGAATGTCTCTATCTCTCTATAATATTAAAAAAGTTTTGGCCGAAGTGTTAGAGAGAGAAGGACCTCGATTTTATTGGTTTAGAAAAAGAAAAAGATAGAGGAAGGTAAACGCAACTTTGTAATAGAATTTTTCACTACTCTCGGTATTTTCTTTCTTTAAACTTTAAGAAACCAAGTCATTTTGTTGTAACATAGTTGGAAAGAGGAACATTTTTCAATAAAATAGGTCTAATTTGAAATTTGTAAACGATTGCTATCAGTACTTATTTTAATCCGGAAGTTAGCTATTTTATATTTTTGTTCGGATAAATATTGGAAAAGATTTTCCGCGAGGACTGTATCTTTTTTACGTAGTATTAAACAGCTATTTAAGACTAATCGAATAAAAAAAATCCGTTAAAAACGGATTACAATTCGCGACCTTAAGGAAGATTTTTATCATAAGATCTCTTCCATTTCTCTCTCACTCACTCACTCACTCTCTCGCACACTCACTCACTCTCTCTCTCTCCCTCCCTCCCTCTCGCACACTCTCTCTCTCTCTCCCTCCCTCTCTCTCGCACACTCACTCTCTCTCTCTCTCACTCACTCTCTCTCTCTCCCTCCCTCCCTCTCTCTCGCACACTCACTCTCTCTCTCACTCACTCACTCTCTCTCTCTCTCTCTTTCTTTATTGGGAGAACAACAGATATTGAGTATTTCATTATGCTTTCAACTGACAACATGTCGGAATCCAATTCCAATCAGCCCTTTTCAGGGCTAAACTTAAGCTGTTTTAATCAGCCCTTCTCAGAGCTAAGCCCAGCTAGAATTGGAGTAACTGCCGACGGGAACTCTCTATTTAGGGAATTTACGACTGGAAACAATTTTGCGATTTCATTTCAGGTTTAGATCTTTATGGTAAGATCATTAAATGTGAGTATGAATATTTTAAGTTAATGAAAATTAACGGTAACCATGGTGGCACGTCGAATTGGTCGCCGCCAAGAGTCTACAAATTTAAACTTTTTTCGGGATATTAATGTAACTACTTTCGGCGGAGCTAAGCTGATTTTTTTTCATTGCTTTATTGCGTCTCCTAGCTTTTTCACGAGGGGGTGAGTGGGCAATGAAAAAAAGGAACCGGCCCGGGGGTTGGCGAGCGAAGCGAGCAGGAGGTAAAGCCCCCCCCTAATTTTCTTTAATTCTGCTAAAATATGTTTTACGCCGTTCGGTAAACCAAATTTGTACCCTGTGCGACGCTGTGGCAAACCACGGCGTTTGAAGTATACACTTTCTCACAACAATACTGTAAATACGAACATCATTGCTATAATCGTGATGCCACATTAACGTGTAATAGATCCCGTACTTTGGATCTTCCGTGTCTTTTCCGAAAAAATGGTAGCAGATTTTATTTGTTGTTGTTCCAGACATTGTACAAAGGACAGATAGCACGTTCGTAAACGACTCACCTTACAATAATCTATTATGTATTTTTAGATGGTCCTATTAACCAAAGTAATTACTTTAATTATTATATAAAGTTTGTTGAGTTGAAAAATGAGTGGGACTCAAGCTCACGACCTCCGGATTAGTCGGTAGCTATCGTGACTTCTTGTTCGAATCCCACTCGTGACACCCATTTTTCAACTAACTTTACATAATAATTAAAGTAATTACTTTGGTTAATAGGACCGGCTAAAAACACATAACAGGTTAATATAATTACAACCCGAACTTTACTAATCTAGTAGCTAATTCATATATATCTCGAAGAATCTAATACGATAATATTACACGATATTTCATTATTGTCAAAAAAAGAGGAAAATGAAAAAAAGTTGTAGGTTGAGATGATTAGTGTCTCGAAAACAGAAGTCACGACAGCTAAAGTGGTAAAACCGCCAGGGTACTGATCTGGATGACATGGGATCGAATCCCCCTCGTGACACTAATTGTTTAACTCAGCAAACTTCATATAATAATTTAATTAATTACGTTAGTTAATAGAACCATCAAAAGCACATAATAAATTATTAATACGCAATAGAACTATATGGCTCAACCAAATGCTCCAGTTCCAAAATAGTTCGGCCAGTGCAGTTTTTCCCAAGATACCACTGCTCCTTATTACGTCTCGAACCTTACCCTACACACCGACCTTCAAATTACTTTTGTCAAAGAACTCATCCTTTCACATTACACCAAATTCCATAACTCCATAAGTATTCAATTAATTAATCTTTAATTAAGGTATTTGTTGAAATGAAAAAATGTTAGTATCTCGAGCGGGATTCGAACCCACGACCTTCCGCTCAAGTAGTACAGCAGCGGTGTATTTAGCCGAAGGTCGTGGGTTCGAATCCCGCTCGTGACACTGNCTCTCTCTCTCTCTCTCTCTCTCTCTCTCTCTCTCTCTCTCTCTCTCTTCTCACACACACACACACATATACACTTCATTTGGTTTTCTTTTTTCCAAACCTGTTTCGCCGTTCAGAATCAAATTTTCATTCCCTCGTGAAATATTTCCATGGATATCTTGTCGATAACATCATTTTCTTTGAATTAATGTTGGATGGTTGATTTATTAAAAATATTCACACACGACTTTTCGTATTTCGCCATCAATGCACGTGTGATATTTTGTCAACACTCTCTTTTTGTCAGCACAAAAGCATTTCATTGTTAACATCCTTTAATGCTTTTGTTATTCGATGAAAAACAGAAATGTACGGCGTCGTGGTGTATTAGTTTTGCAAGACCTGGCGGTCGTGATGGTTTAGCATATTCTCAGCGCCGTGAGTGAGGCCGATATTAACGAAAACCTATGGCCACATCTCAATGTTAAAATATGGATTTATTATTATTTAAAAACTATTTATTTAATGTATTTTTATTGTTTATGAAATAATTGTACTATAATTTCGATAAAAAATATTAGATATGTCTTGAAGCAATCGTTCTTCTAAAGAGGTTGCGATTCCTTTCTGACCGGATGGTTCCTTCGCCTAAAGAGTATCTCTCACTCTCCCTCTCTCCCACCCTCTCTCTATCTTTCTCTTTCTCTTTCTCTTTCTCCCTTTCCCTCTCTTTCTCTCCTCTTTCCCGAGATATAAACACACGATGTTTCTTTACCCCTTGTTTTATAATATTTTTATCACACATTATGAAAATTAAATGAAATTTAAAACGTTATATCGAAGGTGTTGTTCTGAATAATAAATATCTTTTCCTGAAAAATTATTAATACAACTAATATTCGTTAGAGAGAAGAACAACGAACACGAGTGCATGTATTTATTAGCGAGAATGGCGAGGGGTGAGGGTGAAATATAACGTCATCATCACCCCTCGAACGATGAGAGCGTAAGAGTGTGTGTTCGGGGTCGTTTTTTTTTTTTTTTTTTTTTTTTTTTTTTTTTTTTTTTTTTTTTTTTTTTTTTTTTTTTTTTTTTTTTAAGAAAACTTTATTGATCTTATATTCATTACAGTTTTGATAACAGCAGTATATAGTAGTATACATGTATACTAATTCGCATGTAACATGATCCAAGGTGTAGTTCATTAACTACCCTACATCAGAATATATTATATATTTGCTATAACTTTATAGTCTTTGGCACTCGCGCAATAAGTTATGATATGATTTTTTCCTTAGAGGAACGTATACATATATATTGTGCCCAAGTTTTGAGTTTTGAAAATTCCTAAACGTCCCCCAAATTGTGATTATAATGAAACACTACTTTTTTTAAGGTTGTGAGCAAATATACTTTTGGAGTAGGCATACAACGATCTTGATAACATAACAGGTTTTCTTTTGTATCCTAGATATAATTATTTATCCTTTTTTCCTCTCGAAATATGTATTTTGGATAATTCAGGAAAATCATGTAAACCTGTCAACCTATATTCTAAATTCTTTTCTAAATTATTTTCAAATTTTTGGAAACTTTATCTCGGACTAACTCAGCTCTTGTTCAAATATCAACAACCCAATTTTCTTTGCCAGGATGATGAGAAATTATGTATGATTCAAATCCAATGACAAAACAATTCATCCAGCAAATTTTCGCTTAAATTTTCCCGTACTATCAAAGAGCCATTTTAAGCTCTGATTGCCAGTAAAAAGTGTGGCTGAATATTCCTTGCAAAATATTGAACTGCTAAATCAATAGTCAGGTATTCTTTCTCGATGTTGCTTTAAGTGTTCGTTGAACATTTTGATATGTAATTTGCTGGTAAATATTTATTATTTTCGATTTTGAGTACAACACCGGCAACTAAGTCTGATACCACATATAAGTAAAATGGAGAATCTTTATCCAAAACTTGAATTTTCAAAATAGGTTGTCGGAACAATATTTGTTTAATCCTAAAAGCCTTTGTTTTATAATACTGTGTTAAATAATTTACCGAACCCAAAACTTAAGCTAATTTTTTTATATGTTGTGGATAAATAAATCCAAAAACGATTCGATTTCTAAATCGAAAAGACACGTTACCGGTGAATTTTAATTTTATAATCGACGACTAAGAAAGGAAGAAGAAAACTACGACAAAACAACAGCTAATCGTTTCACTTTAAATTAATTGTCACATTTAAATTCGAAAATTTTCAACCGATCCGAAAGGACGTTGAAAAGAAGTGAACAGTTTTCCATTTTCATCAATGCAAAAAGGCTTCTTCTGAATAAATCTTAACTGAAATATCGCACCACAGAAAACCAATGTTACAGACGTCCGTTTCGTAACACTTGCCTGTCTTCACACCAACGGAATAAATTCCCATTGAATTAATTTTGAAGTGCACTTTTACTCACTTTGTTTTGTTCTCCTTAGTTTCTTTGTATAATGCGGAGAGAGAAAACTATCGATTTCAATCTGCTAATTAACTGGGCCACCCCTCTTGCTTGCACAAACGCAATTAACGACCCATCTCTAAACTCCTTTTGGAGTTAAATTAACTTCGACTATTTGCTCAAGCACAAAGGAGGAATATCAGGTGCCGTCGTTCGCGGCCGGTCTCGCTGTTGCAAACAAAAAAAAACCTTTAGCTAAGTTACCACAAGTTCAAACTTTTAAAACGAAACCAATTTAATACAATTGCATTTTATGCTCTCTAACTTATCATCTTAGCTCGCCTTTTGTGCTTTAAAATTATAATGTAGTCTTGTTGTAACAATAGCTACTTTATAAGATTACTTATTGAGTTCATAAGAAACCCCAAAGAAACATAAATATTATATAAAAGGAAATGAACAACCAGACGTACTAACTAGCCAAAAAAGGGGCAGCACTCTCACCCGTGGGACGAGAACAACAGTAGGTGCACACAAGTGGAAAAATAGCTAGAGGAAGAAAAACTCAAGCCCCAGTTTTGATACAAGCTAGGACTATAGATATCTCAAAAAGGAAGGCAAATCTTTCAGCAGGCATTTGAGGAAAATTATAACCCTCTCTATACCGGGCAATGTTCGAACTTAACTATCACCTAAATAAGATGGGTAAAGCAGAGAAAGAAACCAGAGGCAACGAAAACATATCGACATAAACATATAGCGCGAAGTGGCACCGAGGAATGTTCTTGTAAAAAGAGTGCACTTTCTAAGGTACGATTATACTTATAAGAGTTCTACAAGAGACTTTTGTATGTAGGTTGCAGTAGAGAAAAGGTTTGGAATCCTTAGTTGTCCCCAGCAAAACGAAAAAATGTCTTTTTTTAGATGTTACTGAGATGGCTGGAGAAGGAGGCCAGATAGTGAGTCAAATGAATGAACAGATTATACGTGAACTTCATTTGATTGTTAGTATAATCGCAAGATAATTCCGTATATCATCGTATTTAGTTCACAAAAATAACTAACAACCTGGATATTAAATTTATCTTGGCTCAAGGATGTAATTTTGTTGATTGTTAAAAATGACGCTCACAATAAAATTTGATTTGTCTATATGTCTGACTATTATTTTCTTCGTAGCTCAAATAAAAGTTTAAGCTACTCAAAATACTACATACACACACGTTTTTTAGTGGGATCTAAAGTTTTTCCGCTTGTGTAAGGTGATGATGATGATACTAGGGCTGGATGCTAGGAAGCGGGGTTTGTGCTCCCAAGGCACTGCAGTCCTCTGGAACTAGATACCTAGTTCCGTGCGATCTACTCAATCGCTCTTCTCGGAAGTATTAGGCCATTGTCTGTCGCTGTTACAATTTTTTCCCTTGGGTATTTTTGTATCCTAAGTTATGTTTTCATTAGGCTTCGCATTCGAAGAGGATATGGGTGGTTGTTTCTTCCTCCTCATTGCATAACTACAAATGGGGTCATCAGTGAACATGCCCATGTTGTAGATGTTTTCTCATGCCAGTGACCGGTTAATAGTCCTATACTCCTCTAAGTTTAGCCCTCTATAATTGTAGCAGTGAATTTGCTAGTCTTTGTGAGGGATGTTATAGCGTAAGTTTAATTATGCTATTTACTAGCGTCCCAAGAGTTTTATCCATCTTTTATAATCCATTCTGTGATGCAGACTTCTGTAATTGTTTTTGTCATCCCAAGAATACGTTTAGGGGCGATATATGATCTTGCAGGCTGTCTACTTATTCGTTACCCAAAATTCCTTTGTATCCTGGCACACAAGATATCATCAGGTTGTTGAAAAATTGGCTGGGGCAACTTTCTTCTTTGAAATATCATGTCCCACAGATTTAACTGAACAAACATTTGACCAGTTTTAATTTGAAGACTTCACTGTTTGTTGAAGGTGATCATACCAGGTTCGGGAGAAAGTTGATATGTCGTCGATATAGTTTATGCAAAATTCATCTGTATTATTTCTTCGGATAGTCTGATAATATCCTATGGAACGTAGCCGAAGCAGTCTTAAGACGGAATGAGCGAACTCTAAACAAAACCTTAGCGTACTTTGAAATAAACGGAGGTTTTTCTCGATCTCAAGTGAAATACCAATTTCAATATGAAATCCGCTTCACATTCATCAATATTTAAATCTACTAAAATTTACATCAACATAGTCATCTAAAAGTAAGGTATTGGTTGAGATAAAAAAGTCAGTGTCACGAGCGGGATTCGAACCCACGACCTTCGGCTAAATATGCCGCTGCTCTACCACTTGAGCTATCTTGACTTCGATCCACTCAGACACTAACTTCCCATCTCAACCCCACCTTTTTGAATTTTCCAATTCAGGCCACGGAGAGCTTTATTGAAGTATTCTTCATTTTGCTTATTAAATCGATTAAGTTTCATGGCCCGATTGACCAAATAAATTCTTTTCAATTAATTAATCTTTAAGTGAGGTATTGGTTGAGATAAAAAATTTAAGCTTGATAGCTCAAGTGGTAGAACAGCGGCGTATTTAGCGGAAGGTCGTGGGTTCGAATCCCGCTGATGACACGACTTTTTTATTTCAACCAATACCTTACTTAAAGATTAATTAATTGAAAAGAATTTATTTGGTCAATCGGACCACGGAACCTAATCGATTTAATAGTCATCTAAGTTTTCATTATTACGATATTTATACATCTGATCCTTATCCGATCGGTCTTCTTGTAGATCACTTTCTTAATTTTAAGAAAACAAAATTGAAAATATGTCAATTGAAGATAATTATAGTGTATATCTTTGTGATAGGTTGAATGCTCTTGTTAATTATTTTATGCGTTCCTGAGTCGAAATATTTAAAAATTTTCCTTATGGAACTCATGAAGCCCAAATCTCAGTAAATAAATTGGTAATGTCTCCAAGACTATGTTAATTTCTTAATCAAAGAAATTCTTTTATTTAAATAGATTTCCAACACGTTCAAAACTAGATTTAACCTGCTTTGATTCGAATGTGGATTGTGGTTGAGTAGCAGGTGGCGTTATATGGAGCAATCTCACACCCGGCTGGCCAATCTCCCGTCTGCAGCCGCGCTGCTAATATCACAGCTCATTGGTTTTGGGTCGCCTGGTCCTCGCCTAAGCATCCTTAGTCCTTCTGCCAACCCGACCCGTTTCGCACCTTTGAGGAACAATGTCGGTCGAAGCACGACATCCTTCCCAGATTGTCGTACTCACCATAGTGTACTACTCCCTCCTTCTAGATAATGTGCTTCTAACAGTAGTCGGTAAGCCAAAATTTTGATGAACTTGCCGTAAAATCAGCTTTTTTCTGACGAAAACTTGTAACAGTAACAGGAAAATCCAATTTAAAAAAGAACATTTTATGACATAAACAATGAGCCTTCCCACAAAATATTGTAGTTTTATCTTTAATTTTTTTTCTTTTAAATTTAGTATACGCGTTTGACATACTACACAGGGTCTGAAACATAATGTATCATCCGTTTTTCTCCAAACTAAGAATGGCTAGAACAAAACTCTTAACCCTCTTAATTGTTGGGGTAGAAATTGAATCAAATCTGTTAATTTTATAAAAGGTAATATAAAAAAGCACACCAAATTTTTCTTTTGAGTGAAACCTGTTACATCTTATTCATGCTTTTAGAAAAGTGAATTCAAGCGTTTGCAATGTAATTTTGAGAGCATACGTTCAAATTTACAAGGGTATGCATTACAAAGGTGATATTTTGGCAACGATCGCTAGTTATATTGATAATAGTTATTTGAAATCTTTGTTTTGTTTACCTTTTTCGAATTAGTCGAAAAGCAATTATAAATAACATTTGTCATTTTTATAGTCCGCATATGACTTTATTGTGTATTGAAGTTTCTTTCTTTTCTTGCATTAAAGAGGAAATATGTTGCGTGCTGCAAGGTGGGCGTGAAGCTGTAAGAGTGTATGCTCGAAGATTCCCGTAGCGGACAATACTTCATTTTAAGACTTTTATAAGAATAGCTCAAAAGTTTGAAGGAATCGGCTCTCGTGAAAATCGATATCCCCTCATCCAGAGACTCGGACGTTTAACGGACGTAGTACAAATATTTCCATTTTATGCTAGAAAATACCAGTTATTCGTTAAGAAATGCTGCAAATTGGCAAGTGCAGAAATTGAAAATATTGGCTAGAGAAGAAAGAAACAATTTAATTATACACTGTTGGACAAAATAAACGCATCACTCTTAAATTGTTATGTACGTAGGTTTATTCATATTTTGCATACCAAAAATAGCTTTGATTTTAAAAATAAGACATTTAAAAAAAATGTTTAATTCCTAATTCTAAAAAAATATTGAAAAAATATAAAAAAACAGCAAATTCAAAATCAAATTTTTAAAAAATTCTAAAAATGGTAGAACACATGGTTTTCGAGAAAAACGCAAAAATCGGGAAAAAAATGTATTGTCTTTTTCGATGTAAATCGACCTGATGGGTCGATTGGAAAAGGAATTAGGCTCGTCAAACACGTAGTTATTGAGAAAAACGCAAAAAACACATACAAAAAAAATTATTGCCGATTGGAAATGGAATTAGGCTCGTAGAACACGTAGTTTTCGAAAAAAACGAAAAAAAATCGAAAAAAAAATTTATTGTCCTTTTCGATGTAAATCGACCTGATGAGTCGATTGGAAAAGGAATTAGGCTCGTCAAACACGTAGTTTTCGAGAAAAACACACAAAAAAATTATTGTCGATTGGAAATGGAATTAGGCTCGTAGAACACGTAGTTTCGAGAAAAACGCAAAACCCCCCAAAAAATCGAAAAAAATGTATTGTCTTTTTCGTGTAAATCGACCTGATGAGTCGATTGGAAAAGGAATTAGGTTCGTCAAACATAGTTTTCGAGAAAAACGAAAAAAAAACACACACACAAAATTATTGTCGAATGGAAATGGAATTAAGCTCGTAGAACACGTAGTTTCGAGAAAAACGCAAAAAAACCAAACAAATCGAAAAAAAGTATTGTCTTTTTCGATGTAAATCGACCTGATGAGCCGATTGGAAAAGGATTTTGGCTCGTCAAACCCAGTTTTCGAGAAAAACGCAAAAAAAACACACACAAAATTATTGTCGATTGGAAATGGAATTAGGCTCGTAGAACACGTAGTTTCGAGAAAAAACCCCAAAATATCGAAAAAAAAGTATTGTCTTTTTCGATGTAAATTGACCTGATGAGTCGATTGGACAAGGAATTAGACTCGTAGAACACGTAGTTTTCGAGAAAAACAAAAAAAAATCGAAAATTTTTGTATTGTCTTTTTTTATGTAAATCATCGATATAAACCGAATATTTCCACCTCTGGTACGAATCACGTCCGTTATACGCCTTTGCATTCTTTAGAAAAGATTTCTGATAAAATCCTGAGGAATTCTCTCCAATTCATCAAGAACAGCCGTTTCCAACTCTTTTAGGGGTATTAGGACTTGGATTTCGTCGTCGTACTCGTCGCATAAGTTGGTTTCGGATCAAATCCGGACTTCGAGCTGGCCACGCCAAGCACTCAATTCTAACCTCATTCAGTTCTAACCTCTGTGAGGTTAGTCTTCCTGGCAGTCCTGTAGGAAATCAAAGATGTAGACGTAGATATAATAGTCGGGGTGTAATATACTGGGCCCTTTAAGAGCTATTGTATCCCCCTTGATTAAAGCACACCGGTGAGTCCTATTTCATCAACAAACTTGATTAATAGGCCCGGTTTCAATAGTTGAATCTCTTCTATGGTTACATTGTACACCCCAAAACACTTCTTCCTGCGGACAAATGAAGCACCGCAGTTTGTTAGTAGATGTGTTGGTGTCACCTCTGCCTCTTTGCAGAATCTGCACGTGCCGTCTTGGATTATTACAATCTTCCAAAGTGTCCATTTAGCTGTCCTGTTAAAAATCATATTAGGATTCGCAGTTTATTCCTGCTTCCTTTGACACATTCTGTAATTTCTTGTCCTTCGAAACTTTTTAGGAGATTCTTGGATTGCCTGTGTCGAAAGAGTGAATTCCATTGTTCCTTCGTTTTCTTTTTGTCTTTCTGTCTGAGATACTCATTAATAGTGTGGGTTCCTATTCCACAGAAGGGTTCGGGGAGGAAATCGAAACATTTTGGATTTGTTTTATCTGGTTTCTTATCTTATTTGCCTGACGGATAAGTCGACCCAGTCCTGGGCCTTCTACTGTGAAGCCCTTAAGACTGGATCGCCGAAAAACTCTTCCTATTTTTCGGATAGAAACCCTGACATTGTCATACTCACTCAAATGCCTAACTGGATTCATTGGTAAAGGTTTAATAATAAAAATAATATTGAGTGAAATCAACGAATGAAAAAGATTGACTAAAGCGATCTTTAGGTGTAGCAGAATGGAAGGGCGTACTGCTCCTTTTTGTGAAAATAGGATTAGTCAATACAAAAGTAAACAAAGGACGTAATCAAATCAGTATTTATTGCTTATTTTGACTACCATAACTTCTAATTACCTGCAACTAATGTAGAAAGATAATAGATTTAATTTTAAACTAAATAAATTTACTGGCGTTAAATTTGTCCATCACTGGATATTTCTGCTATAAGAGATATACAATTCGGAGGGTATTAACTCTTTCTTTTCCAACGTGGCCGCAGGGTAACACCAAATTTAGCCATTTGTGTATATTCTTATAGAAATATTTTAAATATTTTAATGGTACATACGTCGTTAAAAAACTATGTACCACTTCTTTCAAATGTCTGTTTCACGTTAAAAACCTTTTAGCCGTTTTTAAATTAAAGCCATTTCAATAAGATATTCCGATATTGACTTCTCAAAAATCGGAAAAATTTTAGAGGTCAAAAAATGTATTAATTTAAATTCAAACAAAAACTGATAATCGGGATTCTGTAGAGGTGCTAAAACGAAATTCCATATTAGTTTCACAAAAAAAAATTATGACCTAGTTTACTTCAAAAATATTTAGTATTTAGAAGTTTTTTAGTTATTGATTGATTGTAAAATGCTGGAAATGGTATATTCACATAGTTGATTTGAGCAAGTAGAAAGGGGAAATAAAAATATTAAAAACACGTAAAATTTTAACTTTCAAAAAATAATTTTTGGCGAAACTAGGGCCTATTCATTCAGAATTGGCGGATACTGTGTCCGATATTTTGGAGTGTAGAATCACCACAAAACCTATGGTCCAAATCCCAGACCTACCAACCTGGTAGCCCTCTTGTTATTATTATAGTGATTGGTTGATCTCGTAGTGATTGGTGGCGAGGTTCTACCGTCACTGTGCCATATTTGTTTAGAATAAAGGGAAATCTATCTGTCAGCAAAACAGCACAGTTGCATCCTGATCCTACAGAAGTTTTTTTGTTCTATTCGTACGAAAGCTTTTTCCTGTATGTATGTACTTGTTTCAGTTCCGATTGTCCCGGATTACTTGATAACTGTCGAAGCTGAGTCGAGAACAGGTTTGAGTCAAAACAGGTATTCATTGTGAGATATTTTATTGAAATTATTGTGATGATCGTGTAATTCGGTCGTCTCCGATCATCTTGATACGCTACCCTTCCTTTTTTCCTGTTTCCATTTTCCTATGTTCATTTGTTGATCGGCCAGACTTGTCACACGACAAGAAAAACTCAGCGAGGCAAGACAGACCAGGATGATTGGAGACGACTAAACAACAGAATTTGTTTCAGCCCGTATTCATCTTAAAATTTCTTTCCAGAACGTTGGCTTTATACGAAGAAGCTCTCGGAGAGGAAAACTCCAGAGTCGGTCTGCTTCTGTCGTCGAAAGCCGTGGTGCAGCTGGTCGTAAACCCGATCGTCGGCTTCGCTGCAAAGTAGACCATATACATATTGTCAAACTTTCGAAATTATATCCAAATTATTTTGTTTTAAGGTCGGTTGGCTACACACTTCCACTTTTCGTCGGATCGGTCAATCTCCTTACTTCTTCCTTATGTAAGATATTTTGTCTAAATTATTCATCCATTTGGTCTTTTACTACCTCTTAATGTACATTACCAATTTAGAATCTATTTAGATTAGCAAATATTAACGAAAAAAGAAAAGTAACTTAGCAAGTTTTTATCTAAGGTCTTGGTTGAGATGAAAAACTAAAGTCATGGGCAGGATTCGAACCCATGACCTTCGGCTCAATACGCCACCGCTCTAACCACTTGAGCTATCGCGACTTCGTCAGTTCGAATCCCTCCCATGACAGTAGCTTTTCATCTCAATCAAGATCTTAGATAAAAAGAATAATTAATACGTTGAATTATGACTACTAAATACATATATGGATTAACTTTGTAAGTTTTTAGGGTTTAATTCCAAGTTCGAAACTAGTTTTGATTTTCGTCCATCGGCTTTACTTACAAACGCGATTTGATACAACATCGACATTACAATCTAATTAATTATGCAAACAGCCATCGACTAACTTTAGAATAAATTCGAATTGTTTTTATTTTTAATCGATACAAAGTTCCACAGACACAAAGCTAGTTGTAAAGTATGGTACAGAATTATCATTAAATGCAACCCAAACGGAATAGATTTTCGCATAAAATTTACAACTTTGTAAATATTGTTGACTTGGAAATTGTTTAGAGACCCGAATACTTTTAGTTAAAATATTTGCTCTTTTGGGCTTTTTTTTATTACAAACAGGCTTGGAAGACTCATAACACAGAAAAACAAGGTATACATAAAATAAAATTGAAATATAGGTAATAAGTAAATACATAAGAACACATAAACAGGATGTGCTTTTTACATGACCCGGCTGAATTTCTTTTGCACCAATGGCTCTATCAAAAAATACGTGTTTAATACTTTTTAGTCTAGTTTCGAATTTTTACCTTTTTTTTGGAGAAAAATTATGCAAAGTAACTCAGGCCCAGTTAAACATCAAAATTTCAAATACGACTCTGTACATCCTTAGACATCATTTTAAAGGATTTTTACGCTGCAAACAATGGTGCAATTGGATTTGAAATTGGTCAAAAAATGACAAAGTTAAGGCAAAAAGAAACAGGCATCGTAATTTTGACGAGTTGAATATTTTACTGTATGTCCGCGAAAATCCGAATTCCTCGCTCCGAAATGTTGGAACGGTTTTGCGTTTTTCAAAAAATAAAATTAGAGATGTATTCCGGACTTACGATTTTAATCGCATCGAGGGATTTCGGAACTCTGATTATGACGTTATGATGGCGTTCCTTTCACAAATGTCGATTTGTTTCTTCCACACATCATCCTATGGATGATGCACCCACATTCATCTCCAATACCGTACTAAACTTTTGGAATTTTCGAACGGAGCAGATAATTTCGTACTCATGTCATCATCAGGTGGTTCACAGTATCAACGTTTGGTGTGGACCTCCCGAAAATGTATTAATTGGGCCTTGTTTCTACGAAAATCATTTAAAGGGTGTTCAGTTCCTTAATTTTCTGAGGGAGGTTTTACCAACACTATTAGATGATGTTCCTCTGCAACAATGACAAATAATGATTCTCCAGCTTGATGGATGTCCCGCATACAATTCTTTGCAGGTGAAACGTTATGTGAATCGTCACTTCCGGGATAGGTGGATAGGGCCTCATGGGCTGATCTGTTGACCACTTCGGTCATCCGATTTAACTCCACTTGACTATTTTCAGTGGGACCTTTAAAAAAACAGTGTCTACGCCAATCATAACCCAGCAACCTCAGTTGGAGAACTGCGGCAAAGGATAAAAATTGCTTGTCAATCCATCTCCCCTCACTCAATCGCTCTGAGCATCGGTGAAAAGTGGTTTAAAAGAGGAAATTTTGCAAAGCCGGCAGTTCGAACATGAAATGTGATTAATTAATACCAAACCAAATGACTTTTTTTCCAAACTTTTTGCCATAACTTTGTCATTTTTTGACCAATTTAAAATCCGAATGCACCATTGTTTTCAGCGTAAAAAATGCTTTAAAATCATCAGTCAGGATGTATAGGGTCTTATTTGAAATTTTGAAGCTGAACTGGGCCTGATGTACCCTGCATAATTTTTCTCCAAAAAAAGTAACTATTACTAGATACAATTTTGAAATGGAATTTAAATTGTTTTTTAGTTATGTAATTTTATCATTAAAAAAATCGATGTCAATGGTTTAGGCGTTGACATGGCGCTCGTCACTTTAAGGTAAAGGTCCCGGGTTCGAATCCAGCTGCCCTGCATTCGAACCAGACATATTAGAAATGCGTTTTTTTTTCTTTTTCTAAAACACCAACTCTCCGAGGGTCGATGTGACCTTTACTATTGCAAACTCACGAAAAAAAAGTAAAAAATAATAAATAATAATAATAATATGTTGAGTTGGGTTGTCTCTGAACTCAGTTGATTGGAGAATGAAAAGTATAATTGTTCCTATTGTAGGCTAAGATGAAAGTTTGTTGGGTTTAAGAGATGGAATGTTAAAGTTAATTAAATTGAGAAGTTCTGAAAACTTTATCTGATCATTAAATAATTTATGGAGAAATATAATATCAACTTGAACGTTTGATTTCAAGTGTGTCTAATGCATTTAGAATTATTAAATAATTTACAGCAACATTGTGAAATAAAACTCAATGAACATATCTAAGAAATCTATGCTGAATACGTTCAAGAAAATGTTTTAGATATTGATAATGTGGCGGCCGACCTACAGAAGAGATATTATTAAGATATTAATTGGTCAAGCGGACCACGAAATTAGTGAATTCTACAGAAGAGAATTCAATGAAGGGTCAGACTAAAGAAATATATTTTAAAATCTGAATATTCCGAAAATCTTTAGAAAAACGAATTGTAAAGTGGAGAAGTTTTAGAGCTTCAGCAGTGAAACTTAAAATATGGTTTATGAACGTTAACTGTTGGTCAAACAAGATGCCGAGGTCCTTAACAATGTTAACATAATTTTGTGAGTGTAGTTGCTAAGTAGGTGGTAATGTAGTTGACTTAACAATAGTTTCATTTTCAGTTCAGTTTTAATGTAAAATATATTTATGTATTTAGATATTAAAGAAAATATTTTTATTTTTTGGTATTATGTTTTGTTCACTTGGTGCATTATTCTCGTCTTCGATCGTTCATGTAATTCACCAATTTTTAGTATTCGCTTTCGGGGAAAGTTACTTATCCCTATTCATGGCCAGGAGTCTGCAAGGTCTGGCTTCGGCGTGTATCGGCGTGGCAGGTATAAAAGCGAATTTATATTGAATTTGAGCATTTCCTGCATTGCCATTTGCAGGGATGTGCCTTGTGGCGGAATACTACCCTGTGGAGAAGGAGAGGAGCCGGCTCATGGGCATCGTCTTGGGCTCGGTCGCCCTCGGCGTCCTCCTCGGATATCCATTCGGTGGCTTTTTGTATGACTTCGTCGGAAAGACGGCACCCTTCTTGGGTATTGCTTTTCTCTCAGTAGTCGACGTTGGTGAGTATGGAAACAAATTCATCTTTCTGACAGAGCTGATTGGTTGATTTTTCATGTTTTCTTGTTGGTGTACGTGCATTGTTCAAATACAGCCATTTTTTATCCATTTTGATGAAAACTTAATTTATTTCTTTTTAATTTAAATTAATTAAAAATCTCTTTTCCTCCAGTTCACCCTGTAGCCCTAGAATCAGAAAATGATAGCTTAATGTCATCTTCACCTAGAGTATGTTTTTTTTTTTTTTTAAATTTTATTATTATTATTATTGTTCAGAATAACTTGTTTATTGGGATTATGATTTTGAATTGCAATTGTCCAATGATCATGATTATTTCTTTTTATTTTACAATTCACTTGTACTTATTTTATAAACAGCCCTGCTTCTATTTTAGCATTTAAACTAAACACAAAATTTACTTAATCATTATGTTAGGTATTGGTTGAAGTGAAAAAGTTAGTGTCACGAGCGGGATTCGAACCCACGACCTTCGGCTAAATACTCAAAATACCCATCTCAAACTTACCTTTCGAATTTTCCCTCCTTTTTGGGGTGATGGGAATTTGGTGACCGAGTGGATCGAAGTCACAATAGCTCAAGTGATAGAGCAGCGGTGTATTTAGCAGAAGGTCGTGGGTTCGAATCCCGCTCGTGACACTAACATTTTCATTTCGACCAATACCTTACATAAATTAATTACATAATTAATTGAAAGAAGTTATTTGGTCAATCGGACCACGAAATATAACGACAAAATTAACTATTAAAACTTTTTAAAAAAGTAATCATTGAATAGAGGCCATGTCGACAGTTTAAAAAACCGATTCTTTCAAAATTCTAGTAGCAATTTAAAGAAAGTACTATTTTTATTGGTCCGCGTAATAAAATAAAGGATTTATGAGATCGACAAGAAAGCAGAAAATGTTTATAGTATGCTGCGTTAAAATTACTCTTGAAGATTTTTACAATAAATAGATTGGGCGATTCCATTTATCAGGACCACACTTTTTAAAAAGGTAGTTCTCAACACTTTTGCTTTCAGGTCTCCAACTTACATTTTTGGATTTGAAACTGCCTTCCCAGGTAAGCAGTTAATAGGAAAATATAAAATTATGTATTTTGAAGCTATTTAAGTTTTATTTCACAAAATAAGAGTTGCTGTGGAAAGACTAGTTGGAAGAAGCTGATGAGCGATGGATTAGTCATGCTGACCGCCGGTGCCATTTGGCTGTCGACCTCGGTAATGGCCATTTTGGAACCCTGTCTTCCTTTATGGTTGATGACAACTATAAAACCAGAGGTAGGTAAATGTTTAAAGCCAGTCTGAAAAGTGTGTAAAATCATGATTATGTGTATCATGGCTTATTCTTAATCGGGTTAGGATGACACTTCTTCAGCGGGTCAAGCCCTCCGAGGACCACTTATCGACAGTTATTGATGTGAGAACTTATCTGACGATTGGACACATTATTTCAAATTTTTGCCCTATGCAAAATTTATTTCCTAACTTTAACTTTACTAAAAAGCACAAAAAGAAAGAAAAATGAAATGAAACACATAAAAAAAGATACAATAAACATAGTGAACAACCAAAGCAGAAAAATTAGGCAAAATATCTACAATAAACATACACCAAAAAAAGAACAATACAGTAGTTGTAAAACCCAACTCTAACCTAATAAAAAAGCACAAAAAAAAACGAAAAAGAAACATCAACGTAAAAATCAAACAAAACCCAATAAAAAATAGACAATAAACAAATTACGGTTTTTTTGTTATCTTTTATTAGGTTAAAGTTGAGTGTTATAACTTTTTTTCTTGCCTTTATGAGCATTTGCCTTGTACTTTCTGATGTCAGAGGAACTCTATCGGTAAACTATTTAATTTGTCTGTGGTTCATAATTTTACGTCGTCACTTTGTCACTCTAAATAAGGATGTAATTTTCAAGACACATGTTTAACATGGCATCGAACAATTCAAGATTTGATGTCAATCTAAGCAACAGCGGCATCTTTTAGGAACGGTATGCTATGCTGCACAACCACCTCGAGCAACTCTCGTCTGCCTGCGAGGCGGAAGAGCATGATGTTATATAAAATAGGAAGACGTGGTCGGCATCGGTTACAGAACAATGATCGCATGGGCAGATGTTTCTGACAACTAATCCTATTTTCTGCAAGTGTTACGATAATCGATTGTGGCTAAAACGGAGCCTGCATATGGTATAAAAGAATCGATGAGGGTGGTTTATCTTCCAGAACCACGGTATGGAGGGTATCCTTGATTTGGATCTCTCCGTAATATGCTTCTTATTAGTTTTCAATTTGTCATATGTCAGTGGCCACCTTATTTTAAAAATTTGATTTACGTGAGTAAACAAATCAGCTTCCGTTGTGATATTTTCTTTCCCCCTCACATTCCGGGCTGTATTTGCTGTTATCAACTTTGGCATTAAAACGGTTGATACTATGTCCTTTAACCCATGCAAAGTATACGTCAGTCCCCTTTTTCCTTAATAGTCAAAGCGAGTTTACGGATGTCTTGTAGAATCTGGTTTCGAGGTCGTTTGGTGCATTTCAGTGAATAAATGTCCCTTTGGGGTTCAAAGACCAACCCCGCTTCCAAGTAGTGAACCCCGGGAAACGTTCGTCGCCGTCCTGACGGGGGGATTCACACTGATCCCCACGGCATGGTACGGTGCGAAAAGGCTAAAGGGGCTCTGGTGTCCTATCCCCAAGTGAGGTACTCACTTTCCTAACCACTCCTCACTAAATAGACTCCTATCACCAANGCAGAGCACAGGGGATACAATAGCTCTTAAAGGGCGCAGTATACCATACCCTGAATTATTACATCTATCTATCTATCTATCTAAATGTCCCTTTGGCAATCGGGCAAAATCACTAACTCCTGACATTCATGATGGCATGCATATAGAAACGCGGATGGCTATAGCTTCGGCTGTAAATATTGAGCGCACACCTGGTATTTGGAAGAGTTTAGAGACGTCCAAGAATGCTGCTCAAACACAATCGATAGTTTTTGATCTGTCCGTATGAATAATCAAAATGTTCTGACAATAGAATCCTACCCCTACAGCACATCTAATATTGTCCGATTTATCCGCTGAATCTGCCAAAGACACCTTGATATTGAATAAGACTAATTTACTTTTTGCGTCATCTCTGTCCCGTGAAACTTGATAGCCTCATCTAAGGGCTAAGTGCTTTAGGTTGAAAAACCAATGAAAAAACTTCGAAACCGTTCTATTACGTCGAGCAAAAGCTAATAGAAGATGATGCAGGGCCGACTCAAGAGAAATCACACGAGCTAGCCATTAAGTATTTACATGTGAGGGATAGGCTTAAAGCTCCTTCTATGTACATCACATGTGAGGGAATCTCTTCAAATGGCGAGTGGTCGAGTTAACGCTTCTACCAAGAGGACTGAGGAGGGTGTTGACATCATTAATCCCAACAAAACGCGAATTGCTCTGAACTGTACTTCGTAATTTTCCCTCAGAGGAGCCGTACGGCTTCTGCACCGAACCTCACGGTGTTCACACTATCTACCATGAATCGCTCCTAACTTGAGAAACTAAACGTTTGATAAGGCCTATGTGCTAACGGTTACACACATTTTGACAAATTGCAAAAATATGAAGGTGAAAAACATTGGCTGGAAATTCCAACCAACATCAAAGACTCGCTTGGTGATGACTCCGACCAAATAGACAAACTACTAACTTTCCTTAAAAAAAACTAAACTACTTTCTGAAATATGAAGATAAAATGATAAAATAATTTAATACAAAAGAATATTCATTATATGCAATAATCTGTATTTTACTCAATGTTGGGAGGTGTCTTGGGATGCGGTTTGGGTGCCCGTCGGGTGGTGGTTATGAAAGGGTGTCCTGGGTGCTGTCGGGGAGTTCCTGGGCTGTCGCCCACTCGCCTAGGGAGCCTTTCCAGATTTTGAATAAACAGTAAAAACGAGTTCGGTAAAAATTAAACGGAGAATATTTAAACAAAATGAGTTTCTAAATGACAAAGTATGGGAATATTTTGTAGAAATAAATGTATTTTTATTTGGCTCGCTTGGGAAAAATCGTTATCGGTCCTGGCAGCACTGCGCAGTTGTGAGTTGGCTGATAAAAGTGGAAACCTTCCTCGTTTCCAGCCGATTGGCGTTTCTGTTATGAATACGCGTATGTCAATCGCTGTAGCTGTACCTGTCTGAAAAATGGCAACCACTGCTGAAACGATTCGCACCAATCTTTACGCTGATCTGCAAAAGTTCGGCCAGATCAGCGACTACGAGCGGACTCTGAAGATCGCCAACAAAATCCTTCATTCGAACCACGAGGACGAAAAAGCGTTTCAGTTCAGGATTATCTCACTGATCCAGCTGTCGAGGTTCGAGGACGCCCTTCTCGCTTTCACTAAGTTCCCCAGCTTCGCCAAGACCTTACAGTTCGAGAAGGCCTACGCCCTTTATAGGATCAACAGGTTAGACATACATATATTTATTATTATTATTATTTATTAATTACTATAATTTCAATTATTTTGTCCTGATAAAATGTTTCTAAATAATCCAGAGGCCTCTGATATGCTTTCAATTTCCAATCGCTCTGCCAATCATTTCTCTAGCTTTTATTCTTTAAAGTCATCAACGCCTTACATTTATGAATATCAACCCTCTTAAAATGTATGGTGTAACACAGAAAACAAACAGTGAGATGGGTCTGGTGTTCAAAACCCAACGTATATAAACATAAAATATCAATATCTCACTGGCACTCTCAACACGACACACAATAATCAAACATCTACATAGAAAACAAACATTTTGAGTGAGTACAAATACTTTGATTGAGTCTAAAAAATTAGCATTGTACAAATTCTCTTTTTTCACATCCTACATTTTTTTTGTATAATTTAATTAATGAATTTATTCAGTGATGTACACAGTATAAAAATTTTAGGTTTAATCATAGTATTTGTACTCACTCAAAGTATGTGTTTTCTGTATAGATATGTAACGGTTGTGTGTCGTGTTGAGAGTGCCAGTGAGATATCAATATCAAACTGGCAGTCCCAACATGATACGATAATGACACATCTACACAGAAAACAAACACTTTGAGTGAGTACAAATACTTTGATTGAGTCTAAAAAATTTAGCATTATACAAATTCACCTTTTTCACATCCTACATGTATTTGTATAATTTAATTAATGAATTTATTCAGTGATGTACACAGTATAAAAATTTTAGGTTTAATCATAGTATTTGTACTCACTCAAAGTGTGTGTTTTCTGTATAGATATGTAACGTTTGTGTGTCGTTTTGAGAGTGCCAGTGAGATATTGATATCTCACAATATCTGACTGGCACTCCCAACACGACAAGATAATGACACATCTACACAAAAAACACACTTTGAGTGAGTACAAATACTTTGATTTAGTCTAAAAATTTTAGCATTGTATAAATTCATTTTTTTCCACATCTTACATGTATTTGTAAAATTTAAACAATGTTTATAAATCCCATGCTCTGAAGATGATCTCAATAAAGATTGAAACATAGGCACGATAATGAAAATGTTTTTTCTAAACCTATATCATACCAGACTGCAACTCACATCTCCAAATAAACTCTTAAAATGTATAAATCTATCTACAATGACTGTTATTCATGAAGAATTATTAAAGATGCTATCGTCTGTTATAGATAGATAATAGTGTATTTAATTGTTTTTACATACAGATTGCAACTTTATTCTTTTTTAATTATATTAGAAGTGCGATTGACCTTGGGCTTTATAACTTTCTACAACCTTAACAATATAATCATTTTTTCTTTTGTTTTGCCTTCTACTGCGTTTGTGGGTAAAAACTGATTTTAAAAAAACCCGCTATCACTTTTGACTCATGATTAATGATTTTCAATTATATAAGACTACTTTGAGTACCAATTTGACAGATAACAAAGTTTAAATAACTTATATGTACATAGTTATAAATTATGTATAAAGATTATATATAAATATTCGGAGATCGTGAGATGCGGTCTTAGGTCTGACGTGGGCTTAGAAAAACATTTTCTTTATTGTGCCAACATTTCGATCTTCATTGAGATCATCTTCAGGGCCTGGGATTTAGAAACATTGTTTAAATTATGCAAATACATGTAAGATGTGAAAAAATGAATTTATACAATAATAGAAATTTTAGACTCAATCAAAGTATTATACTCACTCAAAGTGTTTGTTTTCTGTGTAGATGGGTCATTTTTGTGTGTCATGTTGAGAGTGCCAGTGAGATATTGATATCTCATATCATTCGCATAGAAGCAGTTCAAAAAAAGTTTTTACACCTGATACATTACAGAATAATTGTAGAATACCATAATCATCAGTAATGACAGATCTGAAATTGACGACTGTTCAGTACAGAAGGAATTGCTTTGATTATATATTATTGTATAAATTAAAACGTTTCTTAATTGATTATCCATTAACCGAATTAACTTTCATGTTCCATCTTATCATTCCAGAAGTCAAACAACAAATTCTCCACCGATTGCCTTAGAACTAATTATTCCAAATTCAGTTTTATAACAAGAATAAAAAATTGTTAAACTCGTTCGAAAATATATTTAATGCCAGTTTAATCAGATTTTATTGTTAGAAAATTAAATATTGTAACATTAATATAATTAATATTGAATTTGAATATCATTAATAATTGATAATTATATAGTGTTAATACATTTTCAAATTGTTTCTATTCCTTCTAAATTGTTTGTTTTATTGTTTTTTTTTCTTATTATTATAAATATTTCTAAATTTATGTACAGTTATAACCTCAATACTTTTATTGTCTCCATTTGTAAATGGGAAACTGTAAATTAATAAGTAAATTATAGTTGACGATAAATTCAAGAATAGAGGACAAATGAGAATTTTGTACAATGTCAATGATGAATTGGGATTATGAAAGTTACGAGAAACAAAACCCATAATTTTAATAGCTTTTTTGTTAACACTAATAATAAGCTCCTTACATTGCAACCTGTCAAACAAGATACCAAAGTCTTTGATACAAGATCCTCTGCTTAGTGTGGTATTATTGTGAGAATAATTATGTAGGATGGTGTTTGAAGAATGATTAAAGGAAATGACTAAGCATTTAGCTGCATTTAAATATAAATAGTTATTATTTAAAGATCGTGAGATGCGGTCTTATGTGATGTAGGTTTAAAAAAAAATGTTTTCTTTATCGTGCTAACGTTTCGATCTTTATTGAGATCATCTTCAGGGCCTTGTTTTGCCTACATTTCAACTGATTAATTGCAGATTTCTTTTCATTGACAGCGATGTCCTTCAGATCCTCTTTGCTTTTTGTCCATGTATAATTGATATATGTTCATAGAATCCCATGTTGTTCTTTGTTCTCTTGAAAAAATGGCCCTGAAGTTGATCTCGATAAAGATCAAAATCTTGATTTCAATAGCAGCGACTTAATATAATTAATAATTTGAACAAACTCATTCAAAACATTCTTAAAAGAGGCTGGCATTTGTTTAATAGCTAAAGCACGTCTGTGAAAAACACAATGACTGCTGTTGCGAAAAAAAAACAAAAAAACATTCATTTTCACTACTCATTGTTATTATTTTTTTAAATTTTATTTATTGATTCTATATTTATTTTTGTAATTATTAATTTTTCTTGAAGTTTGCCATGACCTCCTAGTCAGGGTTGGCCATAGTTTGGGAACCCCCGATCTAGGGCTAATGAAAGCTCAGTCATTCAGCAAACTTTAAACATTCACAATCTCATTCTCATTCTTAAATACACTGAGAGGTAAAAAAGTGGCCACCCTCTTTTTTGAATTTTTAATTTTTTTAATTTGTTTTTTTATTAAATAATTGCAATCATTATAATTTTTATTTTTTGTGGTTTGCTGGATGTTTGTAAAGAAAAATATAAGATATTTAAATAAAATAAATTAATTAAAAAATTAAACCTGAGTAAAACAATTTTACCAAAATGTAGAAATTATATTTAGATTGGGATGGAGTATATAGCAAGCATAAGCGTGACTCGCATATAATACATTTCCCCATTAGAATTATAATAATATTAACAGAGAATGTTGGCTCATCATGAAGAAAAACTAAATAAACTTAGCAGGTTAATTATTTGGTTTAAGCCAATCACTTCAATCAAGTCCATGTGCCAAACATATGCGTAGGGTCAGTATGATAACCATATATAGCTGATTCTGTCACGTTAGAATGATCCTTCTACAGTTAAAACTCTGACGAACATTTTTTATTATTATTATCTCCATAAGTTAATTCTCAGCTCATTGCTGGTTTATTATATTATTATAATATTATATTATTATGTAATTTTTTTCAGGATTGAGGAGGCACTTGAAGTGCTTGAGACTGTGCAAGATCCTGATATTAAACATAATGAGCTCAAAGCCCAAGTTTATTATAGACTAGAAAGGTTTGAAGAGTGCTTTGACCTTTACAGAGATGTAATTAAACAAACCAATGATGAATTTGATGAGGAAAGGCAAACAAACCTTGCTGCTATAGTGGTGAATCTCGTCCTCTCTGGAAAGCCAATGGAAATGCCTGAATTTGAGTGTGACACGTTTGAAATAAAATATAATTTCGCATGCTACCAGATGGCGAAATGCATGTATGCTGAGGCAGAAAAAACACTGAAGATTTCTGAGAAAATTTGCAGGGAGTCGTTTGATGAGGATACACCTGTCGAAGAGGTGGATGATGAGGTCAGTATCATTAAACTACAGCAGGCTTGTTGTGCACACTTTCAGGGACATGAGAAAGAGGCATTATCTATATACACGTCAATGCTAAAGAAAAAGCCTTCTGACTTGGCTGTTGTTGCTGTAGCTAGTAACAACAGTATTGCCATCAACAGGGGTCAGAATTTGTTTGACTCTAAAAAGAAAATGAAGAATATCATGAATGATTCTGTCCTTCCTAAGTTGACACGGTCACAAAAACAGGTCATAGACATGAACCATTGCTTGCTTAATATGTACACAAACCAAGGTGAACAGGCATTGGCAATATGTGACAATTTAGTTAAAAAACATCCAGGGATGGAAGAGAATGCAGTGCTTATGAAAGCTTCTATTTTTGCCAGAGAAAACAGAGTCCCAGAGTCTATAAATCTTTTAGAATCACATGGAAAAAAGAACCCTTCAAGCAAACTAAAAATGAAGTTGGCCATTGTTCAGTTGCTACTAAATGATTCTAAAGTTTTAGAAGCTGTAAAAGTATTGGAGTCCTTGGGAGACGCAACATTTTGGCCTGGTATTGTCAGTGCTATTGTAACAATGTATTTAGAAATGGGGAAGCCGCAGGACGCATCAAAAATTTTGGAAAAGGCTGTTTCGTGGAACCAGAAAAATAAAACAACTGTCGGTGACCTGAGTGCTCTTTGGAGACATGCTGCTGATTTACATCTTAGAAACGGCCAACCTGAAATTGCAGCATCAAGTCTAGAAGAACTTCTGAAAATCAATTCCAATGACGTCATGACACTTGCTCAATTAATAATAGCTTATGCTCAGTTTGACCCAACTAAGGCGAATAACATGAGCAACAAGCTTCCTCACCTGGTTGATCTCACACCCAACATTGATGCTGACACTCTTGAATCCACCAGTTGGATGATGGGCATGAAAGTGATCAAAAAAGCTGCTAAGGTTGATCCTTCTCCTGGAACACCACTTGTCAAAAAGAAAAAATCCCACTCTAAACGTAAAAAGCACCTTCCGAAGAACTACAATCCAAACGTCACCCCTGACCCTGAACGTTGGTTGCCCAAACACGAAAGGTCAACATTTAGGAAAAAGAAAGACAGGCGGAATAAAGATGTAGGGAAAGGAACTCAGGGCACTGCAGCAGGAGCTTCAGACCAATACGACATGTCTAAGATGGCCAATGCCTCCAAATTGGCTCAAAACACACCCAGCCCTCCTCAAGAAGGACCAAGGCAACAACAGAGAAAAATACAGCAAAAGAAAAAAAAGAAATCTGGAAAGCGTTAAAATTCTATTATGTATATATTATAAAAGGTGTTGTTTTTTTTAAATTTAATTTTTATGTAAAATAAAATACCATTAATTTCTTGTTTATTTTCTCAGTTAACTCTCATAACATATCCGTTCACTTATAACCTTGAAACCTACCTACCATCTGAGCCGGGTCAAACGCAGAAAAGTGCCATCTCCTTTCCAACCATCTTTACACAGATTTTACTCCTCATCCCGATCTGAATGTCATTTCACACTCAGATCATATCACTGATTTCCTTGATTTCTCTCTCCCTCTCAGCTCTACCCTCTAAGTCTCAGTTCTCTGTCTTTCCAAAAGGATATCCCAGGCCACAATCTTATTACCCCTAAAATCCAACAAAATCTACCTAAAAAAAAAACCAATAGTGTACATCTATTTACAATGCAATATTTCACACAACCTATTTCCCCATCCAGTGGAAATTATCTTTAATAAACCCAATACAAAAACCATTGGCAGTGTGAGGATTCTGCATATCTTCAACATATGATGTGTAAGTGATAGAGCAGCGGCGTATCTAGCCGAAGATCGTGGGTTCGAATCCCACTCGTGCCATTGACTTTTTGTCTCAACTGAAAACCTTAATTAATTGTAAAAAATTAATAATGTCAAACTAAAAGGAGATATTAACATGATTAATAAATATATACAAAAAAAAGGAACAATCTGACCCAGTGTTTCGGGTGTTAGTGTCCAAGATGATGCAGGCTGGATGGAGATGGAAAAGTTGGGGCCAAAAGATGGATGCTGGAATGACGAGATGTTCCATGATGTTGGCAGATTCCACAGATAATAAATGAATACTAGAAATAGCTCATGAAGTGGGTTAGCGCAGACATGTAATGCGGCTCTCAGTCTCAAAGAAACGATGGAGAGTAAACAGAAAAGAAAAAAAAATGGGCAAAAGGAAAGGAATGCTTCTGCAGGCCAGCACGAATGTTGTCTGCTCATTTTGATTGTAATTTTGACACTGATTTTTTGTTGTAACCTTTTTTGTTGAAAGATGCCAGGCCACAGTAGAGTTCAGGATCTAGAGAGTATGGTAAATCTTCATGTCCTTCTTATGTTTTCTTATGTTATGCTCCCTCTTTGGCCAACATGTCAACCTTTTCATTTTCCTGATTGCCCCGAATGCCCAGGGATTCATACCAGGATCAGGTGATTGGTGTCACTGACTTCCGCCAGAGGCTAGGGCCTTTTGTGCAGCCTGACTTTCAGAGAAGATGGCTATCTTCCAGGAATGTATTCCTAACCTTTTTATTTCCCTGGCGCAGTGTCCAATCACTATGATTTCAGACTGGAAATCTGTAGCATATTTACCTAAGTTAGAGTCAGTTCAAACTTTTAATTCATCCCAATGACTCCATCCCCTTGGTACCATAAAAATGCTAAACACAGTTTTCAAGAAGAGCTGTACATTACTAATCGTCTGCGCATCTGGGAACTTTTTCAGAAATGGGAGCTTGGCACTGTATTCATACCAGACAGCATTGGATACCTCATTGGCACCAACTTCTTTGGTGCTATTGCTTACAAACTCGGTGGTTGGCGAGTGGCGATTGGTGCCATGCTGCTAGTTGCTATATCGGCCATTTTGGTAGGGGGTGCATCTGCACAATGCAAAGATCATATTTAATGTTAGTCATTTCAGATTCCCACGGCTTCGACCATGGAAGGCTTGATTCTACCACATCTAGGTGTCGGCCTTGGCATAGGAGTGATCGATGCAGCACTCGTGCCTCTCCTGGCAACACTTGTCGATTCAAGGCACTCCGCAAACTATGCTGTTGTGTATGCTTTGCAACAAACAGCTGTAGCATTAGCATATGCATTAGGTACGACAATAAAATACATTAACTTTGTATAAAATTGAATTATATTGATCAATTCTGTAATTTACTTTTGAAACCTATCACTCTTAAACACACTTTAATCTATAAACAATTTCATTTATGAATACAAAATAGAACAGATAATATTTATTGGATACTGATTCAAAAAGATTTGAAGTATTATACTAGACTAATTGCTGTATTAAAAAAACAAAACAAAGACCAATAAGGTCAATTTAAAATCATGGCCCTTCTAAATTTAAATGTAACTAACTTTTATTTAATTTTCAGGCCCAATGCTAGGAGGAGAGCTGGCACACTTGATGGGCTTTCCTTGGCTCATGAGATGCATTGGCATTATCAACTTGCTTTACTGTCCTCTGCTCGCTCTCCTTGCTACGGATTACAAAAAGCCAGTAAGTTTTCTGTTTTGGTTAGTTGTAATATATTTTTGTTTTATTGAGTTCATTTTTTTTTCAGGAGGCTCAGCCAGTGGCAAATGACCAAGTTGTTCGCTACAACGGTCTTCAAAAATATAACAGATTTTCAAATGCCGACAGTGATTAGGTGGTACTGTTTGTTGAAGTATTAAATAATTTTTTCCTTTTACAAAATAAAACCCCTGTTTTAAGAACAAAACATATTCAAATTTTTATAATTATGTTTATTGTTTTCAACCTTAATCCCCAAAATGGTCTTTAGAATTTGAAGGAAAAAAAAATGAAATCCATTTATCTACAGCTACATACTAACTACTAAAAAAAAAAACCAAAAAAAAACAACAGTTTTTTCAAAATATGTTGTAAGGAGGAACGTGAGCTTTTCTCGAGTTCTTTTTGAAGAATATTTATCTTTTTTTGGTAAAGTTTATTGTAATAATTATTATATTATAAAGTGATTGTATACAATTATATTGATGAACTTCAGTAGCATGAGCTGGTTTGTATTTTCTACATTAATTAATACAAAATGGCTTTTGTTGGAAAAGCAATGTATCACGTGTTATCATTAACTTCACTGTTTTGATAATAGATTATGCTAATCATAAAAACTTACTATTAAACAAATATAAAATAAAGTGTGTTATTTTTCTTATTCACAACCCTTTTTCCCATTATTTTATCATAACTGTCTGTCAGGGTTGTTGCTCCTGAAGTTGATTTTGTTCTATTAGTCCTTCCCATTTCTCTTTGTCTTGGTTATTCGTTTAAGGCAAATGTTAGTTATTTTACTTATGATAATAAGAAAATGTTAAACTTTTCAAAAACAGGGATTTTGCATTGTCATATTTGCTAAAATGGCTCAAAGCCTTGAACCATGGTTTACTCCAGAAATTTTGGATGAATTATGCAACAGAGCCAATTTATATAAAGAGTGGAAAAGATATAGATTACAAACACATTTTGAAAAATTTAAAATAACACCTCCACTAGACTTGATGATGAAAGTTTGTGTATAAAACTTTTATTGATTTATTTAAAATTTTATTACAATCTGCAATTTAAAATTACAAATATAATTTGCAGGTACATAGATTTACATACAACTACACTGACAAGCAAAAAATTCCACCCAATTGATTTTTTTCATTTTCTCATTAAAAGAAAATTCTACTCTTAATTTGTCTAATTGTTTGTATCATAAATATTTGTTTATGCTGTATTTTAAATTTGGAATCAATTAGAGATAAACACACTTAATCCAAAATAAAAATAAAGAATTTTTCAGTGTTTACTTTTATTACTTCTTTCAGTTAATTAATCTTTTTATGTAAGGTTTTGGTTGAAATGAAAAAGTGCCACAAGCAGGATTTGAGTTCACGATAACTCAAGTAGTAGAGCCATGGGGTATTTAGCCCGAAGGTCGTGGGTTCGAATCCCGCTCGTGGCACGAACTTTTTCATTTCAACCAAAACCTTACATAAAAAGATTAATTAATTGAAAAACTGTTTAGTTTTCATCTTTATTTCATTTTTATTTATATTATTATATAAAAAAATATAAATAAAATTTATTGGTTAACATTATTAATGCTTGTTGTTGTTTTGTTCTTGTTATTTTATAAATTTTGTTTATCTATTATTTAAATAGTTTATAAGCTCGTAATTTATATTATTTGTAAAAAGATCTTTCATCCGTATATAATATAAATCAATAAATATCACAATTAATTATTCTTTTTATCTAATGTTTTTGGTTGAAATGAAAAATTAGTGTCACGAGCGAGATTCGAACCCATGACGATTTGTCACGATAGCTCAAATGGTTAGAGCAGCGGCGTATGAGCCGAAAAGGTCGTGGGTTCGAAGTCTCATTCCTCACTCGCACAACATAGCAACATCGATGTTGAAAACATCGACCATCGATGCTCATCCCTAAGTCTCATTCTTCACTCGCACAACATAATTCAACATCGATGTTGAAAATATCGAACATCGGTTGCCTACCATCGGTGTTTTCTAAACATCGACCATCGATGCTCATCCCTAAGTCTCATTCTTCACTCGCACAACATAGCAACATCGATGTTCAAAACATCGACCATCGATGCTCATCCTCAAGTCTCATGACTGATTCCTCACTGTCACAACTTTTCCTCTACGTCAGTCACTACTTACATACGGTTGCAGGTTGTTTCGTTCCTTCTCGTTGGCCATATTTTTTCATATATTTGTTTCTTTTACACGGTTATGGTGGAAGAATGGGACTTTTCTATTTTAACCCTCAACGTCTGGGGATTGCCCTGGGTCCTCACCCCGAACAAGAAGGATCGGATGGAAGCAGTGGCACAGAAGCTCAACAAACTCAATATCGACGTAGTCTGCTTCCAGGAACTCTGGCTCGACGACGATTTCAACCTGCTCGCCGATCTGACGGCATCTGCATACCGATACAGGCAGTACTATTACAGCGGAGTGCTCGGATCCGGACTTGCAGTCCTATCAAAGTATGCATCTGGTTCCAAATTCTGTGCATGAACAGCTTACAAAAATGTGATCACGTGCTATGGACGGCGTTATGTCCTCGCTTACTGTTTCGTATAAGTTCAAATCACACGCATGTACACAGTTGAGCCTATCACTTCTTGCAGTCAACCAGCTTTTAAAATTTACAATAAATTACTGGCAGACGTCGAGAATCATCTACCCAGGTGTAGGCTGTCCGGGGTCAGACCTCAGTCTTATCTGTCCATCTGCCGAGGTTCAACAGTTAGGTCATTTTAGCCCCCAACGCAATTAGTTTTCCATTTCCAATCAGACATCCTTAAATATATTCTTATCTATTTTTTCACATAACATTCACTCAGGGTGCTGGAGCAATCAGTATTATCCTCCTTTTCATCTGTTGTATAACTAGCCTAAGTGGTCGATTGGGTATTCAGTTTCCATCGGCTTTCGGCCGTCTCACAGTTCATACGTCAATTCACATCCACTCAACATATGCTAAGGACACAAAACTATCATTACTACACATTAAATAACTCTGTTTCCTTTAAGTATTGGAAGAAGGGACCAGGATACTTGCTGACAATCTCAAGCAGAATTCTTATAACAGGTGGCATTCCTCCTGCATTCTCTGTGTGGAGTCAAGAGAGTACACCCTTCAATTAGGTGGGGGACACATCGAGCCATCTTTCTCTACACATATGTGGGCATTGGCCCAAAAATAAGTATGAGTCAGGTGCTCCTCCAGCCACCTATTGACAGTGCTCTTGGTACAAGAGCTGTACCGATCTGTCCCACTGACGCTGCCATTTTCTATTAATCATGTTTTTTTATTGCATTCTTAGCGTCATAGTGATTAAGCCAAGATGTTGGGAGATCCCAGCCTTAGCTGCCTTTTCGTTACCTTCCAGACCTTTGTGTCCAGGTACCTACGCAGACAAAATCTATTGTTTTGCTGAGATGCTCCAGCTCATATTATTTTCCAACAAGAATACAATGACAGGGTCTGCAGAGGACCTGTCACAGACAGCAGTAACTGCTCTGAAGGATTTGGTGTGAACTAGGTAGGCAGAGCTACCATTTCGAATCACCTCAATCGTGCAAAATTGCATAAAATT
This sequence comes from Cimex lectularius, assembly GCF_000648675.2. Taxonomy (NCBI): domain Eukaryota; kingdom Metazoa; phylum Arthropoda; class Insecta; order Hemiptera; family Cimicidae; genus Cimex; species Cimex lectularius. The sequence continues at coordinate 981,298 of NW_019394219.1, forward strand.
CCTCGGTGTAAATGCTAGTGTTGTCCATGATGTGCATGCACCCATCCTGGTCAAGGACCCCCCCCCAATAATTTTTGAAGTTTAAAATGTAGTGAACCACTCTTCACTGCAGAATTTAACAAAGATTATCTAAGGAAGATAGGATTGTACAGAAAATCTTTTTTTAACCAGTTACTGGGTCCAGATTAAAATGCCATTTTTTCATACTGTGGTATTCTGTAAAACACCACAAATTACAAATACCCCAAAAGAAATCGTATCAATGATTATTTTTCTCGGTGGAAGGATTGTATAAATAAAAATCATCTTAGGAATACACTTATCGGCATTTTCTTAGGTTTAACTGCAATTTCATTGAGTGAAACGCTTCAAATATTTTTTATATTTTATAATTTTGATCTACTCTATTCCATAGACAGAGACAACCAAACACACTTTTAAAAAGTAGTCTTTATTTTTTTAAAAAAGTATCAATTTTGGAGTGCTGCCTGCTCCTGTTCTTCAGCTTTTATGACTTAAAAATGCCCACTTTAATGAAACACAGTGTGAACTTATGTCCACCAAAATCCACATTCAAAAGTTATATGGCCTGATCCAATCCAACCATTTCATGTATTTCATCTGAAACCACTGTACCAAAATTGTAAATTAATCAAATATAGAATCAGTTCGATACATATTATGATTGTTGTTATTAATGATGTTGATTTTCTTTGTAGTTAAATAAGATTTTTAATTTTTAAGGGTGTTTTAACTTCTAAGGTAATTTCACGCCCTAACGTCCAAACCTTTTATCTTAGGTTAGCTATATCCCTTCTGAGTGCTGTTAAGCTCCGATTCCAAACATTCACTCATAAACTAATCTATTCAATTGCCATTCAAAGCTTTAATTTATACTTTTAAAATTATTAATTTGGAAGGGCAAATGTATGCAAAATTCTCATTTTAAATTATAAAATTTATTCCTGATTTCTGTTCTTTAATTATAATTTCGAATTTTTGTTCCATAATTTAAACATTTCCCATAGGCTTGTATGGTCAATATTATTAATAATATCTGCTATATTTTGTGGTCTGATTGACCAAATAATTTCTTTCAATTAATTAATCTTTTTTTGTAAGGTATCGGTTGAAATGAAAAAGTTAGTGTCACGAGAGGGATTCGAACCCACGACCTTCAGCTCAATACGCCGCTGTTCTAACCACTTGAGTTGTCGTGACTTCGATCCACTCGGACACCAACTTCCCATCTCAACCACACCTTTTGAATTTCCCCTCCTTTTTGCCATTTTTCAAATGTCGTGTAATCAGGATTCGATTTCTCTGCGACATATGAAGTGGCCACGAAGAGCACTTAGTGAAGATATATTTAGCTTTACTTATTAAATACATTATATTTCATGATGTGATTGACCAAATAACTTCTTTCAAGTAATTAATCTTTTTATGTAAGGTATTGGTTGAAATGAAAAAGTTAGTGTCACCAGGGATTCGAACCCACGACCTTCGGCTTGATAAGCCGCTCTCTAATCACTTGAGCTATTGTGCGATACACTTGGAATAATAATAATAATGGAGTCAGACTAGCAACAGTCTCAACATGAGTATAGGCTCATCGTTATCCTTTTATTCTTCCATTTAAATATGGCAAATAAACTAATGCTACTTAACAATAATAAAAAACAAAAACACAATAACACTTCTTTTTCTTTATCCTCTTTTTTTTTGAGGGGGGGCTATCTTTCTTTTTTTTAAATTGCAATTTTGGGCATTGTAGTTTATTACTCTGCAATGTGTATTTTCTTCTATTTCATTTTTCCACTCCAGCAGCCTCAAAAATTCCTGCAAAAAGAAAGAAATCTTGCTTGCATTCAGTCTCATTCAAACACTAGCAGGCAAACATTCAATGGTATAACAATTTGGGAAAATTTGGGCCTACATCTCTTTATAAATTCCAATAAATTTAAGAAAGCTGAAAAGTGCCCTTCAAAACAAACACTGGGGATGGTTGGAAGGTTGTTGCCTATTTAAAGCCTATTGTGGATTAGCCTAATCACAATCTAGAGAGAACCACAAGTTCTTTTCTCTCAAGTTCCTCAGTTGGCACAGTTTATGTACAACTGGTTTAATTTCTTTCATTCTATCTCTACAGACATTCCATCTTGCCGCCCACTTTTGTTTGATAATGTTTTTAACATAAATGTCTATATCATCTGGCAGAGAGGAAATTGATCTGCTCTTTGTGGTTGGTTTTCAGCGTTCCTTGCCTGTTGATCAGCTTTTTTCCAGAAATGCTACTAGGAACCCAAACGAATACCACAAGTGCTTTGATTTCATCGAGATATTTGTGAATTTCTAAGATGTATGGGTCAACCGAGAAATTATTTTTGATGGCTTCGAGACCATTCTTCGAATCAGCGCAAATAATGGCATTACAAATTCCTTGCGATTCCTTTTTAATGCTCAATGTTCTTCTGATTGCATGAAGTTCAGCTGTGTACATGTCTCAGCAAATATCCCACACCCTACACCAATTTCATCTTTGAAGCCATCGGTATAAAAAACTTTATAATTGGGGTAGTTATTTAAAATTCGCAAGAATTCTTCCCTGATCATCAGAGATGGTGTTTCTTTTTTGTTCAATAAGGCCAGATCTTCGATAATTATGGCAGTAGGTAATGACCACAATGGAATATCTAGCAATTTAAAACCTTCAACCGCCGGCAAGGTATTCCCTCCTAATCTCAACATTTCAGTACCACGGATCCCAAAGGCCTCGTCCTAGTTCTTAGGATTGAATACATATCTTGGTGAGGGTTACAGAAAACTGAAGGAAAAAGAGGATGAAAAACCTAGCAACAAACCTAAGAATTGCCTCATCCCTGAAAAGATGCGGAGGAAGGACACCGGCATCATTGCGGAGACTATATAAAAGGCTTGTTCTAAACGCCCCTGTTTCAATCCTGATACCTTGGAAATAAATCCTATCTAGTGATTTTAAAGTTGATATTCGCACTGAAGAGTAACCTGCTGCTCTGTATCTAAAGTGCTCCTAAGTACATGCTGAATATTGCTAAAAGAACATCTCTATTCGCTCCCCTAATATAATTAGCGAGGAATCTCATCAGACCTAGTATTTTCCTTCCTGAATTAGACAATTGAGCTATTTAAGGTTTCCATGGAAGGGCTTTGTTGAAAGAAACGCCCAAATATTTGACAACATCGACTTCCTTTATTTCAACGCCAGAAAGGAAAAGCGAGGTGTTCATGATGTTTTCTCAGTCTACAAAAGTGTACAAATACTGTTTTGGACAAGAAAATTTGAAACCTACATCGTCTGCTTGTTGTGACAATGTGCAATGGCATTTTGTAAAGTCCTTCCCGTGTTTTGGAGATTTTTTCCAGACAAGTAAAAGCAAAGATCATCAATATACAAAGGCTTGACTATACGATCATCTATCTTATCAGCCAGACCATTAACTGAAATTGCAAATAAAGTGACACTCAGAATCGAACCCTGAGGAATCCCGTTTTCTTGAATTAACATACGGGATAAGGCCTAATTTCGGAATCTCCTCATTTCGAGGAAGCTTTATAAAAATTTAGTTATGTTCTTATTATTATATTATGATTGTAAGACGATTATTTTACTTTTTTGTCCAGGCACAAGATCCTTTCTGGCTTTTACCATCAATGGCCTCTCAACGGTTACCCCCACATGATTCAGCATGCAGACTGGTTCGGCGGTAAAGGAGTCGCCCTGACAAAAATCAAATTTCACGATTTAATAATCAACATTTACAACACACATCTGCATGCACAATACAGCGATGAAGACAAGTATATCTCTCATCGAGTTGTTCAGTCCCTTGACACAGGGCTTTTCTTGAGACTGACTTCATTCGGCTCAGACTTCACAGTATTTTGTGGTGATATGAACTCTGAACCAGGTGACATCTGCTACAACCTCATCACCGGCCTAGGCAACCTCAAGGATGCTCACTGTGCCGAGGTCAACGATTTCAAGGATTGGGGAACATGCGGCTCTTCAAGGATATCATTCACTAGTCAGAAAGATCTCGATGAAAATCCTTTGGGCAAAAGGTTTGACTATATCCTCTACAATGTGAAAAACGGATATGCGGCCACTCCTGAAGAGTACAAGTTTCCTTTTGAAGACACGGTCCCTGGGAAGATCTTCAGCTACTCCGATCATGATGCCATTTCTGCTAGTTTTACCATTAGAAAATCTAACAATAAAAACAACTCTGAAGGATATGAACTTCTTAGGATGAGTGACTTGGAACACGCCCTTTGCATTTGCAGTACGGCTTTATGTAATGTGCCAAAAAACACCAGATACTACTGGACGGTCTTTATTCTCATATGTACTATTCTTGTCCTGCACCCTTTCCACATGTTATATCCGTATTATTTCTATGCTGTATTTCTCCCCCCAACATCACTTTTACTTTTTTATTGCCTGTTCATGGCAACAATATGGCATCGTCTTGAGACAAGAAGTCTACTCGGTGCAATTTCACGTATTGAAACAATCAAGCAATGTTGTTAGCAAATGAAATAATAAGATAGCACTTCTACATATTTTTAGTTAAAATGCATCTATTCTGTTCATACAGTGGAAGTTTATAAAGTGAAGAAAATAATGCTCATCCAGGTGTGCTCAATTAGCGAAGAAAGATTAAAGGTCATTTATTTAATTAAAGACTGGCCAAAAATGTAAGAATATTTAATACACCTGTCAAATTATTTGTTATATGTCTATGAAAACATTTTCTTTACTTTTGTAAGTATACTATAAAAACATATAAAAGATATATAGACAAGAGATATATAGACAAGAGAACACTACATTGTTATTTATGTTATTGTTATTTATTTTCTTAAATGAAATATGTTGTTAGGAAATGTTCTGTACTAGAAATTGGCAATGATTGCCAATATTTTTGGTGAAGAAGAGGAAAACTGTAAAAAAACTGTGAGACGGTACTTGTTTCTCAAATCTTTGGGAAAACAGAAAACTGAAGAAGAATATTGGAACATTTAATTTAATAACTCCAATTTGCTGTGTGTCTACAGTAAGAAAAACAATTTATTTTTTAAATTTTTTATTTCAACTCAATTATATGATTATATAGCCAATTATATAGGTAATTGATCTTTTGGAACATTCCAAATTAAATGGTAAATATATCAATGAAATTATGAATTATTTGTGATTAATTATATAAGGTTAAGATTAATTATTAAGATAAGAGATAAATAAATACCACATATTATAAGATAAGGTTAATTAAAATTATTAAAAAATATAAAATTGTGATAAATTCATGAAAATGATATGTTCAGAGAAATGTGATTGATCATTCCAATTGTCAGCTGTTGATGCAACAAAGCAGTGGGCTGTCTGCATACATCATTGTGGCAACATGCGTTTCATACATGGAGCGTGCCATCACGTATAAAATATTTTGTCTGGAAAATTGTGACTGAACTGGCATTTGATGGTCGTTTTGTTATAATGGGCGTTTTCCAATGTTATTGGTACAAAGAATATTTTTTTGCTTATGTCGGTACAGTTACGGTCCTAGTATGATGGGGGTAGTGGCTAAAGACTAAAGGTTTTAGTATTTTGGTCGTCTCTTGATAAAACCAGCAAGATGGGGCAGATCATTATCAGAGACAATAAAGCTACAGGTTTATCATCTCGCTTTTTTCCCCTAGTAACATAAATTTTTGTCCTTATTTATTGTTTTGCACAACAAAATTGAAATTGATTTAAAATCAAATTTCAATTTTGTCCTTATTTATTGTTTTGCACAACAAAATTGAAATTGATTTAAAATCAAATTTCTCATGTGATAATAAATTTGATTTATTGACAGGTACTTACCTCGACAATAATTGTTTTAGTTAGTCTAATTTTGTAAATAGAATGGGAAATTTTGTATAATAATTTGTACCTTTATTTTTGAAATAAATATATTAATGTTAATATTTTTTTAATGTCTTGTTTTATTGTGCGAGTATTTAAGGGCTGTATGGTTTTTTTTGTATTTTGTATAATTGTACCTTTATTTTTCAAATAAATATATTAATGTTAACAATATTTTTTTAATGCCTTGTTTTATTGTGTGAGTATTTAACGACTGTACGGGAAATTAAATAATGCTAAAAATGATCAGCAAGAATTGTTTAAAAGAAATTCTTATAATCACGGTTATGCTAATCTGTATTATTAATATCCTTTGCAATGCAAAAGATAATTGTAAAATGTTGCATAGTTGTATTTTTTCATAGGCCTAATCCCACCATGAAATTAAATGGTCAAGGGTGAAAAAACAACACACAATGTGATTTTACCAAATTTATTTGTAATAATGCTAATTCCCATCAAACTAGGTTAAGATTTGTCTGCGAGTGCTTTGTGTCTTGTATGAATGTATTTATTGTTATGAGTGGTTGGGTCGTGGTGGAATATCGAGTACTCACAGACCCATCAAACTAGGTTAGCTTTAGTAGAGATGGGGTTTGGCCTGCGAATTGGTGAACTCATATTGAACCGGCACACAGGCACTACTGGGTCCGTCTTCACCTGCAGGTGGAGGAAGAGTGAAGGGGTACAGGGGTAATATTAATACCCCAGTGGCTCACCAAGTTTTAGCTGTACTTTTGGTATGAAAGGTTATAATCAGTATGATTGTATTTATTAGCATGAATGAGAATGGGCCTTCATAGAATATCGAGTACCCTGAAACCTGCCAAACTAATGTTAGGCTATGTTTCAAGCTATACATCAATTGTAGCGCCTTTTTGCCACATGTGGAGGGGTAAATATGAGTAGAAATCAAGTACCAGCAGTTCTATCAGAAAGAAAACTAGCCCTTTTATGGGAGAGCCAATTCTTTTTGTCCTCAATAAAACAAAAAAAAACTTTTACTCTTCATTTTCACAAACTGATGTTACTTTATTTATGTGTGGTGATTAGTGACCGTTAATCGATAATTATTCAGAAATAGTGAGATGTGGTCTGGTGTGATATAGGTATCAGAAAAACATTTTCTTTATCGTGCGAACGTTTTGATCTTTATTGAGATCATCTTCAGGGTCTGGGATTTACAAACATTGTTTATATTTAACAAATACATTTAGGATGTGGAAAAGTGAATTTATACAATGCAAAATATATTTTTTATATTCAATCAAAGTATTTCTACTCACTCAAAGTGTTTGTCTTCTGTGTAATTGTGCCATTCTTGCGTGTCGTGTTGAGAGTGCCAGTGAGATATANTCAATAAAGATCGAAACGTTGGCACGATAAAGAAAATGTTTTTCTGAAACCTACATCACACCAGACCGCATCTCACGATTTCTGAATAATTACTTTATTTAATTATAAACTTGCTTTTTGTTTTTCAAAACCAAACATTTTGAATTTATTATAATTAATTCTATTTTTATTTTGAATCTTGCTCATGGCACTGGTTTTTTCATCTCGACCAAAACCTTAGATAAAAAGTATTAATTAAAATGGTCAATTATGACTACTAAATATATATATGGAATAAATTAATCAAAATATTGATTTATATATAGCATTAAAATCAATTTGAATTTCAAGATTTGTTGATTCAAAAATAATTTCAATTGGATATAATGGAAAATCATATAATGCTCATTCCTCCCTTCTAAATCTGCAGTTAGGCATGCCCAGAATTATTGATCCTCCTTCCACCGTACCCCCAGCTCTGCAAAATTGGAGCTGTTCCTTTTGAACACTGCTCACAGCTTCTTGGATTTTTGGGATTGTGTTCTGGTCACATTTGGATTGAGGTAATTGTCTATCGTACTCGGTCCTCTGTCAGTAGGCTTTCACATTGAAAGCGATGGTGGGGAGGTTTGACCGAATCGTACAAGGCGTGTGATAATTGAATCAACAGGCTGTCGAAGATCAACAACTTGGAGTGAGTGTTTTTACTAAATATTTTCAATAATCTAAACACTTTTTTGTTGTTCTTGTTAAAAGTAAGATTGAAAGTTATAAGAAAATATATAAAAACTTTTTTTTTTATAATTTAGTTATAAATACATTTTCAATAAAAAGGCTTTATTTATTACTAACAGTCCATTAAATTTTATTTGCTTTATTTTATTTAAAAAACTGTTTAAAAAAATTTCTGGAGGTTGAAATTACAAATCAACAGAAAAATTTCATGGCAAAAAGAAACAATGTTATGTAGACACCTGTAGCTTCTAAATAATTTGCTCTGTCTGTTATAGTATACATTTGTGTTAAAACTTGAAAAAAAAAATGAATTTATGAATTTTATTTCTATCAAAAATGAGAATAAATGTCATAAACTGCAATTAAAAATGTAATAGAAAGAATGAAGAACTTATAATAAATCAGCTTTTTGGTATTATTGAAATAATGAAAATAGTGGAATAAATATTTAGAAAAAAAATCATTATACATTATTCTATTGATATTTAATTGACAATATAAAAATGCACTGGTATTTATAAATAAACTATGCAAGAAAGTATATAAATATATTACAGAAATGATTTATAATTTATTCAGGCGAGATGTGTTAAACAGTTCGTGATATGCCTGAAGTAATGGCACTTGATTTAGTCGATGAGCCAGATCTCTCGACATTTGAGAACAAGACTGGCCTGGCCGAGGACATGAAATTTCTGGCGAGCATGCCTGAGCTGTGCGATGTCACATTTCTTGTCGGTGACACGAGGGAACCGGTTTGTGCGGTTAAAGCAGTGCTAGCAGCTAGAAGCAGGTGGTAAAGTTACGTTCATAATCGTTTTATTTTACACTGACATTTGCCAATAAACCGTAGGGTTTTCCATAAAATGTTATACCAAGCGCCGAGTCCTCAGAGGAAAAAGGAAGCGCCGCCGAAAGAGAACAAGCTGCGGCTTTTCCTGAAGAGAAGCTCTGAACCCCTACTCAACTTACAGAATGCTGCAGCACAAGTAATCATTTCAAAATCGTTGTGAAAAAGTTGAAATTAATTAGTTGAATTATTGTTTTGATTAACACGTTAAGCACTTAAACCACTCTTCCACATTTTATTTATTTTGTTATTATTATTTATTAACCACCCTTGGATATTGTGTAATTACTGGTTGTTAGTACCTAAAGACTTTATTTTACAGTCAAGGTAGGAATATATGAATATCACCAGTAGTACAAAGTCGCATATTTTATGAAAAGGGGCAAAAATGATGCATTATTAGCTTAACGTGTTAATGTTGCACTTAGTGCTAAAAAGTTATTGTATATGCTTTTATTTGATGTTGCTTTTACAAGTCCAGAACACTTAATGTTTTGTTACATGGTAGTTCTTATCCAAATGTGTCTAGATTTTTACACCTGGAAATACTCGTTTTTGAGTTTGTTTTGTTCTGTGACGGGAATGTACATAATGTTTAATGTTTTCACAGCGAGGTGGCTATACACAACAGCTTGCCCCTATACAAGAGGTAATGATAAATTTAATTACGCACATTGAATATATTCATTATTCAAAATTCACATTATAATACAACGGTTTCCGGGACTAATATTTTGCTTCTTCTCAAAGTATGCATGACATATCTTTTCATCTTTGTGATAGATTAGATCTTCCTGTAAGTTTTACATCTGTATGTTGCCTCCCCTCTCTCTATTTAATTTATTTATGTTTGAACAAGAAAATACAATTTTTTTATTGTATTTTCTTCAAAGAAACTACTTTACAAAACAAGTATATTTGTGCATGCTGAATCTGTACATAATTATATTGTAAAACAAAATAAAAATAGCAATAAAGTGATTCATTTTATGAAAATAATACTTCATATTGATTAAATTTAATGTTTGGTCATTAGTGACCGTTAATCGATAATTACTCAGAAATTGTGAGATGTGGTCTGGTGTGATAGGTTCCAGAAAAACATTTTCTTTATCATGCCAACGTTTCGATCTTTATTGAGATCATCTTCAGGGCTCAAAGTGTTCGTCTTCTGTGTAATTGTGCCATTCTTGCGTGTCGTGGCGTTCTTGGGCACTCTCAACACGACACGCAAGAATGGCACAATTACACAGAAGAAAACACTTTGAGCCCTGAAGATGATCTCAATAAAGATCGAAACATTGGCACGATAAAGAAAATGTTTTTCTGAAACCTATCACACCAGACCGCATCTCACGATTTCTGAATAATTAAATTTAATCTTAGATTAAACAAGGTTTTTTTAAACTAGTTTAAATCAAAATTTATTATGATTAATTCCTCTAAAAAAAAGAAGTTTTATTCTTGTATTTTAAAGACAAATTTAATAAATTTGTATTTTCTGCAAAATCTAATTTTAAAAAAATTGTTAATGCCTAATTACATATTTGGATAAAGGTAGCGATAAATTGATCTGGCTCTTAAAACATCAACTACAATTATGGGCAAAATTAATGCACCATCCTTCAATTTTAATGTATTTAGGTGTATTCATATTTTGTATACCAAAAATAAGTTTGGTTGTAAAAATAAGACATTTAAAAGGAAAATTTAATACCTACTTCTAAAAAACAATTATTGAGTAATTAAAAAAAAAAAAAAAAAAAATCACGTACATTAAACAATTTGGCATTACTTGGAAAAAATTTCAGATAAAATACTGAAAAATCATCAAGAACAGTCATTTCCAATTCTTCTAGGGTGTTAGGACCTGAGTTTCGCCATCGTATTCATCGCTTAGGTTAGTCCCAAATGTGTTCGATTGGGTTCAAAACTGGATTTCGTGCTGGCCACACCAAGCACTCAATTCCAACTTCATTGTTGTCATTCACAATCTGCTCAACGGGGCCTGGCATTATCCTAATGGCTCTGCATGTTCTTTGATTATGTCTTGTATGTACCTCGGTGAAGCTAGAGATCTTCCTCGCACAGCAACCAATTCGGTGTGGGTGTACAAGAAATCACCGCGCCAGAACATCAATGACCTGCTGTGGAATGCTACCTGAGGAACCGTACAGCATAGAGTGTACTTTTCTCCTGAGCGTCTCCTAATTTCTCCAAAAATTACGCTCATCTGTAGATTTGAGGCCAAATCTCACTTCATCTGTAAAGAAAACTTCTCCAATCTTCCGATGTCCAATTCACCCATGTGAATTGAAGTCTGGCCATTTTCTGATCTGTAACAAAAAGAGGTCCACAAGCCAGGTGCTGGGAGCTCTTACATTCCTGGAGGAAATGAAACATTTCAGACTTGTCTTAACACATTTTTTAGCACATATCCCATAATGGTCTTGATGATGGGTGTTTCCCTGAAGCACTGAAGAACCCTTCCTATTGTAGAGTGATTTGCACTCAGTCTCTTGGCGACTTCATGTTGCAGTCAACAGGATATAGCTATCCTTCTTGTAATAATGTTATAACCCTGACATTGTCATACTCACTAAAATGCCTAACTGCAATCACTGGTAAAGGTCTAAGAATAATATCAAATGAAATTCACAAAAGAAAAAGATCAACTGATAGTGATCTTTAGGAGTAGGAGAATAGAAGGATGTAATGCTATGCTTTGGGCAAATGGTATTTAATCAGTACAAAACAGAACAAAGGAAGTAAACAAAGAAATAAATTTACTGTTTATTTTGACTTCGATAGCTTCTAATGTCTGTACAAATATAAAAAGATAATAGATTTAATTTTGAACCAAATGGTGTGTTAAATTTGTCCACCAGTGCATTTTTTGACTGTAATGAAATTGGCCAGTCCTGGAAGCGACGAGATATTGTGGTATACTTTTTGTAAAGAAATATATCAGGTCATTATACTAAAGAATAAACTATGAAAAATATTGAATATCTAGTTTACAAAAATTTTAAAACATTGTGAAAAATCTTTTACAATCAGCAATAGAGATAAATATTGATATTGGTGGTTATATTTGTACAGGTTATTTTTGATCCCATACTCTGTAAATTTAATTTTATTTGAAATCATAGGCTTCGATAGTAGGAATTAATACAATTAATTAAGGTTTTTTTGCGATAAAAAAGTCATTGGCACGAGCGGGATTCAAACCCACGATCTTCAGCTTGATACGCTGCTGCTCTACCACTTGAGCTATCGTGACCTCGATCCACTCGGACACCAACCTCCCATCTCAACCACACCTTTTGAATTTTCCCTCCTTTTTGCCATTTTTCAAATGTCATGTAATCAATTTGATTCTCGGCGACAAATGAAATGGCCACGGAGAGCTTTAGTGAAGGATACTTCATTTTAAACTTATTAAATTCACTAGTTTCGTGGTCCCCTTGACCAATTAATATCATACAATTAATTAAGGTTTTTAGTTGAGATAAAAAAGTCAATGGCACCAGCGGGATTCGAACCCACGATCTTCGCTTGATACGCCGCTGCTCTACTACTTGAGCTATCATGACCTGATCCACTCAGACACTAACCTCCCATCTCAACCACACCTTTTGAATTTTCCCTCCTTTTTGCCATTTTTTATGTCAACTAAACACCTTAATTAATTGTATGGTATTAATTGGTCAAGGGGACCACGAAACTAGTGAATTTAGTAGGAATTAATGTTCACATTTGCTAATATTTTAAATTATTAGTTAAATCTTTAAAGAACTTATTTTAGAGGGTATTTTGTAAAAAAGCTTGGCGAAGGAACTGAGTTAATTTATCCCTAATTGTTGCGTATGATATTTTCAAATAGGCAAAATGTTATGATGTAATAATCTAAACAAAGCTATGAGCCATGCAATAAACATGTTTAAGAGTTTTTATAATTACATAAATATTGTCACATTTGTTGAAATTGCCTCTTTATTAAAACAAAGAACAATTTCAAGAATATTTGTATGTATTTTGAAATATTAAATTTATCCATGCTTAGTACACATAGATACATAGTGACAGTCTTCGGCAGAAGATCATTGCCAGCTGTAAATTTCTGTTCATTCTTTCACAATTTTTCTTAGTCTTGTAATTTTTTAAATCATAATTATTTAACTTATTTAAAAATTAATAATTTTTAGGTTTTTTCTTTCAGTTAACATTTTTGCAGTTTTTCTTTTAGCAGAAATTATTTTAAGGCACATTTGTTAAAATTTTAACAATCTTTTTCTCATTCTGAGTGATGCAGAATTTCTGAAGAAGTTTCTCAGTTGTTTTAACCTATAATAAAGAAACCACTATTGATTATAACAGGGATTTTCATTTACTATTAATAATTGTAAACTTAAGAATGTAGCAATTTTCGAGGTGAGGTAAAGCTTATTAATATTTTGTATGTTCTGATAAAAAATATTCAATTTATGAATCATTTATATGTGTCTTGGTATCTAGCTATGCATTTATGTAAATTTTTATTTGACCTGTATGTTTTACAGCCATCTTCTAATCAGCATCACACTTTGATTATTGAGGAATTTGAGCCAGACGTATTCAGGCAGTTGATAGAATACATACATACAGGATGTGTGACACTTCAGCCTCGGACCCTTTTAGGTAAATAAATTTATCAATTGCAAGAATGGATTTTCGAACTTTTTTTTTGTAGGAGTGATGAATGCTGCGGACTACTATGGTCTTGATGAACTTCGAAGAGCTTGTGCTGGGTTTGTGCAATGCTGTATCAATGTTGACACAGTTTGTGCGCTTCTTGCATCAGCCGAGCGATATATACAGTATAAGTGCACAAAATCTCTAGTTCAAAAGGTGAACAACTGTATGAAACTATCTAAAACGTTTGGTTAATTTTTTTGTTTTTAATTCAGGTTTTAGAGTTTGTTGATGAGCACGGTAATGAAGTTCTAAATTTAGGCTCATTCACCCTTCTACCCCAACATGTTGTAAGGCTCATACTTGCTCGAGAAGAGCTCAGAGCTGATGAATTCACCAAATTTCAGGTTACGTCATTGTGTTAAACATTTAACAATTTAATGCAACAAGGTTTTTGTGTGTGTGCAGGCAGCTCTTATGTGGAGCAAGAAATATTGTGATTCAAACCCCAACATTGTGCTCAAAGATGTAATCGGGAATTTCCTTGAATACATTCAATTTCACAAGATACCTGCAAATGTTCTAATGAGGGAGATACATCCTCTTGGAATCGTTCCATACAGCATCATTATGAATGCACTTGCCTATCAGGTCTCGAATCAATCATTTTTATATTAATTGAATTAGTAAACATTTTTTATTTTATGCTTAAATATATGAAATTTTGTTTTTCAAACAAAGTACACTTAAAACAGTTTCCGACCAGTTATTTTCCACCAGGAATATCCTGCGTTGGTTAATTGGACACTGTTTACTGCTTACGTTTTAAGAATAAATAATTTGTCGATTGGATATTCATGAGCGACACCATGTTGTAGGCAGACCCCAACAGTGTAGATCCTGGTAAACTGAGCCCCAGCAGAGTGAGACGGAGCGGAGGAAGGTCTATGTCAGTCCAGAGCTCGCTGGACCCTTGCGGTTCTAACACAACTCTTAGTTCGAGCAACAGTAGTGATGCCATCTCTTCAGACAAACATTCCTCAAACTGAAGTGGATCCATGGTGAGGGCAGTAATTGGCGATTATCACACATAAATTACGTCTTCCACTGAAAAAAATTAACACAAAACAAAAAAGTTGGTTTTATCTCTCTCCGATTTATTTCCATTTTTATTTGGATCCATTTCCGTTCAGACGGTTGATTTTATTTGCATTCCAATCCTGTTAGGATGTTTTAATTATTCGAATTTAATAAGAAATTTATTTTAATGAGAAAAATTAATTATCCTTTATTAACGTTTTTATTTCTTTTACACTGTTAATTATAACTATTTTTATCCCAAAATTTTCTGAATTGTACTGTTTTATTGAAGCTGAATAATGTTCAACATTTATAAACAATTTTAATGATTACAATCATGCTATTACATAATTGCTGCTCTGCTAACTAGTTAGTCTTTGTTGTGGATCTTGTAGTTATTTCTTGTAAGTTAGACCTTCATCGAGGAAGATTTAGAAAAGCATACATTTATGTGTTTCGTGCAGCTTTTTGATTTTTTACTAGATTATTTCACCCATATGTACGATCATTTTCATATATCTTCCAACTAATATCAAATTTAACAGTGTAAAAGAATAACATCAAAAATATTAATAAAGTTTTAAGAAAGAATACAACGAAAACAAAAAAAATCTTTAAAAAATTTAAGCAATGAAAGTGAGATGCCTGTTTCCTACTCTTTGGACTGGTGATATGGTATTGCTTGGGACATAAATAGTAGTTGTTAATTTACCGGTTGTAATCTTTTGAGCTTTGTTAGTATGAGTTCATTACATTGTTGCTCGAACATGTTTTCCGTTTTATTTTGCATTTGCAATGCTGTTGTCATCTGTGTTTTTATGTTGCAATCAATAATTGAAATTGTCAATAGCAGTTAGAAGAAACAATGGTACCGAAGACCAAAGCAGATTTATTGCTTATAAAACAATAAGAAACAACAATAGGATATGTGATAGATGTTGTATTTGGATTAGCGGAGTCGAGTGAAACTAATTTTGCCTTAAATGGAAATTTTGAAAACAGAATACAATGCTTTTTTAAATGTTGAGATGACCGTTTGTCGTTACACTCTTGTTTCAATAATCTTGTTAATGGTTTGAAGGATTTATGAAGTCAGACATGTCTGGGGCTTGAAAATAAAACAATTGATGTTTGATGTTAGGTAAAAAAAAAATATTATAAATGTAAAATGGGTTAATATCATCATATTAAAGTATTATTTAAAAAAAAAAATCAATAAAAAAGTGGTGTATTTTGAAAGGTAAAAGAAAAGTAATAAGATATATATGTACAAAGATAATATTTTATAACTTAAATATATATTATATGTTTATACCATTCAAAATAAATATGTTATAAAAAAAGTTGTATATTCTATTTTTTAAATTTATTGATCTGTAAATTGAACTCACAATATTTATTTATTTTTTCTGAATTTATCTATAACACCATCTTTCAATTGTCCGTTTTATAAGTAGGCAGTATTTAATAACTTTCCAGGCAAGTAAGATCTGTTTACAATTTGGACAAATGATACATTTCTCATACTACAATAGCATTACATTTACTGACTGATGAAGAACAGATTCTCTTGAAAAGGTTACCCCAGCATAGGAAAGTAAGAAGGTAAGAAATGAAAAAAAAAAAAAGATGGTGCCTGATGATTTGGAATAATACAATTAATTAAGGTTTTTAGTTGAGATAAAAGGTGTGGTTGAGATGGGATGTTGGTGTCCGAATGGATCGAGGTCACGATAGCTCAAGTGGTAGAGCAGCAGCGTATCAAGCCGAAGGTCGTGGGTTCGAATCCCGCTCGTGCCATTGACTGTTTTATCTCAACTAAAAACCTTAATTAATTGTATGATATTAATTGGTCAAGCGGACCACGAAACTAGTGAATTTGGAATAACGTTGAAAACCTCAAATGAAGAAAAAAACTTTGTTTTTAAATGATTATTTATTTTTTAACAAGAAAAAAATTAATGACAATGTATCAAAAATTGGATAAAATGGGCATCGTCTTAAAGGTAAAAATGTGATTGACAGGAAAAATTCATGGATGGGACCAAAGTCACATTGCCAGACTGAATAAACGTTGATTAACCAAATTAACAGCTCTAGCAGTGACTCGGCTTGTTCCTGACTCCTTGATTGTGCATAATTTAAAAAAAATAATAATTCAGAGCGAGAACAGACTATGTACGCAATTTGAAAACAAGGAAAATAAGGATGCTGACATGAACCCTGCGATGCAAGTTTTAAACCCGTTGACATAAACCAGTTCCCACCCATGAAAACTTTGGGCAAAGTTTAGAAGACTTCATAAGATTTCAGAAGAACTGTGAATTTTTAAGTCTGTAGTTTTGTAAGGCGACATACAGATACAAAAGTCACATTGCTAAGTCGAATAAAGAAATTACCCAATTAACATTGACAACTCGACTCATAAACTAGTCCTAGATTGGTAACGTATTACAAAAAAAAAAAAAAAAAAAAAGAAAAGAATGTTGAACGGCGACATCCTTCAACAGAAACAAATTATTTTGGCAGCATCAAGTACTTCAAATACAGTTGAATAATATAATAATTAACACTGGCAAAAACTATGCGAACTACTGCAAGAATACCAAAAAAAGTGCAACATATCCTCAGTCGACAGAAAAACATTAGGCCTTAACAATAATGGCAGAGAAAAATTATTTGAATATCTTAAGTCAATATAAGTATGATTGCATATGGGCACCCCTTCATACATGGTTATCATTTGGGATGTGACTGTATTTATTCGCAAAAATGGTTGAGTATATGTCTGAGAAGGATTATCATGTACCTCTCAGACTCGTCAAATTATTTAATATATGCTTGTAATATGAAAGGTAGGTGAAGGCTTTGTATTAATACAAAAACACCGGTGTCTACTTCTATATGTGAATGTATTATAGGCGGAAATGTGTGTGTAGACCTTTCAATTTAGATAGGTTAGTTAGTATGCATGAATGAACATAGTGTAATAGGTGGGCAAATCACCGAGTAATATTAAATCAAGACGGTATCTAACTTTTTTTTGTACGTAACAACTTGCTTAAAAGATTCTGCTCTGGATGCATGTATTTATTAGCGTGAATGATGGGAGGACGACGAAGTTATGAACACCCTGTGGGCTTCTCAATTGTAATTTATAGATAGCATAGTATATATTTTATATTGGTTTTAGGGGTTAGGCCAATTTTTGCAACAACATAAATGGTGTAATCATGTATGCAACGTTGCATTAGGAACATAAACCACGTGTGGAAGGGTTGAATATAACCAAGTGAAAAAGGTAAAAAACGCCTGATGGGAAATATGCGAGGAGCCTGCAATGAATTTAGCAGTTACCCGGTAAAGAAAAAAAAAACAAGAAAAAATGAAATAAATAGCAATAACTCGAATACAAAAGTTAGAGGGAAGAAGCAATTGTATCCATGAAAGTTATTGGGCAGTGTTCACAAGACTTCAATACAATTTCGGAAGGATTTGTGGACTTTGAAGACATTGGGCGGGAAAAAAGTCGAATAATATGATAATAAACACTGGCAATAACACGAATACAAAAATTAGAGGAAAGAAACGATCGTATCCATGAAAGTTATTGGGCAGTGTTTACGAGACTTCAATACAATTTTAGAAGGAGCGGTGACTTAAAACGCAGGGTGGTGTATAACAATGAGGTTTGAGATGTTAAACATTTTTTGCGTTTTAACGAATTGAGATTCAGCCGAAACAGTTCATTCTGAACGAGGAATCGCCGAATGGTAAACTTCCCTGTGACCCGGGGTGGCGTGCAGTCTGTGGACTGGGTTCCAGGCTTTCCAGCCGGGTCGGCGAGGGGTGCAGGCGGACCACGGGGCGGGATTTGGGTCAAATGATCGATCCGCTTCCAAGGCAACAACATCCACCCCGGTGGAGAAAAGCTCCCGCCTGAAAGCGTACGCACTACGCATCTAACTCAATATCTACTTGTAATGTTGTTAAATTGTTCTCTCCGGTGAAACGTGACGACCAAGCAGAGGGAAAAGTTGTACCGTCGTCTAAGTTTTCGGCCGGTTTACACCTCTTCCGTTTCGATCTGTTAGGTTTTTAATTTTACTATTGCATTTTCCTTAACAGGACAAATATCTCCGGTCTGTGGAATGACTCGGATATCCCAAGTTCGACAGCACATCAGACAATTCAACATGATTTTTATAACGATTCTTTAGAATTATATTTAGGCAATTTTATGTAAACTACTACTTCTCTATCATGCTGACAACGTCCATACATGAAAACTCATTTACTTTCTCACTTTTCTTCAATTATTATTGATTAATTATTATATTACGGTATTACAACTAAACATTTCGAAATATTTTATGTAAAGTATTGGTTGAAATGAAAAAGTTAGTGTCACGAGCGGGATTCGAACCCACGACCTTCGGCACGAGCCACAGAGTGGGTTCGAATCCCGCTCGTGACACTAGCTTTTTCATTTCAACCAGAACCTTACATAAAAAGATTCATTAATTGAAAGAAGTAATATGGTCAATGGACCTCTAAATGTAATGAATTAAAGTAGAAGTAAAAGTAGTAGAAGTAAAACGAAGTATAACTGCACTAACAGCTCTCCGTGGCCACTTCATATGTCGCCGAGAATCGAATCCTGATTACACGACATTTGAAAAATGGCAAAAAGGAGGGAAATAAAAGAAAATACAAATTGTGGGGTAATAAACTACAATGGCCAAAATTGCGAGCACTTGAGTTCGAATCCCACTCGTGACACTAACTTTTTCATTTCAACCAATACCTTACATAAAAAGATCAATTAATTAAAAGAAGTTATTTGTTCAATCGGACCCCGAAATATAATCGATTTCGAAATGTGATCACGTTTGAACAACGAAAATTAAACTGCTTAGTACTGCTAACTAGTGCACTCCAGGAGCTATTCAAAAGGTATGATTTAGGATAAGTACTAAAAACCAAAGGGAATCAAGCTAAGCCAAGCATCAGTGCCTGATAAAAAACGCACAATAATAACTAAATAAAGGATCTAATCGATGAAATGCTTAGAAATTCAGACAAAGTCAATACGATGAAATTCCAGAAACTAAAAGCCAGCGAAGAGATTGATAGCTAAACTACGATAGATGATCAATGAAAACTGAATACTAGCGGTTCCCAAACTTTTTCTGTTTTCGGCTCCATTAAAATATTAAAACTTTTCCGAGGCGCCCCAAGTCAAAACAATGATCTATCTCAGCGCGAACTTAGTAATTCATTTCGAATTCAGGATAATCAAAACATCTAACTTTCTTGTGAAATTGCAAAACTTGCGTTTTGAAAAGCGATTACACACTTAATATCCAAAATACAAAAGCGAATACTTTTTTGGGCAATATTATAAAATACAGAATTGCAGCTGTCTTGTTAGCGTCCATATTGAGATTGGATGGCCTATTTCTCCAGTGATGTGCTTGTTATATATTTTCAGGTAGATTATCACATTTTTGAGAAAAAACCTAAACTAAAATTTTTTTAAATTAATTTATTTTTATGTAAGGTATTGGTCGAGATAAAAAAGTCAGTGTCACGAACGGGATTCGAACCCACGACCTTCGGCTAAATACGCCGCTGCTCTACCACTTGAGCTATCGTGACTTCGATCCACTCGGACACCAACTTCCCATATCAACCCACCTTTCGAATTTTCCCTCCTTTTTGTCATTTTCACCGTGTTTCGCCGTGGCCAAGTCATAAGTCGCTGTGAATCNGAATTTTCCCTTCTTTTTGCCATTTTTCAAATGTTGTGTAATCAGGATTCGATTCTCGGCCACAAATGAAATGGCCACGGAGAGCTTTAGCAAAGATATACTTCATTTTACTTATTAAATCCATTAGATTTCGTGATCTAGCTCAAGTGGTAGAGCAGCGGCGTATTTAGCCGAATGTCGTTGGTTCGAATCCCGCTCGTGACACTGACTTTTTTATCTCAACCAATACCTTACAAAAATATTAATTAATTGAAAAAAGTTATTCGGCCAATCGGATCACGAACAATAATGAACTATACTAAAAATGTTATAATTATATACGATTTATAAAATGGCGCAGGGTGGCCAAATTCCTACAATCTAACCGTCACTAGTTAATTTGCTGCTGACGCTTTATCAGGCGCGTGATTTTAAAAATGTTAGCGAAAAGTTAAGTGTAGACAGCTTTTTAAATCTTGTAAAATTTACAAAGCCTAGAGTCGTCTAAATAATTATGGTAGAAAAAGAAATTAGAAATTCATAGGCGAAACTCTCTGCAAACTAGTTTCTACGCCAGATTGTATTCGACAATTTTATTAATCAACGAATTATTGTTAAAAAAAAATTATACCCCTATAAATAATTTCTTGTTCTTATTGTCAAATTTCCCTACTTTGTTGAAAAAAATTGCACAAACACTGAATAAAACCCAGTCGACATTTTATTTTAGCACGTTAATGCTTAAGTGTAAAACACGGGGGATCCTCAAAATATACTCGCCTGGGGAAACGTTTACAAAGCCTTTTCCAGGCGATACCATTACCAGAAACAGTCTGCTCCGAGATGATTCCGCTCCAAGTAGGAAGTGATGTCAAGATGACTTACTCACTTCCGCTATTTCGGTCCCATGAAGCGCCCAGCGTACCAATCTACGCAATTGGGCCATTCAATTAAAATATTCGGGACGAATAAAAAAAATAAAAAAATAAAAATAAAAAAAAATAGAAAAACGAGTGTAGTAACAATAAATAAAATATTGCCATTCTTTTAAAGAAACAATTTGAACAAAGGTGAAATCTAAAACTTGTTCAAAATATTTTTGTAATTAATACTACTGCTACTGCTATAGGTTTTTATTCTTTCATATATACAAAGTTTACTATTTAGAAATATATATAATGATTTATGTATTATTATTATTGTGTTGTGTTTAGTGACCGTTAGTTAATGATTACTGGAAGATCTATGCTGCTTACAAAAGAACAATATAACATTTTCACTACAATTATTCAGAAATCGTGAGATGCGGTCTGGTGTGATGTAGGTTTCAGAAAAACATTTTCTTTATCGTGCAACGTTTCAATCTTTATTGAGATCATCTTCAGGGCTCAAAGTGTCTGTTTTCTGGGTAATTGTGTCATTCTTTTGTGTCGCCCCTCTGGCACTCTCAACACGACGATCTTCAAATAATCATTATTATTATTATTACTTATTTTTTTACAGGCAGATAACCACAACCAGTTTAGTATATTACAGATAAATTGGTAGCTATATAAAACAAGCTAAACTACCATTGTCTTACTATTCTTAGCATCGGTTGATTTATAATATAATTTGTATCACGTTTTTCATGAAATACGTCCTAAGACCTTGAATGAAAAGTAGGAACTTTAAAAAAAATTAATAATTAGGAATCTATTACCTTATTTAACAACTTATACAAAAATACAAAATCAGAAATCAGTGTTCTAGTGCATGATCTATGCAAACTCAGTTCCCTCAGAATTTTTTCATAGGTATGAAGATCCATATACAGGGTGAATTGCTACTCGTGCTACAAACTTCTCCAGTAGATTCTTCACCCTAAAATGAACAAAAAAGTTCATATTGTCCATGGTCCGATTCTNGCCAACGTTTCAATCTTTATTGAGATCATCTTCAGGGCCATTTACAAACATTGTTTACATTTAACAAATAAATTTAGGATGTGGAAAAGTGAATTTATACAATGCAAAATAAATTCACTTTTCCACATCCTAAATGTATTTGTTAAATGTAAACAATATTTGTAAATCCCAGGCCCTGAAGATGATCTCAATAAAGATCGAAACGTTGGCACGATAAAGAAAATGTTTTTTGAAACCTACATCACACCAGACCGCATCTCACGATTTCTGAATAATTATCGATTAACGGTCACTAACCACCACACATTTTCACTACAGTCATAAAATTAAAAGCACATGAAATTCTTAATATAAATCCCTTGAGCATTTAGCAAGTAGCAAGTAACATCTTGAGCGCTTTGATTATAACAAAGTTATGCTGACCAAAGGACAATTTAGTCTCTAAATACATTCCTAAAGCGGGGAAACACACTTACCCGATGCAACGCTCTGCGACGCTACCCGATGCTACCCGACGCCTTGTCACGTTTTGGTAGGGTGTGCACATCTACGCGACGTCAAGCGCACGCCAGTCCTACAGTCGTACGTGTACAGTCACACAGCGTGTATCACAAATCAGTATCACAATCGCAACGCCTCTTTTGTTCTTAATGCACTATTTTGAGCACAACCATGTAATAAATTGTTAGTTAAATTTTATGAGAACAACCATGTACTAAATTGTTAGTCAAATTTTATGAACAAAACCATGTAATAAATTGTTAGGTAAATTTTCCGAACAAAACCATGTAATAAATTGTCAGTTAAATTTTATGAGAACATCCATGAAATAAATCGTTAGTTAAATTTTATGAGCAAATCCATGAAATCGCAAAATTTTCTGTCTAACCATCATGATTAAATAATTTTTGTAAAAACTCAGGAATTTTTGAACTCGTTTAATTTGGTTTGCATTAAAATAAGAATATTGTAATTAAAAATGGAAAAAAAAAGAAACTGTGTAATTGTATGAGCAAGACCATGAAATAAATTTTTAGTTAAATTTTATGAGCAAAAAACGGTATTCCGGTGTTTCGATCTCATTTTCTACCAAATGATTAAAATTCATTTTTTAAAATAAAAACTAATGAATTTTTGATCTCGGTTAATTTGCTTTATATTAAAATAAGTATGTTGTAATTAATGTAACGACAATAATAATAGTTTGAATAAAAATATGAGTGTCCGGTTCTTTTGTCTTCGACTGTACTCGATGCGACCCGACGAAAATCTGGACAGTGGGGATCACATAGCGTAGAGTAGGGTAGCGTAGCATAGCATGGGGCAGATGTGCACGGGAGTAATACAGTCTTATGGAAAATTGGACTTTGGATTTGTGTCGGGTATCATCGGGTAGCGTCGCATAGCGTTGCATCGGGTGTGTTCCCGGCTTAACTCTTTTATTATATTTGTTGTTTCTAGTGACACATCATTAATAATATAATCATACAATATACCGGATAACGTTTTGTAAAAAGATAAGGATTTACAATTAGCAATATTTAGAAACAAAAGATTTCTTTCGCACCATGAATACAGAACATTTATGTCGGATTGCAACTTCGCACAATAATCAATTGATTTGTATATTTTCGCATCATCGGTAGATAGAAATATTTTATTGCGTACAATGCATTTTACCAGATCTGCAATAGAATTTTGAAAAAAACAACGTAAAGAAAATAAATGGTCACCTTGAGGTACACCTGAGGTTGCATAGAATTCGTAGGATGGTTATCATTACATCTTATTACCTGCGGTCGTTCACTCAGGTATGAACTTACTTTGATCAAAAAGTGATTAATGATTAATGAAGACTGACAGTGATTGACTTTATCAAGCGCCTTACTAAAACCTGTATGTAGCATCAAATAGCCGCATCGGTTTAGGCGTTGACACGTCGCTCATCACTATAAGGTAAAGATCCCGGGTTCGAATCCAGCGGCCCTGCACATATTATACTATCAATTAGTATTATTGAAATTTCAGAGATAGGTCTGTAACTCTCAATCAACCTTTAACGTTCAAGTCCATCGGAGTATCCATGTCAGTTGTAATTAATAATTTATTTTATGTTTATCATCACTATACGTTTTTAAAATATGTTTTATTTGAGTAACTTCAGGAATATAGGCATGATTATTATAAATAAAAAAATATACAACAACCGAGAAAAAAGAATCTAATGATTATGCGTTCTAACGGTCATAGATAATAGAGACCTTTGGAAGAAAGGTAGCCCCAAAGTTTCAGGATGGTGTCAATATGATAATATGATAAATCTTGATAAGATAGATCGAAGATGAAACAGGAAGTAGGTGTAGGGGTAAAACGGCCGAAATATACTCTAGCAAAGTCGCTTGACTAGTTCAAACAACTTTCCAAGCTGAGGTTCTTGGATTACAAAGGTATGCACGGGAGATAAGGAAGAAAAATATGAAAGGTAGCACAGATTTACAACTATCAGACAGACAGGCAGCTGTAATACTAAATGCGTATGCTTTCAACTCCAAACTTGCCTGGGAGTGCATAAATTGCCTAATGGCTCTAGGAAAAAACAAAATTACCTTAAAGTGGGTTTTCGGACATGTAGGTACAGAAGAAAATAAACAGACCAACTAACCTAAAAAGGGCAACCATCTCGCCCATGGGACCAGAACCAGAGCTAGGTACAGTGAGTGTTCGACTTGGTACTTGGAAAACAGCTTGAGAAAGAAAAACTCAAGAACCAGCTAAAAGATTTATAATTATCTCAGAAAATATCAATCCTTTGTGTATGTGAAGCATCAGCCTGGTTATGGTACAGCCACTTCGGTAAAGCAATTCTTACACCAAAAGAGGGACTGAGGAAAGTCCTTCGTCCTTAGGAAAAATTAGGGGCGTCGTTGGCCGCAACGGTTTAGGCGTTGACACGTCGCTCATCACTGTAAGGTAAAGGTCCCGGGTTCGAACCTACCGGCCCAGCATCCAGCGGCCCGGCTTTTTTCACACCGGCACCCCGAGGGTTGATATATATTAAAAAAAAAAGAAGGAAAAATTCTCTTTTCATGGTATTAAATTTGTAGGGGTTCTAAAATAGATCTATATCGATCGCAATGAAGGAAAGGATTTGAAAAAACCCATACCTTAAAAAAGCAAAAAATGTCATTATGTCTATTGTTATTTTCGTTGAAATGTTGCTTCGTCATTCGGTTGTATTGACCGAAAAAGAAAATTGGATCTTGTAAACAGTACAATTATGGGTAGAGGGTAAAAGCTCTACATAATCTACTTCTAAACGAGGACTTTCGAGGAGATCTTGGCTAAATGGAGCTTTGCCACTCTGAGGAGGATTTCGCCCGGATGGATTTTCTCTACTATGAACAGGTTTTTGAGATTATGTTACCATGCTATGATATTACCATGCCAACGAACTCTATCTATCGTGTTATTAACACACTCTATCAGTGGATATAACAGCGCAAGGCGATAAGTGGAGTAAAAAAATCGAGAACATTTACGAAGCCAGCCAATACAACAGGATTCACCGTTTTCAGATTGACTTTTTTGACGAACGTAAAATTCATTAAATAAAAAAAAATGAGCCAATTGAACTAAATCGAAAAGCTTTTAGCCAGAGAAATCGCCTGGAAACTGGGAAATTATTCATTGATTATTGATCACTTTGTAAAAATGATGTCATCAGCACACCCTCAGTACTAAGCTAATTTACTAAGTCATTACGAAAGTCCTTACTTAATCCTCAGTCAAATATTAATCTTCATTTGGCTAAAACGGGCGTTATATTTTTCTGATATATGCATAATGGGCGTCATGTTTGATCTCGTTCATGTTAATTTTATTCATAATTCTATTTTTCTTTACAATTTTTCAACGATATGTTTCAGTATTGTAAATATATGTTCATATTTGTTAACTTTGTAAGTTATTACATATTATAATTATAATTTCCACGTCATGATGAAGAGAATATATGTATTCCTGAAAAGCTGACGAAGAAACTTAGTGTTTTTTGTTTGTTTGTATATTATTTCACGGTGATTGATATCAATCATACTTCTCACGTCTTACTATCAGACTTCCTATTATTTAAAACAATTGTAATTTGTAAATTAATGTTAAGTTATTAATTAAGTGAGTTTAGATAATTTTGTTCAAAGTTTTACTTAAAAGTAAATAAAAAGTAATTTATATCAGGGATAAGGTGAAAAAACTCAGTTTACTATATTAATCCATATGTTTTAGTTGGTTCTGGCTGTCCATAGTAATTATTTCATATATTCGGTTTCGGGTTGCGATTGACCAAATAAATTCTTTTATAATCCTGATTACACAACATTTGAAAAATGGCAAAAAGGAGGGAAAATTCTAAAGGTTGTAGATCGCGATAGCTCAAGAGGTAGAGCAGCGGCGTATTTAGCCGAAGGTCGTCGGTTCGAATCCCGCTCGTGGACTAGCTTTTTCATTCAAACCAAAACCTTACATAAAAAGATTTATTAATTGAAAGAAATATTTTGGTCAATATACCACTAAATATAATGGATTTAATAAGTAAAACTAAGTATAACTTCGCTAACAGCTCCCCGTGGCCACTTCATATGTCGCGGAGAATCGAATCCTGATTACACAACATTTGAAAAGTGACAAAAACAAGGGAAAATTCGAAATGTTGTAGGTTGAGATGGGGAGTTGGTGTCCGAGGGATCGAAGTCTCGATAGCTCAATAGGTAGAGCAGCGGCGTATTTAGCCGAAGGTCGTGGGTTCGAATCCCGCTCGTGACACTAGCTTTTTCATTCCAACCAAAACCTTACATAAAAATATTAATTAATTGAAAGAAGTATTTTGGTCAATAGACCACTAAGTATAATAGATTTAATAAGTAAAACGAAGTGTAACTTCGCTAACAGCTCCCCGTGGCCACTTCATTTGTCGCCGAGAATCAAATCCTGATGACACGACATTTGAAAAATTGGCAAAAAGATGGAAAATTCGAACGGTTGAAGGTTGGGATGGGGAGTTGGTGTCCGAGCGGATCGAGGTCACGATAGCTCAAGCGGTAGAGCAGCGTCGTATTTAGCCGAAGGTCGTGGGTTCGAATCCCGCTCGTGACACTAGCTTTTTCATTCCAACCAAAACCTTACATAAAAAGATTTATTAATTGAAAGATTATAATATACTAATAGTTTGTTTGAAGCCCAAATCAAAATGAATTTCGTTCGGAGTAAATAAAAGTATTGTGTTACATATTGTATTGTATGTAGCCTGAGGTTACTAAAGAGGCTATTATGTACCAATAGCTCGTACTTACGTTTGGTGAAACTTTTTTGGCTGCTGAATAACGTTTGTATTGAAAACCGAAATTTTATTGTAACATTTTATCTATGACGTTACTGAATGCTGGAAGTTAATGCTGAATTACTCGAAAACCCGATCCAGGATTACCACCGAACAAAATCATTTGTGTTTCTATGTGCAAGCATAATTGAATCGGTCCCTTTGAAAGGGGCCATATCCAATTTTTTCACAAAATGGTTTTTTGATGGATTCCCGTTTTCTGACCGTTTGCAATTACTCATGAAAACGAGTCAAACCTCATGACACACATCTAGTATTCATTTGGAAGAGGAATTTGAATTTACAAGTCAAAAATTTGTGATTGCGAAACCCTTCATAGATGCATAGAAGAAGCGGTTTAGCTACTGAAGAAACCACAAAATGACTTCTTTCTATTCAGCCCAGATTCATCAAATAATCCAGGTTATACCGGGAAAATTCCTATAAATGTAAAAAATCGAAGATTTCAAAAAGTTCTAACAAAACACACCAAGTACACAAGGAATTTTACGACGAGATGAACCACCATCACGAACGATGAAGCTCCTGAAGAATGTGTGGTGTTTAGCGAAGTTAGTCAATAATTATTTGGAGATCGTGAGATGCGGTCTGGTGTAACGTAGGTTTTAGAAAAACATTTTCTTTATCGTGTCAACGTTTCGATCTTTATTGAGATCATCTTCAGGGCCTTTGATTGATTGCAGATGCTAGTTTCTTTTCATTGACAGCGATGTCCTTCAAGTAAAGAGTATTCTGAAGAACATCGCCATCAATGAAAAGAAACTTGCATCGGCTATCAATCAGGGAACTTTTTTTGTTGAAATGCAGACCACAAACAGAAAATATTTTTCTAAAACCTACGTCACACCAGACCGCATCTCACGATCTCCAAATAATCTCCTGAATAATTTTGAAACTGTTCTTTTCTTGTGGAAACTTTTTTTTTTGAGCGCAAAATATAAATTTATGGATTTAAAAAGAATTCAAATACACTTTAAAAAAGGAAAAACTTGTGCTTTTGAAAACCCAAGTTCCTTTCTTAAATGGGTCATCAATTTCGTTAACACTGTCCAAAACAACGTATTTATGTCCCATAAGATGCTAACAAAAAATTTGTAACAATTCTACAAAATTTAAACTGTATAATACATTTTTTTGCTTCACCTTCAGCTGCAGCCCTTTTCTAAATGATCGATTAAATTAAAAGATTGAATATTCATAATTTATCAGAATTCATTGATTTTGGAAAAGAATTATTAGAAGAGATGAAACTTTGATATTTTACAATAATTAAATCAACACTTTACGCTTCTCTCTAGACGTTTGCGAAGATTAGGTCGGATAACAGTCCTTACTTTTGCTTTGTTGCAATTATTAATTTGTTTGAAACATTTTGATCTTGTTCAAGGTAGTAGGGCCTATTGTCGAGCTTTTAAAGGAAAGAAGCTTTGATCAACCGATGCAATTAAAATTACAAGACTTTAAAGCTAATTGAATATCTTTGACGCAGAGAAAAATTGCCAGAAATGTAATGTCATTGCGTCTCACCGTTTCAAGTGAACTGGCTAAAAGATAATAAAACATTTGGCCAATAGTGGCTTAAATTTCCAGGGGTACGTGCTTTTATGTTAATTTTTAAAAATACAAATGGACAAGTATGATTGTAATTTGGTAATTGGCTTATGAAATATCTTTTGAATCAATTTAAGTTCATTTGCTAATTTGACAGCACGGGTATATTTAATATTAATTACATCTTTCCGTAATGTTAAACTGGAAGTACAAATACGTAAAGATTAATGTTGGTAGTAGAAAGTCTGTTTGCATCGAAACCGTTTACCATCCAGCTCAATGCGAGGAGTACAAAACGGCAAAACAAACATTTCATTCAATTCAAACATACGCCTACATGAGAAATTCAGCAGTCAGAACCGCAGAAACGTCCTTTAACAAGCCAAAATTTCTTCAAGGGAAAACTTAAATTTGTCAAAACAGCTGCAAAGAGTGGAAACCCGAAATTAAATTTCCCAACGCATCCAAGAGTTGTAAATCTATCCGACGAAATATTAACACGTACAGGAATATAAGGAGTGAAAATAGAAATGAGCCAAGTATGCTTCCCTGAGGATAAAGATATGGAAACTAGTAAGTGGGGTTTCCGCTCCCTAGTCACTGCAACCTTCCGGCTTTTTGTACTTTCCTTGTTCCTTAGATAAGTGCGATCGACTCGATCCTTCTCCTAAGAAGTACTAGGTCGTTGATTGCCATTCCATTACCTGGGTTTTCGGTTGCTTTGCAATGGAAGATGATACGGGTGGCTGTTTCTTCTTCCTCATGGGATCATTGTTCTTATGTAGATGTTTTCTCAGATGTCAGTGATCAGCTGATATACCAATCACTCCTCTGAGTCTGGCCCTATCCAATTGCTAAAGTGAGGGTGGTTTTAGCATATGTTTTACTGTGTCTAACGCCACTAGCGTTTATCCACTTCTCTTTTTGGTATTTTTTTTATCCATTCTGTGATAGAGGATTCTGTATTTGTATTTGTCATCTCAATTAGGTTCAGGACTTATACAGAATGTTCAGCTAGCCGTGTTACAAACTTTGCCAGTAGATTCTACATTTAAAATAGACCCAAAAAGTCCTAATTTGACTGTGTTTCGAATCTCAACAGTTTCGGAGTTATTCCCCTTTTTTTGATTTTTTAACATTTCACGACCTTGCTTCAAATAAACAATGATAACTCTAAAATTAAAAGATTTTGGACAAATCTGTTGATACCATTGAAAACTAGGTTAAATTTCCAATAAGATGTGATTACTGCTAAACTTGTAAACATTGGTGAAATAAACATTTTAGTAGCCAGAACTTTGAAAAATAAGTCTTTGTTCAATTCACTAGTTCTCGTGGTCTGCTTGACCAATTAATATCTTCCAATTAATTAAGGTGTTTAGATGTGATAAAAAAGTCAGTTTCACGAGCGGGATTCGAACCCTCGATCCTCGGCTAGATACGCCGCTGCTCTACCACTTGAGCTATCGTGCCTTTGATCCGCTCGGACACCAACTTCACATCTCCACCCCACGTCCGAGTGGATCGAAGTCACGATAGCTCAAGTGGTAGAGCAGCGGCGTATCTAGCCGAGGGTCGTGGGTTCGAATCCCGCTCGTGACACTGACTTTTTTATCCCAACTAAAAACGTTAATTAATCTTTGTTCAATATTGATAAAGTTACAATTGTGATTCTAAACTACTATTCCCAAATCTAGAGACCAGCAAATTTCAGAAAACGTACTCCATTTAATATACTTTTTAGTGGTGTAATTGCTTTTTTAATTACATTTTTCAAAGATGAAGAAATTGATGAAGGAAAGGTAAAAACCCTGGTTGACGGATTGGTAAGGTAGAAAGATTAAAAAAAATCTTAAGGAAATTTGAAATGAATTTATTAAATGTTTTTTAATTTGGATTTGAAACCCCAGAATAATGCAATTGTATGGTTATTTACCAACATAACTGCAACTTTGATTAGGTAATTATTGTATTATTATTCTCCGGAATAAACTTGAGTTTTAAGATTGAAAACGTTGTTAGTTCATTCATTCAAAATTTCCTTATTTTTTTATTTATTATTTTATTATTATTATCTTTCCACCTTACCTAACACTTCAACCAAGGTTTTTCTTTTTCTTCATCCATTTCTTCATGTTTGAAAAAAGTAATTAAAAAGCAATTACCCCACTAAAATGGATATTAAATGGAGTACGTTTTCTGAAATTCGTTGATCTCTAGGTTTGGAAATAGCAGTTTAGAATCGCCATAGTAAGTTTTTCAATATTGAAAAAAAGAATTATTTTTCAAAGTTCTGGCTACTGAAACGTTTATTTCACCAATGGTTACAAGTTTAGTATTGATGATATCTTATTGGAAATTTAACGAAGTTTTCAATGGTATCAACATATTTGTTCAAAACTTTTTAGTTTTGGAGTTATCACTGTTTATTTGAAGCAAGGTCGTGAAATGTAAAAAAATCAGAAAAAAATTCGAAAACTTGAACTGTTGAGATTCGGACCATAATTAATTAGGACTTTTTGGTTTCATTTTGTATGTAAAATCTACTGGCAAAGTTTGTAAAACGAGTAGCCGAACACACTGTATATGGTCTTGCAGATCCTCCTCTGTCCAGTGTCTTTTTCGTTACCCAAAAATTCTTTGTGTCCTGGCACCCGAGATATCAAAAGGTTGATGTATTTCCCCATTTCTGTTGATTTCGAATTATAAGTATTTTTTTGACAGTGTAATTTCTTTTATGATTTTCTAGGCCAAAAGTATTGATGGCATGTATTTCTGCATGAAAGACCGCAGGTTACTATACTGAGTTTGATTGCTAATATTTTGTGCTTGTACAAAAAAACGCCCAATCCAGTCCCTTCGTTTGTTTTGGAGCCATCTGTATACCATATCATTGTATCTGATGCTCTCCTGAGTTCTTCCTCTCTTTTATTGTCATTTGAGACTATAGGATTTTGTAAAGAATGTTCCCGGGGTCATATACTAAGTCCCCATTTCTAAGAATGGGTGTACGGTTTTATTAATCATGATTGTTTGCCCGAATTGTTTAATTCCTATCCAATTTGATTGTTTTTGGAGCTTAAACGGGCTTTTCCTAGCTTTTCCCCAGTGGAGGTAGGTTTAGCATAGTTTCTGGCGTACTTGTACGGAATCTTCTCATTGCCCCTGTGATACATAGGTATGCTAATCTTTGTATGCTGCCTAGTGTTGGGTAACTACATTGCCTCCCTGGTGGTTTTTATAATTTCTAAAAGGAAGGATAAACCTTACCTCGTCCTTGTCAAACTCAGGTTCCTTCCGGTGAAATGATTATTGATATAAGGCACCTGGTCATGCAATAAATAATAATAATAAATAAAATAATAATAAGAAAGAAAAAACTTAACCACCGGGAGGGTTTATTATTTCTGTCGTAAAGAAAGTAAAATGAAAAAGACGGAACTTCGTTTCCTAATTATCTTAATAGATAACAATAAATAGATAAATTTGCAATTATAAAATTGTATCATTCATTAATTTAAAACACATGAAACAG
Organism: Cimex lectularius; assembly: GCF_000648675.2. Taxonomy (NCBI): domain Eukaryota; kingdom Metazoa; phylum Arthropoda; class Insecta; order Hemiptera; family Cimicidae; genus Cimex; species Cimex lectularius. The sequence goes on from NW_019394219.1 coordinate 1,014,069, forward strand.
TGATAAACAAAATATTTATGTAATTTCCTCTTCATGTTTTTCAACCGTGAAGGTTGAGGGTGCTTGGGGATAAAACCATGTACAGGGTGCCACTTGAAAAAGCGGAGAAGAAAAGCGTTTGTAATTGTAAAAACATTGAAATAAATTTAATGGAAAAACAGCTTGATTAAACTGCAGTAATGTTTCCATGAATTAGCCTCATCAAAAGTTAAACTAAATTTGTATTTATGGACACCAATGAACCGAGTCAAACTTGGGATAAAAGGAAGGGAATAAAAACTTTAACACTTTTAATTACAACGATAATTTCAGCCAAAAAAAGCAGGACAAGACATTGAAAACAGGTTCATATAAAATTTTTTACGATGTTTCGCAACAGCATAGGTTGCCGGTGTTTTTGAAAAAAAAGCCCATTCGTAAGTACTTCGGGTTCGAATGCTGGGCCTCTGGATTCGAACCCGAGACCTTTACCTTAGAGTGATGAGCGCTGTGTCAACGCCTAAACCGTTGCGGCCACCGACGCCCCTTATAAATAAAAAAAAAATTATCCAGCATCATGCTCAATAATTTTTTTTGATTACTTCAGTTCAAGAATGAGTGAACGGATTGAACACAAAAAATATATTCGATCAAAATCTCAAGAAAAAACTCTCAATAGCTTGCAAATAACACGGAAGGAACTTTTTTAACTTAATGATGTAGTCTCTGTGCAATAATTACTAATAAATAAAGAGTTTTTGATACACAATTCAATAAAAAAAAAATCATTATTTTCACGCTTTTTTCGTGTTATAATTGGGTTCTGTATATAACACAACTATGACGTTTGCAAGAAAAAGTTTTTTTTGAAAATTCAACTTCTTGTATATTTCTAATAATAAAAAAAAAATATTTCTGTGATAAACCAAGAATTTTGGAGTTATTAATTTCTACGAGTATGAAATTTTTTAAATGGAATATTAAGGGGCTTAATTGAATAATTATCAGTTTTAAGGTGGCTTTTATAGTGTCACGAGCAGATGCATATTTTTTAATAAATAATCCTTGAAGGATCTATTGTGTAATCAAATATCGAAACAAAAATTTAAAAAGTCGCATGTCTTTTTTAAAAAGTCCTAAATTTTTTTTTATATATTACCAACTCCACGGTTCATATCTTCTCTATTGATAGGTTGAAAAATTCCAATATCTTCCTGGTTGAAAACTTTTTTCAATTTAGTAAATTACAAGACGTTCGGGCTCCTGGCCCATCATCAGAAACTAAACGTAGAGAAATCTCATAGTATAATTCACAATCTGAAGGCACCATGAGATTTCTCTATGTTCAGTTTCTGATGATGGGCCAGGAGCCCGAAACATCAATGTAATTTATTAAATTGAATAAAAGTTTTCAACCAGGAAGATATTGGAATTTTTCAACCTATCAATAGAGAAGATATGAACCGTGGAGTTGGTAATATATAAAAAAAAAATTTAGGACATTTTTAAAAAAGACATGCGACTTTTTAAATTTTTGTTTCGATATTTGATTACACAACAGATCCTTCAAGGATTATTTATTAAAAAAAATATGCTCGTGACACTAACTTTTTCATTTTCAACCAATACCTTTAATAAAAAGACTAATTTAAACAAGTTATTTGGTCAATCAGATTACGAAATATAATGGATTATTTATAATTCAGAAACACAAATTTATTTGTAGTAGTTGAATTAGCAGTTTAGTAATTTAGTAGTTTTAAATATATAATTTAACTCTATTAAAAACAGAGTAACAAAAAAACTTACGAACACAAACAAAAACAAAGGGACATAAAATAAACAAAAAATAAAAAAACCAGGCGCTAAAGAATCCAGATAGATCACAGGGAAAGCCGACCAACCCTTTACATTTTATAAGCACATGAAAGGATTAGCGAAATAACAAAGAGACCAACCCCTGAAGATGGCGAAATGTCGAAACGGGTCGTACAGACAAAACCACCGAGAACAGACAGGCCATTATCGGGAGACGGCCCAACTTGTATTTGTATCACGTCTCAGAGCTCAACCGAATACCTCAGAAATATTATTTTATTTGAAATAAAAAGAAAAAAATCAACTTTTCTGATAAAAGTGATAAAAGCCACCAATTCGGACAGGAACGCGTGGGATTTAACCGTCAACAGACGTAGTGAGTTTTATCGTGAATATCTAGGTGCCCTGGAAGATTCGGCGCCCACCCCCAGGATTTCGTTGGGGTTGCGTTGCGGGGGTGGGGATCGCGGGTCGGCGGGGGGCGTCGGGGGGCCGCCGCCCGGTGCCCGGGGATGCCAGTCCAACGCTGAACGATGGAGAGTCAGGAGCTCGCCCCCTTGGCGCAAATGGACCCGACGCCTCCCGAAATGGAGCCGGATCTCCCCCCTCCCCCGCCCGTCGCCACCCTCACTGTCACCTCTGAACCTCCACCCTCAGCCGAAAAAAAGTAAGTTTCTACCTTATCCGGCCAATTTGGACTTTTTATTAATTTTCTCTTTAACTTCGACATGACTTTTTTTAATGGTTAATTTGACCATAAAATGCATGTTATCATTGAACTTCTTAGGCCCAGCACCAAACATTTCTCTTTATTACCGCTCTTATCTCCAAAAAATTTCATTATACAAAACACCCTACGAGTGCTTTCGACTTTATTTATACTACCAAAAATTTCAAAACAAAAACCCAGCTTATAAATAAAAACTTTCTGTTTGTATTTTTGTTTTGTTTTATCCATGTTCTCAATCATTTAGAACGCAATCAGCCTTTCACGATCAACTAAAAGAAATCCACAGCAGGTATTTCAGATATTTTAAACTTGATTGTTTGGATTAAAAGTAGTTTAGGGCGTGCCTGGGCCTTATAGGCAAAAATTATGTATTAAATAAGGCACAGCATGAAAGCATAAGCACGTTGTATTTTATTATTTTTATCGACAAAATATAAATAATGATTAGTAAATTGATTTCTTAAGAAACAATAGTAGTGAAATATATAATGGTGCCATTGTTATTATAATAAAATATCATATCACTTTTCAACATACATGTAACATTAAACATAACAAAATTAAAATGGTTCGTCGGAGCACCGTAACAAATACACCACTTCCGACTCGACTGCTGTAAAACAATACCTTAAATAATCAGGAATAATATGATGATCGTTCTCTCTTCTGCTTTCTTTTTTTAGATGATGTGAGAGAGCTATTAAAAATACTAAAACAAATTTTGTTTCGCTGAATTACAAATTAAAACTTAGAGGTATCTGTTGTGTAAACAAAAGATTAATATGGTGAAATTGAAAGTTTTACTATTAAAACGAAACTAAAGGAAATTAAAAACGGATTTCATTACAAAGTATATCATCCCATTTGAAATTTTGATCCTGGCCTAAATACTCTACGTTGTTTAGCAAAACAATAGATTAAAAAATTACATACAAATTTAAACATGTGTGCTTCAATTGTTTAAAAGCTTTACACCGATGGATTACATCTTATTAAAGCTTATTTTATTAAAGCTTTGCACTGATGTTTCTGGACACACTGTAAAAACACTAAAAACAATTTCTACACCCATCATGATTCATTCTACATTCGTCAACAAATTCTATACAGGGTGTCCTTTTTAGATGGTCCGGCCGAATTTCTCTTGGTCTAATGACGCTATCAATAAAACAAAAAATAATTGTTTAGTATTTTTTTAGTCTAGTTTCAAATTTTTACTTCTTTGGAGAAAACATATACAGGGTAGATCAGGCCCAGTTCAACTTCAAAATTCCAAATACGCCTCGATTCATCCTGTCTCAGCATTTCAAAGCATTTTTTACGCTGAAAACAATGGAGGTATCGGATTTTAAATCGGTCAAAAATTGACAAGGTTATGGCAAAAAGAAACCGGCAGAGTAATTTCGACGAGGAGCTGTATATTTTACAGTACGTTCGCGAAAATCCGATTTCCTTTCTCCGAAATGTTGGAGGGGTTTTAAGGTTTCCAAAAAATAAAATTACAGATGTTCTCCGGACTTACAATTTTAATCCGTATCGCTCTCATATTGTCCAGGGACTTTGGGACAATGATTATGACAGGCGTCTTACGTTCTTAGCACAAACGTCGATTTGGGAGGTTGAAGAAGACGTTCTTCCCCACACCCTGTGGATGATGCACCCAGGTTCATCTCTAATATCATACTAAACCTTTGGAATTTTCGAACGTGAGCGGAGAATTTCGTTCTCTTGTCATCATCAGTGGTTCACAGTATCAACGTTTGGTGTGGACCTCCCGGAAATGTATTAATTGGGCCTTGTTTCTACGAAAATCATTTAAAGGGTGTTCAGTTCCTTAATTTTCTGAGGGAGGTTTTACCAACACTATTAGATGATGTTCCTCTGCAACAATGACAAATAATGATTCTCCAGCTTGATGGATGTCCCGCATACAATTCTTTGCAGGTGAAACGTTATGTGAATCGTCACTTCCGGGATAGGTGGATAGGGCCTCATGGGCTGATCTGTTGACCACTTCGGTCATCCGATTTAACTCCACTTGACTATTTTCAGTGGGACCTTTAAAAAAACAGTGTCTACGCCAATCATAACCCAGCAACCTCAGTTGGAGAACTGCGGCAAAGGATAAAAATTGCTTGTCAATCCATCTCCCCTCACTCAATCGCTCTGAGCATCGGTGAAAAGTGGTTTAAAAGAGGAAATTTTGCAAAGCAGGCAGTTCGAACATGAAATGTGATTAATTAATACCAAACCAAATGACTTTTTTTCCAAACTTTTTGCCATAACTTTGTCATTTTTTGACCAATATAAAATCCGAATGCACCATTGTTTTCAGCGTAAAAAACGCTTTAAAATGATCAGTCCGGATGTATAGGGTCTTATTTGAAATTTTGAAGCTGAACTGGGCCTGAAGTACCCTGCATTCGTTGCAGGTGAGACGTTATTTGAAATGTCACTTCCGGGATAGGTGGATAGGACCTTATGCCTGGATCTGTTGGCTTCCTCGGTCACCCGATTTAACCCCACTTGTCTATTTTCAGTGGGGCCTTTAAAAAACAGTGTCTACGCCAATCATAACCCAGCAACCTCAGTGAAGAACTGCGGCAAAGGATAGAAAATGCTTGTCAATCCATCTACCCTGATTCTATCGCTCTGAGCATCGGTGAAGAGTGGTTAAAAAGGACAAATCTTTGGATCTTGCAAGGCAGGCAGTTCAAACATGAAATCTGATCAATAAAATTGCAAACCAAACGTTTGTAGTCTTCTTTCAAACTTTTTGCCATCACTTTGTCATTTTTTGACCATTTTAAAATCCGATTGCTCCATAGTTTTCAGGGTAAAAATCCTTTAGCGATGTGTACAGAGTCGTATTTGAAATTTTGAAGTTGAACTAGGCTATTTTTTGATAGTGCATTGATTCAAGAGAAATTCAGCCGGGTCATCTAAAAAGGACACCCTGTATACATCGTCAGAAAGAAAGTAATATTCCTGTTATACTGACACTAAATTATATATTTATTTATTTTATTGTTTAACATTCTGCTCAACCAAAATCAAATTTTACACTCTTTTCCACACCCCCTGCCATTATCCACAGTTATTTTAATATAAACTTGTTCGAAAAATGGAAAAAATCCTGACTGTTTCATCAACAATGTTTTATTAAAATGTCTTAAGGATGTTTAATGTTGTGGTTTGTTGTCTGCTTTTAGATAAACACATACGAAAGTGATATTATAGAATTATTATATAATTCTATAATGTTATCATTCCAATGGTATTATCATGGTCGGTTTGACACGACCACAAAATTTATGATCGGGACATGTCAGATTTTAGTTTGTTATTGTTTCAACAACCAGTTCGTGACAGGAAAAGCTTTGAAAATGCAATCGATTAGAAAAAAAACCGGACGACCGTGGGATCCAAACTCTTTTGGGAAGGAGTAGAAACGCCTATTTTTAGTGGCCACATGTTTGCTTCAGCGGTAACTTCTCCGACATATGATTCTCTTCCCCTTTCGGCTGACGTAAAAATACGGTAGCTCGATCGGCTGAACGAGTCAGGAAACTGACAGTTTTGAGCTTTTGTACGTTTATCCGATCAGCATTACCAATGGTGACAATTGATATGTAATTCAAAAATCGATCTTTTTATTGCATGAAGTTATCACTAAAACTGTCCTATCTGATTCATCAAGAGATTCTTTGAAAATGACAGCCCTTGTGCTGTCATGGAGAAAAAGGGAGGTCGAGTTGTGAACGGAATTCGATGAGATTGAACGTTTCGTTTTCAGGAGGCGGCTCGTTGCAAAGACAGTAAAGATCCCCTACCAATCCCATCAGATGTGTCATCTTTAGCCAAGTCCTGCCATGGAAGAAGTATCCATTTGGCCTTTCCGATGATTGCTGCCAAGCTGCAACCGTTTTTGTCGCACAGAAACCACTTTTCATTTTCGTAATACTTGAAGAAATATATCGCCTTTTAACTATATAATTCGGTTTCTTAGTTAAAGAGGTGGCCAATATGTATACGTACGTATACATATTTTAAAAAACTGTGATATTAGGCACGATTATTATTTTAGAGTAAAACAAAGAGTAATTAATAATTCTATAAGCTAGTTATCTTTTTGAGAAAATCAGTTTTTTTAAGTTTGGAAACCGGTTTATATAATGATTTTTCTCCGAAATCTACAATATATAAATTTATGTAGATTTAGAAGTAGTTGATTTTTTTAAAATGTATGTAGGCTTAATTTTTCCCGTACTTGTGTACATACGTGTGAAGAACTGAGCCTATGACCTCTTGCCAACTTCTTTGTTTTGATGGACCGAGGTCAGACGTTGGTCTTAAGGCCGCCACACACGATCAAACATGCTTGACAAACATGTCTGCCAAACATGTTTGAAGTTTGACGTTGCACCCACAAACTTGTTTGTTAAAAACTTCTGTCCAACATGCTTCAAGTTTCAGTTCAAATAGTTGCTGGTTGAGTTTAGTTCATTTTAAAATGGATTTTAATTTTATTAGTTATATTTAGTTAAGTTTGAAATAAAATGGAGTTTACCTATACTTCGTCTTTCTTTCTATCAAATAAAAAATCATTTTAAAGTCCTTACCTGCAATATATTTTCTTCTCCAACGTTCGAATTAGACTGCCTTGGGGTTTCTTGATCTGCGATAAACACCAGGGATTTGTAATACCAAAGACTTGGTTCGTATATGTCTTCGGCCCCTGCGCCAGATCTTGCGGAGTTCAAGACTTTCTTGTGTTCCCTTCTCCAAGAAGTTCGCAATGAATTGATTTTTTGTTTCAAATCAGCTACAGTAGCACCGGGTTCAATTTCGTGTAACTTGGAGAGAAGGTTGTTGAGCGCAGCATTCTTCTTATCGCTGTTACTGTAATCTTTACTTTTCACAAGCCAGAGTTCAGGAAATGTTTTGTATTGTTCAATAAACTCACTCAAAAAAGTTTTGTTCCACACGTTGATGGGTTCCATCAATGAAACTAGTATGTAAACAGAAATTATGAGTCATATCAGCCAAACTATGAAAGTGCATAGCAACCAAACTATGACAGATACAAAGAAACAGTTGTAGTTGTCGAGAAAGATGTTGTTGGATGGTTTGAAGGTTTGACGGTTTGATGCTCGCCCACACGATCAAACTTGCTTGTCAAACCTCATGTTTGACAGCACGATTTCTAGCAGAGCCTGAAAACCATCAAACACGCCTTCAAACCTTCAAACATGAACCCACACACGATCAAACATGCTTGACAAACAGGTTTGATAAACCATGTTTGTCAAGCATGTTTGATCGTGTGTGGCGGCCTTTATCCGTACCACCGTCGAAGTTATGCTCAAGGGGCTATCGATAACACGGTCATTAAAGCCCCCCAACGCGTGCAGTTTTAACTTCAATACGCTCACTCTATCAGCCATTCTTAATTTACGCTTCCTCTTATTTACTTACCTGCCACTCTAGCAGGGTGAGTACTAGATATTGCTCCACCACACTTTATCACGCATACAGACAACTATACTTACAATACCGAGTCTGATAAGAGGCCGATGAAGTACTTGATCATCTACTATCGACAGTCGTGTACTACACATATATTGACTCGTATAAATACATTCTCACGAAGCAGTTAATCTATCGCCCAATTTAGTTTATACAGGGTGTCCTTTTTAGATGGCCCGACTGAATTTCTCTCGATCCAATGATGTTACCAAAAAACAAAAAATACCTGTTTAATATTTTTTAGTCTAGTTTCAGATTTTTACCTTTTTTTGGAGAAAAATTATACAGAGTACCTCAGGTCTACTATAAAGTTTCAACGGACTACAAAGGAGAGGAAGAACACAGGAGAGTATACTTGCCATCAATGCTTGTGCTCTGGAAAATCTTAAAAGAGATTACACTGGCAAAAAAATGCTCATAAGATCTGATAGCCAAGCAGCCATTAAAGCATTAGTATATGAAAGAATCACATCAAAATTAGTCAGTGAATGTATCCAAAATCTCCAAAACCTGGGGAAACACAACAACCTGATGATATCTTGGGTGCCAGGGCATAGGGGAATTTTGGGTAACGACAAAACAGACAGTCTGGCCAGAGGAGGATCTGCAATACCATACATAGGCCCTGAACCTATACTTAGGATAACAAAAACAAATATAGAATCCTCCATCGCAGAATGGATCAAAAATAAACCAAAAGGAGAAGTGAATAAACTTTAGCAATACTAGATATAGTAAACGTATGTGAAACGACCCTCACCAAGACTGACAAAAGCATTGCTGCAATTGGAGAGGGCCAAACTTAGAGGAGTGGTAGGACTACTAACCGGTCACTGGCATCTGAGAAAACATCTACACAACATGGGTATATACAACTATGATGCCATTGGCAGATTATGTAATAAGGAGGAAGAAACAGCCACTCATATCATCTTCGAATGCGAAGCAACAGCTCAATGGAGATTTAACCTAACGTACGGAAAAACTTAGGGAATCAAATTGCAGCGACAGTCAATGACCTGATACTTCTAAGGAGAAGGATTGAGCCTATTGCACTGAACTAAGGAACTAAGAAGGTACAATAAGCCGAAAGGCTGCAGTGCCTGGGGAGCACGAATCCCACTTCCTAGTATCCTTTTTCACCATGTTATACCATACCATACCTCAGGTCTTGTTCAACTTCAAAATTTCAAATACGACCCTATACATCCTGACTCAGCATTTTAAATCGTTTTTTACGCTGAAAACAATGGTGCATTTGGATTTAAAATTGGTCAAAAAATGACAAAGTTATGGCAAAAAATTTGAAAGAAGACATCAGTCATTTGGTTTCCTATTTAAAATTAATCACATTTCATGTTTGAACTGACTGCTTTGCAAGATTTGCTTTTTTTAACCACTCTTCACTAATGCTCAGAGCGATAGAGCCTGGGGAGATGGATTAGCCCAAGAGAAATTCAGTCGGGCCATACAAAAAGGACACCCTGTATATACTAAATTGGGCGATAGATTAAATGCTTCATTTAAGTGGTATTCAGTTGGTAGGGCTCCCTGAGCAAGTTTTGCTCCGGGGTTTGGGAGATATGGACTTTTCCACATATCTCGATGTAAGGTTTTTATCCACATCTCCAAAACGGACCCTCGAAATGGATTTAAAATCAACCTTCAAGATTGAGAATATGAGAGGAGAGCCCTGTCATTCCCTGTTTGTTGTTCGCTGCGGCCGGGTTCGTAGCGTCTGGCTAATGGTGGATGCACGGCCCTGAAAGTCGGTTCGTTGGCTAATGTATAACAACAGTCAGTTCCTCCATTTTCTGACGGAGGTTTTACCAATACAACAATACAATATAAACAGCAAAAAAAAAAAAGAATAGTATAGAAAAGTTTTTTTTTTAGTTTTCTTCAGTGATTATGTATATATAGGTGGTGTGATATAACATAAAACAGAAAGAAAATTGAAAACAAAAAACAAACTTACTGGCTAAATTAGGTAACTAAATAAGGCAGATACAAACTTCAAGTCTAAAATAAAATATGCAAGTGAGACATAATTATGGTACTAATGTAAATTTAAAACAGAAACATTTTAGCTTTTGGTTATTTGCAAGTTCCGCTTGTGTTGCCTGTTGCTTCAATATATATACATGTACATATAATTATCCCAGTTTCCTCTAAAAATCGGAATAGTAGACCCAAAGATTCTCTGCCATGCTCGAGCCCAATTCTTCCATCGGGCTGCATCCCTACTCCTTTTATGGAGCCCAGGAACATCAGCCCTTCTATTATGTGGGACAAATTAGACCTTTCTTTGCATGGCGGGTTCGCGGCGTTTGACCCAAAAGTAAGTATCCGTGTGCCAACCGGGTATGACCAATTCTGCGACAGATAACAATATTATTAATCTAACAAGCCAAAAATAAGTGAGACAGAATGTTGGTGGCGTTGGCTGGTCTATTGTCGATGGAGCAAGCGAGAATAGACGGACCCAGTAAGTGACCGGTGTCGATCAGTTTAGAAGATTACATGAAAAGTTTCAAACGTCGAAGATTATACATTTTCTACATCCAAATTATCCACTATATCAAAAACTATTCAACCAAAAAATTAAAAAAAAAGTTTTAGAATAAGCTCTTCTTTCACACTTAGGCAAAATTGCAATAAGAAATAGTAATAAAAAAATTAAAATCTAAAAGTGTATTTATTAAAATGTTTGGAAGTAGAAGTTATGCTAAAAAAAATCTAATTTAAATATTTTATATGTTGAGAAGTGCGAACATTAGTGGGTTCACTGGTAATTAGGCAGATATACATCTGAATCTAAAGAAAAAAAATCTTCTCTAAAACAAGAAAAATTATGTGAATTGGTCACTTAATATCAAAGGATTTTTTCTCTTGAATGTTGAAAATTATGCTGAATCTTCAAATCTGATATGCTCATTAGTTCAATTCTACCTCTTAATGGACAATAAGTATTTTAATTAAATCATTTGACAAAGACACACTATAAAAGCGTCTGTACAGTTGCTTTCTGAAATTCCGTCACATTCAAAGAAGGGAATTGAAGGGATAAAACAGCCCGTGAGTTAACCCTCGCTTTGTGAAGGAGACAAATGAGTTCTTCAGACAAGGGTTTAGCTCGACGACAAATATTTTCCCCTCGTCTTTTCGCCTCTAATGATTTCTACGAGTGTATTGAACATGGCAGACTTTATTTTTTTAAATTGCCGTCGATTTTCATGTTTTTTAACCTTTCCAAATGAGTGGGCTAACATTACGACGACTTTGTGTAGAACTTGATGGACAATGAACAGGTATGGGACAAATTCTATTACCAGAAGAATATGATGACCAGCAGAGTTTTATTGCAAAACTGCTATCGATATATTTTTTTAATTGCTCTCTTGCTCCGGAGTCGGATGAGGAAGAAGACCTTCTAACAACTTTAATTACCAATTAACCTCCGGGTTAGCTCCATTTCTATTTCATGTAATCCCGGATGGGAGTTTTCTGTCTATTGAGAATTTTTTCGCAACGGCACATAAATAATAGAAGAAAGCAATAAATAAAAATACATCAAAACGAATTTTTTATAAACAAAAATATGGAAAAACGGCGGATACGTTTTAAAGTACCATGGACAAAGGGAATTGTAATCAAAGTTTAATAAGATCCAACAATAATTCAATAATTAATTTAACAGATAAGTTTCTAAAAAAATATTACATTAGACACATGAATTGGTGTTACTTAATGAATTAAATGAACCATTCTATCCTTTGTTTGCCAAGAGAAACATATATATATATATANCGAGTGAGAGAGGGAGAAAGATTGTGTGAGAAAGAGGGAGAGAGAGAGAGCGAGAGAGAGGGAGAGAAAGAGAGAAGAGAGAGGGAGGTAGAGAAAGAGAGAGAGTGAGTGAGAGGGAGGAGAGAGGAGGTAGAGAGAGACAGATGGGGAAAAGAAAGAGATAGTTAGATAGATAGATAGATAGATAGATAGATAGATAGATAGAGAGAGAGAGAGAGAGAGAGAGAGAGATAGAGAGAGAGGAGGAGGAGAGTGAGGAGAGAGGAGAGAGAGAGGAGGAGGAGAGAGAGGAGAGAGAGAGAGAGAGAGAGAGTGTGGGGAGAGGGGAGAGAGAGAGGGGGGGGAGGGGGGGGAGAGGGGGAGGGGGGGGGAGAGGGAGAGAGAGAAGAGAGAGAGAGTGAGAGAGGAGAGAGAGAGAGAAAGAGAGAGAGTGAGGAGAAAGGAGAGAGAGAGAGAGAGAGAGAGAGAGTGAGAGGAGGAGAGAGAGAGAGGAGAGAGAGAGGAGAGAGAGAAAGTGAGAGAGAAAGAGAGAGAGTGAGGGGAGAGAAGAGAGAGAGAGAGAGGGAGAGAGAGAGAGAGAGAGGAGAGAGAGTGAGTGAGAGAGAGAGAGACAGAGAGAGAATAAATTAGGCTCGCCAATAATAACAAGGGAGAGATCCATAAGGGTATTGGGTTTGGGTTAATAGCCTGCCGTCAAGACCAACAAATTGAGCAATTAAAACCCTTTGGTTTTCGATGGTTGTAGTGGTAGAGCCGCACCCCTCCTTCCAGATGGTAATTGCATGTCAATTCAACACTTTGAGTTTCCGATTAATAGAAAATTTAAATGATAGCGTTTGGTGGTGATCACGAACAAACTACGTCAGCTTTGAAAGATGACCATTTTACAATTTTAACAACACTAATTGAAGATGCAGAGAGAACTTGATACACCTCCAATCAGAAGGAGACATAACCCATTCCTCCATGGCTCTCTCTCTCTCTCTCTCTCCCTAAATTTAAATAGTAGTTATTTGTATCCAGGACATGAATTATACTCATTAAAAATTGTTCCTAATATCACAAAATTCCGGACAAAGCACAAAACCAACGCTGGCACTCTGTTATCGGGTTCAGGCGAGGAGGCCTCGGGGCCATCGTTTGAGGCGACATGTAGGGTTCTTGGGATGGGAAGTAGTAGATAGGGCTTGAGCAATAGGGTTATGATGGGTTGAAAGATTGGTGTGAAACTTGAGGAAGCGAGAACAGGATGGTATTGGCGTGTATCGGCAGGTCAGCGGTATAAAGTGTACATAGGATGGGCCCAAGAATGCACCCTTTTGGAACGCCGGCCTGGATCGGTCTGACTTCCAAACACTCGTTATCGCATCTAACTCTGAAGCAGCGTCATCCTTTTGATTGGATTATATTTGTAGGATTTCTAAAGCGTATATCGTTCACCAAAAATACTTCACTCAATTTTTCTTCCAACAACACCATTTATTGGGTTTCGGATCTAATTTGTTCAGTTCTCCTTTCCTTGGGTTATGATAAATCTTGTTTAATCATCCTTAACACATGTTGGCATTTGAAACCAATAATCGACTTACAAGTCGATAATGGCCAATACTTTCGGGTGCTCAGCATGAATGAAAATCGATCTAATCGAGAGATCGAGTTGAAGATTGGCGTTCCAGCGATCAACAACGCCTGCATCGAACTCCACATGAGACATTATATTCGCGATTTATAACAGCAAATGCTTAGACGATTGGAATATACAGTATTTACGTTTAAACATAACAAAAGAGTAAAACACTCATTTATTAAGCTAAGGACATAATGTGTGGTGATTATTGAGTTGCATGCAATATTTCACTGGCACTCTCAACACGACGCACAAGAATGGCCCAATTACGCAGAAAACAAACACTTCGAGCCCTGAAGATGATCTCAATAAAGATCGAAACGTTGGCACGATAAAGAAAATGTTTTCCTGAAAACTACGTCACACCAGAGTGTATCTCACGATTTCTGAATAATTAAGGACATAATATTGTTTTACTAGATTTGAAAGACGTAAAATAGTTTAAACGATACAAAGATACCATTTTAATTTTACAGAAAATAAACAACACACATTTAACAAAGAATTATGTGCTTTGTCAAAAAAACAAAAAACATTTTAAAAGTCAGAGGGTGTTGAAAATTTCACATCTAGTATACAGAAATTAATATAAAAATTGTAAAATATATTCAAAAAGAACGCTTATCTATTTATGTGTGACTGAAGGGAATTTGGAGTGCCTCTCGTTTAAAGGGGGATGCATAATGCTGACATACTCTTCAAAAGAGGGGAGTTAATTTTAGCACTTGTAAATTACCACCTTAAAAACAACTTTAATTTATATCTATCCTTTTTATTCAACATAAACAACTAGACCGTTTTACCTTAAATTACCTGTTTTAAATTAGTTTGTCCGCATGATTATTAGTTTTTTTCGTTGTTCGTTGTACATGTGGTGGCCGCTTTATGTAACTTTTTCTCTGTGATTTTGAACGCTTAAATTGTTCGATGCGAGAAGGCTTGGATCTTCATGATTGAATCTTGATTTTGTGTCCTTCGTATGATCTTTGTATTTCATGGCTTCAAATCCTTCCTTAATTTTGTCTCCTAGGTGCTAATCAGGCCAGTTATTATTTTTTGTCTTGATTAATAAATAAAACCGTCCACCAAGGGTTGACTAACATTTCAGTCGCCAACGAAAAACTTAATGAGTAGGCAGAACTAAGTTACTCTTGCTGCTAAGAGAGACGCAGTTTTGCCAAATGCATTGTCCAGTTTGGACGTGGACCGTAGTACTTGAGTACCGTATGACCGTCGAGTATGACCTCCGAATTACCTCCCGACTTCATGGGAATCGGATGATGGGAGCTATCACTACGCTGACGGCGTCCCTTGAATGTGTGAGGAATGTCGGATGGGGGCGGGTGCTTGTCGGTGGCGGCCGTCTGGGCTGCCTTTACCGTAAGCATGGTCTCCTCTAGGGGGTGGTTAGAGATTCCACTAAAATTGAAACTTGACGCTGGCGGAGCCCCTACACCCAGGGAGATAGAGTTGTCTTCTCTTCGCCGATGCATTTCGACCACCTTTTGGATATCCCTTTACGAGTGGCACACGGTTGAGTGCACAACGTTAACCCACCTCCTCGGAAGGAGCAATCGGGAGAAGTCAGCAAGTCTGTCGATTAGTCTGTGGATTTGCGGGCTTCTACACCGAACCTCTCGGAAGAAGCAGATTTTCCATGCGCCCAGGTGAGTCCTTCCTAACTTGAGAATCTAAATGTGTGATAGGGCCTGACGGCTACGTGCGCACGTTGAAGAACCTCAGTGTTAAAAGACAATGCGACCCCAGTGGGAAACGAATGTCCAGTTTGGAGGCAACAACCGTATGCCCACAGTATTGAGCACTTTGGGTTCACTTAATGGTTATGGCCAGCCGTCAGTTTCAGTTGCCTACCAGAATTTTTCTGCTTCGAAAGGATCTACTGGCGAACAAATAGAGGGTCCAGAAGGAGCAAATCTGTTCATATACTAAGTACCATAAGAATTCCGTGATGCTGATCTTGTCGCAACGTTTCTTCTATTTGGTACTGTAGTATCGGCAAAAGTCTTAAGCCAGGAACACACTTACCCGATGCTACGCCATGCAACGCTACCCGATGCTACTCGACGGCTTGCCTCGTTTTGGTGGGGTGTGCACATCTATCGGACGCAAGCACACGTCGCGTACGGTCCACAGCATTTATCACAATAATCACTATCACTATCGCAACGCATCTTTTGTTCTTAATGCACTATTTTGAACAAAACCTTGTAATAAATTGTTAGTAAATCTTATGAGCACAACCATCTAATAAATTGTTTGTTAAACTTAATTGTTTTAAATAAAATTACTCCTAACCATCATAATTAAACAATGTTTATAAAAACTAATGCATTTTTGATCTCGTTTAATTTGGTTTACATTAAAATAACATGTTGTAATTAATATAATGACAAAATTACATATACTTAGTTTGAAATAAACTACAAACAATATGAGTGTCCTGTTCTGATGCTACCCGGCATTACAAACTGGTGTAATTTTACGAGCAAAACTATGAAATAAATTGTTAATTAAATTTTATGAGCAAAACTATAAAATAAATTGTTAATTAAATTTTATGAGCAAAACCGTGTAATAAATTGTTCCAATTTTAGTATATTACGCCGATAAATTGTTAGTTAAAATCATTATATCAAAAAATCGTATTCCGATGTTTTAACTAATTTTTTACCAAACCATTAAAATTAATTTTTTAAATAAAAACTAATTAATTTTTAATCACAGTTAATTTGGTTTATATTAAAATTAAAAATATGAGTGTCCGGTTCTTTTGTCTTCGACTGTACTCGATGCGAACCGACGAAAATCTGGACAGTGGGGATCGCAGAGCGTCGGGTAGGTTAGCGTAGCATAGCATCGGGTTGATGTGCACGGGGGTAATGCAACCTTATGGAAAATCGGAGTTTGGATTTGCGTAGCATCGGGTATCGTCGCATGGCGTAGCATCGGGTAAGTGTGTTCCTGGCTTTAAATTGACATAAGTATTAAATTATCTAAGTGTTTCAGGTTAGTCTCTTACGAAAAGCCAATAAGCTTATTGAGAATGTAGGTGTCAAACGCATTAAAGTTCAATTTAAAAGATCAAAATAAGCTTCTGGTCCATGCTATGTTAATCACTTCAAGTAACAATCAGGAAGGAATGTCTAATGTATGTTTCTTCTTGTTGATAAATTTTTAATTGATCACTGTATCTGAATCGTTTGGTTTTAAAAAGCATTCATTCAGATATTTTCAATGATTTCAATGTATTTGGCACATAGAATCGTGATTATAGCTTGTATGAAGCAGAAACGCTTTTAAAATCAATTAAATCTTTTCTTTTAAAGATTAGATTGGTGCTCAGGTCAATCTACAAACGAATTTTTGTAAACGAGCTAAGAACAAAAACAAGTAATATAGAAATAAAAACATATTTATACTTTTGAAAAAAAAAATATTAACAAACCAAAACGTTGACGCAATTTCTATCCACTGGGTGAAATTTTATTAAATTTCCGAAAGATTCTTATCGTTTCTGTTAGGAACTTGTAGTTTTCCTTATATGGGGTATCTCGAAACACTTAAGGCACATGTTATTCCTCGAGGAAAAAAAACCTGTTCCCATAGTAGGCTTACAATTTGTTTCCCAAGGCAATCTCATACCGATCCTTTCATATAAAAACAGATCAATATGAAGGGATTAATGCTTGTTAACAAACAAAACTGGTCCTTAAATCTTTCAGCATTCTCATCGGTTCAATGGTTAACGTAGGATTTGTTACGGGTTAAGGCAGATGATGAGTCCAATAAATGGATATTTCCTTTTTTATACGTTGCCTTATTTCAGGCCAAGCGTAATGCCGTGACTAACTGAAAGTATTTCTGGACGGTCACCAACAAACATTTTTGTGGAGATCCACAGATGGAGTTGTCTTCCCAAATGACATTTTGTTTTTAAAGAGTTAATTATTACATGCATATATAAATATTTCTGTGGGTGTACAAAAAGGATTGAACTCCACACCCACTCCATCATTCATAATTTCTAAAAATTTATTCATTTCCATTTTCATTAATAATACTGTTTAAGATTTGTTAGCGCGCTTTGTAAATCTGGATAGAACTTTGATCTTGATTTTCGTTAGCGACTTGGCCTGAACTCCAGGCGTTGAGCTGGCCCTATTGGCGGATGACAGTGTACTCTGCACGTCATCGTGGAGGGTGAGCGTCAGAGCGAACCGACCGAGCAAGGCAGAGGAGTGGACTGTCCGATAATTCGCGAAGTGGAATAAGACCAAGACTGGAGCCATTCTCTTTACGAAAAACGTCCGACTGTGGCCGAGAAAGTTAAGCTTTGCGGTAAAGAAATAAGCGGGGAACACAGCGTATGCGACGCTACCCGATGCTACCCGACGCCTTGCCACGTTTTGGTAGGGTTGCACATCTACGCGACGTCAAGCGCACGCCACGTACAGTCACACAGCGTGTTCGACAAATCGGTATCACAATCGCAAAGCCTCTTTCGTTCTTAATGCACTATTACAATTAATTAAGGTTTTTAGTTGAAATAAAAAAGTCAATGGCACGAGCGGGATCCGAACCCACGATCTTCGGCTAGATACGCTACTGCTCTACCATTTGAGCTATCGTGACCTCGGTCCACTCGGAGACTAACTTCCCATCTCAACCCCACCTTTTGAATTTTCCCTCCTTTTTGCCATTTTTCGATGCCAATTTTTAATGAATTTAATGCACTATTTTGAGCAAAACCTTGAAATAAATTGTTATTTAAATTTATGATCACAACCGTGTAATACATTGTTAGTTATATTTAATTGTTTTAAATAAAGTTATTCTGGTGTTTCGATAAATTTTCTGCCTAACCATCAAAATTAAATAATTCTTATAAAAACTCATGAATTTTTTATCTCGTTTAATTTGCTTTACATTAAAATAGGCATGTTGCAATTAACATAACGACAAAATTACATATACATAGTTCGAAATGAACTACAAAAAATATGAGTGTCCGGTTCTGACGCTACTTGACGAAAATGGTGTAATTTTATGAGCAAAACCATGTAATAAATTGTTAGTCAAGTTTTATGAACAAAACCATGTAATAAATTGTTAGTTAAATTTTATGAGCAAATCCATGAAATAAATCGTTAGTTAAATTTTACGAAAAAATCCATGAAATAAATCAATCGTTAGTTAAATTTTATGAGAAAATCCTTGAAATAAATCGTTAGTTAAATTTTATGAGCGCATCCATGAAATAAATTGTTAGTTAAATTTTATGAACAAAATCGTGTAATAAATGTTAGTTAAATTCGTTCTATCAATAAATGGTATTCCGGTGTTTTGATCAATTTTCTGCCAAATCATTCAAATTAATTTTTTAAAATAAAAACACCAATTTGTGATCTCGCTTAATTTGGTTTATATTAAAATAATTATGTTGTAATTAATATAACGACAATAATATATATAGTTTGAAATAAAAATATGAGTGTCCGGTTCTTTTGTCTTCGATTGTACTCGATGCTACCCGACGAAAATCTAGGCAGTGGGGATCGCATAGCAAGAGTAGGGTAGCGTTGCGTGGCATCGGGCAGATGTGCACGGGGGTAATACAGTCTTATGGAAAATTGAACTTTGGTTTTGCGTCGGGTAGTATCGGGTAGCGTCGCATAGCGTTGCATGGGTGTGTTCCCCGCTATAAACTGGCGTTCGGCCGGACTCCAAGCTAACGTTCGCAACTAATACAAACGAGCTAATCCAAAAAGGAAAGAAATATCCAAAATAAAATCCTCATTTATAAAACCATAGTTAAGCCTGAACTTACAAATGCTTGTGCTGATTGTGGCTTTCCCTGCAACACAAATTATGTAAAGCTGCAAAGAACTTAAGTTTCTACGATTATGCACGAATAGGCCGTTAGCAACCAAAATAGAACAGCTTCAGGCAAATTCAGGACTGTTATATCTCCGAACCTATATTCACACAAACTGATACCAATTTTTAGTAATTTGTGAATTTAGCACGATAGGCCTTGTAAAAGGCATCGGACGTATACGTTCTCAAAATATCAGGACCATACATAAAATGCTGTTGGACCTCGCTGAGAGGCTTAAAAAGCCTAAAGCCTACTTTAATTACATTTATTTATTATTGGAGTTAATTATCTATTTAAGTTTTATGTGCATATTTATTCTTATAAATTTATATATTTATTGACTTAAAGATGTATGTATATTAACTTATTTATTTAGCAATGTAAATTAAAATGTAAGATGTGGAGGTTTTTTAATTATAAATGTTCTCCTGACGCTACCGAACACTGATAAAAGCAGCTTAGCCAATCATGCAGGAGTGAAAAAATGAACTGGGGTACTGTGCTAAAGTATTGTACATTACAATGTTATCTGTAAATTTAAAGACATAAATTTAATACAATTTGTATATTTTCATATCATGAGATAAAACTGTGGGGCCGGGGACTAGGTTTCGCCGAGCGGATGTTTTAATTTGAGCTGATCTATGTCAGTGTGTAAGCAGTTTTAATTTTCGCTCCCCTCACAGTTTAATTACTGCTCTTTGTTTTATCGTTGGTGGGATGAGTGAGACCCTGGGTCCCGGAGGCTTTTATTTATTTTTAAACAACTTTCCTTGTAATGGAATTTCCGGCTGTTCTATTCCTACTGTAAGGGTTATCGACAAACTCGTACGAGCTCAATTCTATGACAATTGTCGGATACGCAAGGGTCGTTGAACCAAATCGATGACAAAGTCACGAATTGTCGATTCCGACTTAGTAATGAAAGCCGGATCGGTTGATAAGATTATAAAAAAACGGAACACGCAACTTGTCCGTGCTAGGTCATACCTGTTTGTAAACAAACCTATACAAGTACGAATTTTGGGGAGACGAGGTGAAGATGATGCGACAGCGAGATGAAGCGGACGCAAAGTAACAGGGACATTCTACAATTACAATTAGTCCTCAAATCGACCTAGTGAGTATTTAGTATAATCAGAAACCTTTCTTGATTATTAATAGTTTCTGTAAATAAAGGTAGATTTAAATTAATTCTTTTTATATAAGTATTTAAGGTATTGGTTGAGATAAAAAATTCAGTGTCACAAGCGGGATTCGAACCCACGACCTTCGGCTTAATACGCCGCTGCTCTACCACTTGAGCAATTGTGACGTCGATCCACTCGAACACCAACTTCCCATTTCAACCTCACCAAGGCGTATTTAGCCGAAGGTCGTGAGTTCGAATCCCGCTTGACACTGAATTTTTAATCTCAACCAATATCTTAAATACAGATTAATTAATTGAAAGATGTCATTTGGTCAAGCGGACCACGAAAATTAGTGAATTTTTATATAATGTTTTGGTTGAAATGAAAAAGTTAGTGCCAGGAGCGGGATTCTAACCCACGAACTTCGGCTAAATACGCCGCTGCTCTACCACTTGAGCTATCGTGACGTCGATCCACTCGGACACTAACTTCCCATCTCAACCTCACCATGGTATATTTAGCCAAAGGTCGTGGGTTAGAATCCCACTCCTGGCACTAACTTTTTCATTTCAACCAAAACCTTATATAAAAACCTTATACGCCGCTGCTCTACCACTTGAGCTATCGTAACGTCGATCCACTCGAAAATTAGTGAATTTTTATATAATGTTTTGGTTGAAATGAAAAAGTTAGTGCCAGGAGCGGGATTCTAACCCACGAACTTCGGCTAAATACGCCGCTGCTCTACCACTTGAGCTATCGTGACGTCGATCCACTCGGACACTAAATTCCCATCTCAACCTCACCATGGTGTATTTAGCCAAAGGTCGTGGGTTAGAATCCCGCTCCTGGCACTAACTTTTTCATTTCAACCAAAACCTTATATAAAAACCTTATACGCCGCTGCTCTACCCACTTGAGCTATCAAAAATGAACTGATTTTCTTTATTTTTAATCTAAAGAGTGTAAAATGATTAGTAACACAATACAAATGTAAACAACAGTTATTAACGTTGCGTTTACGTTTGATTTCGACTATTAATCTTTATACCTTGTTATTATGGAAAATAAGTAAATAAATTCAAATGTCCCGTTTTTTATATTTGAGTGTATTTTCTGAACAACGACAAACAATTACAACGATTAAAAAAGATATATTTGATAATAAATATACTACAACATAGAATCGAGATTCCCAACTTCAAATATTTAGAAATTAGTCTTGGCATTAAAGCATGTGAAGTCCACCCACTAGCAATAAAGCACACTTGCCGTTATTAGATGATAGTACGTAAAGTACTAATGATGAAAATCATATGTATTTGAAATGGTTTTTCGCTTGAGGAAGTGTAATAAAACATGCAAAAACAAAGATGTAAATCTTAAGAATAGTTAAATTAAGATTAGCAAACAAAATTGTCTTTGGGGAGAACACACACCGATCCGAATAACTCCGACATAAGGTTATTTATCTACTAGTTAACACCCACAATAACTTGAAATAAAAAATGAACAAGCTTGAAGCAAAAAGATCTTTTGTAGGAAAAAAAACTTTTTTCCTTTTTCCACCATATTTTCGCGGCCAATTTACATGGGGGGTCCAGAATTTATCTGCGGCCTTATTCGTTGTTTTTAGTACCTGAAAAACAAATTCGCCCAGGAAAGCTAGATGTTACCATTCAGACACGGCCACCCTGCTACATAATTCAGCGACTGTGGACTGGGCGGGTACCCCTCAGGCGGCAGTACATCGAAATTATTGGCATCAAGGGGTTGAAGAAGTTTGTCTGGAAATTTGGAAAAATAGAGACCAAACAGCCATGACGACACTTACGCGTACTATTGACTTTGGATATGATCTTCGTAAATAAAGTATCTCTCTCTCAAATTACATATAACCAGGTCAAGAACACACACAATTTTTTTTCAGTACAACAACTATTTCCATTCGGTAAAATGCAACAATGAGAGGAAATAGGAGGAGAAAATACCCATTGGTAGTACTCCAGTGATGCTAACATGTCTGTGTCTTGACTGAATGCTTCAGTCAATATCACTTTCATTGTCAATTCGTAGATCTCGTGGCCATCGTTTCTTCAGTTGGCGAAGAGGGTTCGAGGGAATTTGTCGGGATCCCAGTTTTTGGATGTACTATATGGAGGTGGGTTTTGTGACATTTTTGATAATGGGAGCGCATTCCGTACTGAACGAATGGAATTTTTAAGTCTGTACGTTAATTTGTCTGAAACATAAAAGGAGCATGAAGGATTTTTCGTAAGATTAAAAAATGGGCAGTTTGGGCACTGTAACCTTTGGCTGAACCCCGGTCTGACTTCCAGTCCGTAAGGCCATAACGACTTAACTGTGGTGTTGTAAAGCAGCCTTTTATTTCTGAGAGGTAAGTAAGAACGTTTGTCAAGAGCCCTGTATCACCTCATAACTTCTTGACGTTTCAGTCCTGTTTGAGAATTCCACGTTAAGCAAATTGCCCGCAGTTTGGAAGGTAATATTATTTAGATAGACTGAGAGGAGATCTTTACGGAGAGTGAAGGTATTGTAGGTGGATTTATCTGTGTTTTTATTCTTGTATTTTCACACCAAGACTCTAGTGGTGTGAGGTGTTGTTGAAAGTTTCAATTGGAAATTACAAGATCTTACTAGAGAGGATCGCAGCATCATCTGAAAATGTTAGTGTGGTGGTTTGAGGTGTGATGGAATGTCAGCTGTATAAACCTGGTATAGTTTGGGAGCCAGAACGCTATCCTGAGGAACCCCAGTATGGATAGAGAAAATATTCTGAATGCCTGTGTAATTGGCTTCAATTATTCGAAAAAAACGGTCAGTGAAATAACGGTGCAGTTGATGAGATAGCAGGTTAAGGTAGGATGCCCTTAAGTGTGAACAGGGGTGCCAAACTCAAAATCAAAAGCTTGGCTTACATCAATAAAAGCCCCAGAACTGCCCCAGGAGAAATAGTGTCTACCGTACGATGCCTCTGCTTGTTAAAAATCAAAAGTGTTAAATATTTTACTCTAAAGAAGAAATGGTGGTAAATTGAAACCTTTTTATGTAGTATTACAGGCAAAAGAATATAAATTTATGGCTGTGTGATGGAAAAGTCTTACCGAAGAATCCCGCTTAAAGTGCTTGGGGAAAGTGGAGGGAATAAATCACGCTTAAAATTGGGTGTCGCACTGGGGTCTTGTTTATTGGCCAAGTTTTTTCATTTTTTAAATTAAAAACAGCACATTTCGGTTGATTCATGCTATTTCACATTTGTCCCATTTTTATTTTTAAAATGAGTAAATTTGAAAAGTGTGTATTTTCTCAGCAATGATATTGGCGGAAAAATATTAATTTTCACCCATCATGATTACACGTCCAAGCGATATATAATTAAAAAATATAAATTCGTTTTGGAAATTATTCGTTTAAAAATAGAACCTCAAATATTTTTCCTTTGTGTCGCCCAATCGCAGTGTAGGTGAGGGAAGGAGTCTAGACTGGCCAAATTAGCCCCCAGGAGGGTCGTAAACTCACCCCGGAAAACCGTTATTACCGCCCGTAAACCAGGAGCCCTCCAGGTTCCAGCACATTAGAATCATACATACGGAATTAACCCGATTCATACCAGGTGAATCGACATGATTTATTACAAGGGAGGCTAATTCCGGTTTTCGTTTTATTTCATTTCCATCCGCCCCTCGAACAATTACGAGTGTCTACAATTAAAAAAAAAGGGAAACATTTATTTCCAGACTTATCCCTTTTTTCATTGAGAGAAATGGTATCATAAACATTTTGGATTTTAACATTTACAAAAAATTACACTATGATTTAAAAAAAAACTGATTTATGTTGCCAAATTAATAACAAATATACAATAAATAAGTAAACTATAATTTATATAGAATATTACTTAGGAGAGAAATAATTGTATTAGAAGACATTGTTTCTCTTTTTGGATGAAATAATTTTAAGTTGATGGCCATCCTTGTGGAAAGAGGGATCTCAGGCGTTCTACTTGTCCTCCGCATCTTGGACTTGACCTCTTCATTGTTTGTTTCTAGTAGATCTTGTACCTGTGAGGATACTATTCAATCACTCTGTTAACTGTCAAAATTTGGGTTATTAGAAATCTGGAAGGACCTAAGTAAACGTCGATCCTCTGATCTATATTTGGAAAATATTCATGGGTGAATCTACCTTTGTAACTATTTTCCCATCTAATTTGCAAATTGCTCAACATTTTGATTTAATCTATTAGGTTTCGTGGTCCGATTGACCACATAAATTCTTTTCAATTAATTAATCTTTAAGTAAGCTATTGGTTGAGATAAAAAAGTCAGTGTCACGAGCGGGATTCGAACCCACGACCTTCGGCTAAATACGCCGCTGCTCAAGTGGAAGAGCAGTGGCGTGTTTAGCCGAAGGTCGTGGGTTCGAATCCCGCTCGTGACACTGACTTTTTTATCTCTACAAATACCTTACATAAAGATTAATTAATTGAAAAGGATTTTGATTTAAGGAAAACTTTCATTGTTCTAAGTGTCGTTTCTGAACCATTCCTTCTTTTGCTAAATTATCATGTCTGATTTCCCAGACTCTCTTTTTTTGGTATAGCGTCACTTGTGCTCTTAACTTTAAATTGACTGGCGCTGCTACTGGAGCGCCATTGTTGACGCTGTTTTATACATTTTAGCTGTTTTCAGCAATGCTATTTTTTTTGGCTTTGTATATATANATATATATATATACTGCTCAAAAATGAATAGGAATAATGCCAATTTTGTAGTATTTACATTCCCTAGATTTTTTATTATAAATTGCATTAAAATTTGTTAGAAATTATTGTTTTTACTGAAGGAAAATTTAATTAAAGGATTTTGAAAAATAACAAAATAAAAGGTTTTAATTACATAATTTTGTTTATTGGACACGATAATTTTTTAAACAATTAATACCGTGTTTAATACCCTATCTTAGCTAAAACCTCTGTGCACCTGTTAGGTATAGGTTGTCACTAATTTCATAAGGAATTTCACTCCAAAGACATTGCAACGCGCACTCAGTTCTTTCAGGTCAACTGGCTGCGGGTGATGATCGAAAATCATTCTGATCGGTGGGTAACTCACAGGTTTTCTAAACATCGATGAACAACTGCCTCTATGAGGTCTGGCATTGTCATCCACAAAACTGAAATCCCTGCCAATGAGATCCCTTGAGGAACGTATTCCTCTTTCTTGGACATAACGGACTGCGGCGAGGTTGCATTCAATGCTGCATTCTTCTGAGTTGCAGGTTGCTGTTGCTGCAGGCCGTCTCAAAGGGGCATAAGTTGTGAGGCCAATGTTGATAAAAGGCCTTGCCAAAACATCTTGTACTTCATTTAGGGATTTTTAGCGGGCACTATGGAAAGGGTTCCGTCGTGCAGCAATGAAAATATTTCCGTCCTTCCTTAGCGTCGCAATGCGCTGAGATCCACTACCAGGCCAACTGCCTCTGCGATATCAACTTGATGGCGACCTTGATGACTTATTCTCACAATCATATTGCAAACTGTCTTTAAATGGTTAAAGAGAATACTACTGAATTAAAATGAGAAAACACGAGAAAAGGTGTATGCTTACAAAACGTGTAATCTACATGTATACTATTCTTAAGAAAATCCGTGATTAAAAATGAGGTTTAACATTTGTTTTTTTTGTTTGTATTTTTTAATTTGTTTTATCCAACTAATAAGAACATATCGGTTAATTTAATTAAAATTATTATAATAAGAATAAATTACAAATATCCCTATTCATTTTCGAGCAGATTATTTGTGACCTACTATTTAGAAAGAGTAGTATTTAGTGACTGTTAATTAATGACTATTTAGAGTAGGAAACCGAGCAGCTCTATATGAGGCTGTAGGGAGATAAACGCTTTTGTAAAATGTTGACTATGTTTTTTTTAGGTCTTGTAACCCATTTTGCTTTACCGATTCTCCATAACCTTGCATACGTCCAGCTAATTAATTTCCTCACCTTTCGCATATGTTGTTTTTTACCCAACACTACTCGCAATCTTTTCGTTCCAATTGATTCGATTTCCTTCGACTCGGATATGGGGAGTATTAATTGGCATTTTTTGGTTTGATTGGTTTGATTACACCATTCAGATATTAAATTAGAGGTCTCTTCTGCCGTTTCTATTAACCTTTGTCTTGTGTCCTCCTCAATATTTATGCTGGTAATCACATTTTATGCCTCTTTCGATCTATAGTTTTAAGAACCATCGAAAACTAGGTCCCAGCACAGGTCCATGCGGACAACCTCCTGACTCGGATGTGCTGTGTTGACATTTCTTTCCTTGAAATAGCTTGTCTCGGGCCGCCTTTTCCGTTCAATTTCCTAAGTAGGGTTATCCACCCAGCTGAGTAAAACGCGCATTGGATATCGAAAAATATAGCTGATATCACTATTTTTTGATCAATTACAAATTTTTAATAGTGCATTCTCTCTTGAACTTTTTTTGTTCCAAACTAGTACTCCGAAAGTCTTCTTTCGATATGTGCTGAATTTTTTTATAATAATTAATTTATCCGACAATTTGTCTAATATTGGCAACATGTAGCTCTGTATGAGTTTGGGATATCTGTAGGTCTACCTCCCGGTTTCAACAGAAGTTTTACCATTGCTAATTTCCCCACTTTGGGGAAGTATCTGAGTTTCAGACACCTGTTAAAGGTTTTAAGTGTCGGCATAAGGCTTTTACTTTGTTCCTTGTTGGCTATTTAAGGATATTATGGCCTTTATCATATCTTCTTCTGTCCATATTGTGGATTGTCATGTGTTCATTATTAATTTCAGATTTCTTTTTTTATTTTTTTTATTGTTAGCTGTACAAAAAATTACACATTTAACAATATGTTGTTGGTGAAAGATCTGTTACCAGATCTCCGGCGGGGGGTTGGAGGTCACCGTCTTTTGACGTTGAAAAGAGGGGCTATTGGATTGTTGTAGGAGAAGTGCTTGGAGAGGAAGTTGTGAAATCGTATTTGGATCATGTCTGTCACGAATGGGATGTCTAGGTCTTTATGGATGGTTTGGTTGGTGTCATAGAAGGGAGGGTTGAGGATGTGACGGAGGACTTTTGATTGAAAGGATTGGATTCTTTGGATGTTAGGTAGTGTGACTGAACCCCAGAGCTCGACTCCGTAAGTCCAAATTGGTCTAATTAGTGTCTTCTACACTGTTAGCTCGTTGAATGTATTCGTTGTGGATTTGGGTCGAAGTTGGCGTCTGAATTGTCCGTTCGTCGTTTCAGTTGTTTTCTTTTTTGTTTTACGTGCATGTTCCATGTAAGCCTGTTGTAGCGGATTTGGTTGGTTGGGGGGATTACCTTACTGTATGTATACTGGCGGGCAGATATGTCTTAGTGTGAACGTCACGTGCAGGCTTTTTAGTTCATTTTGCTTGATGCGCCACCGTCTGAGTGATGGGTTGCTGAAAGTATAGAATCAGGATGTGGTAGAGGATTGCGGTATCGTCCACGAAGGTTTTGATGTGGATTTTTGGGTGGGTAGGTATTTCAGCAAAGTAGACTGTGTAGAAGATTTCAGGATGCTCCCTTGGGGAACGCCGGCCTTGATGGGCTTGATTTCTGAAAATACAGATTTCTTAAAGCACCTTTCCAGCGAAAATTGAATTTTATAATACCAAAAATTACCCGTTTATAAGCTTCTGTTCTAAAATGTATTCCATTTAACTGACTTTAATTTGACCTGGATCATCAGGAATGTAACTAAATTAAGCAAAAATCGGAAACACAGAATGAATTTGAACAAATCCAAAAGTAACTTAATTAATAGCAAATACGCAAAAATGTACGAAAATTTTAAAATAAGTACGGAGGATTATTATTTTTTTTTAATACACTCCAAGCTAAGCAAATATTCTTGTTTTAACATTACTTTATATTTTTATTATTGAAGAAACGACTAAACAATGCTGCTCTTTTCTTTGAACAATCTTTAAAATTTTCTATTTTTGTTTTCCAAAAAGGAGTTTTCGATTTATAAATTGTATAGTTTATTTTTTAGTCATGTTGTGCTTATACATATTCGCTTTGTTGTATAATACTGAGTTTGCAAATTACAGTCTTTTTGGTCTATTTGTATTCAGTTTGGAAGTATTAAAAAGAAAATAAATGTTCCTAACTTGTATTACTTCCCGAAGATTTTTTCTAAACTGAATCCTTATCTTTTCGCACTTTTTTCTGTCATGACAAAACAAAAATAAACGATTTATTCAAATATTTTGTTCATATAAGAACAGAACTGTAAAAACCACAATTGCTATAGTTATGTTACAACTAACATAATGAGGAACGATCAAACTGAGGATAACGTGTCAAAAACGAGCGGACTTTTCCCTTATCCCGACAAAACAAAAATAACTCTTCTAACATCCTAACATTCTGAAGGACATCGCTACTACTGAAAAGATATTAGCATCTACGATCAAACAGAGAAAATTTTTGTTAAAATTCACGCAAAACAAGGCCCTGAAGATGATATAAATAAAGGTCGAAACGTTGGCACAATAAAGATGTTTTTCTAGACATTCATCACACAAGACGGCATCTCACGATCTCCAAATGATCTTCTAACATAGTTCAAGCAAAACTTGAAAAACCTACTGTCGTCCATGGCTTTTTCCTTTTCGCAATTATATATTTTTTAAGTTAAGAAAAAATATTTACACATCTTTCTCAAAGTACGCGAAAGGGGGTTGTAGGATTTGATTAAAGTAAATAAATATATCCTTTTATGATGTGATAATTATAAAAACAGGGGCCGAAATAAATCAAAGGGGCTTTCTGCACATATAAAATTGATCGGTAGCCAAAATTAAATGTCTCCGTGGAGGGAAAATGGGATGAGGGTCCGGGCTGAGTTTATAATTGGGAAGTAAAAGGGATGCCCCGTTACATCAAAGACCTTTTCCATCGGAACCTCTCCCTTATCAAAGCTCCTCCAAGCTGCCTCACCCGGCTTAATTATTACTGAAATAGGTGAATTATTAAAGTGATACAATTTAAACTCCTTCCTTTCCGTCTCCAACGTTAAAAGGTAATTCCTAACACGCGTTTCCATTAATTACTGTTTAATTATTTGTTTCTGTGATCATCTGTCACATGAATTAGTAGAACACTTTCTAACTCAATATCTAAAATCCATAGATTCAATGAAGATGTGCTATTTTTATTGTTTTCTGAACAAGTAGGTTATTCTGAAACCTACGTCACACCAGACCGCATCTCACGATTTCTGAATAATCATAGACTAACGGTCACTAATCACCACACATTTCTATGTAAGCTCTTGAAATTTTATAATTCTTGGAAAATTAAATTCTCAATTAAAGACGAGCGAGACACCCCACAATGTTTGAAGCCCTAAAAGATGAACATAGAGTTGCGTTTTTACAGATGGGTCCAAAACGGCAGAGTCTGAACACGGCGGAACTAAACGCGATACCCCTCGCGCTGAGCATGATCAAAAATAAAAACCACAACTCTTTTTTATTATGGACCGACTCGCTCAGTAAGGTCCAGAATCGAGCTGCTGTAGGCCCTCTTATACAAAAGATAAAGGACCGGTTAAAACAGTTCGACACAGATGGAAAACGTCGTACTGGGATGGGTTCCCGGCCACATAGGGATAGCCGGGAAAGAAGAAGAAGTCTTGTCAGACCCATGAGGATCTTTAACGAAGAAGAGAACACCAGGAAGATTTTACATGCATGGATTAGTCACATCTCTTGGCTAGCGAGGTGGTGCAAGTTCAGAAGTGCCTTAAAAAGGGCACAATGTGCCTTGAAAAAAGCAGTTTTGTGGTTTCCAGTATGACCTTTCAGCCGTGCCTTTCACCACCCCCAGGGAGAAAGAGAAGGCATTCTATCGCCGGCTACGGTCGGCCGGTACCCTCCAGCTAAGATACAACTTGTTTGCAAACTACGACTACCACGAGTCCAACCTCAATTAGCAGAGCCGCTTGGATACTCCACTGCCGTGGTTCTGTATTATTTTTAAGGTGGGACTGATCGCCCACCCGGGAGTTCGTACGAACCGCCACTGATGCACCCGTTGCCTGAGGGGTGCGGGTTAAGTAACACAGGAAGCCTTTGCCAAAGCAGAGGGGGGTTAGAAAAAGAAAGGAAAGGAAGGGTATATGAAGGTAAGGAGGGAAATTTGCCTCCATGCACCAGGGTTGATGGTCGGACTTTGCCTGGGCCCACAAGGAAGGTGTTCCTGTGGGTAGAGACAGGGCGGTCATGAGGTTCCCAAATGCTCGGTCGTCCTTAAAAGGACAATGAGGATCTTTAACATTGAAGACGCCGGACGGCCCACGATACTCCCAACTTTACGTCCTGCTATGAATTTCGAATACAATTAAAGGAGAATGGAAAAACCGCTGAGTTGGTAAAAATAGGCCATACTAACATAACTACGCATAGATCATAAAGAGTAACTCACGGGCACTTTCTGGCCGTACAGTTATGTTGTAGTGTTTGTGTTGTGTCAGTTGTTTTTATGATATATATTATAGTGAAAAGAAGGGAGGTTTATCCCTGCCCCGAGGAATATCGAGTACTCCTGGGTGAGTGTAAGACGTCTGGAGAGTAAAAGTAAGTTATTAACGACAATGGAATGGGTTGGGTCAAATTCAGGGTAGCTGATATCTGGTCCTGCTCCTGACCTTCCTTTGATGAGGGCCGTGTCAATTTTCATTTCGGTCAAGGTTCCTTGGCAGCAGAAAAAAAGTCCAGAGGCGACGGTGACAAACTAACGACCACGGGTTGTACTAGCCGAGAATCTGACTTAACCACTCTTACCGCGGTCTCCAGTGTCAATTTACGGAAATGAATGTAATTTATTAGCGTGAAAAGAAGGGCTTCCTGCCCCGAGGAATAGACTATTCTGGGGGAGTAAATATTACCAGACTTATCTGTTTCTACAGAGTGGTGATTCTACATATGTATTGTGTGTTTTGTATTTAGTTCTATAGTTTACAACCTGTGGAACAAATGAAACTCTATCATTTTAGGATATCGACTTAATTTTGATATAAAATCAGAGAATCACTACCCAGATCGAGACGCTCAACTGGTTGCAGGTTGAAAAATACGCGTGAAAGAACAGAAAAAGAAGTAAAAATATCAGAGGGCCGAAAAACGAGCTGTCTGTTATTGAAATTTATTAGAGATCTCCATAAATAGCCATTATGAGGTGGGCGAAGAAGTAAGAGAACCGACCTACAGACATATGAAAGGGCGTTAATTTAATTACAACCAATCATAAAATGATAAATGGTAAGTGGGGAAGAACATAAAAATTTCTTAATGAGCATTACACAGTTACCATGAAGCTTTCTAGAGTCAAATCCATTTATATAAGTTTTTTTTAAATATACAAACAATCCAAGGCGTATGAGGTTCTTCGGTCTGTTCACTTTTTAATTCTGATTATTGGGATTTGACATGTTTCTGCCTGGCTTAGACTAGATTCCAAAATGCAGGGAGATAGAGGAAGGTTCACGTTTTTTCTCAGTGCAACAGCAGAGGTTATATAAACCCTCGGGGTGCCGGTGTTTTTGGAAAAAAAGCCCATTTGTAATCGGGTTCGAATGCAGGGCCGCTGGGTTCGAACCCGGGATCTTTACCTTACAGTGATTAGCGCCGTGTCACCGTCTAAACCTTTGAGGCCACCGACGCCCCCTCGGAAATATTATTAACTAATTTCGTGTAATAAGAGATTTCGTAAACAGAAAAACAATATTATTTCAGTCCTTAGTATTTTAAATATTCAAAATGCAGATTTTAATTAAAATAACTTCTTATATTAGGAAGATGAGTTGTATTTTAATTCTCAAATTTTATTAAATCCATTATATTTCGTGGTCCGATTGACCAAATAACTTCTTTTAATTAATTAATCTTTGGGTAAGGTATTGTTTCAAATAAAAAAGCTAGTGTCACAAGCGGGATTCGAACCCACTACTTTCGGCTAAATATTCCGGTGCTCTACCACTTGAGCTATCGTGACTTCGATCCACTCGGACACCGACTTCCCATCTTAACCTACAACCTTTCGAATTGTCCCTCCTTTTTGCCATTTTTCAATGCCTGCCATTCATTTCAGTCTAAGCCAGGTCAGCGTAGTTAGCCGAAGGTCGTGGGTTCGAATCCCGTTTCTGGCACTAGCGTTTTCATTTCAACCTTCATAAACCTTACACAAAAAGATTAGTGATAATAATAATAATGCTTTATTGTACTTAAGAAAAAAAAGATAATTGTGATTTCAAAGCATTTAAGGACATGGATCTTGAATACATCTGCCACACATAAAAAGATTAATTAATTGAAAGAAGTAATTTGTTCAATAGACCATTAAATATAATGTTAGTCGAATAATACAGACACTAAATTTTTTATAAAATGACAGATGTAAGATGAAAATTGAAACCAAATTTTTTGGTCAATTATCCAAGAGTGGATACACCCTCAAGTAAATGAACGTTCATTTTTGAACCAAAACTACGCCACCGACCATTCCATCACAAAAAATTCTTGTGGTCACCATCACATAAAATTACCATATTGAAGCATTACGTCCTACAAATATCAGGTATAATGTGAATTTGAAAAAAAATAAACTTTCGAGAAATATATCCCCTTCATAAGGACATTGAAACTTTTTCTAATAATTTACACGGTTAAAAAATGTAAAAATCTACTCACAATATCAAAAATTGTGACTTCAACAACAATGAATTTATAAGTTTAGCTTAATAGAATAAACGAGGTCTGCCACCCGTCCACAATACTAAGCTAAACTATGTGTTTACCAGAAAAATAATTAATCAATTGAAATAATTACTTTTCACCTAATTAATATTTAATTAAGGTATTGGTTGAGATGAAAAAGTCAGTGTCACAAGCGGGATTCGAACCCACGACCTTCGGAGCTAAATACGGCGCAGCTCTACCACTTGAGCTATCGTGACTTCGATCCTCTCGGACACCGACCTCCCATCTCAAACTTCTTTTCGAATTTTCTCTCCTTTTTCCATTTTTCTTAAATTTTATGTTCAAGCCTACGATTTTATGCAATATATTTAGTCAATAAAACAGTAATGAAAAAATAAACCTATGATAAATTGTAAGTTTTATTTATTTATGATACAATTGGTGTGTTTACGAGTAGAAACTGCCAGCACGTTTGGCTTCTGTAGTCAGAAAACAAATATAATGTAGTAGTAGAACTTATATATTATGCAACAAACCTTGTTGGACCTGGAACCGGCTTGCAGAAAAGATTCTACTGTTCGTTGACGATTTTTCAACTTAAAATGAGGAAGCTGTTGAGAGGTTAGACGATTAGATAAAAATTTATTAATTAAAGGGATAAAAATGTAACTCACGATAGTCCACGATGATTGTCAGTCGAGCATAACCATATTTGAGAATTTGACGGAGCTAAAACATATGTATTTATGAAAATGAAAATATAATCCGAAAAAAGTCGTATTTACTTGTTTCTTATTTGCGATAGGAGGGATTTGACAAGTTCGATGTCTTTTTTCCGTTTTTCCACGTCGTCCTTGGCGATTCTGAGCTGGTTGGAAAGCTCCTTGATTTCGCTCCTCAGTTCGACGCTTTCGAAGATCTTTCTGTCATCAGACATGGGTGGAGTCGTATTACCACCGATGACTTCCCGGGTCTTCAACATGCCTTTATTAACCCGGTTAATCTCATCCTTGAGGCGGTGGATTTCTGCTTCGATCATATCGATCTTTTTGACTTGCATGCTGTTCCTGATCTTCTGGGCCCGGGCCAGTTTCTGGAGTGTACTGTCCTGTCTTTTAGAATCGCCGTACATGGTGCACCGAACGGACATTTCCCGGAGGAGGGCTAAATCCTTGTAAGCGGACGTCGGCGTCGCCTTGTCGGTGTTAATGGAATACCTCGCGTTCTTGACGATCTTGGCCAATCGCTCCAACTGTTCAGTCGCTGATCTGAGCTTTTCGTTCGCTTCCCTAGCCTTCTCTTTGTAGATCTCCTTCTCCATCTCGCACCTGGCCAGTTCCGCCTTCTTTTTCAAGCAGTCGTCCATCAACAGTTTCAGAGCGGCCTTGTCGACATAGACCGAGCTGCTAAACAAACCGCAAGCTGTTTTGTTTGAATCGACGATATTGTCGACCCGATTTTTTATCATCGGAAGGCTGCTCATCTCTTTTATACTCTTGTTGCTTTAACCGTAAAAATGACATGTATTTCTTGCCTGTTGTTCATGTTGTATAAAACACATGTACAGTGTTTCCCTAGAAAAAATTGTTTTGAATGAGCCAAGGAAAGGGCTTTAGGCTGCTTTCCTATTAGCTCTTAACCGGGAACATTTTTTGCCACGATCATCTCGTGTAAGTCATAACTGGTCATTATCAAAATTATGGCCTAATGCATAAGAAAAATGCAAGTCCATTTTGAAATAATGAATATTCTTTCCAAAAACAATTCTATATTATTTAATAGCATTATGTACATAGTTACAAAAGCAAATGTTTAAAAACATCGACCAAATAACAAGCAAAAATTTTTGTTCTTCATAAGCGGACGACTAACTTCAAGTTTGATCAGGTGATATTGAGTGGTAACAATAAAACTGAAATTTTTTAATCCCAATAATTTTTTTTAAAATTATTACAGGCACTTTCGGTTAGTATCCACCTAAAAAATTTACGACCTACTAAGTATGAATAATGGGTTTTGATGATAGATAGATGAGATTAATGATAGATGTTAGGTCGAAAATATAGTCACATTTTCATTCACGATCTTACTGGACATTTCTCTTTTCGAGTTAACACGAGATAACATCTTACAAACATCGTGAATACGCCTGTTATATTCACATGCAAGACAATCGTGTATGCAGATTGGAGTGATCGGATAAAACGACTTTTGGGGGAACCCGTCTTCACAAGATTCCTTCACTTTCACTTTTCAACAAAAGATTGTGATACCTATCACTACTCCGAACCTCATGGCAGTAGTATGCGTCACCTTTCGTGAAGTCTGCTAGTGTCCCTCAATTAAAACACTCCAAGTCCACCAAAATCGAGTTCTGCGGATTATTGGATTATATTCGGAACTCTGTAGTTTATCGTGATCTGAACACATCAGAGGTCGCCGAAGTAGTGAAAGAAGCATATGTCCAATTGTATCAACGCATAACTGAGCACCAGAGAACCATCTTCACTGATTTTTGTGTGGTGTTTAGTCACAGTTGGCCAATGATTATTTGGAGATCGAGAGGTGCGGTCTGGTGTGATGTAGGTTTTAGAAAAACATTTTCTTTATCGTGCCAACGTTTCGATCTTTATTGAGATCATCTTCAGGGCTCAAAGTGTTTGTTTTCCGTGTAGAGGTGTCATTCTTGTGAGTCGTGTTGAGAGTGCCCATGTTTTCGTTCTTATCGTTTAGTGACAGTTGGGCATTTGACATTTGATGTAAGACTAACTTGGATTACACTCACACACGATTAAAAAACAGACACATAACGAACGATTTAAAATGCTTTATTACCTACTCAACCGACAATAAAAATAACCATTAAAATCAAAACGTTCGACATACACATACCTACTCAAACCCATATGGATGTACGGGTGCAAAGTTTACGGATCGACCAAATATTCCAATATTGAAATTCAATCCAAAATTTTAAAACTGTTTCAGTCCTTTTTTATGTAATCAATAATGATACACTTGATAGAGATATTCACATGCCAACTATTTTTTGATCCATCAAAATATATTACAGACATTTTCATAGTAAACTACAAAATCACACTAACACAAATACGATCATTCCCCAACATTACCATGCAAGCGATTAAAAGAATATGTATAAGAGACCACTCAAATGATTAATATGATTTTATTAATCCAGAGAGGCTGCCAATGGGTAGCTTTCTCTATAACGCCCGTAATGTCATAATCATAAATTGAAATCCAATCTTCTGGTTGTGCATAATTCACGTACATTTGGAGAGGAAATCAATGAAGTAATAAAAACATGTGTCTTAATTAAACAGCTTTTATCAGTTAAATTCACTTAATTTATACCAGCATTGCCATGTCTGACGGGAAAATTTCCCAATATTTTTACAATGTTTTTTATTGTTCAATAAACTGTGTTTTTGAATCGATCTAGCCTAGAAAACTTTAAGACGAAACTCTACAAGAATAGAACACGCAGGGGCGTCAGTACCCGCAACGGTTTAGGCGTTGACACGGCATTGATAATGTAAGGTAAAGGTTCGGGGTTCGAATCCAGCGGCCCTGCATTGGAACCCGACATACAAATGGGCTTTTTTTCAAAAACACCGGCACCCTGAGGGTTGATATATATTAAAAAAAAAGGAAAAATTCTCTGCTGTTGCGAGAATCCTCGTAAAAAAACAATAGGACACTCGGTCGTAAAGTAAAGTGAAACAACTTTTGCACTGGAATTGCACGTAGAGCAAGTTTCATTGAGGTTTCCCCTTCTCCAGGGTTGTGAGTTCAAATACATTTGTTCAAATACATTGAGTTCAGACGATCTATCTATCGTCGTGTTAGTTGGGTCGAAGATCGCCAAGGAGAGATCCATCTCTTCGTAGTATGATTAAACTCGATGCTCCCCTTTATTTAAACAATCTTCCCTGTGTGCTACTCTAGCTTTGTTCAGAAGTTTCTTTGAAAACTCTGCCCAGTCACTTATGATCTCTCATGAAACGGATAAACCACATCCCAGATCCTTGGCTTAAAATTCCAATGGTCAAGCCTGGTCAAGCCATATACTTCGCACGGAAGTTACTTTATATTTTTCATTTTTTGCCAAACTGTATATGACTTATGACCAAAGCTTCTACATTTAAAACATCTGCTCAATTTGGCTATAGTGCCGTAAAACGTGTAGGACGACAGATAACATTTTCATTTAAACTCCTGTCAAGTGGAAACTAATCGAATTTATCACGAAAGGTCCATATAGTCATCCCCAATCACTTACTACTCTTCTCCTTTGGCCGAGGGGTATTCTTCGGGAAAAAGCTCCTTTTTCTCGCCCCTTCGTACTTTTCAAACCTCGGTGCGCTAAACTGTTC
The DNA here is from genome assembly GCF_000648675.2 of Cimex lectularius. NCBI lineage: Eukaryota > Metazoa > Arthropoda > Insecta > Hemiptera > Cimicidae > Cimex > Cimex lectularius. Next base: position 1,051,791 of record NW_019394219.1, read on the forward strand.
CCTGCTCGGAAACAAAGGATACGGCGAGGGTGAACCGTGAGAGTGGCAAGCGTTTAAACGGTGATTGCGGCCAATGCGGTTCTTCCTGTCACTTGAGACCCTGCCCTCGGTCAGAACAGGTTCTACAACACACTCCACAGACGTGGCCCCGGACATTTCAAAGTTTACGGAAATGGATTGTTATACTTTCGAATCGCTGTTCATTACGGAAGTTAATTTTCCGGTTGGGTGGAATGACAATTATTATTTTTTACATTTTTGATGGCGGCTGCCAGAATCTGGTCCGTCTAATCTCGCTAAATTCTGGTTGTAAAGTAGTTTATTCTTTGTCTTCATTGTCTCCATATTAATTTCCTTGCTTTCCCTGAAGCATGTAGTGTTCAAACTTATTACAATACAAATAAGCAACTCAATTCAAGATATGCCCTGTACATAAAAACAAATCGAGAAGAAAATTTTTTTGAAATGACCAAATTTATTGGAAGTAATTAAATTTATACTCAACAGAATAATTTTTTACCCCAGTTATTTTTGGTGTTATAAATAAAATAAACTTTTGATGGAACTTTCATTGCTTGATTTTTGTGGCATGTTTCCAGGCAATGTTCATCCTGTTGCGCGGTGAGCTTGATGGAACTTTTCTGTTTGAGTTTTTCCTTGACTTCTCTTCATCTTCAAATTGGCCTACCAAACGTGTGGCTTCCGCATCTGTAAATTATGTTTTCTCATAATGTCTTAATATTACCAAAATTTCAAATAACATCATTTTCTTCATAGAAATTTCAGGTCAATTCGAAATACATGTAATACATTTAGTAAAATATTAAAATGATACCAAAACCAGAAGGACAAAATGTGTTACATTAAGGAATATTTAATAATTAACGTGTGGTGATTAGTGACAGTTAGTCGATGATTATTCGGAAATCGTGAGATGCGGTCTGGTATGACGTAGGTTTCAGAAAAACATTTTCTTTATCGTGCCAACGTTTCGATCTTTATTGAGATCATCTTCAGCGCCTGGGATTTACAAACAGTTTAAATTTAACAAATACATGTAGGATGTGGAAAAAAGGTAAAATTAGAATTAGTAGAAATACTTTGATTGAATATAAAAAATATTTTTTTTTTGGATTGTATAAATTCACTTTTTTTCACATCCTACATGTATTTGTTAAATTTAAACAATGTTTGTAAATCCCAGGCCCTGAAGATGATCTCAATAAAGATCGAAACGTTGGTTCGATAAAGAAAATGTTTTTCTGAAACCTACATCACACCAGACCGCATCTCACGATTTCCAAATAATTAATAATTAACCCCGTTTGCCATATAATGACCAATTAGTCGATTTAAATTTTATATTTAATAAATCCATTGCATTTCGCGGTCCGATTGACCAAATAACTTCTATCAATTAATTAATCTTTATGTAAGGTATTGGTTGAAATAAAAAAGCCAGTGTCACGAACGGGATTCGAACTCACGACCTTCAGCTAAATACGCCGCTCTCTACCACTTGAGCTATCGTGACTTCGATCCACTCGGACACTAAATTCCCTAACTAACCAATACCTAACTTTCGAATTTTCCCTCCTATTTTTTCAACCAATACCTTACATAAAGATTTATATTTAATTAATAATTAGGGAGTTGCTAGGATGGCCGACTAATAGGTTCACGACTAAGCTGATGACCAGAGGTACTCTTATGTATTATTTATTGTCATATACTGATATTTGATTTCAGGTAATACTGTACTATATGAATCGCAACTTTCTTCGGTCGACTGTTAATTTTCAGGGTTCTTGTAGTGAGATTCGGACTAATTCTAACATTTTTAACACCTTGACGCTATAATGTTAAACGAAATAAAACACTCTCAAATATCAGTAATTACAACTTTTTTCCCGTAATCTTTTCAGTAATTTCCGTGTGTCATTTTCCATCTGAGAATCGCTAATTGAACAGTTCGGAGTTAACGAGGCAGCCGTATAATACAATTTGCCTTGACTTAATTTAAAAAATACTCTTGCTAATACCACGAGGCCATTGCAATTCCGCATCGCTCCTTTCCTACTTTAACCGGCCTGATGTTGATTGTTCCACGTGTCGCCTCTATTTCATGTAAGGGTCGAACACGTGGGCGTTTAATTAAAAAATAAACAATAACATAAATAAACAACTAATGCATATATACACTGCTCCAGAAAAAAGTGACTTTGAAATTTTGATTTTTTCATGAACTTGCCTACTCTGTAATATTAACAGTGATACTTTTTTACAATTCAGATCTTTTTATTAAAAGATTTGGTTAGTGTAAACATAAAAATATTTCTCAAAAATAAAAAAGTAATATAAAAAAGAAAAAATCTCTTTTGTATATGAACATAAAACATTATGAAACCAACTTAAAAATACTAACTTTTTAAAATTATTTTTATCAGTTTATGCTTAATTATATAAATGCTCAATTAATTATACACAATTTTTTTCGAAATGAAAAATTTGTTTCACAGGCGGGATTCGAACCCACGACTTTAGGCTAAATACGCTGCTGCTCTGCCACTTGAGCTATCGTGACTTCGATCGCACATGCTACAAACTTTTCATTTCGACTTCCTGTGACACAAATTTTTCATTTCGAAAAAAATTGTGTAAATTAATTGAGTATTTATATAAATAAGCATAAGCTGATAAAAATAGTTAAAAAAGTTAGTATTAATCTAGAATCACACCTGTGAATCATACACAGTCCCGCTAATGTAGTACAATCGTTAATAAAAATTGTTTCTACACGAAGCAGCAATTTTCTTACAATTGGAATAACACGGGGAGTCGAAATGAGATGTTTGTGGCATGGGCGATCGAAGTCACGGTAGCTCAAGTGGTAGAGCAGCGGCGTATTTAGCCGTGGGTACGAATCCTGCCTGTGACACAAAATTTTTCATTTCGAAAAAAAAATGTGTATAATTAATTGAGTAACTTAAAAATTTTTAATACGGCTCTGTTACCATTATTTCACACAATCGTGACACATCTACACAGAAAACACACAGTTTGAGTGAGTACAAATAATTTGCTTGAGTCTAAAATTTCTAACTTTCTATACATTTTTTTCTTCTTCTTCTGCTTATTTTTTTCCACATTGTACATGCATTTGTAAAATTTAAACAATGTTTATAAATCCCAGGCCCTGGAAATGATCTCAATAAAGATCGAAACGTTGGCACGATAAAGAAAATGCTTTTCTAAAACCTACGCCACACCAGACCGCATCTCACGATCTCCAAATAACTTTGATTAAACCTAAAATGTCTATATTGTGTACATCATTGAATAAATTCATTTTCACATTTAAATTTTTGTATAATTTAAACAATGTTTATAAATCCCAGATCTTGAAGACGAACTCGATACAGATCAAAACGTTGGTAGGATAAAGAAGATGTTTTTCTAAACCATCACACCAGATCACTTCTCACGACCTGTAAGTAGTCATTAATTAACGGTCATTAAATATTACACATTACACACTAATTTTACATGCAATGTAACTTTTAGCTCAGCTAAGGTTATAGGAGGGTTATTTCTTCGTTTTACCCAAGGATCGAGCTCCTCCCAAAAGTACTCAACGGGGTTTGATAAGGGATACGCGTTGGCTTTCTGAGTGTAAATATTGACGTCTCAAAAGTACTGCTTAACACTGGTGGCGACAGTTGGTCATGCATTATCTTGCATAAACAAACATTGCTCGCCAATAACAAGAGCAAATGGCACCACGTGTTACTCAAGACTTTCTGTCACGTAGATTTCTGCATTAAGTGACGGCATATTAAAAATGTGTAACTCTATTTATGCCTCCAAAGAAATTGCACTCTACACCATAATTGTACCATCACCCAACGACCCTTTTCCGGCAGTCGGATCAACGACTGTTCTATAAACTCGAAGACGTCCATCTGATGAATGGAACTGGGACTCGTCTGAAAACATAACATTTTCATTAAGTTTCTGTCCAAGGTGTCTCGTGCAAACTCTAAACAGTCTCTGGTATGCGCTGGACCCATTGCTGACTTTCTAGGATGTAGACTAATTTCTGCAAGTCTCCTCGTTACTGTTTCAGCGTTAACACATCCCGCACAATACGAGGTCTTTGAGACGTTTCAGAAGCTGTGGAAAACGATGTCTCAGAGTGTGAAATCTGATAAATCGGTCAGCTGGACCCTTGGTTCTTGGGTGGCCCGATCCAGGTCTCCGAGTACACTTTGCAGTCTCCTGGTACTACTTAATGTCCGACAACCGTCTTTAATCTAAAACTCTCGAAGAGTAACGCTGATTTCTTCCATCCTCAATGAATCCATTGGAACGGGCAACTTACTCGCTGATTATGGGCATTTTCGTAATCTTTTTGCTTGGTGCCACCAGCACAATAGTGAATAAAAACATTTGTAAAATATTAAATCCCTTTTCTAAAGTCGAAAGTTCGAAGTCACGATAGCTCAAGTGGTAGAGCAGCGGCGTATTTAGCCGAAGGTTCGCTCGTAACACTGACTTTTTTATCTCAACCAATACCTTATATAAAGATTAATTATACCTAAAACGATTATTCGGAGATCATGGAATGCGGTCTGGCGTGACATAGGTTTTAGAAAAACATTTTCTTTATCGTGCCAACGTTTCGATCTTTATTGAGATCATCTTCAGTGCTCAAAGTGTCTGTTTTCCGGGTAGATGTGTCATTCTTGCCTGTCGTGTTGAGACTGCCCTTTTCGGCCGTTTTAACAAGAATGGACACGTGCCAAACATACCCAGGGTTGTATGTACTGAAAAGATGTTGAGAGAGGGTTGAAAAAAAACATCTACACGGAAAACAAACACTTTGAGCCCTGAAGATGATCTCAGAGCCTAAAATTTCTGGCATTGTATAACATGTTTTTTTCTTTTTACATCTCTTTCACATCACTACAACCTACATGTATTTGTACAATTTAAACAATGTTTATAAATCCCAGGCCCTGTGAAGATGATCTCAATAAAGATCGAAATATTGGCACGATAAAGAAAATGTTTTCTAAAACCTACGTCACACCAGACCGTATCTCACAACCTCCGAATAATCATTGACTACCTAAACACCACATATACCTAAAACATTGACCAATTATAATTTCAAAGAAAACGTATTAACTCTTTAAGTACAGGGCCCAAAATGGTAGGTAGCCTATGACACGTTTTAATTGGACATGGCTCATCTAAACACTATGGCTGCAGTTTCTTCTGGGTTTTGATGTTATATGTAAATATTTATGTAGGGTTTCGTCTGTCCCTGTACAGTCTATTTACCCAACGTGCAAATTCACTATTATCGGCTGTAAAGCTGTGGCGGAATAGATTATTCTTTCTCTTATAGTGTGTTTCACTTTTTAATTTAGTACAAAAATAGACGAATACTTCGAACAAAGTGGTATACAACTCTTACGATTTTTGTACAAAGCTACCGTCGATTTATATCGGCGTGATGAAGACGTTGTGGGCCGGTGAAAGGGGATCAACAGGATAGCGTGCATGGGGCCCAGTTTGAATTATAATGCCGGGACTTCCTCTGTGAACGAGCTAGGCTGTTTGGCCCTTCAATTTCATCCAGCGGTGCACGCACGTCTTGCGGGTCTCGTCGGTACCCCGTGAAAATTGGAATTCTCTGTCCGGCATCCTGGGCCTTTTTGCTGATTTTACAAACGAAAAAAATTCTTCAGTGATAAACAATTTATTTATTGTCTTATTAATGTTTGTTAATGTACCTCAATCATTCTCGCCTTCTATTTCTACACAGTTTTGTACAGATATTCTATTCGTGTGGAGCATGCAGTTAAGGAAAAATCCCAATGAAGATTTCTACACGTGCTAACTTGCCTAATTTTCGTTCGATTTACACTGGACTTGACAATATTTGTCCTAAAGTCTATTTGAAACATTAACGGCCTTTTCTTGAGTTTGGAAAAAAACGAACTAAATAATCTTTTTAAAAGTGATTAAATCCCCACCTACTTCATTTTATTATCAAATTTTAAAACAATTATACACCTAACCCAATAAACCAGTCTCTACGATCAACACTTAAAAAAAGTCAAGTTTAAATCGGTTCAAAATTAACGTTTGCATGGACATCCTCAGTGCGGCTGTTGTGGGTGTGTGCGTATGAGTATGTGTTAGACTTTTACTTGATTAATTGAGAAAAAAGCATTGTAAAATGATTCTAACCCACCATTCTCAATAACCAACAGGTAGTTGGACATTAAGCGCTCTTAAATGGCAGAAATACATTGATGGATTTAACGCACCACTCAATTTATTTAGTTTAAATTTAATTTCTACATTTGTTACATAATTGAAAACATAATTCCTAACCATCAATTTGGGTTTCGACCTCTCCATTCTACTGTTCAGCAGTGCTTCAGAGTAGTCGACAACCTTAGGTTTAAAGTAAGAATCGGCACCGAGTTTTCACCTATCACACCAATCAAAGCTGGCGTTCCACAAGGAAGTATCCTAGGCCCAATCCTCTACACCATCTACACTGCTGACATACCCACACATCCAAACACACAAATCACAACCTACGCGGACGATACCGCAATCTTATCAACACATTCCAATCCTATCCTAGCAACAGAAGCACTCCAACAACACCTGAACCTTATTACCAACTGGTGCAATCTGTGGCGGATCAGATTAAACGAACAAAAAAGCCAACACGTTACATTTACGCTGAAACGACAAACCTGTCCACCAGCACACATTTACAACAAAATAATACCACCATCGAACCAAGTCCGCTACCTTGGGCTTTACTTAGATAGTAGACTTACGTGGAACCCACATACACGATTAAAACGGCAAGAACTTAACATATGGACTACTCAGACACCTTCTTGGACCAAAATCAAAACTAAGCATACATAACAAACTAACCGCTTACAAAACACTCATCAGACCTATTTGGACCTACGGAGTCGAGCTGTGGGGCTCGGCCAAATCATCCAATATCCAACGAATTCTGTCTTTTCAATCTAAAGTTCTCCGCCGTATCCTCAATGCTCCCTTCTACGTCACAAATCAAACGATCCATAAAGATCTAAAAATCCCTTTCGTGAAAGATCTTATCCATACCCGCTTCTTCACTTTTCACTCTAAACTCTCCCTCCATCCTAACTCACTAGCCCTAACTCTTTCCTCAACATCTCACCCTTACAATCCTCCACGCCGTTTAAAACGACGACGGCCTCGTGACCTTCTATCTAACCCACCGAATTACCTTTTACTCCCCCCCCCCAATTAAATAAAAGTTGGTTTCTCTCCCCACTGCCTCCTGGTCTGACAGGTCTGTCAGATTAGTTTATAACTAACTATTTGCTCAATTTATATTATGTACAGATAGCAATAAATAAAATAAATATCTTTAAAAAAAAACATTTGTTACAGGTAATTAAAAGCTATCGTAGTCAAAATAAACTGTAAATAATGCTTTGTTTACTTTTGTACTGTATATCATTTGCACACAAGTAGCATTATGCCCTTCCATTCTGTTGCACCGAAAAATCCCTTTTAGTTATTATTTTCCATTCGTTGATGTCATTTGATATTACGCTTATTCTTAAACCTTTTTCTTTGGCTGGTTCATGTATTTGAGTGAGTATGAGAGTGTAAAGGTCATAACATTATTAGAGGAATGACAGAGCCAGCGCAAAGTCATCAAGTTCTACGAAACCGTAGCATTACGGGAAATGAAATAAGAAATCTGATAAGCCAAGTCCGAAATTTTTCAATGAAATTAACGTCAGAGCCCGGCACCTGGCTCGTGGACCTCTTCTTACCACAGTTCAGATCATGGCCAGGCTTCAATCGCACGGAAACATGAATTGGATATTTGAAGAGTGGGAGAGCTCTTTTTACGGATGAGGTGAGATCCAGTTGGCCACAAATCTTCACATGGGCTGCTTTGGAGACGCTTATGAGAAAAGTACGCCTATGCTGTAATGGTTCCTCAGGTGGGTCATTTCCTGAGGGGAGTATTTTCTTGGCCCACACCAAATTGGTTGTTGTGTAAGGAAGATGAACTTCACAGAGGTATGTACAAGACATATACAATCGAAAAACAAATAATGCCATTTGCCCCCACATCAGTGAGGAATTCTTGCTAATGCAGGATAAAGCCAGGCCCTATAACATTGTGGAGACTACCTGCATGCGGTTGGAATTGAGTGCTTGGTGTGACCAGTTCGAAGTCCAGATTTTAACCCAATCAAACACATTTGGGTCCGACTTAAGCGACGAGTTCGAAGTCCTAACACCCAAGAAGAGTTGGAAACAGCTGTTCTTGATGAATCGTAATGAGATCCTCAGGATTTCATCAGAAATAATTTCCAAGGAATGCAAAGGCGTTTATCGGTATGACAAAGCCATTTCATAAAGGCCGCCAAAGCGACATAAGCAATCAATAAGGCAGAGTTCCCACGATTGAGGAGGCAGACGAGAGGTCGGCGGCAGGCCTAAGGAAGAGCAACGCTGGATTTGGAGTCACTCGGTCGCTTCCAACTTTAGAAAGAAGAAAAAAGTAAAAATGAAAGTGTATGACGTTACAAGGCAAAAAAACTGCTAGTGAAAAATTCTTGTGGAATGGTGTTCGTTCATAAAGGTTCGTTACACTATACTATACAATTTGTCCAGTGAAAAGGAAACCAAAAAATAACTTTACACTTTATTACTTTCTATCATAAGAAAATATTCCCTTTTCCTTACTAAATTAGTTGTAACCATTTATAAAATATATTCGATTCATTAATTTGTTATTAATATAAGAACCTTTTATTTTTAGACTTTAGACTACAGACTTATTATTTTATTTTATTTTATTTTTTATAACCATATTAATCCCACAACGTAATAAATACACGCCCCCACAACGATATAACGGTCAGGTGGAAATACTCGGTATTAAAGGGGTCAAAAAAATTTTTTTTTTAATTTTTATGTTTTTGAATTTTCTGTTTTTTCCGCTTGTGTTTTAGACTCAGGACATAAAAGTTTTCCTTTTAAGTCTTCTTTTTACAACCAAACCTATTTTTGGAATGCTGAAATACGAATAAACATAAATACATTTAAATTTAAGGGTGGTGCGTTAATTTTGAGTAATTTCAAGAGTGTACTTTACAATACTTATATTCATACGGAAATTTTCATTTCAAGTGATTAGGAGCTTAGAAATTTTTTTTGCTGTTATTTTCAGAAAATTTCCAAAAATCAAAAACTAGATCTGAATAATTAGAAACAATAAAACAGTATTGCAGCAGTAAAATTACATCGATTGAGCATAATGGTTAACCATTTACAATTGAACACCCTGGCGATTTGCCCGATCAAAACAATTACAACAAAACTATCCGGTTATTATAGATACCCATTATAGATAACCATGAGATGTAGCTTATACGGAGTAGAGCGTGTTCGACCTGTGGATTCTGGACATGTACACTTGGTTTATTTATTCAAAGCACGAGAGCCGGTGGCAGGAGAACATTGTCTTCTGATAAACAAACTTTCCGTCCAAGAAAGTAAAACTATATTCCCAACGCCTTTCTATCACGAACACTTTTGATAAATTTAAAATTAACTAAGTAATCCACTTTTATCTTGACTCGAGTTTAACGGTAATTATTTACAACTTACATTTTTTGTGTAATTACGTTTAGAGCTAGTTCCTTTTTGGAATTGAATCAATATTATTTGTGCTTATTAAATCCATATATTTCGTGGTCCGATTGACCAAATAAATTCTTTCAATTAATTAATGTTTTTATGTAAGGTATTGGTTGAAATGGAAAAGCTGGTGTCACGAGCGGGATTCGAAAAAAGTGCAAAAAGGAGGGAAATTCGAAAGGTGGGGTTGAGATGGGGAGTTGGTGTCCGAGTGGATCGAAATCACGATAGCTCAAGTGGTCAGAGCGAAGGTCGTGGGTTCGAATCCCGCTCGTGACTCTAGCTTTTTCATTTCAACCAATACCTTACATAAAAAAATTAATTATTTGAATTATTGCTTCCTGGCCCTTTCTGTTACGAAAATGATTATTGAGGATGACAAGCATGGCATTACAGCCCATTTAATCTATTTAGCTATTATCTCTAATGGCATTAATCAAACTAATCTAAATTAATTAGAGTGCCGATTAATTTTAATATAAATTATTACAATTTACTACCTACTTAGATAAACATTTAATTGGTTTTGTATATTTTACATCACCATTGAAAAGTAAAACTCGGCATTTTTGGTAACTTTTTGTTTATTAGTTTTAGGACAGGCAAACTACAATAGTCATCGCCAGCTTTTCTTTCTTAACTTTTTATCTTTATTGCGTTCTAAACGTACTAATTTCTTTTAGCGTTTCTACAGCCAAATAACCAATCTTTTCTTTATCCCCCTGTTAGCCTCTTTGTACCTCAGGGCCGCCTCAATTTTGGACAAATTATCACAAATATCAAAATTAATATATAGAAACACAGAAACAAGTTAAAAACATGCTAGTCTTGCTAGTATTCACACTACCCAGAGTACTCAATATTCCTCTGGATAATTAAGTATAACCCCTGCCATTCACGCTAATAAATTACATTCAGACACCACAGATCATTCACACTTACCCAAATTACTCGATACCCTCGGGATAATTGGGAAATTAAGCCCCTGCTTTCACGCAAATGAATACATTCGTTCCAATAATTACCACAACATAGATGAAGCTTATGTCAAGTTTTATTTCGTATAAAATGACTCGTTACAAGGCGTGGTGAGATTTTTATGATTGTAGATCAATTCTGAGTCGTTTATTCTTGCGCTTTATCCTTAATGATTAGATCTCTTACTGCAAGGCATTTCCATGTCGTTATCACTAGCGAACGTTCCGGTTCAAAAGATAATCAATATTGACAAGGCTGCTGATATCTCTTTCGTTATTTTCCGTAAGATATTCACGTTTGCGTGAAATCGTGTAAGTAAAAGATTTTTCTTTACTGATGCTAGGCCATTTTCTTAACGTTTCGTGACAGGTGGCATATCATACGAGGTCGGGGTCAATCAATAATAATTAGAAATCTTACACGAGTTTGCCCACTACGAGGCCAACTTTTTTCTCTTCAACTCATGATGTGTAATTTTATGCTGTGAAAAAGTCCGGATTTCACGCAATCCTTCTATTTGGAAAAGGGCAGAATATAAATGAAACAAGTCACATTAAAAACTATTCGCATTTTAGCCCATTTTTAAAAAAAACTATGCAACCAATTTAACAACCTGTTTAATAAAAAATAGGTGGGGATAGCAATAGCGTCTATTTCTTGGGTAAATAACAAGTAAATGGCAAATCTTGATAAAATAGTTAAGAGTAGAGTCATCACATAACAAAGGTCCGCATAATTAACACAATCGTATTCCCAGTAGTAACCTATGGCTGCGAGAGCTGGACCATAAGGAAGGGTGAGCGAAGGAAGATAGATGCTTTGAAACTGTGTTGGAGGAAGGTTCTGAGAGTGCCTTGGACTGCAAGAAGATCACAACAGTTCGTACTATAATAAAGCCAAACTTAAGGGAATTATATTAAAGGCAAAACTGAAGTACTATGGACATATAATGAGAAGACAGGATGCTCTAGGGAAAAAGCTGATGCTAGAGAAAATGTAAGGTAAAAGGAAGAAGGACCGACCAAGGGCAAGATGGATGGATGATATTCTGGTTGTGACGGACTCGACCGTGAGGGAACTGAGGTTGGTTACTGGAAGCTCTGACGTGTCTAGTCCATTATGCGACTGAACGAATAACCATCAGCAACTAAACGTTTATACAAGCCAAAGTTGGAGTGGTGAGAGATAATAGTCTTTTACTTTATATTATTTGTTAAAAGCTGTGGTTCACACAAATTAGGTAGGGTGTCTTGACTATGTAAAGTTGCGCTAAACGGTAGCCGAGTGATTAGCATGAGAGACTCTCACGCCGCGGTCGTGGGTTCGATTCCCACCGTCGCCTCTGGCCCTTTTTTCCCGATAACCCCCAATTTGAACACACAAGAATTCGTACTATGGCTAATATGCAAGATCATAAGGCCAATAAAAAAAAAAAACCTTATAAAAGACTTTACTGCGATCACTTTGAACATCCAGGGTAGAACTGTGAGGTTTTGCCAAGCCATCTAGCATTCAGTGAATCAACCCTTTTTAAAAAGATAGTTCCTACTCAAAGTAAGTTGTTTTGCAACGATCCGGATTTCGAGCCTTTTAGCTCATCATCAGGTTGAAGGACTTCTACTGTCCTTGTTCTTGTTTCCTTCGCATATAACATCTCTATTACGGTCCTACGTGCACATCCCAACACCATGTACTTGGATGAGGCCGCAAGGGGACAAGGGTTGTAGAAGTCCTTCAACTTGATGATGAGCTAAAAGGCTCGAAATCTGGATCGTTGCAAAACAACTTACTGTGAGTAGGAACTATCTTTTTAAAAAGGATTGAACACCACACTCACTCCATCATTTATCATTTATATGTGAATCAACCTTCCCAATCGAAAGTCCTTAGATAAATAGTCAAAGCTCCTTACCACGTCACTAACTTCACTATCCACTACGACCTCAACATTCCTTTTTGTCAACGAACTGGTCTGTTCTCGATTCCGAAAGTTCCACACTAACCTTTCAATCTTCCTACCCTTACTGGTCGAACCCTCTTCTACCCGTTCCCATCTTTAATCTATAATGGGCTCGAGACCTCCTTGCCCTTAATCCCTCACACTGAGTGACAGCATTGACTGGTTTCTCGTGGCAAGTGCCCTCCTGATGCCGCGCTGGTAGTAGTGTTAGTACTGTGAACATGTGTCAAAACATGTGATCACGTTTGTAGTATGTAAAAATATATATAAGCTACAAATAATAAAACAAATGAAATAATAATATTTTTGGGTGTTGAAGCAGTAATGAAAAATAAATCAATATAATTCAAATAAATTGAAATTCAAACTGGTCACTTTATTTACACTTCAAAACCTTACTTAAACTTCAAAAAATGGAAATATTAAAAGATTTTGTTATAAATTTTGTTAAAAACCATAAAAATAAACAGTAAATTGTATTTTACTTAAATATTAAATTCACTAGTTTTCGAGGTCCGCTTGATCAATTAATATCTTTCATTTTTAGTTGAGATAAAAAAGTCAGTGTCACGAGCGGGATTCGAACCGACGATCTTCGGCTAGATACGCCACTGCTCTACCACTTGAGCTACCTCGATGCACTCGGACACTAACTTCCCATATCAACCCCACCTTTTGAATTTATTTATTACTTGAAGTTACTTACTAACTGTTGAATTTAAAAAGTAAAAATGAAACTTCACTAAAGCTCTCCGTGGCCATTTCATTTGTCGCCGAGAATCAAATAGATTACACGGCATTTTAAAAATGGCAAAAAGGAGAGAAAATTCAAAAGGTGGGGTTGAGATAGGAAGTTGGTGTCCGAGTGGATCGAAATCACGATAGCTCAAGTGGTAGAGCAGCGGCGTATTTAGTGAAGGTCGTGGGTTCGAATCCCGTTCGTGACACTGACTTTTTTATCTCAACCAAAACCTTAATTAAGATTAATTAATTGAAAAGAATATATTTTAACGATGTACTTTTATTATGTTGTGACTATATCATATCAATGTATGATGGATTGTATAATGCCTAAATACGCCACTAGTACTTCCATCCACTCGGACACCAACTCCTCAAGTCACGATAGCTCAAGTGGTAGGGCAGTGGCGTATTTAGCCGAAGGTCGTGGGTTCGAATCCCGCTCATGTCACTGACTTTTTTATCTCAACTAAAAACCTTAATTAATTGAAAAATAAATAATGTTGCATTTTACTTAAATAGTATTGCCATTTTTCTCGCTGAAAGCGAATGAATATTCTTCATCTGGAAAGGTTTTGTGGAAATCCCTGCTAATTATGGTTATATTACAATTTGGTTAGTTTTAAAGATTGAAGCTACAATAATTTATAACACCTTATAGTTATTTTAGTAGAATCGTTAATTAATAAATATTCCAACTTTTTTTTTGTAGAAACACAGCAAGGACCATTTTTTAAATTTATATCTAAAACAGGATGGGGCAATTGATTTTGATTGCTAAAGTATTTAATTGTTGTAAAACATTTCTGATCCACCCGTTCCCACTGACCCATTAATACACACAAAAAAACAACGGAAATTGTACGTACAAAGTTCCTGTAATTAAAAAGCCAGTATAATTTTATATCATTCTTCTCGCTTTGTCAAAGCGAGATTTTTTCTTCTAAGCTAAATTTAATGTGGAGTTGTTTGCGTACGCCGTAGTACACGTTAAGGTGTGGTCCATGGGAGGAGAGAGAGAGGAGGCCGACTCACATCAATACGACCTCGTATTTGGGCCTGCGTATACAGAACCCCGCAGCATCCTTACCTACTGAACCCTTCGCAAGGTTCAACAACCCTAAACCCTTGGTCTCAGGCTCGGTTTGTCAGCCTTTATCTCTCCAAATTCACACCACTGTCGGAAGACGAGGGGAGTGGCTGGAGAAAACTGTACGTAGGAAAAATGATATTAAACGCAAAATTTCAATATTATGATGCCATGAAGAATAAAGATAAAAACAGGTGATCTTTCTTGATAAAACCGTATCTAAAATTTAAGGAGGTGATAAAACCTCCCTCGAGTTTGCTGTGTATCAAAGGTATCTATTGCTAAAAATTGTTCAATCGATTTTTTTTACAAAAATTGTCACATTCTTACATCATTTAAACATTTCGTTTTGGGAAATTCAAATAATACCAACAAAACTGTGCTTGTAATACAAGTTTGAGACGCGTAAATCGTTTCATAAAGTAGCCGTACAACCCTGGGCTCGGGAAGGAAGCCGAGATTAAGCCTGTATTATTCATGGTCTGAATACCTCCTCGCCAAGTCGAAACAGACTGCGTAAAAATTAAAATCCGCATAAAAAATCAAAGAAATAATTTGGTTTTCTTCCATAATCTTACAAAGGAAACAGCTGAAAGCTTCGTAATATAGTTTGTCTTAACTTTACTATTTGTGAAAACGCCTTTTCTAACGCCGAATGGACTTTTTCATGACAGAGTATGACCTTTTTCCGAGGCCTGTTTTCAAGTAAGTTTTACAAAAGCCATCCGAGTTGTAAGTCATTAAAAATTTCTTTACTACAAAAGACAGCTTAAAATGAGTTAGAAAATACAAAAGACCGACAAACTTTAATGTAAATATTGTCAGATGTTAAAATTAGAATAAGAAATTGCACATTTCTTTATTTGAAACCTTCGATAGTTGTGTATTATTGACATTCTAAGAGGTTTATCTTAAATTTTGAAATGTGTTGCGACATTTTTTATAGTTACTGATCCAAGAAAAAATCCCAAAGAAACTTTCTTTATTCATAAAGTAACGAGCCTGATTTGTTAAAAACATATGTGGGGCCCCTATAAACCTAATCTGATGTCGAGTGATATTGAAATGGGCATAACATGAAAATGAGTGGTAGAAAGTTAAATTCCCCTAGTTGGACGTAATAAATATACTATAATATTAAGTACAGACAATTAAGTCACACATTCCCACCACACCACAAACTTAACTAGTAATTTATCTACCTATTTACACAACTGTCATAAAAACGTGTCTGGTGTTTAGTGACCATTGGTTAATGATTATTTAGAATCGTGAGATGCGGTCTGGTGTGACGTAGGTTTTAGAAAAACATTTTCTTTATCGGGCTACGTTTCAATCTTTATTGAGATCATCTTCAGGGCCTGGGATTTATAAACATTGTTTAAATTTTACAAATACAAATTTTTTCATATCCTGCATGCATTTGTATAATTTGAACATGTTTATAAATCCCAGGCCCTGAAGATGATCTCATTAAGGATCGAAACGTTGGCACGATAAGATGTTTTTCTAAAACCTACGTCACACCAGATCGCATCTCACGATCTCCAAATAATAATCATGCAATAGAAACCTTTTAATATTGAATTTCGAAGTTATTGCATATTTATTGTTGGCTGTAGTTTAAATTCAATTTTATTTGACCGTTACGGTAAATTATGGACAAATTATGAATATTTTAATGCCCATAAAGCAGGGCCATTTCCAGAAAAGTGAATCCACATTAAAAATTTCCTCATAATCGGACATCCTTTAAATCGTGGTGTTACCATAAATCGGGCCAGTTTTCCGAGAAATGCTGAAAGATCAAATTGAAAGGAATTCCGGTCGGGCATGTTCTGCATATAAAGCGGAAGTCGAGGGAAAGCTAGAAAACGAATTTGACGCGATTCTATTCCAACAAGAATCAACACAACTGAAAATATAAATAATGGTTTTGAAAAACATCTGTTAGAATGGGAGCAGGACATTAATACAGTTACGAACCAATCGAAGAGATCGATAACAATTTTTATAAAAGGCCTGCCTGATCGTGAGCCATGCTTCGCTCTTCACGAGAAAAAGCCCCTTTTTAATAATGTATAAATGTTTAGTTGATAATTCCATATTTATGCCTAATAATATAAAATAGTTAATAATTTTTTTAAAGAAATATTTAGAATTATAAATTGTTTCCCCACTATGATGAATTGTCCAAGGAGAGAACCATCAGGACATTCTTTAGGAAAATAGGTAGAAATGTCATCGTAACGAATGTGAAAGAAAAAGAGACTGATAAGAGCTTAGAAGGACAAAACCCAAACAGAAAATGCGATGTAATTGTTACTTTTAAGGTTGTGGGTGTTGATACACCTCTTTAAACACTGGCCGACTGCCATGGTTTCATCGATCCACAACTGAACCCAATTAGGTCCAAAACAGCCGACCAGTTTTTCCTTCGCCGATTCTCCTGGGTCCGCCGCCATTAGACGAGAAAAACAAGAGTTCTCACTACCCAATTAAATATGCATAGCCTCAATTACTTCTTGTTAACATAAAACTGCTGCCAAACGGGATGATTATAATGAAGAAAGGGCTCAGTTGTTGAAATTTAATGATACATTCGGAGATCGTGAGATGCGGTCTGGTGAGACGTAGGTTTTAGAAAAATATTTTCTTTATCGTGCCAACGTTTCGATCTTTATTGAGATCAACTTCAGGGCTCAAAGTGTTTGTTTTCCGTGTAGATGTGTCATTCTTGTGAGTAACGAAAAACACACTTTGAGCCCTGAAGATGATCCGATAAAGATCGAAACGTTGGCACGATAAAGAAAATGTTTTTCTAAAACCTACGTCACACCAGACCGCATCTCACGATCTCCGAATAATCATTACAACGGTCACTAAACACCCACATTTAATGAGACATTAGTGATACGTATCATACGGAAGCATATTGAGAAAGAAAAGAAATGATCATTCCTGATTTATCTTAAGTTGTAAGTACTACTAACAGTTATTTAACTAACTGCATACTTATATGTTGTGGTATATCCTTTTGCGGTCTGCAATGCGATGTTTAGTTTTGCCGTTCCCCATCATTTTTGGTGTGTCTAACGTCGCTGTTTTGGTCTGTTGGACACCTTTCGGTTTCTCGCAATCCTCAGATCCTCTCTATATGTGCCATGTTAGAGGTAAATAATTGATAAAAAATGTGTAGGGATAATGTTTATATTTCATATTGGGTTGTCCGGAAAATAATGCAGGATTTTAAGTTTTCATTAAAAAAAATCTATATAAAATATTCTGTTTACGTTTACAGGATTACTCATTTGTATGNATGGGAAATTATTTTGATTAAAGAACATTGCTTTAAAGTAACTAGTTTCTTTTTTTTTGTTTAATACCAAAATCCTGCATTATTTTCCGGACAACCCAATACTTATTAACCATTTGTTATTAAATAGATTATTTGTTCGCAACAGCAGAGGTCATATTAACCCTCGGGGTGCCAGGGTTTTTGAAAAAACGCTAGGGATGAGCATCGATAAAAAAATATCGATGGTCACCATCGATTAAACATTGGAACCTCGGTGGTACGACAATCGACTCTGCAGTCTACCCAAAGATGGTTTTTTGACTCATTACTCAAACTACAAATTATTTTCATATGCAGACATTATTTTAATGTGCCACTTTAGAAACAGAAGTTAATTTTTCAAACTTCGTCATTTCTGCACCGTTATTAGGAACTTGATTAATAAATAATTTATTATGAATTATTTTTGCCTTCGGTTTCATTTATAGTTGTATATAGATCTCTCGATCCCTTTTAAATAAAATAGGTCTATTGTTAAAGTATTTTGTGCCTGTGAATTTAATTCAAAATACCTCGCTGTTTTTCTTCGATACTTTGCGAAACATCCATAATCCACCCAAGCCAAATTCCTGAGTCTTGCTCAAAAAAAGATAAAGGTTTAACATGTACGTAACTAAAATCAATCAATTCTTTAATTTATTAGAATTAATGTAACCAAATTTTATAGTGAAACAGTGCCACATCTTCTCCGGTACGCAATTTAAAAAAAAAGTTTCTTTAAAGCCAATTTATCCTCTAAGCTATTTCTGGTTTTCCAAATAATCTGTCCAGCTTTGAAAAATAATCGTTTAGAGGAACAGATGAGCCACTAAGGCAACAAATTGAACTGACAGGTTCTGATAGGTCACTTTCATATCAGAAGAATACGGGTCATTCCTTATTCACAAAAGTGGAAATTAGGAAAATCTGAAAAAGTTTATAAAACATCGCACAGTAACATCGATGTTGAAAACATCGAACATCGGTCGCCTACCATCGATGTTTTCTGAACATCCCGTCGATTCTCATCCCTACAAAACGTCAATTTTTATGCATATCGGGTTCGAATCCATTGACCTTATTGATTACATAAATAAATTGGCTTTATAGGAATGTATTTTTTAAATAAATTCATCTAGTTCAAGATTAAGATGTTTATAAAAAATAACAAAATTATATCAGTTTAGGCAATCAAAGAAACAAATATTTTCCTAATAATTAATCATCGGAAAGACATTGTTTAAGAACGTATCAATTTAACACCATAAATTTTACATTTTTTCTTCCCTAAAATTATTGCAAAATATAACATCTCACAAATAGACAGATATTCGGACGATATACAAGGCATAGTAACAATTAGGTTATAAACCAATGACAACGACAGCATAAACAAAATACTGACGGACCTGAACTCATAACACAAAAACATAAAATTCAGCGCAGAAATAAAAAGCAAATAACAGTATAAACTTCCTAGAGTTAACAATTACAAAAATATACGAC
This sequence comes from Cimex lectularius, assembly GCF_000648675.2. Taxonomy (NCBI): domain Eukaryota; kingdom Metazoa; phylum Arthropoda; class Insecta; order Hemiptera; family Cimicidae; genus Cimex; species Cimex lectularius. The sequence goes on from NW_019394219.1 coordinate 1,071,159, forward strand.
AAACTACAGCTCGACATAACAAAAAACATCATACAACCCTACTCAAACCACCCCTACCGAATGGCACAAAATGGCACCACTGGAATGCACGAAAGGCAGACTAAAATTCACTAACCAAAGACAACAACGAAACTGAATGAAAAAGAATCAAAATCATAGCACTCAATAAAGGCTATGACTCAAAAAATCATGAAAATAATGAACAAAACACGTACACAAAAACAAACTAAATGGACAACATTCAGATATATCGGAAAAGAAACGTACGGACTAACTTACTGAACAAATTAGGTATAAAAACACCACTAAAAATCTACAAACACAATAGGAAAATTACTAAGACACAACATCCACAAGAAATATAAAAATAAATCGTTTTGGGCCAACGAAGGAACAACTACGAACCGGCGAAAATACAAAAAAGTTTGAAAAAACGTACAAAAAGGACGGAAAAAAATCATAACACATTCCTCACTAAAAATTAGCACTAACTCACATACATCGTTTACTGTATGTAAAACATTGCACAAATTAAAAACGAAAATAATCAAAGAGCAAAATGACCAACTAGAACAATTTACAAAACCGCCTTAATCCACCAAATTCATCGGCAAACAATACTAAACCAACATAGCCTCCCTGCCATCCACGACCTCGTAACTAAAGCAACCAAACACTGAATAGGGCGAAATGCCGAAACGCATCTAACCATCAAAAATCAGCGAGGATAGGAAGACCACGTTGATAAGTAACGGTCAAACAATAAATAAAGGATCGCCTTCTAATTTTGATCAGAGGACCGGAAGAAAATTAGCACCTGAAAATGCATTAGCTAATAAAACTTTATGCTAGGTAATCTGTTTTCCCCCTAAGCTACTATTTATTACATTCCGTACTATCATAATGTTATGATTGTAGTTGTCGTAATTAATATATGGAAAAATCTTAATTAAATACAATTTTCTAACCCTTATCATGAAGCTTACATATCTGGAAAGATTTTATTTGTCCTGTACGATATTGAACAATATACTGTAGCATGAAATTTTCTTTAGTACCTGAATGTTTTCGACTTCACGACATGAGTCCTCTTCAGTGTTCAAAACATTTGTATATCCAGTGGACTTCCCAACAATGTGTGTTACGATTAATTGGAGGTCGTGAGATGCGGTCTGGTGTGACCGTTAGAAAGTTTTACGTTTTAGAAAAACACTTTCTTTATCGTGCCAACGTTTCGATCTTTGTTAAGATCATCATCTTCAGGGCACAAAGTGTTTGTTTTCTGTGTACATGTGTCATTCTTGTCTATCGTGTTGAGAGTGCCCAACTGTGTTACGTACATTACTTTATTTTTACACATTCATTACATTAATCCGCATTGTAGGGAAGTCAATTCGATATACAAATGTAAATAACACTGAAAAGGACTCTTGTCTGATGTTCTGTTAGTAAAGAAAATTTCATGCTGAAGTAGAATATTGTTCAACAACTTACCGTACAAGGAATTGAATTGTAGAGTAAACATCAAACAGATTTAAATTTAATTTAAAAAAAAAATTGTTTATGTATTATGCCACTACGGGTCATTTAGAGAGGGCCAGAAGTTATTTAAAACGTACAGATGTGTAAATTTATCGTTTTAAGAAAACGATTTGTGTTCGGTTAACAACCCCGTTGCGTGGGGTAGTTTCGTCCCGTTTCCTCGCTCAGTTCTCAACTAGCGTTGGACAAAACTTGTTCAAATTAATTAATCTTTTTATGTAAGGTTTTGGTTGAAATGAAAAAGTTAGTGTCACGAGCGGGATTCGAACCCACGACCTTTGGCCTAAATACGCCACTAGTACTTTGATCCACTCGGACACTAACTCCTCAAGTCACGATAGCTCAAGTGGTAGAGCACCGGAATATTTAGCCGAAGGTCGTTGGTTCGAATCCCGCTCGTGGCACTAACTTTTTCATTTCAACCAATCCTTACATAAAAAGATTAATTAATTGTATGAAGTAATTTGGTGAATAGACTACTAAATATAATGTACTTGTTTAAATTGTTTTCACTACGGGGCGAGTGAGAGCAAGTTGCCATGCTTTCCTGGTCAGCATTGCAAACTTCCCCGGTTTCTTTATTAAAGGGTTTGGCCTATAATATTTTCCATAATCGCAGATCCAAAACCTAAACTGTTTACGTTTTGACATAATTAAAGCATCATTTCAAATGACTTTAAAAATCGAAACTTTTTATCTTTGTTCGAACTTAAATTTTTCAGCAGTTGAGTGGAAGGTCGTAGTTAGATGTACGGGGGTCGAACTAAAATGTTATCCTAGAAAAACTAAGGATTGTGTAAGTAATCTACATTTAGTCTGAGCTTAACAACAAAATACACAGGAGGATTCTCAGTCACTTTCTCCTGGGAGAAATAATACCGGACATTACCGTTACTCTTCTTGAAAAGAATAAGGCGTGGCCTCCGAAACTATCCAAGCCATAACGTAAAATGAAGTGAAGCAGACATGAAAAACTACCGTCTTTCATAATCCGCGGACTTGCCCCTTGTCGACTCCTGTACTGCAATCAATCGCTCCTTTTCCCCGATAATGTTTCATTCAAACCTGTCTGAAAACCGTCTTTAACAAAAGGGCAAATAAACGTGCCAGTTGCTTCATAAAGGAGGATAATGAGCTTTCATTGATGTTCAAGTTTTTCAAGTTCATAAAAAAGGATAAATAGATTTTTATACCTTATTAAGCAGCTGTAAACATACAGGGTAAACATCGCTCAAGAGAATTACCGAGGTGTAGTCGGATCTGGTATATTTATGGAAATCAATCTAGTCAACACGAGGGTTTGCCCCCTCGTCTCATCGCCTGTCAGTCAACACCTGCAATACAAAGACGAGAGATAATTACTACTCTACGTGGAGGAGTATATGCTAATTTGACTGATTAGGCCATAAATTAATTTGTGACCATTGTAGCTTTCATTCGGAAAAAAATGACATAGTATAATTATTTGGGGATCGTGGGATGCGGTCTGGTGTGACGTAGGTTTTAGAAAAACTTTTTCTTTATCGTGCCAACGTTTCGAGCTTTATTGAGATCATCTTCAGCGCCTGGGATTTACAAACATTGTTTACATTTAACAAATACATTTAGGATGTGGAAAAGTGAATTTATTTTGCATTGTATAAAATAATACGAATTTATACAATGGTAGAAAAGATTAAAAATTATTAGATTACGAAGAAAAAATTCTAGCAGTGTATAAATTCTTTTTTTTTTTTTATATAAAATTTTCTAGCATTTAAGAACACATTGTAACGTAATCACATTGTTATGTGACCAAAAAAGGTATACTTCTTTATACTTGTACAAGCAACCATGTTTTCTACCTTCATGGTCAAAGTTTTTATGATTTTAAGAAAATTCTTCTCCTAACATGAAACAAATTTACACAAAATGTCTTAATTTTTTTAAAATATATTCAACTTGGAACATTAAGGCTGTTTTTCTGGTATACGGAAATACGTTTGGCGCTTCTACTTGCAGTATTGAAAAAATCTAAATTATTAAATATTTGTTTTTTAAAAACTCTAGAATTTAACTAAATGAACATTTGTGACGATACACAACAAAAATAAATAAATTCGTCCAAAAAAGCGCGACATGAGGAGGTCGATAGGGTTTAATTAACGTTCTTTGTTGTTTAACGCTTTGATTTTAATGAAATGAATACTTAACCATCAAACTAGATTAATGAAACATAACAAAATGTTAATTAAATCTGTTGGTGTAGGTTGTCAAATCTGATAAATACAATTGTTAAAGTTAATAGCTTTTTGTACCTGATAACTTGAGCTCATATTGTTTGATATTCGTCCTTACGATTGTTATGAGTAAGTCTGGGCTTGATGACATAATAAATGAGTGCGCAGTATTTTCCAAAAGAGCAGCATTGATTTCCAAATGTGTTCCAGCAAATTTCAGGTACTGACACTAGTGTTCATAGTGCATGACAATGAACAAATAAAAGACAATTTGTTAAAACATCGTTAATTGATTTTTTTGTTAACTATTAATGCATTTTTGGTTAGGACAAGTTTTTTAAAGTAATATAATTGTCTCTGTTAATAATATGAACCACTATTGTTAAAAATTCGCAGGCCCAAGATTGTTCCTAAAACGAAGACGATTTCGACCTTACCAAAAGAAAACATGGTTGATTAAAGGAATGGAAGGACAATCATGGTCACACGACAATTATGTTATATTGTCATAATATAATAAAAGCAGATACTGCTTTCACAATAGAGTGTACTATCGATAACCCGAGCTAATTGTTGCAGAGGAGTATTCGGTTTACTGTAGATTCGGATTACATACGTACAACAGAAAAAAAACTGCAACACAACACCGTATTATTATTGCATACATAAAACGTTAAATCTATTTGAATACATATATATGTACGGTCAACTTGTGTTTTAAAAAATTTATATATTTTCTTTACTTTTTTCGTCCTCTTTTTCGATCTTTTTTAAGCAGAAGGTACATGATACTTTATGCAGGAGAAATGTAGACTGATCTTTTATTATTGAACAAAAGATATTCTCAAAAATTCGTATAGCCTAAGCTGGTCTTGGTCTTTCGTATGACCCATCTCACTCACTCATTCCTCTCTCTTTCTCTCTCCTTCTCTCTCTCTTTTGCTCTTACTCTCACTGATTTACTCACTCTCTTTTTGACTTCCTCGAATTCTCTTTCTCACTCACTCACATTCTCTCTGTCTGTCTGTCTGTCTGTCTCTCTCTCTCTCTCTCTCTCTCTCAATGACTTATTCATTCCTCTCTCTTTCTCACTCTCTCCCTCCCTCTCTCCCTCTCACTGTGTCTCTGTCTCTCTTTATCTCGCTCAATGACTTACTCATTCCTCTCTCTTTCTCACTCTCTCCCTTCCTTTCTCTGTGTCTCTGTCTCTCTCTCTTTCTATCTCTCTCTATCTCTGTCACTATCTCTTGCTCTCTTGCTCTTACTCGCACTGATTTACTCACTCTCTCTTTGACTTCCTCGGAACTTTCTCTCACTCACTCACGTTCTCTTTCTCTCTCTCTCTCTCTATCTATCTATCTATCTATCTATCTATCTATCTCTCAATGACTTACTCATGCCTCTCCCTTTCTCACTCTCACTCATTTACTCACTCTCTCACTCATTCACTCACTTTCTCACACCCCTTCCCCCAAGTCATGTTTCATTTGCTTTCTTTAAAACTCTCTCGTCTTGAATTTTTTTAAGTTCTGATTAATGAAATTTCCGGAGTACCAAATTCGTATTAGGTAAAGAGCGCTGTGGCCGCCGAGGCCAGAATTTTGTCCCCATATTTTTTTTTCTTCTAGAAATTAAAAAAATGTTGCCCAATTTTTTTCTGTAGTATATACTTTGCTTCCAGTGCAAGCCTGATAGGGAAGTTAATAATTGCTTTTCTATTAATTATATAAAATTATTAATTTTGTGCGCCCTCTCAACACGACACACAGTAATGACACACCTACAAGAAAACAAACACTTTGAGCCCTGAAGATGATCTCAATAATGATCGAAACGTTGGCACGATAAAGGAAATGTTTTTCTAAAACCTACGTCACACCAGACCGCGTCTCACGATCTCCAAATAATCGTTATTAATTATTTTTTTACGAAATTTCTACGGACGGATAAAGTTTCATTGCTGTAAAATACTTTTGTTCTTTTAAATATGTACCTAGTTTTATTAATATTATTTTGTCAATAAAGATTTTTTTTTTAACAAAACGATTTAGACCTGTCGGTTAGCTGAAGGAATGTTTATGCCTCTTTCCTACAACTACTACTACTCTTTCCTACTAACAGGAAGTACATATTTCTCTAAAGTTCTCCATCGACCTTTTCAGCCACTCTGTCATGATCGTTCGAAGCACTAAAAATCTATGCGTAAACTTAGACAAAGGGCTAACTTGTATAAACTTTATTTTGAATAAATGTAATTCACGTATGAGAGCCATGTTCAAAAATGGCTTCGTATTTAAAAAAAAGAAGAAAAAATCAGTCTAAAAAATATTAGTATACTTTGTTATACTTATGTCTCTTAAAATTGTAGATACTGACGATGGGTGTAAATTCCCGTAACATCCAAATAAATGTTTAAATAAGTAAAGAATTTACTTATTAAAAGAACACATAGAATTGGTTTTTTAATAAAAAATAATACTAATAAAATTTTAAAAAATGCATGTACTAATATCGTGCTCAGAAGAATATTTCGATAGAGGAAAATAAGATCTTGACATGAAAAAATGTATATATTGATGAAAAGGTTTGACGTGGGTTATGGTGTCCTTTGGAAGGAATTCTACCCTTATTCTTAAGAAGAACTTGCTTAAAAACGAAGTTTACCGGACTACTTTACCCACTCGGCCGTGTCAATTTTCTAAAAATAATGCAGGCTTGTCGGACTTTGTAAAAACGGCTGAAGTTGTGATACATGCGACGGTCGTAAACGACGGATCGATGTGCGTCCGTGCGGAAGCGGGCAATCGCGCGCGTCCGGGTGCTGCGTGGGGCCGTCAGAGCGGGCTGGCCCTCGCGCGGTGTCGCCCTCTCACGAACGAGCCACCAACGCACGACGCACCCGCCCGCGGCCACCGCGGACCAGTTGGTTGACGGACGAGCCATGGCTAAGAACAAGGTGCACAACAAGTGAGTAAACATTAAGCATGGAATTTTTACAAGTGAAGTGTTTGAATTTTTTAAAAAATTTTTACCAAATAATAAGTGTTACATTTCGTGTCGAAAAAATTTAAGTGTTAATCCTGAAGATGACTTATTAAATTAAAGAGATGGATGAAGCTTCGGAGTCCCTAAGGAAAACCCCGACAGTGCTTTCTCATTTATTGAATAGCTACTCAAGAATTCATAAGACTTTGTGATACTTGAAGGAAGACTCATTCAGGAAAGACCGCCTTCTAAAACCCTTCACTCTTGTACTTTTCATCCAAAACAGTCTTTGCTCCGTGCTGCATGAACATGTTGAAATTATAAGTTTTAGGAAAATTTTTTTAGACCAAAATAATTCGTCGTTTACCAAAATCATAAATGTTTGAAAAAATCCTTATATGCACGTTTTTTAAACTTTTTTTCTGAATAAAATACAAAATGACGCACCAAGCTTAAAGATTATTGTTAAAAAACAACCTACCTTTAAATAATCGGTCTAACAAATAATATAATAAAAATTATCCGTAATGAGAGAAGACGGAAAATAAAAGCGACAAATAACTTTGTATTCAGTGTTACTCCAGAGTCTTCAGAAGGGGTGACCGTTATTCCAGAACCTATGAAACGTAGACTTATTTTTTGAAATAATAACTTTATTGCACCCATTCTAATAAACCAGAATTTCGAAAAAATATAAAACGAACACAAGAACTACATATTTTCAATACATTGCCGTACCACAAAAGCATATAATTAATTAAATAACTTGATAAATTGTCAGCTAGGGACAGTAAAAAAATTAAAAAATAAAAATAAATAAAAAATAAAAATAAATGGTGTTTAGTGACCGTTAGTCAATTATTATTCAGAGATCGTGAGATGCGGTCTGTTTTGATTGAATCTAAAAATTTCTAGCATTGTATAAATTATTTTTTTATCTAAAATTTTCTAGCATTGTATATATTCATTTTATTTATTTTTATCTAAAATTTCTAGCATTGTATAAATTCATTTTTTTATCTGAATTTTCTAGCATTGCATAAATTCAATTTTTTTTATCTAAAATTTCTAGCATTGTATAAATTCATTTTTTCACATCCAACATGTATCTGTAAAATTTAAAAGTTTAATCCCAGCCCCTGAAGATGATTTCAATAAAGATCGAAACGTTGGCACGATAAAGAAAATGTTTTTCTAAAAACTACGTCACACCAGAACGCATCTCACGATATCCGAATAATCACTATAAATACAGAGTAGGTATACTTTTACAAATGAATTTGTTTAAAAATGTCGACTTTTTACAGAGGCAATTTGATTTATACTTAAAATTAAGAAAAAACACATAACCATAGTTTCATAATGAGTGAGCGCTATTTTCAGTACATATATTAAAATAAAAAACAAAAATTATTATTAAAAATTAAATTAATAATTTTTTTGCGAGACTTCATCTTGAGGTTTGCGTTATGATGAACTTGTTATACATTTCTTATCATTTTGGTCCGACTATCCTCGCTGTTTTTGATCGGAAACGACCATACTACAATTTTTTTCTTGTTTCATAAATACAAAATTCTTTTATGGAGATGGAGGCAAGTCCCAAAACCGTTGCCATGTTTTAAAATTTATCGGGACGTTTTATTTATTACATTTCACTTTCATTTCATTTTAAATATTAAGGAAAAAATAAAATAATAATATACCATCTTAATTTTTTTTAAACTTACATGAATAAATATTTAACAAGTTTCACAGTGGTTCAAAAATGTTTATACCGAAAAAAGAGTTTAAACGCTTAAAGTTAAAATTAAGTTTTTAAGTTAAAGTTATAGTTAAAAAATGTGTATGTGTGTTAGCAAGGCGTTTATTTTTGTTTAAATTTTCATTAACAATTAAAAGCAGGAAGTTGCGCTCGAATGGTTAATTATGAGGGATAATATATATTATAATACTTGTATAAACCTATTTTTGCTGTCTGTTTCAACTTTCTGCAATCTTTATGTCTGAAATTGATAAAGATTCGGCAAAACGTCAAAGGCTGTAAAACGAAAATTTCAAAAAAGCGTTAGTGTGTCTCAAAGAACATTTATTTCAATTTTAAATTATAATAGACCACATCCTGCAGAGTCGGAGAAAATTTAAATTTTACAGATATTTATACACTGGGAGGCGAAAAAAGTGGCCACCTTTAATATTTTAAATTATTTCTTAGACAACCCTCCATTACAGCACACCTTACAGCATATTTTTCTAAGTGATATAGATTCGGCTGGAATCATAGCATGGTTGAAAGATTTAAGAAGTCAGGTGGTTAAACATTTCCAGAACAATTGTCTTGAAAGGTCTTCCATCGCTACTATAGATACTGGAGGATACCCAAGAAGGCGTGGATCAGGTCACCATCGTGTCGCATAGAAATGATCGTTTTATTGTTTCGAATCTACTCCGTAATCGACATTCTACCCATGTTCAGATCAAGCAACTACTTCAAAAAGTTAGAAATGTTAATGTCAGTTTGCGGAGACTTTCAGAAGCTGGATTACATTTGAAAAGGTCTGCCACTGGTCCAGAACTTCTGACAAGGCACAGAACAGTTCGGTTAAGTTCCGCAAGAAATCGTATCAATTGGTCTGAGCAAGATTAGATTAAAATGGAGTCCAGGTTTCGTTTGAGGTCTTCTGACGGCCGAGAGAGCGTTTGGAGAAGAAAAGGAGAGAGATATATCCCCGGGTGGTGTTATGGTTCCATGGAAGGTCTCACAAACTTAATCTTCATCGAGGGTTCCCCAACAGCTGCGTTGAAGAAGTTGTTCCGTATATGCCACTACCTGGCGAAGTTTTATTTGTATGCGTGACGATGCAAGCCCCACACAGCTAGGATCGTTGGTGACAACATGAACTGGCATCAATTCAATGTTCGTTGTGGTCAGCTTGTAGTCCTTGCCTACACCCTATCGAACCACCGATGATTTGTCAAAGAGGGTTAAATTGTCTCCCAGTGTCGCCAGAGATTTGCAAGAAAATGGTGCTGTTCGAGGAGTACGAAACTATTCCAAAGCACTACATTCAAAACCTCATAAAATTCAAGTCGAATGCAAGTGGTCATCAACGCAAGAGGATAAAATACTCCGTACTAAATTGAATATTTTCTTCATTGTTTCTATAGCAACTTTTTTGGTAATTAATTTTTTATTTAGCTACATCTTACATTTTATCTTTAAAAATTTACAGTAAAAAATAAAAGTTATAACGATTGCAAATATTTACTATAAAAAAAGAGGGTGGTCTTTTTTTTTTGCCTGTCAGTGTGTATTGATTCATGTGGTATGTACTTCTCTTTGATGTTACATCAAGAGATTTATGTTATTATGCCTAAGAGCATTTGATTTTTCATGATTATTTTCTTTGAAACGGGGAATTTTGATTAAATATATAAACATTTTTTTAATTGAAACGAGCGACTGCCTCGTTGATTTTAAACTTCGTATTGAGGAAGATGAGTAGAACCACCTGAAGGCTAGACGGCCAACGTAAACAGAAGAATGGGCCGTGACCCTGAATCCAGTCAGAGAAAGGGTAACGGTCGTTTGGTGGGGAGTGGCATAGGTGTCTTCTTGACCCGTGCTAAACCAGCGTTTTCTCCACCGTTTACAAAACCAAAACAAAATCAACACGATAAACAATAAGTCAAAAAAAAAGTTCGCAACTCGAGGATCAACCGAGTCGCTTATTTTTGCCGAAAGGTCGCAGCGTTGGGAGAAGAAATTTTTGGTCAATATTGGATGAAAATGGCCGGCGGTCTCATTAATATTTCAGGGCCGAGGTGGGTGAATTGATAAAACGAATCGACTCGCAAGAATTATTGGACTCCGCGACAAACGTCACCCCTGCCAAAACGACAAAAAAAAAAGGATCCTATTCATGATGTAGCAGGACGTCACGGAAATTTAAGTCTTTGTTCCCTTTCGAATCTGGTTAATAAGTAATTTCGCCTTCTTTCTTATGACCAGAGAAGGCGTGAAATATTGATTAAAAAAAGCCCTTCATTGACGGAAAGTATCTTCAAGTGTGCGATAGGACGGAGAGATTTAAATGCCGCCCGTTGTCTTCAGAACCAAGAGTACCGTCGAAATTGGCTTTGATCATGCTTAAACAATTTCAGAAAAAAAACATACTGCGCTCGTATCGTTAGTTTGTTTGATTTTCCATTCCACTTATATATTAACATAATTATACAACATATACACACTTTATGGCCCATTTTCTGATGATGATGACCTGTTTTTAATTTCAAGAAATAACAACATTATGACAGAAATAAATTTTACTATTTTTTCCCGAAAACCGAATGGCTGTAACGATTTCCCATGGTTATGCTTTTCTCATACCCCAACACCCCAACATTAGCATAGCTTCTTGAAATGGCTTCGTTATTTTTCCACGTACTTGACGAGATGTTTACAATTTTGCGACATAACCAAGGTTTCACTTGGCAACCCCAGATTTATAGTACGGGACACAATACTATTTCTAGTAGTTTAATAGCTCTGTCACATTATTTAAAAAAAAAGAGAAAGAAGAAGAGAGAGTGAGAGAGAAAGCGCACACTCATACTCACAGAAAGTGCCACGAACAAACAACGCGCACCCAAATGGCCACCATATCTTACAAATTAAATTTTCTTGGGAGTTACATTTTTTTATTATATAAAATAAATGTCTTTATCAAAAATAAAAGCAATAAAATATGAACATTACCATAAACACTGAAAATGGCGAAATACAGAATCGCTTATTTCAGACCCAACTCAGGATAACAAAAAAAAAAGGATGATAAAACTCAGAAAATTCTGTATTATCACACTAATACAGAATAGGTTGTATATTATACAAATTGAATTTTTGATTTTCGGGCTAAACGAATTATAGGACTTGTAATGAAAACAAATTGGTTTCATTTCAACAGACTCCTTATTTACTAATGAAGCCAATTGATACCCAACTCCTATTTTTGAGAAGATTTATTTCAAGGGTATTCAATCTGAACCTGTTTCGTTTATAATGCATCGGGAAAAAAAGAAAATTCAAAAAGTAAGAAATTTTTTGACGGTTGAGAAGAAAACGACTACATAATCAGTTATTGTTAGAAGCTGGGAAAATTTAGATCCCAGTGCACCAGTTTGACCGATTCATTTTTTTATTCTTCAAAATTTCCATTTTAATTAATAAAACACTATACTGATAAAGATTTACAGAATATTTGAATATTTTTAAGTGTGATTCATATTGTATTTAAATAATACTGGATTATTATTTAAGCTAAAAGAGCTAAAACTATGTAGCTGATTCACATCTCACCCTTTGATTGATTTTAATTACGAATCGTCAACATATTCCTTAATATATATTTAATATTTCTTGTTTAAAACTCCTTAAACTAACAAATGATAAGGATTAAAAATAATGAAAGGGTTTATGGAAATTACGGTTTGTCTTGAGATCTTTATTATATAAATATGATTTTATGATAAAATAAAAATATCTCTCTAAAGATAAGCGCTGAGAAATGTTCAGTGGTATGTTGGTATGGCCTGGCCTCCTTCTCGTGTTCCATTGACCTCTTCCGGAAACCAGGATCTACGATGTCGAGATACACGATCCTCCGTCCAACTCTCGATGAGGATGCCTGGTGCCCTTTACGGGAATATCAATCGGACCGTGGAAGTCTTATCCGGTTTCAAGCAGGGTCACGTGGTAATTATTACAATAAATATTGGGCGTTAAGAGCTTTTGAATTTTAATGCGTGTCGGCTTGTAAATTGGGTTAGAACACCAGGCCATTCCAAAAGTTCCAAGCTCTAAATCATAAATTTTTAGTTTTTGTTACTCTAGTACGGGATAATGGACGGTGGCCGTAATGCAGGGTCCTAAAGAAACTAAGGAATGCGAAGATTATTCTTATGGAGATTATTCACATCGTGTGGTGTGACTAGATTTAGAAAAACATGTTCTTTATCATACCAACGTTTATTGAGATCATCTTCCCAAATCCGAGGCCCTGAAGATGATCTCAATAAAGATTGAAACATTGGTACGATAAATAAAAAGGTTTTCTAAACCTACGGTACACCACACCGCATCTCACAATCTCTAAATAATCATTGAAATACTGATTCGTTCTAATTTAGAAAAAATTATGCGTGAAATCCATCATACATTGATTTGATATAGTCACAACATAATAAAAGTACATCGTTAAAATATATTCTTTTCAATTAATTAATCTTAATGAAGGTTTTGGTTGAGATAAAAAAGTCAGTGTCACGAGCGGGATTCGAACCCACGGCCTTCGACTAAATACGCCACTGCTCTACCACTTGAGCTTTCGTCACTTGGATCCACTCGGAAACCAACTTCCCATCTGAACCCCACTTTTTTGAATTTTCCAATTAGGTTCCGTGGTCCGATTGACCAAATAAATTCTTTTCAATTAATTAATCTTTAAGTAAGGTATTGGTTGAAATAAAAAAGTCGTGTCATGAGCGGGATTCGAACCCACGACCTTCCGCTAAATAGGCCGCTGTTCTACCGCTTGAGCTATCAAGTTTAAATTTTTTATCTCAACCAATACCTCACTTAAAGATTAATTGATTGAAAAGAATTTATTCGGTCAATCGGACCACGAAACTTAATCGATTTAATAAGCAAAATGAAGTATACTTCACTAAAGCTCTCCGTGGCGAAAATTGGAAAATTCAAAAAAGTGGGGTTCAGATGGGAAGTTGGTTTCCGAGTCGATCCAAGTGACGAAAGCTCAAGTGGTATAGCAGAGGCGTATTTAGCCGAAGGTCGTGGGTTCGAATCCCTCTCGTGACACTGACTTTTTTATCTCAACCAAAACTTTAAGTAAAGATTAATTAATTGAAAACAATTTATTTGGTCAATCGGACCACGAAACCTAATCGATTAAAATATATATTACACAAGGGCTGTAAAGTGACTAGTTTTCCTTTTCAACGATCTGTCACGGAATAATTGAATGCGTTGCCGTTATGAAAGTCGAAGGTTGACCATCAGAACAGAAATTCCAGAATAATAGATAATTGTGCAGGCGTCAAGTAAAGTAGTCATTTTCCTGAGAAAATAAACGTGGGCTGAATTACGTACTCGTGATATAACTGGTGAAAACAGAATTTAAATAATAAGAAACGGGTTTCTGAAAAAGCCGGAGTATTAGTTTCAACGCTTCCTGTCTGGGTATACATTTTCCCTGTCTTAAGGACGAAGTCAGTGTCAATTTTGTTCCGGCTGGTTTGAACATTCATTGACTTTGAGCAAAACCAGTCCACGTCAACTCCTCAGGATTGTTGATGAAATATTGGACACGGTGGAAAAGAAAGTCTGTCTATGGCTGTTCATAGACACTGAAAAGGCATTTGACAAATTTTGGCACCCAACTATATTAATAAAACTGAACGTAAAATCTTACCTTACGAATCGAATGTATTCAGTGCTCTATGGAGAAGCCTATTCACTGTCTTTCGGAATTAAATGAGTAGTATCACAAGGCAATGAACTGGGAGCCTTTTCTTTGCCTTTCTTTTCAATCGATTTCCCACCAAATACGGTTTTAAAAAAGCCCACTTTGATGATGATAATGTCAAAACAAGATACCATGAAGAAGCCCATTCCATGGTACAGGAACTCGGGAACAGCGTCAGCAATTGGTGTAAAAGATGAAGGGTAAAAGTGAATCCAACGAAGTCACAAGTAGTCCAATTCATTTACCGCTATCAAATGTGTCAAACGAATTTCTTTGCAAGGACAATAACGGTGCGAACAATGTACCGTAGGACCAAAAGCTAGTATAAAAAGCCAGTATGGAAGCACGTATCAAAAACGCTGTCACAGTAGGGATGAGCATCAATATAAAAACGTCGATCGATTAAACATCGGAACCTCAACATCGATAGTGGTACAACCATCGACTCTGCAGTCTACACATCGATGGTTTTTTCACTCATTACTTAAACCACAAATTATTTTCATAAACATAAATTATTTTTATGTACCACTAATTTTTCAAACTTCACCATTTCTGAACCTTTATTAGGAACTTGATTAATAAAACCCATGGTTTATTATTTTAATAACATTTGTTAGGAATTATTTTTTTTGTTGCCTCTGGTTCCATTTATTGTGTATTTATACATCTCTCGGTACCTTTTTAATAAAAGACGTATTTCGTGCCTGTGAATTGATAATACCTTTTTCTTCGCCTATCGTTACTCTGTAAAACATTCATAATAAAACATTCATATATTATGAATTCACAAAATATATATATACACATATGTAAAGGTTTAACATGTAATGACGTAACTAAAATCAACCGTATCCTTATTTTATTAAAATTAATTTATCCAAATTTTAAAATGAAACATTACCACCCTTCTTCACCTTTAAGCGATTTCTGGTTTTCAAAATAATCTGTCCAGTTTTGGAAAGTAATCGTTCAGAGGGAACAGGTGTGCCAACTAAAGCAACAAATTGAACAACAACACCTCATAGGTTCGGATAGGTCACTTTCATATCAGAAGAATATGCGTCATTCCCTATTCGGAAATGTGGGGCGTAGGGAAAACTGAAAAAGCGAAATTTTTAAACCATCGACAGCCCGGCATCATCGATGGTCAAAAACATCGAATTTGGGTTGCCTATCTATGTTTTCTGAATGTCGACTATGGATGCTTATCCCTATGTCATACGGGACTCGGCATCGAATGTACGCATTGAATCATTTACATAATGATCATAAGGTCTACCTTGCAATAGGATGCGCTCGGTCATCGGCATCTGATTCGCAAATTAAAAAGGTGCAAACCATTCAGAACCGTAACCTCCAGTTAATAACAAACGCTTCGTGGTATGTTCAGAACCAAAATATCCACAAAGACTTGGGCATCCCGAACGTTAACGTGGTGATCATGGACACGTACAGTCGACACCACCAATTCATCATGGCACATCCCAGTTCATCGAAAAATTTCCCAGAGCCAACCAACCTCAAGAACACAAAGGCGAGAGATATCCGATCTTGCACCATCTTAAACTTGTTAAACAAAAATTAAATTAAATTTCTTAATTTTATTTTTATATTATTTATTGATATTTATTAAATCTTGTTAAATTTTTCAAGTTATTAGATATTTATTGCTGGTAAAAAAAATGTTGCAAGATATTGTTTCCAAATTTACGCCGTGTTAATATATATAATATAATATTTTATATTTGCTATAACAGAGCGGTTCTTTCCCGTCCGACAAAGATCAGATTACTGCTAATATTGCTTTCTGGCCGTGGGAGTACCGCAATCGGACCAATCCTTTAAACCCTTTACACTGCAGATGATCCTACCACCCTTCTTGCACCTTTTGTCGATGACACAGCTGTACTATCCTCTGACCCCGATCCTGCGGTTGTTTCCGAAAATCTGCAGAGACTTATATGTATAGCAGATTGGTGCAGAAATAGAAAATGAAGATAAATGAAAGCAATGCGACTGTCACATTTACACTCCTGTCCACAGTCCTCGGGTCAATTATAAAAGCTCCGTATTATGTCACAAATGCTACCCTCCACAACAATCTTAAAATCTCATTTAACCAAAAATTAATTCGTCGAAAATTTACTCTCCCATCACTCCGAAAGCCTTGTCCATTAGAACCCATCCCTAAATCACATAAGGTGTCTCATGAGAAAATGACCCAGCGACTGAAATTAAAATATGTGCTTAATAAGCTTAATAACAGCGTATATTTTGATTTTTGTAAAGAGCAGTTTGTTCACTTTAGTTTATTGTCGTCCATATTCTTCGCTGTTTTGACAGAACGTGTCGCACATTTTCAACATCTCTTTATTAGCCATTTTTGTTCTTCCTTACGTCTTCGGACACCAAATTCACCCTACTCTACCAAGACGATCAGTGATGACTGCATTGACACAAAACAAAAACCTCCATCTGATCAAGATTGACTTTGATATCTTGAGAAATAATGATAAACGGTATCATGCCGGCAAAAAAATCCGTTTTTTCCTGACGCCTGACGAGAATTTGATTGCACTCTACGTTATTTCCCACGCTTCGCTTAACGAACTTAAGACCCGTAGAGCAAGTAGTACTTGATACCAATCAGGAACCACGGCTAAGGATTTGTTTTAAGTTTTAAACAATGTTTATGTATTTGTTTTAAAAAAAGGTTTCTTTTTCAGGTAAGTACCAGCTTTCCTGTCTCCACAATTTATTATTGGATTAGTAAGTAATTTCGTTTTTATATTATTTCGATATTCCTTAGTAAATTATGCAAGTTATGCTTGAAATGAAATTATAAACTAGTATTAACCATATTTTATCAATAATGTATGGTGATTAGTGACCGTAAGTATATGATTTTTGGAAATCGTGAGATGCGGTGTGATGTGACGTAGGTTTCAGAAAAACATTTTCTTCCCTGAAGATGATCTCAATAAAGATCGAAACGTTGGCACGATAAAGAAAATGTTTTTCTGAAACCTAAGTCACATCACACCGCATCTCACGATTTCCAAATAATCACTTGTTATGAAGCTAAGTTATGACACCAAGAATATGTATTCCCCAAAAAATTAAAAAAAAAAAAAAAGCTTACTCTAATAATTAAAAAAAAATTTTACATTAAAATTGGCTTGATCCAAAGTTTCTACTTTTAAAGTTAGAAATAATAACGTTATATCATTTCTTTGAAAAACATACCACATTTAAACAAACCAAATTATTTTACATTCGTGTAGAAACATTTCAAATTGTTCCTGCAATCCTCTTGAAAATAAAATTCCTAGGCGAATTACTGGACCAAAGTTTAAACTTTAATTTTCAGATCGAATTCATGATAAAGAGAATCAGAAAACTTTGTCATAAATTTCAAATTCTTGTAAGCATTTTACCTTTATTTACTCGAAAATAATTTTATTTCCCTCTGGCACAATCCATAATTCATATATTATGAGATTACGGTGTGGGAAAGAATATAGAACTAATAATATATTACGTTCCCTAAATTTCGTTCAACATGTGTGTTATAAAAATATTTTTAAATAAACCACAAATATACAACTCAAAGTTAGAGTCCAAGGAATTTTATTTAAAATTATTTTTAAATGTTCATGCCTTCATATGTTTAACTAATAAATAATTTCATGTATCCTCAAACTTCTACCAAAATTAAACTATTGGCATAATTTACCAAAAATTAATTCAACAAAATGCTATAATTTTTCTTATAACAGGTTACTTTAAATATATTTATGAACGTAGAATTAATATCAGTAATTCTAATTTTACAAGTTCTGCTATGAAAATTGATATAAGGCCGTCAAACTTTAAAAAATGTATTCATTCATTCTTGACTCAAGAGATTAAGTTTCTCAAACTTTTTTTTTTGTAAATTAATATTTACAACATCTATTATATTTCGTGGTCCGATTGACCAATAACTTCTTTTCCAAACAATGACTTCTTTCAATTAATTAATCTTTATGTAAGGTATTCGTTGAAATGAAAAAGCTAGTGTCACGAGCGGGATTCGAACCCACGATCTTTGGCTAAATACGCCGCTGCTCTACCACTTGAGCTATCGCGACTTCAATCCACTCAGATACTAACTTCCCACTTCAACCCACCTTTCCAGTCTTCCCTCCTTTTCGCCATTTTTCAAATGTGTAATCAGGAATCGATTCTCGGCACGATAGTCAAAGCGGTAGAGCAGCGGCGTGTTTCGCCGAAGGTCGTGGGTTCGAATCCCGCTCGTGACACTGGCTTTTTCATTTCATCCAATACCTTACATAAAGATTAATTAATATTATTTTTGACATGTTTTGTTCTTGTTAGTTAATAAATATGGCATGTACGTAAGTCATGTACGATTTGTGGCGGTAAAGATTACAGTATGAGATATGATGAGTATTATTGGTTGTAGTCTGAAAAAAGTCTCATAATCAAAGAAGGCATTGATAAGAAATCTTAATAACGCGGCTTAAAAGAGAAAGATTAGGCAAAATAACGGAGTACAACCACAATTTTCTGTTTATTGATCTCATACTGTAATATAGATTCTACGTGACTTATCCAAAGTTCCTTGTACTTTATAACATACCAAAAATGTTTTAACAAATCAAACTGTTCAGTGTTATTTGCTATTAGCTAAATTTATTTGAGTTATATCCACTTTTTTATAGTAATAAAGCGTTAACTAATCGCATTCATTTCGATCTTCAATAAATTTTTGTACAATCAATGAAGATCTATTAATGTATGCTTTCTAAGAATGGAAATCGTTTGTTGATGGAAGAATTGATATGGAATTTTACGGTCTTAGAAAACTTGTGTCGGATTGTTACGGCCTACACGATTATCGTACAAATCAACGTCAATAAAGTTCAACCGAAAAGACAACATTCGATCCTACAGCGAAAAGGCTATTTTTTAATGCCATTGCGGACCAATCATTGCAATCAGCCATGTGTAATTTTCCCTAGTGGATTTAGCAAATATGAAACGATTTATGCAAAAAAAAACCTTTCGCAATTACTTAGCTTTTACCAGTCATGATCATTCGAGGCCGTGAGCGATTGTTAACTTAGGATATTTTTAAAATGAGAGGGCAGGTGAAGTCCAAATAAGTACAGACAGTTTCTTTTTTGTTTATGGCGAACTTATAACTTTCACAATCAAAAGATGAAAATAAGTTTTACTTGCAATATTATTGTTTTATATGAATGAATAAGTACACTTTTTGCATTTATTTCAACAGTCAGAAAGTTAAAATTTCGTTAAGAATAATTTCTGCTCATTCTGTTTAGACAAGCCGGGAAAAGATTCAACAGCCGTTTTGCCAGTTGGAAAGTTTAATTGTACGAAAGCTTTTTTTTCATACTTTTTAGTTAAATCATTTAGGTGAGAACAATTTACAAGTTGAGTAAAACTGAGCGTCAGGCTCTGTGCTAAACACCCCTTGAATAAAACATATTTCCCTTTCCACAGCGGCCAATTTACACCATATATTTTTTTCGGCAATTCCCGTTTTTTTCTCCCTTACGGAACGAATCGGCAGAATATCGCGGATAGAACGCTTTCAAAGGCGGACCAATGTAAACATACTCGTTCACCTTCGAATTATCCTCCATATTGAAGGTATTATCATGTAAAACCCGTATGAATTTTTATGCACCAGCGGTTTGAAAGGAATGTCAGGACTATGTCGACAATTTGCTCTGCCTCTAAAATCTTGTTTCGTAAAAAAAACACTTTTTAAACGTGTTGAAACTTATTCATTTTACGCGTATGGGTCAATATGGGATTTCTATCTTGACAGCCAATTGGTAAAATTTCTCAACGAGAATTTAAACCTAATCCCGTATGGATACCGAATCAACTCGGCTAAACGAATTCAATGATCTGAAAAGGGGGACCGCGGTAGCCGAGTAGTTAGCATGAGAGACTTTCACGCCGCGGTCGTGGGTTCGATTCCCACCGTCGCCTCTGGCCCTTTTTTCCCGATAACCCCCAATTTGAACAACATATATAAGAATTCGTCATGGCTAATATGCAAAGTTCATAAGGCAAAAAAAAATGATCTGAAAAATTTAAAACTACAAAAAGTCTAATAATACTGATATATTTTGATTGAAGGATGGTAGTATGGTTTGGTATGGTAAAAAAAGGATACTAGGAAGAAGGGTTTGTGCTCCCCTCCCCCAGCCTTTTAGCTTATTGTACCTTCCTAGTTCCTTTGTTCAGTGCAGACTCAATCCTTCTCCTTAGGAATTCATTCAGGTCATTGACTGTCGCTGCTGCAATTTGATTCCCTGATTTTTTTCCATACGTTAGGTTGAATCTCCATTGAGCTGTTGCTTCGCATTCGAAGATGATATGAGTGGCTGTTTCTTCCTCCTTATTACATAATCTGCAAATGGCATCATAGTTGTATATACCCATGTTGTGTAGATGTTTTCTCAGATGCCAGTGAACGGTTTGGTAGTCCTACCACTCCTCTGAGTTTGGCCCTCTCCAATTGCAGCAATGATTTTGCCAGTCTTGGTGAGGGTTGTTTTCTCATTCACGATCGCTCCTAGCAGTCCAAACGGAGCGACGCCGTTCCAAAAACCACGTCAATGGCAAAACTGAACTGGCGTGCCCGGCTGTGCCGAATATTCGACCGGTCCACACTCCAGCGCAGTCCAAACGGAGCGACGCCGTTCCAAAAACCACGTCAATGGCAAACCTGAACTGGCGTGCCCGGCTGTGCAGAATATTCGACCGGTCCACACTCCAGCGCTCCACTCCAAATATCTACGGCGCGACGACGGCATGGCGCGTTCGTGAATGGGAAAATCCGCGTTTTTTGGCGCGTCTCCGTCTTTCTGTCACTGAGCAAACATCTCCGTCGTACATTCTCAAAAAGTCAAAAGCATTTATTCTTTATTGGTAATGACATCCAATCGAGATTTTATTGTTGAGATTATTGAATTGTATGAAAGTTTACCATGTTTATGGAAAGTGGTGGACAATGTTTACCTCGATAGAAATCAAAGAAATTCGATCCTCAACCAGTTGGTCGACTGTTTTCAAAACAAAGGTTACAAATGCAATGAAAGATGCGGTATTGATAACCCCCAACGCTGATCAGAAATCGTAGAGAACTTAAGTTCTTTGTAGTTCATCCCTGTAGCGAGAAATCGTAATGTGGTTTCCAACCTTTAATGTAGAGTGATGATTTCTCTCATGAATGTCTTTTGTTTTCTAATCAAGGGGGTAACAAGCTGGAGTAAATATGTATAAATAAGACGTTAATCTCTTTTTTTTTTATATTTTTTTTTTAAGGTTTTGGTTGAAATGAAAAAATAGTGTCACGAGGGGATTCGAATCCACGACATTCTGCTAAATACGCCGCTAACCACTTTAGCTATCTAGCTAGCTTTTTCATTTCAACCAAAACCTTACAAAAAAGATTAACTAATTGAAAGAAGTAATTTGGTCAATAGAACATAGAAAATATAATGAATAAATAAGACGTTTCATCCATCCTTAAATAGTTCCTCCAATCAGCGGGTTCAAGGGAAAGATCATTCATCAAATTGATGTGTGTATTACGGCTTTTGTTCAGGAGCCACTTCTTACACCATTTCCTCTTCGGTTTTTTGCTTTTAATATATAAATAAACAGAAGCGTAGCACAAGAGATCGTCATCCATTTTGAGAAGGTAATGTACTGGTTGACATTCGGAGCGACTGGCTGTGGAGCGGTCCTGAATGCCCCCTCAAATTTCAGGCACTCCAAATGGAGCTGTACGGCTTGGCGCGGTTCCATTTGGAGTGATCGTGAATGGCCACCTTTACACCGCTAAATCCATTACGTCGCGTATTTTATTTTGTAATCGAAAGTAATCAATTAGTCAAACTTACATTATCAGAGAAGATTTGGGTCTTAGTTTGCCAAAAGGTCAGATCACTGCAAATGGAGCTGTACGGCGCGGTTCTATTTGGAGTGATCATGAATGACCACCTTTAGTTTACTATGTCTAGGGCCGCTAGAGTTCATCCACTTTGTTTTGTTTGCGATGGAGGATTCTTGATTGAAACATACAAACCAATTATAACAAAATTACTAATTTGAATAGCTTATTTGAATTTATAATGTCATAGAATTTGAATATAAAACTATGTTCCAAACAG
Organism: Cimex lectularius; assembly: GCF_000648675.2. Lineage (NCBI taxonomy): Eukaryota > Metazoa > Arthropoda > Insecta > Hemiptera > Cimicidae > Cimex > Cimex lectularius. The sequence goes on from NW_019394219.1 coordinate 1,093,674, forward strand.
ATGGGTGATCGAAAAAGTTATTCAAAATTAGATAACTTGTTTATACTGTCAAACACGTCAGATAGCCAAGCAGCCATAAAAGCACTAAGTTCAAATACCATTAGTTCAAGAACGGTGCTGAACTGCAAAACCAAATTAAACATATTAGTTACGCAGAACAAAGTCAACCTCTGCTGGGTCCCAGGACACATGGGAGTGGAGGGCAACGAGAAAGCGGACCCCTTGCAAGGCAAGGAGCTGTTACACCCCTAACAGGACCTGAACTCTTGTGTAGCAATGGAACCCACATTATTAATGAGTATCTCAGACAGAAGGACAAAAAGAAAATGAAGGAACAATAGAATTCACTCATTGGACACAGGCAATCCAAGAATCTATTAACCAATTTCGGAAGATAAGAAATTACAGTATGTGTTAAGGGAGGCAGGAACAAACTGCGAATGCTAATAGGATTCCTAACAGGACACTGCTAATTAAATGGACTCTTAAAGAAGATTGGAATAATCCAAGACGGCACATGCAGATTCTGCAAAAAGGCAGAGGAGACACCACCACATCTACAGACTACGGTGCTACGCTTGCCCGCAAGAGGAAGTGTTTTGGGATGTACAATGATGAAATAGGACTCACCGATGTGCTTTAGGCAGAGAACGGGGGATACTCTTAAAGGGCGCAGTATAATACACCCCGAATATTACATTACATTTCTGTCAAACATAATTAATACCAAGTTAGCCACCTCTAAACAAAAAATTTATTGTTCTTTGTGGATCTGAACGCTGGTCAGATGCATACAAGCGGAGATCCTAAGAAAATTATTATTCATACAGGCAGCACGGTGGCAATCAGATCAATAAGGAATCCGAAGAATCGTGGACAGATATGCGAAGATATCAGGGTTCATGGCAAGCAACTGACGGAAGCTGGAAAACAATTGGCTTTGCTTTGGGTGAAAGCACATGTCGGAATCCAAGGCCAAAGAAGCTGCTGATGACATTCAAATACTAATAGAGTATGATAAATACTCTTCTTCCCTGTTAAAAAAAATGCCTCTTCGAAAATGCTCTTACAAAATGAGATCTTGCATGAAGGAAGTCAACCGAAGGGGAAGAGATGAGAAAGATTTTTCAAAAGGTACAAGACAGGAGCGGATTGACACTCAATATAAGCTGACGGAGACTCTCACTGGACATGGGCCCAACATGAAATATTTGCATAGAATTGAGTGACAACATCACCAGCGTGCGTTTACGACAGTCAGGTTCAGGACGTGGATCATCTCTTGTGCCACTGCCCAGTGCTGGATGCAAATCTCCGGATCTAAATTATATATAATACAGAAGTGGTTCATGTAGAAAATGAATGAATAAATAAATTTAAAAAAAAAAAAAAATTTGTGGATCTGAAAGCGTTTATTTGTGTTGATCGTTGAAGTCTCCTTTTGAAACTTAATAACTTGCGCTTTTTGTCCAAAATGTTAAATTTATTCAAATCGTTTTTGTTTGATTCGGCGCAGGGGTTCTCAGGTAGATATGTCAAAATATTTTGAAGTTTATTGTAGAGTTAGGCAAGGTTGCTTGCTAAGTCCGATTCTGTTCGTTCTGTTCCCTGAAGACCTTGAGTGCGTAGTGAATACGCAACGTTATAATAAAAATCCTACAATATGCGGACGACATAGTTATAACGGCTGACGCAATGTCGTTTCGAGGACTTGGTAGTTTTAATTTTTATTTTTCATCAGGTTTTTTGAAAAGTAGAATAGACGGAGGTTTTGGTGGTCTGAAACACTTATTGTATGAAAATTATAGAAACCATTCTGATTCAAATTCAATATGTTGTTTCAAAACAAGCCAAATTGTAGTAGCATTATATGAACAGGATGATGATTAGAATAGCTTTTTCTGATCGTTATACGTATATTTTGCGAATTTGATTGCTCTAATTTAGTCAAGAACTCCTGTCTCTTACTTCCAAGTCAGCAATGAAAACAAGTCTAGAATTAATTTGACATAAACGGTTTTCGTTTGCTGTCGTCATGCCACTGCTTCTAATTTACAATTCTTTCAATACACAACGACCGTTCTTCATTCATTATTAAATAGAAGATCGTATCGATCTGCCCGTGGTTAACGTCTACGGGTACAAAACGACAGCCGCTGAGAGAAACCTTAAACTCCTTGCCACATCATTGCTTTCCAAGGACGCTCGACTGGCCACAGCTTTCATTCAAAGACGCCGAGAGAAGCGACGAGAAAGCTGGAACGGTCGAACCGTCGATTTTTACGCCCAAGCCATGTTTGTAGGAGAAGCCTTTCACCCGTGCATACCCCATACTCGGCATACTGTCCGTTGGGCGGCCCTCCTAATCACGGCCGACTATTTACAATTTCACCTTGGACGCGGCCACCTCGCTTTCTAACTGCCCTCATCCGGCCCATTTAAAACAATTAAAAAGACAATTTTTATGGCAGTCGATATATTCAGGACAAGGACCTAAACAAGAATAAGAAACTGAAAACTTTTGAGGTCCAGAGAGACATCGGGTGCGGGCATTTTGATCGCTGCCAGTTATCAAGTTTTCTCTGGTTACAGACATTGCCCAAATAATTTATTTTACATGTCAAATGATACAAAAGGCGCTGCTATGTTATAAAACGGACTTAAACACCTAAATCAATCAATAAAACAAATATCATAGGAAACTATGCAAAGATTATGCCATATCTAATATATAAAAGAAAACTGACCGATGGTTTTAATATTCAAAATATTCTGGTTTTCTTTTTTCATTGTATATAGCAAATATTATATAATAGATTAAAAAACTACGAAGTCGAATACTAAATGGCAGGCGTTTTCTTCAATCATTTCAGTTATATTTTGGCGAATGTATACATTTTATGTTTAAAAAATAAAAGTACAAGGATGGCCAGATTACAAGAAGATTGGATTTGGTTGTTGTTTACTGTAAAACTTTGTATTTCATGACACTAGTATTATTTATTCAGCAAAAAATTTAAAAAAAACCACTAAATTTAATAATTAAAACTATTTTATATTAAGATTGTCTTGAAGAAAAGTCTATGCTTTTAAATTTAGAAAACTAACGTTATATCGTTTTTTGAAAATTTTTATTTGACTTATTTATTATTTTTTTACTTTGTGCAGAAAAATTTTAAATTGTTCCTGCAAACCACCCCATTTGTAAGGGAAATAAAATGTCTGGACCAATATTTAAACTTTAAAGCCATGGTAACGAGAATCAGAAAACTTTGTGACAAATTTCAAATTCTTAGAAGCATTTTACCTTTATATACTCTAAAATAATTTTATTTTCCTTTGTCACAATCCATATTACGTTATGAGATTACGGTGTGGGAAGGAATATATAACTAAAATACATTACGTTCCCTAAGAGTCGCTCAAAATTGTCTAATAAAAATAATGTGTGGTGATTAGTGACCGTTAATCGATAATTATTCAGAAATCGTGAGATGCGGTCTGGTGTGATGTAGGTTTCAGAAAAACATTTTCTTTATCGTGCCNATGATCTCAATAAAGATCGAAACGTTGGCACGATAAAGAAAATGTTTTTCTGAAACCTACATCACACCAGACCGCATCTCACGATTTGTGAATAATTAATAAAAATAATTTTAAATAAACAACGAATATACAACTCGAAGTTAGAGTTCAAGGAATTGAATATAAAATAATTATTTTTAAAATGTTCATGCTTTTATGTTTAAATAATAAATAATTTCATGAATCCTTAAACTTACCACCGGTAAACTATCGTCATAGTTTATAAAAAATAAATACGACAAAATGGTATATTTTTTCTTATTACAGGCTACTTAAAATATTTATGAACATATAATTAATATCAGTAATTTATCAGTAAGAAGAAAAAGACATTCTTAATTTTACAATTACTGCTATGAAGATTGACATAAGGTCATCAAACATAAAAAAATGTATACATTCATACATTCTTGATTCAAAAGATTAAGTTTCTCAAACTCTTTTAATTATTGTTATTTTTGACGTGTTTTATTATAATAACAAGTTTTACGATTCTGACATAAGGTCGTCTCAGTTACCAAAAATGTATACATTCATACATTCTTGACTAAAAGATTAAGGTTCTCAAAGTGTTTTTTTTTGTAAATTAATATTACTTTTGACGTGTTGTATGATAATAAAAAGTCATTCTTAATTTTACAACTTTTGCTATAAAGATTGACATAAGATCGCCACAGTTTCAAAAAATATACACATTCATACATTCTTGACTAAAAGATTAAGCTTCTCAAAGTGTTTTTTTGTAAATTAATATTACTTTTGACGTGTTGTATTATAATAAAAAGACATTCTTAATTTTACAACGTTTGCTATAGAGACTGACATAACGTCGTCACAGTTTCAAAAAATATATACATTCAGACATTCTTGACGCAAGAGATTTAGTTTCTGTCTTTTTTTTTCTAGATTAATCTTATTTTCTGCGAGTTTTATTATAATAAATAGACATTCTTAATTTTACAACTATTGCAATGAAGATTGTCATAAAGTCGTCAAACATGAAAAAAGGCAAATTCATACATTCTTCTTACTACAATTCTTGACTCGAGAGATTATATTGCTCAAAGTCTTTCTTTTCTAAATTAATATTAATTTCTCCTTTTGAAGTTCTTTTATTTAAAATATGGAATTTATGAGATTAATCGGTCTCATATTAATCTGACAGTTTATGTTATGTCAGAAACATTTCCACGCGTTTTTTTCTTACTTATATTTATTTGGACGTTTCTTGAATTCACACCTATAATGTGTAATATATTATATAGTTATAGTACATAATGTGTGTTTCTTAGTGACCTGTTGTTTCATAATTTGTTGAAAGGAGCGGTCAAGAGTGAGGTAGTTCAGAAACACACAAAACACTTTCACACGAAACCAATATGACACCACAAGAATAGCACCACACACTGAAGATGACCCGGAAAAAGGTCGAAACGACGAAAAAAAGTGTTTTCTAAACTACCTCATTCTTGACCGCTCCTCTCGACTTCAACAAAATACATAAGTTAATTAATCTTTATGTAAAGTATTGGTTGAGATAAAAAGTCATTGTCACGAGCAGGATCCGAACCCACGACCTTCTGCAAAATACGCCGCTGCTCTACCACTTGAGCTATCGTGCCGAGAATCGTATCCTGATTACACGACTTTTCAGAAATATCAAAAAGGAGAAAAAACTCGAAAGGTAGGTTGAAGTAGCAAATTGACCTCCGAGAGGATCGAAGTCACGATAGCTCAAGTGGTAGCGAGCGGCATATCTAGCCGCAGGTCGTGGGTTCGAATCCTGCTCGTGACACTAACTTTTTTATCTCAACCAATACCTTAAATACAGATTAATTAATTGAAAGATGTTATTTGGTCAATCGGACCACGAATTCTAATGAATTTAATGGATATTAGTATTAAAATGCAAAATAGATATTAATAAATTATAAATTTAATACAATATAAGATGATGATGATGGGTGTCAATTCTTGAAACGTCCAAATAAATGTAAATAAGTAATGTATTTACTATTTTACTAAAAAGAGCACATGGAAATGTTTTCTGACATAAAACAGCAAAATTATTTTTTCGGTGTTTTATTATAGCGAAAATTATAACAAATTTTATAATGTTATACAGCAATGATTTAATGTAATATTTGATATTTTCAGTCAGTGTTTACCACTCTTCCAGGTTTATACTCTTATTATTTTTGTGGATTTGAATGCCTTTTCGTTGAGAAACTAGTACACAAACTCAAAGGAGGTCAAAGCAGATAAATTAAAAGAAATGAAGTGTAAACGGGCCAAGTGTTGCGTCACCAGTTTAAAAAGAATTATTCAATCACTAAGTTTTTTGTTTTTTTGAATTCGACATGAACGGTCCAAACCCGCAAAACGGCCTATCGCCCGTGAAATTAAGATTACGGACCTGTTTGCTTCAAGGAACTGAAGGATGTTGAATATGATGTTATAAAATCTATCGGATTTTAAATCAAACTATCAGATTCTATGAACTGATAGGACATGTTTAATAATTGTGCCAGGTTTTATATAATTTTGTTTATACGTTTGGGATATTAAAGGAAAGAAAGATATTGGAGGGTCCGAACAAAGCAATACTCGTTTATGAACTCAGGACGGAATCATCCCAAGATATTTTGGCAAATATTTCGAGATAGATAAGAACTCCATAATTTAATCTAGTTCCACCAATTTTGTCGATAATTTAGTGGAATGAAAGTATGTTTCCTTACAAAGGCTACACGTTTCGTCTCAAAAGATCCACAATTGTTCTCAATTTTGAACCAAAATTGATGTTCTTACATTGCTACACTTTTGTATTTACTTTATTAAAGTTTATTAAACCATAACCCACTGGTATAAATACTGGGTGTCTCTTTCTACTGAATGCATAAAATTCATCAGCACATTTCTTCCCCCTGGATGGAAAAACATCATCATACCAACCACGGTCCTTTTCTCAACCATTTCACAAATACTCAACATTTTTTTTTTCAACTATCTATGGTTTTCCTCTTAAATCTACTCGTAACCTTTGAGCTATTAATTTTTGAGAAAACCCCCAAAAAGCAGTAAAAAGAAGGTTCAGGTTCCTTTAAGAAGGCACCCTCCTTGAACTTTTAACTTAATTTTTAGTAACAAAACAAACACTAAATCATCCAAAAACTGCTAAATTTAAAATGAGTAAAAAGACAAAATTTGCAACCTCATCGGGAAAATTCCCGGTAGAATTTGCGACATTTTAAAAAACCCATTATGTTACGTGGTCCGATTGACCAAATAACTTTTTTCAATTAATTAATCTTTATGCAAAGTATTGGTTGAGATAAAATTCGAAAGGTAGGTTGAGATGAGAAGTTGGTGTCCGAGTAAATAGTTCAAGTGGTAGAGCAGCCTCATATTTAGCCGAAGGTCGTGGGTTCGAATCCCGCTCGTGACACTGACTTTTTATCTCAACCAATAAATTTTATCTCAGTCATAAATTTTAAAAAACGTTCATCGTTTAATAAGCTTTCTAACAGTATACTTTAACTCCTTTAATTACATCGAGCCAAAATGCAGAAATTGTATGCTAAATGGAAACAAATTATGATGGTGTGAAAAGAGGAAGTGGGGTTCATCTTTTTAGCTCAACTTCAAATTTATTTTCCAATTTTAATTTAAACAAAAAGCACAAAATGAAAGAAAAATGAAACAAAACGCATAAAAAAGCGAAAGTAAACATAGCTAACACTCAAAGTAGAAAAATTGAACAAAATATCTATACTAACCATAGACAACAAAAAAATAAAAAAGGACGGCAATACAGAATTTGTAAAAACCATTTTTAACCAAATAAAAAAGCACAAAAATAGAAAAATTCAACGTATTTGACTGTTCACAATGTTTATTGTCTCTTTTTTTTATGTGTTTTGTTTGATTTTTACTTTGAGTTTTTAATATTTTGCGATTTTTTTATTAGATTAAACTCGGTTTTTACAACTTCAATGTTTAACTATGTTTATTGTCTCATTTAATGTGGCTTGTTTCATTTTCTTTGATTTTTCTGCTTTTTATTAAACTAAAGTTTGGAAATAAATTTTTCCCCCAATAAAGGGTTGAATTATTTTAAGCCCATTCTTCTTTTTCACACCGTCACCAATTTTTTTCCATTTAGTAAACATTTCTTCATTTTGATTCCTCGTAATTAAAGAAAAGGGTATACCGTTAGAAAGCTTATTAAACGTAGAAGTATTTTTTTCGCCTGCAAATTTATTTATTTTTATAATTTTATATTTAACAGTTGTCGAAAAATTTAGTGTTTGTTTTCTAACCAAAAATTAAATTGAAAGTCCTAGAAGGGTGCCTTCTTAAAAGAAATTTAACATTTTCGAAGCTTTTTTTTATTTTCACATAAATGTAATAGGTAAAGAGCTACGAATAGATTTATGACGAAAACCGTAAATACGTAGAAAAAACCACATAAAATGTTGAATATCTGCGAAAGGGTTGAGATTCGGACCATGGTTTACGTGGTGCTTTTTCATCCATTTGGGGCGTGGAATGTGCTCGTGAAGTTAATGATAAATCTGGTGTGAATGTTTCCGCAATATAAAGTATGTTTTAAGAAAGCATTAATTTGTTGTTATTGAACATTTCTTTAAAAACAAATGCACGTATGAATAACACAACGATCATCATCTCCAATTGGAAAGAAACGACCTGTTATTTGGCATTTCATATTCAAGATGTTTCTGGTAATAAAAGCCCAAAGGTTTGTTTTATTTATTGATACAAATCTCAAGATTTCTCTACAGAGTCAATAATTACCTTTCTAATAGGCAAGATTGCAAGCCAGGAAATGCAGTTGAGATTTCTCAATCTCTACAGCTGTAATTACCAGATATTCACTGACAGCGATCCCGCATGGAAGGAAGAAGTGAGAGTTTTTTTTTACAATTTGGCTTGACTCCATGTTTCATCCATGGTCGTGCCATTTTTAAAACAATACACGCTGAGAGTCATTTCTCTTTGGGATTAGATCTCAAATATGATTTTCATGAAATCCAGATTTTCTAATCTTTGGAACGGGTAGATTCATTACGGTTAAATTATGATTATTTGACCGAATTCCAATTTTCTTAATAGCTAAATAAATGGCTCGCTTGGCATTTTGAACTAAATAAAATGCAATTATTGAATAGAAAGTTTTCTCTTCCGTCCGAGAATTATCAATTTACACATTTTAACTCTTCCTTAACCTGTTTTAAGGTTATGATCACAAGGTAAAACAAGATAAATTAATTTTGTTAGAGTTCAGATTAGATTGTTAAATGTTACAAATTACAAGTTTTCCTAACTTAAAATACCTCGTGGATTTTTTATTCAATTGAGTTTCACTTGAGCAAAAATCAGTTTAAATAGATTTTAGGCGTTAACGGTTTTTCGTGTAAAGATTAGGCAATTCTTCTACTTCTTTAAAGAAACAAAACGTCCTTAGCCTCAAACGTGATGAGGAATATCCTTGCTAAGATTAGACATAATTCAAAGCGAAGTCAGGCAACGGTTCACTAACGCATTTCTTTTCCATACAATTTACTATTTCCCTTTGTTTCCACTACAGGTGAAAGTACAAATCCGAGGCTTTCGTGCAAAATAGTCGGACGTTGTCAGTCCAAAAGTGCGTGTCAAACCGGACCTTGTCATCCCGGGAAAAAAGGAAAAAGAACGTTTTCAACGGGCGGGTATTGTACGGATCAGGCACGTAGCATTTTCAAACATGAAAATGTATACTCTGAATGTACCCGCTTTCAGATTTTATGTGGTGTGTGTTCAGGAATTCATTCGCCACTGTAATTTAAACAAGCGAAGAAAGTAACGTGTATTACTTTTTTTAGAACATATGACTAAAGTATGATAAAACACAGATGGTTTTTAATAAAACAAGGAAAAAAGCTTTACAAAAGGTCTATTAAAATATGAACAGTCGATGCACAACTAGAAACACTTCGCCTGTTTATTTTTAACGCATGTGTTTCTGCGTAAGGCCAACAGCGAGATCAGGTCAAACAGAAATGATAAATCCATTTTACGTTTTAGTGATTGGCCAAGTTACTTCTTTCTATTAATTATTCTTTGTATGTAATGTCTTGGTTGGGAGAAAAAAGTCAGTGTCACGAGCGGGATTGGAACTCACGACCTTCGGCTAGATACGCCGCTACTCTACCACAGCTCTTGTGACTTCGCTCCACTCGGACACCAACTCTCCATCTGAATCTACAATCAAATTTTTCCCTCTTTTTTGCCATTTTCAAATGTCGTATGCTCGGGATTGGATTCTCAGCGACTTATGGAGTGGCCACGGAGAGCTGTTCAGTGAAGTGATACTTCTTTTACTTATTAAATATTAATCCCCTACGTTTTAGTGGTCAATTGACCAAGTTACTTTTTTCAATTAATTATTCTTTCTACGTAAGGTCTTGGTTGAGATAAACACGATAGCTCAAGTGATAGAGTAGCGGCTTATCTAGCCGAAGGACGTGGGTTCGAATCCCGCTCGTGACACTGACGTTTTTATCTCAACCAAGACCTTACATAGAAAGAATAATTAACTGAAAGAAATGATAAATATGATATTAATAACAATGCCGGGCCGTTAGTTTTCATGATACATTTTGCGGATGTTAACAAGTACTATTTTTAAAGAAGAAAATAACTCACAGTTTAACTACAATTAATTCTACTATTCTCAAATATTATTCTCGAAATAAAAAATGAATTAATTTTAATTTCTCAAAAAATGAAGAATTGCGTACAGACATTATTATTTCATATAAAAAACTATGATATAGCATATGTAAAGATAAGTCATTTTTTGGCATACCACAAAGATAAGTCGGAAAAATTTTGAATGATCGCACATAGTATTTAAACTTAGCTCATACTCGTTTTGCCCAAAACGAAAAAGTGGTTGGTTTGGCCAAACTGGCCTCATCCGTAGGAAAGCGTTCAAAGTTTCTGCGTAATTATAAAGAAACAATAAAATATGTTAAAAGGTCTCAAATCCAGAAATGGGAATCGAAATACTTGCAGTCGGAAAAATGAGCGTTTTTCATAAAACTGCAGCCAACAGTGGAAATTACTTAGTTCAAAAACCAACAAGTCTGCACAAGCCTTACAATTGAACTAAAATTAATGTGCGCTAGACCATATGTAGACATGGATCTAACCATGCCGTCTGTAAACTATATTTAAGGTAAATAGGTCAGAGACTGATTCTGTGATTGCCCACAATCAGGGCTCTGTCGGAGAGAAACTAAAAAATTTATGTTGCTTTTAGACAATAATGCATAAATAAAAAAATCGTGATTCACCGTGTATGACATAAAACAACTGAAAATGTGTTTCATACAACAACATTGTTTCGAAACGTTCTTTTTGCGGCAATGTTTCATAAAAGTCTATGGTTAATTCATTTTCTTACATATGAATGAATTAAATAAACCACTATCGATTATTTGATTGCCCTTATAAATTTATTCAATAAAAAACTTTTTATATTAACATATGGCTTCATAAGTATGCTTGGTATTTTCTCAAACTGTTTGAAAACGTCCTTTTCGTCCCCGATTCGAATTCCACGTCAGCTGATCCTAGTGATGATATCTGATCGTGAGATTTCTTTTTTAGGTCTGCAGGGTTAAGAACTTTCGATCGAAAATGACGGTGAAAAACGTCTGACATGTCATAACCGCGCGAATGATGCGGTTAAGGATCACCTTATACGATTAAACTAGATTTGTTTGTGCTGAACCGGCATTGGGTCACTTAAAAGGTCCGTCTTCACTCGCGGGTTTGTTGATCTACTCAAATGCGTTTCGGCATTGCGCCATCTTCAGTGAGAAACCTCACTTCTAGTTCAACAAACCGGCGAGTGAAGAACCCTTTAAGTGACCGGGTTCAGCATGAGTTCACCGATTAGCAATCTCAACTCTAGATTTATCTGGCTAGATTTATGGCGCTCTTCAATTTGATCATTTTTGCCTGTCACAACTGCCTTTCTAGATGAAATATTTATTAATTCCCTATTAGACGACAAAAATATTATGATATTTTTACCAAAAATCATTTACATTAAGTTGAAAGTTGTTAAAACCCAAGGAACGATACATGTTAAACCATCAATCTTGTGTACTCCATTTATCTTCCTGGTGTTAAAAAGGATGTTTAGGAGCTCAACCGTGAAAAGTGTTTAATTGTCGTTGACATCTGGGTCAGGAGAACCAAACAAGAAAGATTACTAAATGGGTGAAATTTCGACGTAATTTCCTTCGTGGGGGCGTAGTACACTCGTGGGCATGTTTACAAGGTTATTAACGAGCCACATCTTCTGAGGAAGTAAATTGCTCCTTTGTCAACTTCTCAACGGTTTGATACACTTGACGGACAAATGATCTATGATTCAATACCGATTCTACCGACACTTGACAAATTAATAGTTTTAAAAAATCTGATATTTGGATTGTTCTGGGATTTTTATATGGCGATAGACTAAAAAACCCCGTTTGACAAGTGTAAATTTTAAAAACATTTCACATTTCCTTCTCATTTTCCGATTTCTTTGATTAAAATTATGATTTTTATATCATTGAGATTGCAATTTCATATGTTAAGAAAGCATATGTCTCTACGGGAAAAGCAAAGGGAAGCGGACCCAGGATTTTTTATACGAGGGTTCGCAACAGCACAGGTCATATAAACACTCAGGGTGCCGGTGTTTATGAAAAAAAAAACATTTGTAAGTATGTCGGGTTCGAATGCAGGGCCGCTGGATTCGAACCCGGGACCTTTACGTTACAGTGAGGCGGCCACCGACGCCCCTCGGACCCAGGACTGTAACATTTCAGATTTCGTTGTGCATTGTGTTATGTCTCACCCAAATTATACCTTTAAAATTCAACTATTTAATTTGTAAATATTTTTTTAGCTTCTACATGAATATTCGAAATTTGGATTTTAAGAATGACATTCTGGATCAAGAGTTTTTGTCGACTCCTCATCTTTTACAATTTCAACGTCAACCCTACCAAATCGAAAATGACCGGTTGGATTTTTTTTTATAAATATCTATTTGCATCCTGTAAATGAATTATACTCATTAAAAATTGTCTTTAATGCTATAACATCTCAGGCAAATCCTAACACTACGATTGCACTGTCCTGGCACTCAGTTTGTTATCGGATTAAGGCGAGCATTTCTCTGGGCCATAGCAGTTGAAAGGGTGTGATAGGGTCTTGAGATGGGAAGGAAGAAGTGGAGAGAGTTTGAGATGTAGGGTTATGATGAGGTGAAAGATTAGTGTGAAACTGGAGGAAGCGGGAACGGATCAATTCTTTGACAGGGAAGGTTAAGGTCATTGTGGATAATGAGGTTGGAGACTTAGTAAGGAGTTTGGAGAATACTTCTGAAGACTTTTGTCTGGAATGCTTACATTGGGTGTTAGATGGGTTGGTGGTACCCCACAGTTCCGCTCCGTATGTCGAAATAAGGTTTTGTACAGAGTTAGTTCCGTCTTGTCTGATTTCGATCATATAAATTTTTCGCAGTTAGAATTCAGTTCTTGTCAGTTGAGTATTGTGTGAGGATTCAACGTCAGTCTACCGTCTAAGATTACTTGGCAGATGTCGGTAGTTTTTTACTTTTAATTTATTAATGTAATTTGGGTGCATATGTTCTCGTTCACTTTCTTCTCCCAAGTTTTGCACCATTCTTCAATGAGCTCGAGATGCTCCCGGATTTGGAGATGGCTTGGGTAGGATATGAGTTACGAGATAAAATTTCGATCTCGTCCGCGTAGGTTGTAAGGTTGTTGGTATGTACTGGCAGGTTAGCAGTATTAATGGTATATAGGATGGGACCAAGACTGGATCAGTTTTATCTCAGAAAACTTATGTCCGTGTAACGTGTAAAAGTATTGATTTACTATTCAAATTTCCTGTTTTGTCTAAGGGAACTCAACAGCGATAAGTTTGATTTCATTCCCACTATCGATAATGAACACAGTTGATATTTATAAAAAACGGTCATTGGAAATGTTTCTCCTTTATCGACTTTTTATTATCGGCTAAATTATCGTTCTCCTTCACATGTGGCGTGCATAAATTTATAGATAAAATTACGCTAATGATTTGTGTGACTGTAGAATAATTTGTACTATTTTCATGAATGACAATTTTAATGTAGTTGTTTTATATTTGTATTTTCTGGTTCTTTTGAAGGTTTTTTCTTTTATTACGCATGATTTTACATTTTATACAAATTTTGTACAAAACATGGTAATATGAGAAATCAAGATTCTTTGGGGTAGATTAAATCGTACAATTGTGCCTCTTGAAGGTACAAACTCATATCTGAAACATCTGGGTTGAAATTTCAATTTAAAAAAGGGTCTTTTTTAAACTTGAGGCAGTTAGAGTACGGCAGGAAAGAAAATTAACAATGTCACCTAACGGTTGTGTAATTTGGAATGTTTCTTCTGGTTGAACTTTTGATTGGTCTATTTGTCGTAGTGGGCCATGAAAATACTTACCACTAGTATTTAATATAAATTAAGTATTTGTAATTAGATCGGAATTCGTATCAGGGCCGGCTGTCGGCCTTGTTATCCGGATGTCGAGGAGTGCAATTAGCTTTCACGAGCAATGACGGAAAGCACGAAAGCTTCACGTTCATGGATAAAATAAAACAACTGAATTGTACTCGAGATCAGACGGGGAAAATCGGAAGAAAGATGGATCTTGAAGAGCGTCTTCGTAAAGATGTTTTTCTTAAGCCAAACTTGTTTTGGTTTGTTTCCTCCGAACTGGGCCGACCGGTTAGCCACAACTACCGGTTGAATAACTCACATCTCGACCCAAAGAGAACTGAAAAAAGATACAGGTGTATCTGGACTTTAAACCCACGTCAGGGCTAGTTTTTTATCATATCACGAAATATTCAAACCTCCGTTTAATGGAGACAATCAAAATGTTTATATTATCTAAGATAAAGTAGAAACAAAGCAAATACGGATTATCAACATCTCGATTAGTGCTAGAACTGTCTTGCAAGCTTGTTCAACGTTAACTTTTGTGTTAACCCTGTTAACTCTGTTAGGTAGTGTTATAAATCGAGAAAAATGATGACGTAGACTTGTAAAAATCGTCTAGTTAACATGGCTCGATCTAACAGGCCAGGGCCAATGTTAGATATTAGGTCGAAAATTTAGTTACACTGCTATCCGTTAGGGCGTAGGTAACCAACATGGCAGCCATGCATTTAACAGCTGTTTTTTGTTTACAACTATTTTTATTCTTAAATTAATTAAATCAGACCAATACATTTCTTTTGTTAATTTTTGACCTGTCCATTTGCTCTCATTCATAATAGATACATCCAATATCCTATAAATTTGTAGGCTATTAGACGTCAGTACAGGTTAGGTACGTCGGTACGAATTGAAGCATGTCATTTGTTAGTGATTTTTGAGTGCATAGATAGCATTTTGAATGAAAAAGTTTATTAATTTTCCTTTTTTATTAACTTCTGGTATCTTACAATTTAACACAAAACAAAACCAAAACAACCGAAAACAAGCCTTCAAGGACTGTTATAGCTTTATTTTTGGTTCTACCAATCGCCAGGCGCAGCATTGCGGAAAAATTAACAATAAACATGCTAAGAAAAGAAGGGGGCGTTCACGATCTTAGTAGACATTTCTCTATTCGAGTTAAAACGAGTTAACACAAAAAACGTGAATACCCCTATTGTCGAATGCTTCCTGAAAATGGGAACCGCATTGGCCTGGTAAATTTGCCACGCTAGCGGTCCTGGGTTCGAATCCCTGCCCAGCTAATGGTTTTTAATTGATAATAACATGAAAGAAGTCTTGTAAAGTGGTTTGACCTATCACCCACCACATCCAATGGGTAATTACGTTACGCCCTCCTATATGATACGAACTAGTTTACTTCCTGGAAATGAAAAATGCCAGAAGTTTAAATATTTAAGTTTTCTTATTAGACCGGTATTACATTCGTTAATCGACTGTGGTCTGTGTGCTTAGAAAATTATCGCTTTGCTCCTTGCAAAACAAACCGCCGAGAATGAATATTCAAGAGTGAAAGATCTGCTTTGTGCGCTTAATGAACAGTAAACAAGCACCACCTCATAATTAAGTCCGATTTTATTTAAATGCTCAACCGTCACGTTTAGGAAGTACAAACCTTTTATAAGAATCTACGCTTTAGTCCTTGATAATTGGAGTAGGCGTTGCGCAAGCAGCCACCTTCGGTCAGTCTCGAAATAGCATGATTATAATGCAGAATCATCTACGTGCTCAGCATAGGAAGCGTTAATAAATAAAACGTCTCTTCTAAAGGAAACACTCACTTAAATAAGACGTCTTAGTTGATGTAGGTTGATTATTTATTTAAATATATCAACTTACCCTATTGTCTAAACTTGCAGAGTCCAAGGGGTAAATTCAGACAAAAATCCCAAAGGAATACATTTTAAGATCTGTCTTGTTTAATATTTTTGCTTCCAAATGTACAAAAGAAACAACTTTTTTGTTTTCTATGTTTTACAGGAGAAAATGAAATTAGTCAGGCTGATGATTTACTTGAAATACTTAATGAAGTTTGTTATTGTTGATAGAAAAAATTATTATATGGTAATCCTAATAAACCTCAATTAAATATTTTCAATGACTTCAGCCAAAAAGGATTTTGTGGGTTGTAGAATAATTTGCCAGAAAAATTAACTGAAAATTGGTTTATTTACCCTTTCAAAATGGGTTTACTGTTTCCCGTGTTGTACAAATAACAACAAATCAAATTGGGTGTCGGTGAAATAAATTCGTTTTTTATTTAACAATCTAATACCTTTATTGGAATTAATACTTGTTAATAAGGGGCGTTCGTGGCCGCAACGGTTTAGGCGTTGACACGGCGCTCATCACTGTAAGGTAAAGGTCCCGGGTTCGAATCCAGCCACCTTGCATTCGAACACGACACACTTACAAATGGGCTTTTTGTAAAAAACACCGGCACCCTGAGGGTTTATATGACCTCTGCTGTTGTGAACCTTCGTTAAAAAATAAAATAAAAAATAAATAAATAAACAACAAATAAAGCCGATATCTCATCAATTCACCCATCCTTTCAGCTTATGGGATAAGTAGTTAGTTTACTTACATATACGTACATATACTGATTATACTGATACTGCAGCAAGTCAGAGAAAAGTGTAGATAGTGCTTTTGTCTGTTTCCAGAATGTTTCGAAAATGTATGAAGCAAAATACAGACTGCATCAGAGATGTTCTATTAATCAAGCTGAACTTTTGGCCATTCTAAAGAGCTTACAGTGGGTTATGAATAAAAAATCAGAAGGGAATATTGACAAATTTATCATTTTAAGTGACTGACAAGTGTCTTTAGAATCAATTATTAATTATAAAAATCATGTTTTTTTTGCCTGAGCAAGTAAGGAAAATTATTCAAACTCTAGTGAAAAAGAATGTTAATGTACAACTAGGATGGGTTAAGGCTCATTGCGGAATAGAGGGAAACGAAGAACCTGACAGACTGGCCAAATTAGCATCTACTGACGAGAGTTTAAATTTCATCAGTTATAAATAAGCTTTTCAAATAGAGTCTAGAAGAATGGTCAAGTACAAATGATGGAAGACAGACAAAAAAGTTCTTTCCCTTAAAATTCCCAGCAGCACGTCCAACTGTCCGCACCACTAACCCACATCTTAACCGAACACGGCCCAAAGCTATTTTTTCCGCTTTCGTTTAAAGCAATCCTCATCATGCTCCTGCACGTCGAATTTCCCAGTAGAACAAAGCATAAAACATCTAATATATGAGTGCCCGCTAACAGAACAACTGCGTAGTGTTTGGATACGGAAGTGCCTGCTGCGAGACAAGAACGACCTCATGAAGAAAGAATATTACGGATATTTTGACACATTCATAAAAAAAATAGATTTTAAAGTGATTTCGTTAAATGCTAGGTTATTTGCTTATTTAGTTTTCTAAAGGGTGTCCCAAAATTGACGCAAGATTTGAATTTTGCCGCCATTTTTGCAGTTTGCGCCATAGTTGGCAACCCTGAAAAAAGAACAATTTGACATCTAAGAGTTTAGGGTTAGTAAAAATGGAGCGTTATAGGATACAACGTGTTTTCATTATTGAACAATATTTCAACTAAGTAAGTTTTTCTATCAATTCTTGTCCACGACACCGAATTGATGTTCCTGGTTTTTCACCAACACTCACGCACTGCTTCGATATTGATTTTTAACGGCTTGTTTTTGGACGACCGGTGTGTTTAGCATCTCGAACTATCCAGTCTCCCTGAATTTTTCAATTAATCTTTTCACAGTTGACGAGGTTAAAACATTATTTTGACCATATTTTGTATAAAATTTTCGAACTGCAATCGAATATTTTTGAAATATTGTTCCGGCCTGGTTTCAAAAATGGCGGCAAATTCAAATATTGCGTTAATTTTGGACACCCTTTATTAACGTTATTCATTATTAACAATTTTCAGTAATTGTCTTTTCGCCTTAATATGATATACTGAGGACTGAAATACTGGAGTTTACTGCTGGAAAAAACGAATACAAGCGGTCAAGAACGGATATTGGCCTAATCGATAATTAATCCGTAGTGTCCCGGGCTACATGGCACCCTAATATTGACGTTTGTACTTGTTGATGGTATTTACGCGCAGTCCCGATCGCAAAGGAGTCCTTTTTCTCCCTTGAGGAAATAATCGTTGTGGAAATAAATTGAGCGTTGTGTACTCTCTGTTTTAATAATCTACGTAATTCCACAATGACAGTAAAATTGATTTGCCTGAACAGGGACATATTGAAATAGTGTCCGATCGAAATGATTTATGTATGCGGAAATCGGCTATTCATGTATTCGCAACCTACGCACGGAAGGAAGTTACGGTTCGGATCAGTCGTCCCAGATGTGTCATCTTCTTACCATAAAATAGCCCGTGGAAAGATTCAGGAAGACGTCCTTCCTGGTCCTTTGACATTCAAAAATGTATAAAAATAAACCCGGGTTCTTTTATTATTAAAAATATTTATAAAATTTATCTGTGATACAAGCGAAAACTGTAAAAAAGCAAATTTATTAGCTGTGTGGACAGGAGGATAATCGTGTTATTTTCAGTAAAATGATAAAATTTTATAAACGACAACCCATTTGGCTCTTTCTTTCTGCTATAATTTTACGTCATATCCTTAACCTGAAAATTTTAAAATGGTTGTAATGTAATTTACGATGTTATGTTGTCATCGACCAAGTTTGATACACTCTGGATTTGAGAATTTATCGGGCATGTGGTCCTTAAATAATTGCACTGTATGTAGGAAGGCCAAATAAAGCTTGGCATATGTATAATACAGTGTATTAATTCATGGGGCACATATTCGATAAATTCTCAAATCCAGAATGTTTCTAATGACAAGGTGTCTAATGGTTACATGTTTATATTTTCCAATTTTATTTTCTGAAATTAGTTAGGAAATTAAATACGTGTGCTATATTGCTATATATTGATTTTATTCATTTTAAATGGTCTAGAATTTTTAAACAATAATGTAAATAATCCAACTTATTGATATTTTTATACAAATAGTCAACGTATTTTGTACAAAAAATATTTAAATATACCTATACATATAATATTTAAGTATATATTATTACATANAAGATATTCGTCAATTTAGGTTTTTTCAACTTTTCACTACCTTACCACATAAAAACGCTTACAACTTCCAAAATGTTGAGACTACAACAAATCCAATTGCACCATTTGAAAGAACGCTAAATTTGCTGTACTTCTATTTGCAATAATCAGAAAGACATAAAATGTTAGCCAATATCAGTTGGAATATGTCAAAATTACAAAATTTAAAATGATTTTTCAATTGATATATCCATGTTTTTAAATAACGTTCTAGTAGAGTTGAAAAATCAACGTAAAGCCTATTAGATGAAGAAGTTTTGTGAAATTTGACAAGTTGTAGATATTTTTTTGTCAAAATCGAGAACTTTCCGAAAATTTTCTCCTGATTTTTCATTTTTTGCTCCAAACGAAGAGTAGAATCGATTCCCTGAGTTTCGTCAGAAGGAAGTGGGACACCCTGTATATAAATGTATATATATTTACACCCACACACACACACACACACACACACACACACACACACACACACACACATATATATATATATATACATGTTTTTATCAAGGATGCATAAATTTTGACCCGTCATGTTTTCGCAAATTTTACGCTCTACAATTTTTGTTCCGAAGCTTCCAATTCTTACTTTTTTTTCCTTTGACCTTTTGGGATGCGGAATACTTCCGCTTCGATAACCACTTGTTTACCTCATTACGAAAATTCAAATTTTCCTTCCCATTTCACAGGTGTTGTGGCAGTTTGGCTTCGAATAAGGAATTGAAACAATAGGTTTATGTAGAAATTATGAATGATGGAGTGGGTATGGAGTTCAGTCCTTTTTAAAAAGATGGTTCCTAATCACAGTAAATTGTTTCGAAACAATCCGGATTTCGAGCCCTTTAGCTCATCATCAGGCTGAAAGGTTTCTACAAACACGTCTCTCGACATGAATTATGTACATGTAAGTATGTACATGAATTTATTCATGTCGAGAGACGTGGATGTAGAAACCTTTCAACCTGATGATGAGCTAATGAGCTCGAAATCCGGATAGTTGCGAAACAACTTACTGTGAGTAGGAACCATCTTTTTAAAAAGGTTAAGTTTATGTATGGTAAAATCGGGAGAGATAGAGATAGATAGATAGATAGATAGCTATATATATATATATATATATATATATATATATATATATATATATATATATATATATATATAGAGAGAGAGAGAGAGAGAGAGAGAGAGAGAGAATGATCGGTTTTTTTCCATGAGTACGTAAAAAAAAACACTTTTTTGCCCAAAAATCGAACAACTCGAAAACGGATGAAAAACCGGGCGAAGGTGACGAATTGAAAGTTTATTAAAATACCGCTCCAGGATGATTTCCTGGCTCCAAAGCTCAGTTTGAAGTTTTCGTCAGAAGTGCAAAAATTAACATGGCCCCGAATTTTTTAATTTACTGATGAATGGCTGAAACTAGGAAAACATATAAAAAAGCTTTTTTTACGGGCAGTGTATATACATATGTTTAGTAAATGTATAAAATAAATACTTCAATATGAAGAAACATATTTGTCGAAATATTATATTATTTTGTTTCAGTTTTCCGTAATGTTTTGGTATTATGCTTTTTTTAAAATATTGTAGAATGAAAATGTACACAAACGAATTGATACCCATGAAGTGGAGAAAAATGGTTTTATGTTGTATATTCTCAATAAAGTAATTTAATCAGGTATGACATAACCCAAACAATATGATATCGTTAAATCCCTTTTGATGTTATTCTATGATTTCACTTGTGTTTCACGTGAAACCGCATGAAATAACCCAGTTATTATATTCGAATCGTTTTCAAGGTTTTTCTTCTCGTTTTTATCTGCCGTGTCAGCTGGACGTCTAGTTTCCGTTTTAGGCCAAATTAGGTTGGACAACAACACGTCTAGGGGAAGAATGTTAAACATTGTAATTTTCCCAAAGCAAATAAAATTCTTGAAAGAGATTAGATAAGTGGGACGATCAAAAGAGGGACCATCTTCGAACGGGCTTTTTGTCAAAAACTACAACTAAATTAAATTTTCTCCTACCTAGAGAATACTAGATTTAAGACGATTTAATATTGTTTTAGACAATTAGTTATTTTTAATAGTTGAAAACAATGTAGAAGCATAAGTAAAATCTTTCAATTGATTAAGGTTTTTAGTTGAGATAAAAAAGTCAGTGTCACGAGCGGGATTCGAACCCACGATCTTCGGCTAAATACGCCGCTTTCTACCATTTGAGCTATCGTGACTTCGATCCACTCGGACACCAACTTTCCATCTCAACCCCACCTTTTGAATTTTCCCTCCTTTTTGCCATTTTTCATTTATCTCAACTAAAAACCTTAATTAATTGAAAGATAGTAATTGGTTAAGCGGACCACAAAAACTAGTGAATAGTGAGTAAAATAATCATTCGTATTTTTCCATAATGGATTACATAGTTATTGTGTTAAATATCTCTATATGCAAATTCTTCTTAAGGTCGACAGTTCGACTTTCTAATAGACATTTTAAGAATATGTGCTTCTAGCCTTGGAACAGCAATAAATATTATCGAAAGATTCTTCGGAAGATATTTTACGAGCCTTCTAGCATTTTGTTTTCTTCGTAAGTTTCACCGTTTTAATATTCACTCACCCATCAATTATTCTGTCAGGGCGTTGTTTGAGGTTTGGTAAAATTAACAAGGAATATCTTCACAGCGAATGAAAATAATGGCCGAAGTTGCTTTCATAAACCGCCCAAAAAAATATAGTTTTTCCCCACTTTCCTTCATTCTCTTTTGTACGAACTGAAATAAAAACGATGATTTGGGCGAAACGACGTGTGACCATGCGACTTCACTGACTTAGCGCCATTGTGCAATTTCCTCGGCCGGTAACGATCTATGTAATAGCACTGCTAACAGGATTTTATGATAGTCGGCCGAGTGTTCGTTAAAATGACCGCCTCATTAAAACTATCCGTAATAACTTCGCAATAATAACATATTATAAATCCTTAATAGGGAAAGTGAAATCGTTCGGAATGAATTCTCCACTTCCTTCGGTTCAAATTGTACCACATGCTAACCGTGCTAATTAGCCTGTCTCGACAAACACTTGCGTAACAATATCAAAGAAAATTTGTTTATCTATTAAGTAGAAACATAACGATATAAATTGCCTTCCAATTCGTGGGCGCTCTGTTTTACAATCTACAACCTCATTTAATATGCACAGCAATTTATTTAATGCCTACATATCATTACATAAATTGTGTACTTAAAACCACCGAAACTACTTTCGTAAACAAATAGATGAACTGAATATTACATAGATCCTACTTTTATTGTTTTTTGTAGTAGCATAAGGGGTAAAAGTTAAACCAAAAATTATTTAAAGATTACAAGTGTTTTATCATAATTTCATGAAGAGTCAACTTCAATTGAAGAATTTTTTATTTTATAAATGTTCATCCATTGACTTTGCTTCTAATGCAATTTTTATCCAGTGCAGTCCAGTTAGAACACTTTAGAACCGTACAAGTGACTAATCTTAGTTAAAAATTATATTCCAAAACTTGGAATTTATGGATGCTACAGTATAGCTCGACGATTAAACCAATGTTCAGGACTTAAAGCTTTTTATTTTAATCGGGGAATCCGACAGCTTGGTTATTTCAACCCCCAGCCCATGCGGAATATTGCAACACACATTCAATACTCATTCACGCAAAGAAATACATTCACACTTATATACATTGCATTCATTCTATTTAGTAGATGGAGTACTGAATATTCCTCCATAGACCTACATACAATAAGAAACTAATGAAATTGGGGTCGATGGGGTACTTTTATAAATATTCCGCCATCGACCCAAGTCAAGTACACAGCTCGAGGAGCGATGGGGATGCTATTCCACCATCAGCCCCTCCCCATTCACTCTAATAAATACACTCACTCATACAAAACACAGAAACACGAACAGGCTATATACAATAAAACAAATTTCCAATTCCCTTAAAAGGGGAACAGGGGACCCTGAAACTCGGTACCGTGTTCGAGAACTCTTCTTAAATCCGGCGGCATGCCTACACACTCTCTGTATGAAGCCAAGATATGACACACTCTCTGTTATGTGGGACACATCGAGCAACCTCTCTTTCTCTTTTTTTTTGACTGGGGCTTCCGACATCTAGGTCATTTCAACCCCCAACTATGTCTATATTCTATTTACCCTTTCAAACACTACATTCATACAAATAAATACATTCATACACGTAAATACATCCATACAGTACACTCATTCTGTTTGGTCGGTGGAGTACTTTATATTCCTCCTCCGACCCTATACTCAAACTAATCTAGATTGGGGTCGATGGAGTACTTTTATAAATATTCCGCCATCGACCCCGAACACACACTCTTACACTCTCATCGTTCGAGGAGTGATGACGTTATATTTCACCCTCACCCCTCGCCATTCACGCTAATAAATACATGCACTGAGACAAAACATATAGACACACAACACATAAGACATACTATATACAAGAAAAAAACCCAATTTACCCTAAAAAGCGGAACAGGGGACCCTGAAACTCGCTGCAGTGCTCGAGAACTTTTCTTAAGTCCGGCGGCATGCCTACACGCTCTCTGTATGGCGCAAAGGCATGACACGCCTCTAATATGTGGGACACATCGAGCAACCTTTCTCTGCATAAGGGGCACCTGCGCGGGCTTTGGCCCAAAAGCAGGTGCCCATGTGTCAACCGCGAACCTCTCTCTTCTTAAAGCTTATTAAAGCAGTATATATATTTAGTTAAATCTGCATCGTTAGTAGTCACGCGATAACAAAGGAGTAACTTTTAATTTTTTTTCGTTTTGTAACTTACGTGTTCAAAAATTTGTCGTAAGGAAAAACGTATGAACACGCATTTTTTTAATCCTGTAGATACACATTACAAATTGTTCGTACTGCTATAAAATTCCTGACGAAACACTACGGCTAGAACTGCATCCAGAAGACACATGTTATGAGGAGTCAGCCAATGCTGGCACTCAGTTTACTGTGGGATCTGGTTAAGTCCTCAGGGCCATCGTCGAGGCGACTTTGTAGGGTTCTTGAGCTGGAAAATAGTGGAAAGTGTTGAACAGTAATGTGATGAGTTGGAAAATTGGAATAGAACTTAAGGTAGCAGGAATGGATCAATTCTTTGATGACGGGAATGTTAAGGTCATTGTCATTGTGTAAAATGAGGTTGGAGACATAGTAAGGAGTTTGGAGAATTCTTCTGACGGTTTTTGATTGGAATGCTTACATTCGTTGGATGTTAGATGGGTTGGTGGTACCCCACAGTTCCGCTCCGTATGTCCAAATATGTCGAAATAAAGTTTTGTACAGAGTTAGTTCCGTCTTGTCTGATTTCGATTTTATAAATTCTTCGCAGTTAGAATTCAGTTCTTGTCAGTTGAGTATTGTGTGAGGATTCGACTTCTAAGAATAGCCCTAATTATTTTACTTGGTAGATGTCGGTAGTTCTTTACTAACGACGAAGGTAATGTTAAGGTCATTGTGCATAGTGAGTTTGGAGACTTAGTAAGGAGTTTGGAGAATTCTTCTGATGGCTTTTGATTGGAATGCTTACGTTCGTTGTACGTTAGATAGGTTGGTGATACCCCACAGTTCCATGCGTCCAAATAGGCATATTGTAGGTGGCTTGGGTCTTGTGCAGAATAGGATTTAAGCTATAACATTGCGGTTTCGTCTTCATAGGTTGTACAGTGAAAGATTGTACTGGCAGCAGGTCAGCAGTATAATCTGTACGTAGGATGGAACCAAGTATGCTCCCTTGTGAGACGCCGACCTGGAACGTACTATCTAAGAATTACCACATCTTACTCCGAAGCAACGATCTGTCAGACAGGATTTTAGGATTTGGTAGGAACTACTTTAGTTCGAAGAGAACTATCGAGTGCCAGACCATGTCAAAAGCTTAGGACATGACTAAGAATGCACCCGAGCAGTATTCGGAGTTGTCTAAAACAGAAGAAATAGTGTCAACAACCCTGAAACATTGCTCATTCGTGGAATGACTAGAACGGATACTAAATTTGTGTAAAGGATTGACATTATGTAAATCTGGGATGGGTATTAGGCGTTTTAAAAGGAGTCTTTCATGATTTTCTATTCGTTAATAATTCTCTAAGTAGAAAAGTCTTCCGCCAATAATCATAATTAATTAACAAAGAATTCATATATAATTTTTTAAATTTCAGTGATTTTTTAATCGATACTTCTCACAGAGTATGTACTTAGTGGGACGGATTTTCAAACATTTAATGTATTTTAAAATTAAATATTTACACTTTATATATGACACGGGAACATAATATTGGACCTGTTACTTCATGACATAACCCTGACTTGTACGCCTGCTTTTAATGCCATTTGATTTGTAGCAGGTTCTTTGGTTAAGGGGTTAAAATGAATTGCTTGTTTTTTAGCATTAATATATACAAAATCATATATTCATATTGCAAAATATATATTTTGGGGTTGTATTTTTCTGTAGGGATTTAAAAGCGGTTTTCTCTACTATGAAAATCTAGCGTTCGCCGTCGTGTAGTCCATCAAAATTTCTCTTTCGCTCTCTCTTTCCCTCTCTTTCTCTCTTTTTTTTAGGAGCAAAGCACAACCCTTGTTTTAAAACCGTTTATTGCAATGAGGGGTCGTTGAGGCCGTTCGAAATTTTAAAATGGACGGCATTAGCCGCATCCTCTGCCTAAGTGAAACTAATGGCTTCTCTTCTGGGGATGAAATTAGCTTCTCTCATGTTCGAGGCTCCACTTAACCCTCATCCGAGATGATGCCGGCCGCCTTTAACCTTCACAGTCGCTTAAATAATTAATCGCGATTCAATAATTAAACACGGCCTCAGGCAATCTCGCCGTAGTGCAACCGGTGGCAGCGATTTACTCCACAAATATCGAATGGTGAAGAAAAGTGGTTCGAATAAAGCGGGGTAGACCTAGAGAAATCAAGGTTTACACTCTTTGTGTTTAACGATTTGGAACTGCTCGATTTATCGGATCACCGGTGGAAACAAAACTAAAATGCAAAACGAGTCGTTGCTACTGTTTCAAACTCATGAAAACAGATCTCCCAAAACTTAGATTCATTTGTTGTCGGATGGAATGTTGACGTATAACAACCAGGAATGTGAGTAAAACGTTGTTTACTAATTATTCATTTTTATAGTCTTGGTTGAGATGAAAAAGTTAGTGTCACGAGCGGGATTCGAACCCACGACCTTGTGCTCAATATGCCGCTGTTCATTTGAGCTAAGTGACTTCAAGTGTTTAGAGCATCGTCGTATTGAGCCAAAGGTCGTGGGTTCGAATCCCGTTCGTGACACTAACTTTTTCATCTCAACCAAGACCTTACATAAAAATAATAATTAATTGAAATAATTAATATGATTAATTAGACCACTAAACATAAATGGATTAATATTAATCAATATTTCCTCTCAAATGATCGGGGGAAAAGTTAAAATGGTACTTTGCTTGAATGTGAAGGGAAGTTAATAATTTTTTCTCTGTTTGCAAGACCCCCCTACTTCAACTTAGCATTTTATTTTCTTAGTGGTCTACTGTGCAATAAAAGTAATTAAGATTGGAAAAAAACCATCAATAGCTCTTGGCTCCAGATTTCAACATTTTTTAGTTATTACAGAAAAGGTTTTTTTTTATAATAGCCAACATGTCCAACTGATAGCAGTTTCGCTAGCATAAACTTATAAAATTAAAAACTGAAGAATTTCAAAAATTCACTACGCTATGACAAAACCAGCTAGAGGTTGGCGAATTTCAGGAAAAAGCTGCATCATTTAATAAATTTTCGAATGGTACTTTTTTCACCTCGTAGCAAACCACCCTGTATATACAAACACCAATTATACAATTAATTATATAATATATAATTTAATTCCTATTTAATTAATATATACTGTAATTTAATAAAATTTATATTAAAAAAAGTAATCGGAAACTGCATTTTGAAAGAAAAAAAGTATGCTTTCTGATAATCGTTGATCTTTGACGTTTGTTTGTTTAAATTATCAACATTTTTGTCCTTGGAGAAAATCAAGATTGGCGTCTTTCCCTATAGGTCGACTGACCTATTGTATAATTGTGTATGACTCGAATAGACTTGACTTTTCTGATTTCTGTTATTGTTACAAATAATGTCAGAGATTAGAAGTTATCGTGCTCATTGCAAAATAGATATCAAAATGAAATAATGCATGATGATATTTTAAAATATTGATAACTTCATTCATTGCCCATTTGATTAATAAATAATTTATTGGTCTTAACACTTATGCCTCCTATGTTAACAGAATAAGAATAATTTTTGCTGGAACAAAATTGAATTTTCTGCATCCAGATGTTTTTTAAAAACTTGGTTATTTATCCGAAAAGTCAGGGGAAACTTCGAGATGCGCGGGCAAGTGTAAGTAGGTGGCCAAGGGAGTATATTGTCCTTTAACGGGAAGTACGACTTTGCATCATCATCGTGGATCCAGATGCATCCGTACACCAGATGGTAAATAAAACGCTCATTTTTACTATATTTTTATTAAAGCTTTTTGATATACTAAATTATTGCTCAATTTTTAACTAAAATCGAACATTTGGCTAAGTAATCGTGGAAGTCCTTACACCTGCATAAGCGACTTAACGGATTTATTTCAAAACTAACCCGTTAGAAACATGGGTTGGAAAGCCAGAGGGTGTCTTTTTTCAGTCCTTTTAAAAGCGCGTCCTGTAAATCCGGTGAAACGGTCATTTTCGCTTCCCTGGCGCTTCCGGCCCCAAGGGGTTAAAAACTTACTAGAAAAGCTCAGCCGTAAAACGGGCCAACTTCTATGTTCGCTCGTCATCAGTCTTGAAAAAAAGTTCTACAAAAGGGTTGATTGTAAGGAATGACTGCTAGTATGTTAGCTTTTTACAAAAAAATCGACAATACTTACTTCCTATTTCACAAATGTGTAAATGTATGTCTGTCTGTTTATCAGTCATTTTCTCTCGCTCCCTCTCTCCTGTTTTTCTTTGCTCACATCGAGTTCGCTTATTATATCAATATATCAATAAACACAATTAAGCACGATTAATTAAGCAATAAATGTAAATTAATCACCTACTCTATCTCAACGTTAATATTCATTAAAAAAGAAATCTAAATAAATATTGTTTCACGTTTTTTGTGTATAAATAATTAAAACATTATGTTATCACTATAATTTTTTTATTGTTTTTTTACGAGGGTTCGCAACTGCAGAGGTTAAATCAACCAAAAAGACCATTCGTAAGTACATCTGGTTCGAATCCAGCGGCCCTGCATTCGAACACAGGACCTTTACCTTACAGTGTCATCGCCTAAACCGCTGCGGCCACCGACGCCATGTTATTATTATTATTTTTTTTTTTACATAATGCTAATCAAATAATTAAATATAGACCCTCATACAACCCAGATGCTGTAGATATACGTAAAACGTAGGAAGTAATTGATTTTTTTATGTGTAGATAGTGTAGTGTGTGTATTGCTATTTTATTTCATTTTTTTTTTTAAATCGAGGGTTCGCAACAGAAGAGGTTATACAAACCCTCAGCGTGCCGGTGTTTTTGAAAAAAAAGCCCATTCGTGAGTATGTCGGGTTCGAATGCAGGGCTGCTGGATTCGAACCCGGGACCTTTACTTTACAGTGATGAGCGCCGTGCCAGCGCCTAAACCGTTGCGGCCACCGATGACCCCCTTTCACTATAATTACTGTAGTAATAATTTGGATTTACGTATAAGGCATTTATTTTCTTTCTCAGGGTTCATTTCAATTTCAAGCGATTAATCACTTACGTTAATTACTTTCTTTTTATGTTCATTCTTTATTCTTTTTTGTGGGATATTTTAAGGGAGTTTGCATGGTATTTTGTGTTTTCATTCGAACGGCATTTAATAAATCGGCCTGTTATTTTTATAATTTCGTATTTTACTCGCTTTATATACATTAATTGGAAAGACAGTTTAATTGTTGCCGAAGATAACAAGAATAAATACCAATTTAAATACTTGAATTTTCATATGAAAATTTTCCAGGCGATTTGGAGCTTTTGTAATTTACAATAAATTACCGGCTGGCCTCGAGAATCGAGAGAAATTAACTGAAAATAAAACCTGAAGACAGGCTCACTGTTCAACTTAACACTTTCAAATTACATCTAATATTTAATAGAACTACAACAAACAAAGTTTAATATATTTTGGAAGTGGATTTATGCGGGCTCAAATCCCCAAATAAAAACATGTGCTCAGCTCAGCCTAATCGCTTCTCGAGTTCACCGGGAATTCCAGCTTTTCCTATTTAGAGTAAACGCAGACTCCAGAACCACCCACCCGGCTGTTGGCATTCCAGGGTCAGACCTCGGTCTTATCAGCTCAACCATCTACAGCTGTCAACAGCTAGGTCAATTCATCACCCAATGCATGCCATTCCAAGATCCAAGACTATTCACACTCTCACTCATTCTTAAATGCACTCATTCCTATTAAATACCATTCACTCAATTAGGGTGGAGGAGTACTCGAATTTCTCCATCAGCCGTTACACCTACTAATAAATAACCTAGCAGAGGGGCCGATGGAGTACTCAATATTCCGCCGTCGATCATCTCACACTAAACATTCACACTAAAAAACACATTCAATCTCAACAAACGCTATACAATAAAAAGTACACAAAACTATCAGTAATATACAATAAAACAACTCTTTTTCCTACAAATATCGAAACGGGAGACCCAGATACTCGTTGCCATGTTCATATCTGGCTGCATACCTACAAGCTCTCTATATGGACCCAAGGAATTGCACCCTTCAACTACGTGGGACACATCGAGCAACTTTTCTCTACATGCCGGGCATAAACGCGGGCTTCGGCGCAAAAGAAAGTGCCCGTGTGTCAACCTCGCATGACCTTATCCTTATTCGAGTGAGGATGAAACTTCTAGGAGTAAGTCAGACCCCCTGGCGACAGTGCTCTGGTACGTGAGAGCTCCGATCCGGCCCACAGAAGCTGCCACCTTCTTTCAATCATGTTTTTTATTGATCCGGACCTCTGACGTTATAGATGAAATAAATTTTTTTTTATTTAACGTTTATTAGAATAATACTTAGAGACGACGCTCATCGCTTTAAGGTAATGGTCCCGGGTTCGAATCCAGCGGCCCTGCATTCGAACCCGACATACTAACAAATGATCCTGATGGTTGATATGACCTCAGCTGTTGCTTCGTAAAAAAATACATGTTATTAAAAACGGTACATGGTAATATTATGTGATATTTCAATACCTTTTGAGATAGTAATTTATTTATGTTAACTATACCAAATTTTTTTTTGGACGTCTAGGTGTTTGGTTTGCAGTTTAAAAATGAAGTATTTCCCTAATAATTTGCTATTATTAGTAGAGTCTATCCAAGTGCGATTTTACATATTTTTGTTAACTTATTTCTAAACGAATCCTTGTGCTCCTTTTACAATGACTTGTAAATTATCGATATCCATTGTTGTATCCCTGACGAATATAAAACTGTGATGGTAGTGAAAAATGGGTCAAGTCGACAATTTTCTAAGTCAAGTTTAGTACACGGAAAAATAACAAAACCTCCTAGGAAGTTATGGTAATGTTGAGAAGATCAGAAAAAGTATATTCGTGTAAAAATTACAATTGTAAGAAGGACATAGGCTGTTTAAAAAACAAAAGGAGAACAGAATGCCTAAGGCAATAAATTATAAACTCCTCGCTTGAGAATAATTTATCTTCTTTTTAACGATACGTGAAAATACATTTCTGACCTAGTTTGTACAGAAGATATCATTTACCTAGTCATTTTTGTAAAACTGAGCGATTAATGAACAAAAGTAAAACCTGATTTATTATATGAGGCAATGGTTATCTTATATTATTTCTGTAATGAACGTTTCTTATCAGTATTCACGGTTTTTTTAAGCCGTTGGCAAAACTATTTTAATTAATTATATTTTTAATTTGTCTTGGTTGAGATGAAAAAACAAGTGTCACGAGCGGGATTCGAACCCACGATCTTCGGCTATGGGGAGTTCGAATCCTCTTCGTGACACTTGCTCTTTCGTCTCAACCAAGACCTTAGATTAAAAGTGTAATTAATTAAAATAATTAATAGGTCAATTATGACTATTAAATACATATATGGATCACTATTGTTATTATTTCAGTACGTTGATGACCTCGTTGAACTTTAATCGTGGTCGTTAAGAAAGACTTAGGTTGCTTAAGTAACCATAGAAGCCTCTACAAAATAAACTTTCCACTGCATACGAACAAGCACATCGTTTTTCATGCGGGAGCGTCAAACAGCATTGCAATCGTGCTGAAATCACCGGAGAAGATGGTACATGGAGGTTTTCAACAAGTCGCGAATTCACGGGATAAAATTCAATCCGTTATTTCCTTCGGTTATGCAAGTCGGCCTTTAAATGCAATGGTACATCCATAATTTCGACGGGGACGTGATCGCCATGCGTGATAATGAATGACCGCACACCTCGAAGGGTGCGCGGTTTGAGGGAGTCACTTTTGCATAGAAGACACCGCTGACCTCAATCCGATGAAGCGTTCTTTGGTATACGGTTTAAAGAAATTTATAATTCTACTAGAAGCATCACTTGTGTGGTTCAATTTAAAAAAAAATGCAAATAAATCATACTATATCATAATTACTACAGAGTAATTTGACTTTTTTTTTTAACTTAAACTTTCACCGTGGACGGATGACCAAAAAACGGGATGATTTCAGGGGTTCACTTTTTAGTTTTTTTTTACAACGATTTGATGGTATTTAGCAATAAAAGATTTATTAGACCTCCATTTTTAAAACATCTTTTTTCGGAAAAACACTTTTGGATTCTTCGCCAGGAATAATAATGGATTCTCAGTCATAATTCACCAGAGTGTGACCATCGCGATTAGGCGTATCCACGATCAGACCTTCAATTTTCGTTTCTGTATTAAGGTAAATAAGAGCAAAGCACTGTTTCATTGTTCTTTTTCGAAAAACGGCTAAACAAATGTTTGTAACCAATATCAAGTCATTTAATACCAAAAAAGTTTGTCCCACTATTATGCAAACCTTTAAAAAAATTAAGTTGGAACGTTTTAGCAATAATTTTTGGTTGAGGGAGTTTGAATTATATCAGTAATCAGTGAAACCGAAAGTGAATCCTTGTATCACGTAGTACAAAAAAAGTATGACAGAATTATTCTAACACGATTAAAAATAGGTCACATCCACCTGACACATGGGCACGTCCTCGTCGGAAATGAGAACCAGGAGGTGTCTTCTATGCTAAGTGCATTAAAAGCGCTTTGAAAACATTAAGCTCGAATGACTGGCAAGTCCGCTGGACTGCCGTGACCGAAAAGCTAAAAACAGTGAAACCTCCGGAGTACATGACAAAGAGAGATAGAATTATTCTCATACGATTAAAAATAGGCCACACCCGCACGACACATGCGCACCTCCTCGTTGGAAAGAGACCTAGTCGGTGCTGAAATCCCCTGTCCGAGGCTGTGACAGTGAAACATTTTAGGAAAACTATGAACCGCTAGCGCCGCACAGTGTTTGATGTGGCTTGCCTGAAAATATTAAATTAATACATCAATTTAGTGGATGTTCTAGTGTGATAAATCAAATAGACCAGTACCTTCCCAATTAATAATTTTATTAATGGTACATTCGTTTGGAAGAATCTATCTGAAAGAACGTATATATTTACATGAAAGGTTAAGTGTGAACAGACAGATCTGTGGCTGGATCTCTGGAATATAGAGAACCCCACAGACCTGTCAAACTAGCTAAGATAGGTGTAGAATAGTTTTATGCTCTCCCTCTCTCTTTCTTTTCTCTCTCTCTCTCTCTCTCTCTCTCTCTCTCTCTCTCTCTATGTGGGCGCGTACGCGGGTATGTATGTCATTGCTTTAATATTGATTCAATTAAAGCCCTTCACCACGTGTGAGAGGAGACGTCTATTAAGGAAAATGCAACATGTTCGATGAGTCCCACATTTTAGTAAGAAGGTAAATCGCCCATGAAGGGACCATAAGTTACTATTTTCGTTGTACTTTGTTTGAATTATATATGGGAATGCTTGAAACCTGGAAGATAACAAGACCATATTAATCCATTTACGTCAATTGACCTAGTTACTTCTTTCAATTAATTATTTCTTCCATGTAAGGTCTTGGTTGAGATATAAAAGTCAGCGTCACGAGCGGGATTCGAACCCACGACCTGGCTAAATACGCCGCTGCTCTACCACTTGGGCTAGCTTGACTTCGATCCTTTCGGACACTCTCCATCTCTACCATATTTTTTAAAACCTTACAATATTTTTTTTTACCGTAACACGCATAATTTACACACATAACTTGAACATGCTTTCGGATTGTTGAAGACCTTCTTATAGAAGATAATATTAAAGAAAATATTAAAATATAACTTGTTTTCCAATTTCTTCAATACTATATGTGAGAAAGTGAGAGATATAAACGATGTGTAATTTTTGTTTAAAAACAGTTAAAGAAAAAAACGCCAGCGAAGAAAGTTAACCAATTGGGATATCCTTGTTATTTAACTATGATATAATAGAAAATGAAGGGTTCGTCCCGTTTTGGGCAGGATGCGTTTGGGCGTTGTGCAACAGAGCTGCGTACAGTTTATGACTTTGATGGATAATGGTACTTTATGAAATTCAAGCTTTCACTTGTTTCACGTCGATTAGTAAACTTTATTGTTTATTGTTCTCTAGGTTTTATTAATTGGTTTAATTTTTTAGGCACTTAGCAAAACAACGCATAAAACATCTAGATAAAAAGTAAATTGAGTAGCATTTCCCCTCTTCTTTTTCTTTTATAGTTATGATCAATAATGATAGTCATTTGTTCGGAGAAAGTTCTAATGATCTGCTGTTTATACTTCCATTCTATCATTCATATAACTGACGCCTTATTTAGAAGTTCAAAAGATTTTTCGTGTATTTTTATATTTAATTTATTTTACTATGTAGATGATGATTTTGCATTATATGTTTCCCAGTTAAATTGATTTAAAAAGCAATTTAACCAAGGAAAACTAGGCAATTTTATAGCACTAATATTAGACTAATATGCATTTATAGTTTATTTACTTTTAAGTACTCTTGCGGAACTGGCATAGGGTCCGTCTTCACTCGCGAGTTTGTTGAATTGCGCAAACGGGTTTCTGCGTTGCGCCATCTTCAGTGAGGAACAGGAAATCAGAAACGCGTTTGTTATTCAACTAACCGCGGGTAAAGACGGACTCTATGCTAGTTCGGCATGAATGCACAGATAGACAACCCATCATCAACGCTACTTATAAATTGTTTGAAACATATAAAACATTTTATAATAATTATTGGGTGTTAATTAGTCTCCCTTTCCATATACTTCCCTCTTCCCTACCGTTCACCCTCCCTTCATTTTTTAAGAAAATGCGATAGTTTTGGGCCTTCCAAAAGCGCAATCCAAAAAGTTGGATATACGTTGGAAGCTAATTGAATGGGGAACTTCTGAGCAAATTTGCAAAGCTCCAGGCGCGTGTAGTCATTAACAGTTAACAATCCAACATTTTCAAAAATTCCGAATTTCAATATATTTGGTTTTTCTGATTTTTCGTGCCGAATTTCTAACAATTTTTCAATTTAGTTAAGTTTTCTTATAACTAAATTAACGTACTATCAAGTGGCATAAACTAATTTTTTCTACGGTGAGTAATTCTGAAGTTATAAGCAATTTGGGGACATCGGTGGCCGCAGCGGTTTAGGCGTTGACACTGTAAGGTAAAGGTCCCGGGTTCGAATCCAGCGGCCCTGCATTCGAACCCGACATACTTACAAATGGGCTTTTTTTTTACAATTATCTTTTGCATTGCAAAGAATACTAATAATAAAGATTTGCATAACTGTGATTATAAGACTAATTTTTTAATCAATTCTTGGGTGGCGGCGGTGGCCGCAACGGTTTAGGCTTTGACATGGCGCTCATCACTGTAAGGTAATGGTCCCGGGTTCGAATGCAGAGCCGCTGCATTCGAACCCGGGACCTTTGCCTTACAGTGTCAACGCCTAAACCGCTGCGGTCACCGATGTCCCCAAATTGCTTATAACTTCAGAATTACTGACCATAGAAAAATTTAGTTTATGCCACTTGATAGTACGTAAGTAAACTTATCTAAATTGAAAAATTGTTGGAAATTCGGCATGAAAAATCAGAAAACGACATACTTACAAATGGGCTTTTTTTCAAAAACACCGGCACTCCGAGGGTTGATGTAACCTCTGCTGTTGCGAACCCTTTTTAAAATAAATAAATATAAGCTATTTAATGAACCTTAGTCGAAAAACAAAAAATAAACAAAAACCTGAACCTTACTCCTTTACCGTTGAGATTCGGATTGAGCATGGTTTAATAGTAAGTTTTTCATTGCATTAAAAAAAAAATTAAATACTTATTAATAAATTCTGTGGTTACAGTATAGGAAATATCTCATAAAACTCGTGAAATGTTAAAAAATGTATTGTTTATATTGTTTTAAACAATAATAAACAGTAATCTCACAAGGTCTTCTATGTAATGAAATATTTTCAACTCACGATCTTATTGTAAAACTTTGCGTGACTTCCATGTATAGCTCGTAACAACTTATCACTGAAATGCTTAATCAACAGTTAATATTGTACAGTGTGCACAAACTATAACAATTATTTGCTAATAAGGGTTTCCACGTCAGTGTAATTTTCTATTTGTTGATCGTCTGATAAGCTGACAAAAATTAGCAGTTGTGGCAGTTTTTACCAATCCCAGGATATATTGAGTGCATTGAATCCTCTGCTTACAACCTTGAATTTCCTAACAAATTCCAAGATATACAAGAAAACTTTAATAACCCTTATAAATTAGAGATATTATACAACGTACAATGCAATTTTTCACCACCGAAGTCTCTAGTTATAAATAAAGGCCAGTTTTTAGGTAACCGGCTAATTAGAACATCTCGGTTGTTACTTAAACGGATTTGAGTTAACCCTGGGAACAATTGGTTTGTATGCGTTCCGTGTGACTCGACGATCTTCAATATCCTCATCAACGGGAGCGGAGCATTGCCCTGTTGCGTCATCATAACCGGGATGAACAACGAAAAACAAATCAAAACCATGTCTTGTTTACCAGGCGTGAAAATCACTGAAAATTGTATAATTAAATGTTATTAAGACGCCCTGTGAAAACCTCAAAAAATTATCGTATTTTCACATATTCAAATTCAAATATTGTTTTTTTTCTATCAATAAACTTTCTATGTTAATTATTATAATATTTTCATACCGAGGGCGAAAAGAATTGGCTATTCCATAGGAGGCCTAGCGATCTTTCTGATGGAACTTCTTGGACTTGATTTCTACTCATATTTACCCCTCCACACGTGCAAAAAGTCCCTACAACTAGTGTATAGCTGAGCATTGAAACTTAGCCTAATATTAGTTTGGCAGGTTTCACGGTACTCGATATTCTCTGAAGGCCCGCCCTCATTCACGCTAATAAATACAGTCATACTTATTATAACCTTTCATACCAAAAGTACAGCTAAAAATTGGTGTGCCACTGGGGTATTAAGATTACACACGTGCCTCCCTCCCTTTCACTCTACAAACACTTAACCTAAACCTAACCTCGTTTGATGGGTCTGTGAGGTTCTTAATATTCCACCACGACCCAACCACACATACTCAACATTCACGGTAATAAATACATTCATTCGACACAAAGCACTCATAGACAATTCTAGGTTAGTAGGATTAGCACTATTACAAATAAATTTGGTAAAATCGCGTCGTGGGTGGTTTTTTCACCCTTGACCGTTTAATTTTAAGTTGGGATTGGACTTATGAAAAAAATACAATTATGCAACATTTTACAATTATATTTTGCATTGCAAATAATACTAATAAAACAGATTAGCATAACTTGATTATAAGACTAATTTTTTAAATAATTTTTGGGGTGCGTCGGTGGCCGCAATGGTTTAGGCGTTGACAGGGACATCACTGTAAGGTAAAGGTCCAGGGTTCGAATCCAGCGGCCCTGCATTCGAACCCGACAGCTGGATTCGAACCCGACATACTTACAAATGGGCTTCTTGCAAAAACACCGGCACCCCGAGGGTTGATATAACCTCTGCTGTTGCGAATCCTCGTAAAAAAAAAAAAAAAAAAACAACATGCTGATCATTTTTAGTTGCGAACCCTTGTTAAAAAATTCCATATATTAATTGAAAACAATCTTCGTAATTAAATTAATTAAGGTTTTTAATTGAGATAAAAAAGTCAGTGTGACGAGCGGGATTCGAACCCACGACCTTCGGCTAAATACGCCGCTGCTCTACCACTTGAGCTTTCGTGACTTCGATCCACTCGGACACTAACTTCCCATCTCAACGCCACCTTTTGAATATTCCCTCCTTTTTACCATTTTTCAATTTTTATCTCAACTGAAAACCTTAATTAATTGAAATATATTAATTGGTCAAGCGGACCTCTAAAACTAGTGAACTTCGTAATTAAGTTATCTCTGAAGACTGATTTTTAAATCCCTTTACTTAAATTTTTTTGCATCATTTGTGTTTCTTTGTTAGAATCTAAAAAAGAAATATATCACGCATACAATTCTTGTTAAAAATTAATTAATATATTAATTTGCACCTACGTCAATTACTGTTAAATAAGTAGTCACTACTGTTAATCGCTCTTACTGTCACTTAGGTAGTCGCGAGGAGAGTGACATTTTTAATCTCGGGGAGGATTATTTGGATGGATGAGGGATGAAATGATTGTAACATGAGGGGTTGTGTCCCGGGACATTTGTTTAGGGAAAATTCTTGTAACTGTTTGCAAACGAATGCACGGTGATATAAAATCGATTCCTCAGAATGATATTTCTATTCTTATTTTGCTATGTTAAACCACTCATGGGATGAAAAAGAACGCTTGATACTTGTTCTTCGCCAATTTTCCCGTTTCTGAGAATGGGTTTGATAATTTTGCCTTTTAGACGAATGGCTGGAGAAGCTGGAGAATTAATGGTGGCATTTTGGCGACAAAACTCTCCGTTGGACCATCACGTTATCGAATGCCGGTTGATAAGGCTGTCCTCCGGAGTCAATGGGTCACCCTGGTAACGAGGGACAATGGGGTGCCACCTACCAATAAACCGGCAAGATTCGTGAGGGAATGCTATTGACAACCCTTGCGACACTAAATTCCTTCAAACAACCCCAAAGCTATTTCCCCTCTTCCATAAATTAGATATTAAGTAATCGGAACGTTATATATGACAGTTTCCTTTCGTCCAACTTTTGAAACCAATAAATTACGATTTCATTGTGATTCCGTGCGAATTGAAATAAATGGGATTATTGGAAAAGAAGAAATAGAAAGTTACGAGACTTTACTGCGGAATAATATATTATATTTAAACAAGAAACCTTCTCTAATATTTATCTTCTTTAATTATTCTCTTTGTTCAAGTTGGTGACCATTGTTTTAAGGTATTTCTAGAAGTATTTCATTCATATCTCAAATAAATTTAGTAGGAATTATTAAAGTTTCTTTTTAAAATTTCGTAAGCGGCATTTTTCAAAGTGGAAAATGCATGGGAAAAAAGGAAAAAATTGAAATTTAAAAGTTTAAACTTTAAAGAAAGAAGAAGAAATCAGTGTTCAGAAAGTAAATATATTGTAAAAAAGGCGAAGCCAAAATTGTAGTTTTACTATTTTTTGGAAAATTAATATTTTAGAACCAAGTTTAAAAAATTATAGTTTGTATCACTGCTCACAAGAAATTTAGGCATCTCCTCCTGGGTCAAAGCCCGCACAGGTTGCGCAGAAAAAAGTTGTTCGATGTGTCCTACATAATAGAAGCTAGTCATGGCTTGGCTCATTACAGAGAGCGTGTAGGCGTGCCGCCTAATTTAAGAATGGTTCTCAGCCAGCGAGTTTTGGGTCCTCTTTTCCGCGTTTTGATTTGGAATTAATTGGTCAAGTGGACCACGAAAACTAGTGAATTGACTAAGTTAAAATGACGTATGTCTTCACTAAAGCTCTCCGTGGCCATTTCAATTTTCGCCGAGAATCAAATAGATTACACGTCATTTGAAAAATGGCAAAAAAGAGGGAAAATTCAAAAGGTAGGGTTGAGATAGGTCACGATAGCTCAGGTGGTACAGCAGCGGCGTATCTAGCTGAAGGTCGTGGGTTCGAATCCCGATCGTGACATTGACTTTTTTATCTCAACTAAAAACCTTAATTAATTGAGAGAT
This sequence comes from Cimex lectularius, assembly GCF_000648675.2. Classification (NCBI taxonomy): domain Eukaryota; kingdom Metazoa; phylum Arthropoda; class Insecta; order Hemiptera; family Cimicidae; genus Cimex; species Cimex lectularius. The sequence continues at coordinate 1,133,525 of NW_019394219.1, forward strand.
ATTAATTGGTCAAGCGGAACACGAGAACTAGTGAATTTTGTCTTTTGTTTGAGTGAGTGTATTTATTAGTGTGAGTAGGGAGGGGCTGGTGGTTGAATCGCCACTCCAGGTATGTAAGCTTTTAGGCAATGGCGGAATGGTTATAAAAGTACCCCATCGACCATAATTAAGATGAGGTCATTAGTATTGTGTTTAGGTCGGTGGAGAAATATCGAGTACTCCATCGACTAATCAGAATGAGTGTAATGGATTTGTGTGAACGTATTTATTTCTGCGACTGTATTTTACAAGTTAGTTATGTTTAGGCTAGATTATATTTGATATGCGTTAGGGGCTGGAAAGACCTAGGTGTCGAAAGCAATGGCGCCTAACCCCATTTGTTGGAAAGCGAGGATTTCCTGGGCATCTGTCTTAAGGGAGACACTAGCGACCCAGCTGCATAACGGGTAGGTGAATTCCCCTGAAGAATAGACCCTTGGGTCAGCACATCGGGGGTGACAATTTTCGAGGTTAAAGTCCAAAGTGTACAATTAATTCGTTGTTCTTAAAAAACAAAAACAGTTAAACAGCAGTGCTGGAATGTTGAAAGATTTTGGAATTCTAAATGCCTGCGATGAAAGAAAGTTTAAAATGTAAGAAGTGAACTTTTTCATTCACGAATACTCTTGATCTCAGTATGATATGGACGACGAAAGAAATTCAATTGTTATGTGCCTAGCTTTCGACCTTAGGTCATCATCAGGACTGTAAACGCCAACGTTGGAACTGGATCTATCTTTAAGCAAATGTGAACCCATTTATTATAAACTTCATTATATCTTTAATTTCTTTAAGATTGTTTTGCCCTGATGATGACCTTAAAATAAGTCGAAATCTTAGCAGAAAACAATTGAATTTTTTCATCCAGATCATCAGAGCATACCGAAATCCAGAGTATTCGTACAATAAAATTACATGATGGAGTAGTCAATGTTAAAGAAAATTACGCTACGTGTTGTATGAAATATAGTTCATTTGATCGTAGGTCACCTGATTTAGAAACTCATAAAACTCGTAGTTTTATTCTTAATTAAAGCAAGAAAGCTTGGAGGGGGGCAGATAAACGTTTTCGATGTCCTCGTCAAACGGAGGGTGACTTTAAGATTTATCAGCTATTTGAGGAAGAAAAGATAAAATCTCCCTTCCTGATTATCTGACCCGTTTTTAAAAAATGCACTCTTTCATTTTATTCACATCAAGGGGCTGAATCACCAGGCATTCTTCCCACAATTAGGCCTATTGACTCGAATTGCGGTCAATGGGCTATTCCTCCTCTGCGAACTTATGTCATTTCTATGGGGAAAAATTATTTCAAATTAGGTGATGGTGAAAAACGGCCGAAGGATTTAGACAATAAGTACCAAACAAGAATGTTGTTTTATAAATTCATTATATTTAATGGTCCATTGACGGTATTACTTCTTTCACTTAATTAATCTGTTTATGTAAGGTTTTGGTCGAGATGAAAAAGCTAGTGTCACGAGCGGGATTCGAACCCACGACCTTCGGCTCAATACGTCGCTGCTCTAACCACTTCAGCTATCGTAACTTCGATCCACTCGGACACCAACTCCCCCTCCCAACCTACAACCGTTCGAATTTTCCGTCTTTTTGCCAATTTTTCAAATGTCGTGTCAACAGGATTTAATTCTTGGCGACAAATGAAGTGGCCACGGGGAGCTGGTAGTGAAGTTATACTTCGTTTTACTTACTAAATCCATTGTATTTATTGGTCCATTGTCCAAATTACTTCTTTCAATTAATTAATATTTTTATGTAAGATTTTGGTTGAAATGAAAAAGTGTCACGAGCGGGATTCGAACCCACGACCTTCGGCTCAATACGCCGCTGCTCTACCACTTGAGCTATCGTGACTTCCATCGTAATTTTTTAAATTTTCTTCTTCAACGAACTACCCCAACAACTAGAAAATTCTTTAATAAAAATAAATAAATAATTTAAACACTATTGTACTGAACGTTCAGTACTTTTCAGCCAATGTATATTTTTTTCTATTTTAATTTGAATGTTTTAACGGATTGCAAATCCAGCGGTGACAAATTATAGCACTTAATCCCAAACATTATGTTAACCGTGCTTAAAACGTGCTGCTTTTTACTTTTTATTTTTCGATAATAGAGGACAAAATGTGAAAACGTTTTCTAAGAAGCAGCCCCTGGAAAGAGATAAGGCGGCTTATTTTAGGAAGGTCTTTGATACGAGGAGAAAATCCCCCAACGATTTACAACGTCTCGTAATTTAACCCGTACGTTTTTAACATATGAATGATTTTTTTTTCTAGGATTTTTATATAAGGCCCTGCGATTGTAAATATGTAATCGTTTTAAAAGCTCTCCTCTTTTATTTAAACAAATAACGCCCAAGGGGTCTCTACTTTTATAAATCAAGCTTGTCGTATATGAAATCGTGCCGGGAGAAGATTTTTCATTGCCGGAAGAACAAGAAAGCCACACGGACATTATCTCAAGAAGATATCCGACCTTTTTTAATTACTACTGGCTTTTTTCTACTTTTATACCTAGGAAACGATTTCTTTGATTTTTCCGGCAAAATATTATTTGTAGAATAAGTAGTAACGACTGCCATCGAAACTCCATGCAACTAAACATAACTCCTACTATGTAAATTCAACGCTAACATGTTTCTTTTGATAATAAAACATTTCTTTGTATGCATTTCATTTTAGAATAAAACACAGCTACTTTATGCATTAACTATTATAACAGTATTACATAAATAGTAGAATGAGAAAGAGAGAGAGAGAGAGAGAGAGAGAGAGAGAGAGAGAGAGAGAGAGAGAGAGAGAGAGAGAGAGAGAGAGAGAGAGAGAGATAAAGAAAAAGTGTCGTATACACAGAGAAAACAGACAGAGTGAGAGAGAGAAAGAAAAAGAGTCACATACAGAAAATGGGGGAAAGGGGGAGAGAGAAACAATGAAAATAAATAGAGAGGGAGAGAGAGAGAGAGAGAGAGAGAGAGAGAGAGAAACAGGCAGAGAAGACATTCAGAGTGAGAGAGGTACAGAAAAAGAGACACGTACAAGCAATGTGAGAAAAGAACACAGAAAATAAAGAATGAAAGAAAGAGAGTACAGAAGATCACTACATACAGTAAGAAATAAATAAAATAAAGAGAGAGAGTGAGAGAGACAGAGAGAGACAAAGAGAGTGAGAGAGAGAGAGAGAGAGAGAGAGAGAGAGAGAGAGAGAGAGAGAGAGCAGAAAAGCAGGACTGATTACAGACAAAAACATGCATTTGTACATTTGTAAAAAAGGAAAAAAGTATCATCTAATGTGAGAGAGAAAGACAGAGAGAATGAGGAAGGAAGAGGGAGAGGGAGATAGAGGGAGGGAAAGAGCGTGAAGGAAAGGTAGGCAGAGAAGACATACAGAGTAAGAAAGATACAGAAAAAGAGACACAAGCGATCATTGGGAAGAGAGAAATAAGAAAGGAAGAGAGAGAAACAGGTAGAGAAGACAGCACGCGAGATATACAAAAAAGATACACATTGCAAAAATGGAGGAGAGAGAAAGAAAGAGAGGAAAGAAAATGACGTTATACAGTAAGAGATAGTGAGGGCGACATTATCGTTCTGCCAGAAAAACAGAATTAAACAAGAGAGGGATAGAGAAAGAGAGAAGAGAAAGAGAGTGATATATATAAAGAGAGAGAAACAGAAAGAGAAGGAGAGACAGATTAAAAAAAAAAATATATATAGCAACCCCATGATATGCCTGTTCTCGCTGTGTAATGATTGTGTAGGGCTGATATAGTTCAAAAATGGCTGGATTGTTGGTTTTGAGTAAAATGGCCTGAGAGCACTAAAAACACTTAACTAGGCGGGCCCTCATCTCATTCATCAATGTAAATTGCGATATATTTACAACCAAAATTTGTTAATACAAGAGAGAAGGAAAGGTAGGCACAGAAGACATGCTACCTTTACTACTTAATAGTAAATATATATTTGTGGGATGTTTAGTGACCGTTAGCCAATGATTATTTGGAGATCGTGAGATGCGGTCTGGTGTGACGCAGGTTTTAGAAAAACATTTTCTTTGTCGTGTCAACGTCTCATCATGATAATCTTCAGGGCCTGGTGTTGTCTGCATTTCAACAAAAAAGAAATTGCAAGCAATGATAAGAAACTTGCATCTATATCATATTTATGAGATTTTACTAATGCTATATGATTTTCTACAAAGGTTATCTATCAAGAAATTTAATCTTTATAGGCCTGCAGACATTGTCCTCAAAGATGATCTCAATACTTTTTAACGAGTGATGCCACAATTTAGAAGTTACTTGAGACCAGAATGAAAGAAAGTGTTTTACCTACGAGAATATTTAGATCAAAAATTTAATTGCTACGTAAAAATGGAACGATTTATATTTTCGCAATTGAGACGTTTTGGTGTATAACTGACGGAACATTTAGTAAAAGGCTTAAAACAAGTTGCTTCGATGTTTTCTTACGCTCCAATTTGAAACCATATTAATTCGAAGGCGCGGAAAAGAAAATATGCCTGTTATCTGAACAAAGTATCTTCTTATTTGTAAGTTTGCGCTGATGAGATAGGATCTCAATTAAACCCCCCGCATGGAGAGAGATGCCGGCTTGGAAGAAGGGGCTATCTCGCAAAGCCATCTGCCAACATCGTTAACAAATTTACTGAGTCACCTAATTACGTAAATGACCGCCAAAAAATCACTCCCTCTTGTAAAATTCGTTGTTAAATCGGTTAATTTTTTTAACAGCTGAATTTTAATTAAAACGAACGAATAAAACCCAGTGATTTCTTAAATAAGTAACATAACTTCTATCTGATGCATTAGACGGCTGTGCCCTATCAGGAGACCAACCATAATTCAGTAAGTCGTTTGTAAGTCCCTTAATCTGTTCCCGGGGTTCATGCCCGAGGTGTTGTTCCATCAGGTTTTGAACTCATTAAGGATCGATTTACTTCGTGCTTGGAAATTTCAGTAAAAAGGAGTGAAAACAATTCCATGTCTGCCGAATCTTGAGTGCAACTTTAAATATCCGGCATTTAAAAGAACACAAGATTTACATAACTACCTGAACGAGGCAAAAAAGGGGGGAAAAAGCTGCAGTAGCAACAGAGTTAGATGAATTGGAAATAAACGCCAAAAACCCGCTTTGTCTGTTCACAGTTGACCGTATCCGAATCGGAAACGGCGGTTAAATTGATTTGCAATGCTGGTTCCGACTCACTGGTCGTGGCACAGCTCCCCCTCAGGAAGACACGGCATGGGTTTTAAAATATACAGAAAAAAACCACCCAAACTCTTTAGAAAGTGTGCCGAGATAAAAGGAAAAAAACCACGACTTTCTCGCGACCCGTAATGAACCTCGATTAATTAGATTAATGCCTCATAACGAGAGCTAATGTTCGTAACAATGTTCGTTCAACGGAATCCGTGTTAAAGTAGATGGCTTTGTGTTTTTCATCACCGGTAACAAAACTAGTGAAAGTTTTATTTACTCCAAGACGTAAAGTGTTTTCAACGTACTTCGAATTTTCTTGTTTAAAACTTCTCTCGTCTTTTATACAGACTTTCAAACCTATGCTGCAAAAACGAAGACTAAGCTACAACATACTACTCAAAACCGACGTGGACTTGTTTGGAAATACGGACCTCAGCCAAAGAATGGACTCCGAATATTCCAGACAAAAACCTTCCGCTGTACTGAAAAAGCCCCTTTTCGTATCCAATCCTTTCTCTACCCCACGACCTCAACATCCCTTACGATTCCCACGCCATAAAAGTAGCGATAAGTAATAAGTGATAACGAATAAACAACAGTGGGTAATGACATTTCCACTAAAGATTATACAATTCCATTACTTTATCATTATCATCTATTTACTTGCTGTAGTTAATTACTTTTTTAAATCATTTTATTTGTACCCTATACATATTGGGATGCTATGTCATCCGCGACTTCGACCACGGGGGACTATTTTAATGTATTTTCTAATGCTATTCAGAGTGCTATGGCTTTCTAATATAATGCCTCATTCTTCAAATTCTTCTCATCTTAGTACACATTCGGTTAATACTTTATAAAAAATAGGGATGGAATCAAAAAAACCTTTCTTAGAGGCTATCCATGTCATTGTAGACTGCACTCGAAATTTCAGCCCTTCAGATACAGCGGTTTGGGTTTGTGCGTTCTCCATCAGTTAGTCACGGAACTGTTTTATATATAGAGATATCAAACGTGATCACAGCAAATTTTATCACAAAGTCACAGCACTAACACAAATGCCAGAACCACCATGGGACTCAGTGTGAGGGATTAAGGAGCAAGGAAGGTCTCGAGGCCATCGTCGATTAAGGCGACGTGGCGGATTCTCGGGATGGGAATGAGTAGAGAGGGCTCGAGGTTTAGGTTAGATGGAATCGGGAACGGATTAGTCGTTAACAAAATGAAAATGCGGTCGTTGTGTATAGAGAAGTTAGTGACGTAGTGAGGAGCTTTGACGATTTGCCTAAGGATTTTTGATTGGAAGGATTGGATGCGCTGGATACTGGGCGAGTTGATAGAACCCCACTCCGTTGTCCAAATTGGCCGCGGTAAAGTCTTGTGTAAGGTTAGTTTAGTGTTGGTGGTCAAGACGAATTTTGGTCCTAGAAGTTTTCGTAGTTGTCCAAGTTTCTTGTTACGTTCTTGCTTCTTATGACTTGGTGGGGATTCGATTTTTGTCTGCTGTCTGTGTATAGTCCTAAGTATTTGACATGAATAGAAGTCGCTATCTTTTTGTTGTGATCTACAGTCGAGGTGAAGACTGTTTTTTTCAATGTGAAGGTACACTAAGTACATTTTTCTTCATTCATTCTTGTGTTCCTCTTTTTGCACCAGTATTCGATCAGGTCAGGTGTTCTTGGAGCTTGGATAGGATTCGAGTTATAGGACTTAAGGTTTATTAGACTTATAGGTATATTGCCTTGTTGTCTAAGTCTTGAGCTGGGGTTCGATGTCAATCTGCTGGGTATGTACAGTCCTAAGTATTTGACTTTATAGTTATTGGTATACAGTGGAGGATAAGACTGCTTTTTTGTAAATGTCCGAGAAGGCCTGCCATTTATCCAGAAGGTCAGAACAACTCGGTTTAGCAAGAAATCATATCAATTGGTCTGAGCAAGATTAGACTAAAATCTTGTTTTCAGATTATTCAGGTTTTATTTGAGGCCTTCTGACGGCCGAGAGAGGGTTTGGAGAAGAACAGGAGAGCGATACATCCCCGCAAGATTTTCACTCCGGAGAGGCCATGGAGGTGGTGGTGTTGCGGTTTAGGTTCCATTTCTATGCAAGTCACACAAACTTGATATTCATTGAAGGTTCACTAACAGCTTCGTAATACATCGGAAGAGTTGTTCCTTCTATGGCACTAATCGGCGACGATTTTATTTTTATGCATGACAATGAAAGCTAGGATCGTTGGTGACTACATGGAACAGGCTTCATGTCAATGTTTGGAGTGGCCAGCTTGTTGTCCCAACTTAAACCCTATCGAACACAAATGGGGCGATTTGTCAAACAGAGAAAAATTCGCCCTGTGATGTCCGATAATTAGCAGGAATTAAGAATGGATCTGTTGGAGTATGAAAATGTTCCACAGCACTACATTCAAAACCTCATAAAATCAATGCTACGTTGAAAGTATGAAAGTAAGCGGTGATCAACGCAAATGGAGGAAATATTCCATATTGAATTGAATATTTTCTTCATTGTTTCCATAGCAACTTTTTTGATTAAATTGTTTTTGAATAGCAAGCTTTCGTATTCCCATTAAAATTTGGAGCAATGTTGGTTGGCACGATTAACCGACATCTTATGTCAAGAAAAAAAATCGCCTATGATATAACAACTGACATTAGCCGTAAATTGTATTTATACTAAGTGAATTCGGCTGGAGTAGAAAGGATTTCGGGGTATTGTGCTTATCGTTTTCATGTGTGATGTCCACTGATGGCTAGTTATACGTTTTTCCAAAGTTGCCGTCCACGCATGTTAGGAATGACAGGATGGAAATCCGTACGTAGAATCCCACATGGTGAGCTATGAAATTTGCTCGTTTTTGTAGGAATCTCTTTATCGATCTCGCATTCCCTTGGTAATGGCCGATGATTACCATCGCAATTGGGACGTTTACGAGTTAAACCGTGCCAGAACGTGATTGTACCGACCCTAACTTTTATAAAATATACGAATATAGATTGTAGACTTACTTATTTCTGATACTGAATTGATTGAAATTGTCAACAGGGAAAGTCAAAATAAATATAATTTTAAATAACAGCTCACAGCCTTGGGTCTTGAAGTTTTCTTATTATTCTATAATAATATTCTATAATTATTATTATTCTTTTTGTTAGGTCTTGGTTGAGCCAAAAATGTCAATGTCACGAGCGGGATTCGAACCCACGACCTGGGGGTAGAAATTTAACATCTAGTCATTAATTAAATATCTATTTAGTTAATTGTCTGTGCAAATTGTTTATTAATATTTGTCTATCTGTTGAATTTCTTATTTGTTCTATTCACTGTTAATTGTGGTTACAAATTTGTGGTTACCTAAACTTAATTTTAAGTCGTCTAATTCTAGTATTAGTTAACATGGAATCTAAACGTGAAAATATGGACATCATGTTAGCACTAGGAGAAGAAGAACTTCAAAACCTAAGTCAAGACCTGAAGGAAATTAGGGATCTCGGAGAAATTCTGACTACCTTACACGATGATCAAGCACAGCTCAATATTTGTAAGGTTCAGATTGCCCGAATGGACGGTATGTGGGATAAGTTTTGCACAGTATTCCGTAATACAAAGGAATATGCCAAATTGATTAATGTGGATACCCCCTCATTAGATACGCTAAGGCAAACGACAAAAGCCTACTGGTTCGAAGCTTTGTCCTTTCAAGAGTCATTATTTCGAAGGTCCCGCCAAATACCATTTCTACATACAAGGACGAATTCGACAATGTATGCCAGGAAAGGTCAAGTTCGCATGGTCAAGGTGCAGAACGTAAATTTATTTGTCCAGTGGTTAAATTGTCGCCTTAGTTCCCAAAAGGAGACAATGATGATGACTCTAAAATTTAATCATTAAATTTGGTGGGCGGTATGTTGTGGCCAACAATATTACAGTAATTATTTAGATGTCATGGGTTTGAGTTCTTTTGTTTTGTAGTCCTCTGGTCTGTGATCAGATGTTTGTGTCTGTCGCTGAACAAGTTCAATAGTGTCAAGACCGCGTTCTTTGTGCGCATGCGTGAACGATAACCTCTTGTTTTACGAAGTGTCAGTCCGGTGTTCAGTTTGGATAACCAGAAAATTACCAAACCCGTCGTGTCGTCTGCCTTAGACAAAATCCGCCATCGTGAAGGCACTTTATCTAACCGCCGCATGAATCATAAGAGAGGTTATATATCCTATCCGCTGACGTCAACTAGACATCAGGTAACAATCTCGTGCTGATACGTTGTGCTCGAGATTGCTCTTTTTATTATTGTTGTTGCCCGCCTGCCGCATCTACTGATTTGATAATTAAATTCTTCGCCAAGAAGTGAACTCAAATATTTTGGAACTTAAACTCTTGATTATTTATAAGATAATAAATTCATATGTAAATCAAATTTAGTTATAAAAAAATATTGTTAAATTAGATTAAAGTGCCGGCATCTATTATTATAATTTGTAAAGACTTAATAAATGTTGAATCCGGAATCTTTTGTTCTTATTTAATAATTAAATGTATACCAGCCCTACCGCGGATCCGAAATTAATTCAAGCATTTTGCAAAATTGTTCGGTCAACGTACATTTTGAAATGTTATTGTGTTTTGTTTCTTATTATTGTTATGTAGAATTAGTTTATGTATCATATTTGAATGTAAGAATAAAAGGATAAGGATGAGCCAATACTCATGCTGAGACTGTTGCTAGTCTGACTCCATTATTATTATTATTAGCCATACAAGCCTACGGGGAATTTTTAAATTATGGAATAAAATTCACAATTCTAATTAAAAAAAGAAACAGAAATAAATTTTATAATTTTATTAAATTTTATGCAATTTAAAATGGGAATTTTGTATGCATTTGGCCTTCCGAATTAAGAATTTTAAAAAGAAAAATTAAAGCTTGGATGGCATTAGGATAAATAAGATTACGAGTGAATGTTTGGAGTCAGAGCTTTATAGAAGATAGAAGGTTTGGATGTTAGGGCGTGAAATGACCTTAGCCGTTAAAACGCCCTTAAAAATTAATAATAATAATAAGCATAGATCAATTCGTTCTTAAAAATTCTCTCTCTCTCTCTCTCTCTCTCTCTCTCTCTCTCTCTCTCTCTCTCTCTTTCTATCTCTATTTTTTTTTACAGGGTTTGGCATCAGCAGAGGTTATATAAAGCCTCAGGGTGCCGGTATTTTTGAAAAAAAGCCCATTTGTAAGTATGTCGATTTCGAATGCAGGGCCGCTGGATTCGAACCCGGGACCTTTACCTTACAGTGATGAGCGCCGTGTCAACGCCTAAAACGTTGCGGCCACCGACGCCCCCTATATCGTCCTGTATTATTTATATACACTCTTGTATTGTGTATATATTGTATATTTTATATATGCATACAAATATTGTGCATAAATATTTGTACATTTATAAATAACCGAGTTATATACATGCTTATATTATATACATACATAAATATACAGTAAATATAATAAAATATACAGACTTATTAAAAACTATAATAATTGTAAATTATAATAACTATAACTCTCACTATCTTCTGATCCATTTTTTACGCAGTTTGATAGTCGTAGTTCACTCCTCACTGTATTTTCCACTTACATTATACAGTTGATTGATGCAAAAATGAAAAATACACACCAGGACAATCAGTACTGTAACACATTTTATATTTGAATTTTACGATCCATATTTCATATTTATACATATCTCATATGTTTCGCGTGGGTTTTAGACTTTTATTAATTGATATTTGTTGTTGCAGACACTATGACTCGGACGACGAGGACCTGTCCTGCGGGCACTGGTGCGAGTACGTTCTCGTCGTGATCCTTTCATCTGTCCTCCTGGTCGCCTCTCTCGTTCTCGTCCTCTTCTGGTGCCTGTACTACAGAAAAGGTTATGCCTGGAACGAAAATCCAAAGGTACAGTTCAACCTTCACCCGACGCTCATGGTCGCAGGGTTCATCTTCTTCAGCGGATTCTGTAAGTTTCGTCATTTTACGTTTTTTTCCATAACCATTAATACCAAATCGTTGCACGATCACTGTGGTTCGATAGAGCACAATCAACCAAATAATATATTATAAATAAAACCAAAACTTCAGGGGAAATCAACCACAGAAGGTATATTTTCTCAGTTTTAGAGCAAGTTTGAAATAAGTACAGGACACGGGTCGGCTTAAAACAATTCATTTAGTGTGTTCAAGCACGTATGTGGTGCGTGATCAGGGTTGACTTCCTTGATATAATGACAGTCCGACATGAAGCCAACTGGTGACCATTCACGCTCTCCGAGAGCGACGCATTACGACCATTCTGATTTGAAATGGAATGGATATTGCGTTATTAATGCCTAAACGAGTCCGATAACTGAAAATATTACAATAAATATTTCTAAGTTTAAAAAATCAGTTGAGATATACGGAAAGTTATTTTGTAATATCTCATATTTTAATGAGACACAGGATGTCCTTTTGTGCCTGCGGGTGTTTCCGAATTTTTTGAACATATTCAAAAAGCGTACCCCTGTGATATTTGCGCTTTATTGTGATTTTTTTGTAGTACACTTTATAGTGTTTTTTTGTCGTGTTTTTATGGAAATGAAAACGTTGGGATTATCGCTTTGCTGTGTAGTATCGGATAGTCTGCTAAATTTTCCAGGAGGTTAAAAAAACGCAAGAAGGTACGGGGCAGGAGTATTTGGTCCTGTAACTAAATACTCAGAACCCGTGGGAAAATGCACTCGTATCTGCCAAGCTGAGGTCCATTCAATTGTAAGATGTATCCAATTCGAGCTGAAAAAAAGGGTACAAAAACGAGAATATAGCTATTATGTCAGATAGCTAAGCAGCGATCAAAGCGCTATTAAAACTCCACTAGCTCAAAATGCAAGAACAAACTTAAGAAATTAGGCATGCAAAACAAAGTCAGCCTTTGCTGCGTCCCAGGGCATGTGGGACGGGCTGCTAGCCGCTGATAGAACCCGAACCCTTCTGTGGCATAGGAGTACAAAATATCGATGAACACCTCAGACAAAAGAATGAAAAGAAAACAACAAAGGGAACAATGTAACTCGCTCATTGGACACAAAAAATCCAAGAACCTCCTAACAAACGTTTTAAGGAAAGATGTAACAGGAAAAAAAGCGAATCTTAACAGCACACTGCAAACTAAATGGACATGTGAAGAAGACTGGCATAACTCAACACGGCAAGTGCAGATTCTGCAAAGAAGCAGAGGATACACCAAAACACCTAGTAACAAACTACACTTGCCCACAGGAATTTTGGGACAAATAACGTAACAGTAGAATTCAACTACTGAAATCGGGGTTTAACTAACGGTACATTAAATAAAACTTGGTATCATTCTTATATAAAGATAATATTTATTTAAAAATTTAGCAAGTTAAATAATATAAAAGGTATCCTTAAAAAAAGTACAAATACTACACTAATGTGAACAATGGCCTTGCATTGGGGTAAATCAGCTTTGTATGTTGTTTTTAACTTTAGGCCCGATTCTAAGTTCTCATCGATAAGCCGATTTCTTAATCTACTCTTGATAAAGTTCATGCTTGAAAATGATTGTTCGCGTAAATATGTATGGTTGGCCGCGGTAGCCGAGTGGTTAAGGCGTCAGACTCTCGGCTAGTAGATCCCGCGGTCGTGGGTTCGATCCTCACTGTCGCCTCTGGACTTTTTCTGACGCCTAAGGGGACCGGTGGCCGCAATTGAAAGAAATTGACAAGGCACTCATCAATGGAAGGGGCGGGATCGGAACTCAGCGACCCTGAATTTGGTCCCAACCCCCTTCAAAAATGAGTTTCTTCGATGGAAGAACACCGGTACAACAGGGGCTCAAGTTCACATTTGTGTTGCGAGCCCTCCCCCAAAATATGGAGCCGAGCCAGGGAGAAAGTACAACAAGCTGTACAGCTCAGCTGCTGTGCTCAGGAGGGAACTTCTCCAGTCCATGGCATCCATTGTAAAAAAAAACAGCAAACAATGTAAACCCAAATAAAGAAAGAACAGCAAACGCTAGTTTCTTCAGTTGATCATAATCATCCAGAGTTAAAAATCAACATATCTTTCCTCGCCAGATCTTTCAAAGCAGACCATTTGTGCTATAAACGTAATTCTCCAATAGCTGTAAATCGGTTTAAAGAAGCTCGAATTTTGAGCTCCGAAATTCTTTATTTTTTAAATCCAGCAACTGCATTTCAAAGCTGCCAATATCAATATTAAAGGGCAAAAAATTTCTGTTACCGTGGCATTCAGAGGTTTTTTTTAACAAAGGCTAGCGTCTCTTTGTTGTTTCTAAAGTCTTTGTACCTGGTGAGCAAATTTCTTTAGGTAATTTCTGCGCACAGAGTGCTTCCTGATGAATAATACAATGGTAAGTATCTCGTGATTAATTTTTTCTTTAAAAATAGCGACAATCCCATTTCTTGCACCTGTCATACTTTTCGCTTCATGTCTGCGCTAAACATTTAGTGAAAGCCAAGAAGTCAAAGAGCCGCATACGGCTCGCGAGCCGCGGTTTGCCTATCACTGACATAGACGAACAATTTTCAGTAACTGTTTTAACCTTTCTTCTAACATTTTAACCTTAACCGGAGATCACTTAGGTCATTATACACATTTGGTATGACACCCATTTCATTTATAAAAAAACGACGGAATATAAGCGTAAAGGTTTTAGCTCCCAGGATTTTAGATTCAACGTAGAAATTTTCTGCACGCTCAGTTTTAAATTCTACCATGATTCTATTTGAGTCTGTTCCTATCATGTTAATTAAAATTTTCTTACAAAACTGAATGGATGTAGAAAATATTATTTTTCCTAGTTTTATCGGGTGAATTTTGCCCGCATTCCTAGCGAGACTTTCTTTAGGAGAAATGTATCGATCTATGTCTTCAGGTTTGTTTCTATTTTAGAAAAGGGATTGAACATTTCCTTTTTGTTAGAGTCATTAGGTTTTAAAGAATGTTATTCCATGATTTTGATTTTATGTGATCTCCAAAAAGTGGGTCGCCGGGTCTTTTACCAGGCCTCGTGTTAACTGGTCACTAATGAGTTGATGATCAACGTGATAAATATCGGGGAGATCCGTCATCATGCTTATTCCTGCCATAATTATATTAATTATTGTTAGTCCAGTCACTCAGCTTATAGATTACTAGAAGAGAATATCGACTTATCAAAAAGAACTATGCCCAGACTCACGCTGGCTAGTTAACACGGTTGTTGATAAAGTGCGTCCTCACGCCTCGGAAGGTCGAAACACGACTGTTGTACAACAGGATGAATAATTTTGCCGGACAGAATGAAAATCGTCGGTGGAATGCTCGAATGTCCTTGCCCCTGGCTAAAAACGTAGGCATAAAACGGGGAAAATTTTCTGCAAACGTGGCCGGGAAAACATTGTTCGGACGGGCGCGTTGTGTCAATGTTCCAGTTTTTCCTGTGTACAGATCGCTCTTCGAAAAGTTGTATATATTTTTTGTATTCTTCCTTCACCTTTTATGTGTAGAGTTTCAAATCGCTCTCTGGCCATCCAAAAGTACATATGAAAACGATTTATTAAAGTATGATACCCACCAAAGGTTTCTCTATTTTGATTTATTTCATGAACTCAAATTTTTTCTTTTGTTTTGTGTTGCAGAAAGGACAACAGCCGCAGTACTTTCTTCCATTTCTTTCTCAAATTCATCTGTGCTTGAGGCCGTGTTGCATTTAATTATTTAAACTATAACTTGATGCAATACACTTTAACTTAATTAACAAAAAATAATAAACAATTAAAAATAATTAATAATTCTGTTCGCTACCGGTTCGATTAAGAAATGATGGTTGACAAGGCCGAATGCATCAGAGCAATATTATGTCTACGTCCCGCCACAACACACCCCAACTCACCCCAACACAACACGTCCGAACAGTGTGTCCTCGGCCTAACTGTAACTTTCCCGTTAGGCAAGGCCGTCCGGTCGGACGTTTCCTATCTTCCAGGCCGGTCCTAAAGAAACAAACTTACAACGGATTTTCACAATTAAAACATTAATTGTTAAAACTTACGGCTACCTTTCTTCCGACGGTATCTATTACCACTTGACCTGACAATTGAGATTTTCTTTCATTTTGTCTGGTACGTATAACCATCTCATTTATTTTAATTCTCAACAGAATTATGAGGTGGCTCTAGGTGTACCTTTACTTCCTTTTATCTCAGGAGTCTGAAGGCCCTTTCAAAAGCCACCTGTTATACATAAATATGTAAGGTGGAATGTCGAGTGGGGGTTTTAATTGCTGCAGAGGGGCAGGTATGCATTGCGCAGGTTATATTAAGACTTACAAGAAAACTTAAACAAACATGGTGTTTGTAAAAATCCAAGCGTATTACAAATAAAATCATATATAATTATTATTATACTACGTTTTTATTGACAGGGGCATCCGACAGCTTGGTCATTTCAGCCCAGAAGCACAAATACCGCTACACACTCTATACACAATTACACCAATAAATACATTCATTCCTATTGTTCACACTCATACTGTTTGGTAGATGGACTACTCGATATTACTTCATCTACCTATTCACTACAATATACTAATCTAATTTGGGGTCGATGGGGTATTTTTATAAAATTTCCGTCATCAGTCCAAGACACGCCCGCAACTTGAGGGGCGATGGAGAAGCTACCTCGCCATTAGCCCCGCCCCATTCACACCAACATACATTGATCGCACTCATTCTGTTTGGTAGATGGAGTGCTCGATATTCCTCCTTCTACCTGTTCCCTATAATAAACTAATCTAAATTGGGGTCGATGGGGTATTTTTATAAAATTTCCACCATCAACCCAAATCACATACACAACCTGACAGGCGATGGAGAAGCTACTTCGCATCAGCCGCTCCCATTCATACCGATAAATACATTAACTCATACAAGACATACAAATACAAAACACATAATTTTACAACTATATACAATAAAAAATTCCCATTTCCCCAAAAAGCGGACCCTGAAACTCGCCACCGTGTCCGAGAACCATTCTTGAATCCGGCGGCATGCCTACACGCTCTCTGTATGGAGCTAAGGCATGACACCCCTCTATATGTTGGACACATCGAGCAATCTTTTTCTGCATAAGGGGCACCTGCGCGGGCTTATGGCTTATATTATAACCGCGTATGGCCAATCCTCAGTCGCGTGAGAACGATCGCTCGTCTCCTGCTCAGGTTGTCTGAGGGCCATCTACCGCTCGTGCTCTTGACTCGCATATTACATTATTATTTTATAAAATGCTTCCATATCAAATAAACTGCTTAAAAATTTGGTTGTTAAAAGTTTAATTGCATACTTTCTTCCAAATAAAACACTTTTTGGAATTCAGCAAACACTTTTTAATTAGGTTAACCGGAGATCGGTGATAGTCGATATATGATGTTAATCGTGTATTTTGCTTTTCAATTGGGTAGTACTATGAAATCTTTTGCATAAAGAATTTTTGTTTCTGCAGTCATACAGAGACTGAAAAAAAGTTATTTTATAGGTCTGGGTTGTTTTATGAGAAACGTGCTTACTTTACCGTCCTCGGTGGTACTTTAAAGGACCTCTTATAACGAAATATTGCTTGCCAGGACGAGATTGCTATTAAGCAAAATTTTTAAAGACATCCTTCTTTCTTTCTCAGTTTTATTATCAAACAACAATTCTTTGTTAGTTATTCTCGGTTAATTGTCCATTTAAAAAAAAAGCGTAGGCTGGACAAACGACCCTCGTCCACTGTGCTTCCGTTTTAACCGAACCTGTACAATAAAGACAGACTGCCAGTGGCGGAATTGGACGTTTCCGCTTTGTTAAATTCAAACAACAGCTCTACGGGGCTGCCTGTTATTTCCACTTTCCAGCATCATCCGAGAGCCGAATGGGGAAAGTCTTGTACAACTGTCACCGATTAGTTAAGCCCCTGTGTTCAACTAATGGGACATTACACGTTCCCTATCGTTTCGCTATTATGGAACTTAAACTACAATGTAGTTACATCTTTATGAACTATGATCAGTATTAAATAGTTCAACAAATTTGGTCCTGTTTCGTAAATTCAATCTGACGTTTACATTGCCTTGTAAAGTTTATTTACAATAAATTAATTATTTTATTAACAGATTTTCTTTTCTAACCCAATTAATAATAGACAAACCTGCACGATTATATATATTTCTTAAGAGACAATGTGACCATCACCAAAATAACGAGAACGTTGACATGGCAATAAAAATATCCATTCAGCATCTAAACTTACAATTCAGTTGAATATATTATTTATATTTTGATTTTTTTAATTTTAGTCACGAAGCTACAACAATTTCGTTTATGCTGTTTTATAAATTAATAATGAAGATGTAAAAGGGTAAAATATAATACCGAGATGTAAATAAATTATAGGTACAAATGGCCAATGTAGGTTTTTTTTTTTTTTTTTTTTTTTTTTTTTTTTNATAAATACATTCATACACATAAATACATCCATACAGTACACTGATTCCGTTTGGTCGATGGAGTTCTTGATATTCCTCCACCGACCTATACTCAAACTATTCTAGAGTGGGGTCGATGGAGTACTTTTATAAATATTCCACCATCGACCCCGAACACACACTCATACGCTCTCAACGTTCGAGGGGCCATGATGACGTTATATTTCACCCTCACCTCTCGCCATTCACGCTAATAAATACATGCACTCAGACAAAACATATAGACACACAACACATTAGACATATTATATACAATAAATCTCAATTTCCCCCAAAAAGCGGAACAGGGGACCCAGAAACCCCCTGCAGTGCTCGAGTACCATTTTCAGATTGGATAGCATGCCTACCCACTCCCTGTAGGGAGCCAAGGTATGACATGTTTCCAGTATGTGGGACACATCTAGCAACCTTTCTCTGCATAAGGGGCTTTGGCCCAAGAGCAGGTGCCCGTGTTGCCGTTGTAGTTGATGGGCGTATAAGATAAAAATAGATAAGAAAGGCAGATGTGTAAAATTAATTCAATAATTAATAAAACAATAAAATGTCATTTGATAGTTAGACGAATAAATTACATAGCAGATGGAGCACGATATCATAAAAGTCCCTTATCATGAGGTCTTTTTGATTTCAAATGCCACTGGACGACGGATGAAAAATATTTCTTGGCGTGGCGAAATATCAGACTCTCATAATTGGACAAAATCAATGGAACAAGTTCCAAAAGATGAATGATTTTGGATAATACACTTTAAAAGTGGTAAAGAGCGGATGTTTCTCATAAGTCAATCATCGCTGACTAAGATAAACAGGCGATTCACACGGTTAACCGTAATTAGCCTTTCGCTTTGTGGTACCTTGCCCCACCGCTGCTTAACCCAGACATCAGGACGTCTGACAGGTGTTTTGTCAAATCGAGGGAACTTTAAAAGCTATAAATTTGTCAAATTAAGAGAAAATCTAGGTGCTTTTTACTGATTGTGTGATAAAATTGTTTTTGGGCACAAGGGCATTTCTATTTGATATGTGACACAAAGTTGATGAAAAAATGAGCTGGGGCTGAAAAAATCTAATACACAGAACAATGAAGTGTACAAGTAGATACATACGATTGAATACAATCGATAATAGAAAAGAATTATAAAGAGGAGAAAGGGAAAAAAGAAATATTGGTTTGAAAGAAAGGAACAAAGGCTAATGTGTTATTTCTAAATTGGATTTCCAATGAGAGTGTATTAACGATAATTATGAATTTCCTCGTTTTCGGTTTCCTCGTCAGGCTCGTGCTGAAATGCTACTAGGAGGTAAATATGTGACATTCTAAGCCCAAGGATGAAATCGACTTAAGAAAAAAATGTAATGAGTGAGGGCTGAACGCGGGTAATCTGGCCAATTGTGGTTTCACGTACTGTCATATACTGCTTGGAATTCTCATGTCTTAATAAAAATGATGGATAATACGACTTAAGTATACTCCTATGTTTTTTATTATGTGACGTTGGTAAGCTTGTGATCAACATGATTGATCTGCATCAGCAAGCTTTTTTTTAAAACAGTAATAGGAATCCATAGCCATCATTCACTGGCCAGTTTCAGGTTATGATTCAACCTCCATAGCTTTGCCAGAGACCCCTTAGTGTAGGATCTTGCAGCTTTTCATCTGCTAGTTGCAAGAATCTACACCTACATTGACCCTCACGAAAACAAAACTTGTTCTGCGGTATTCTCTGCATCCTGGAAGTATCTACACAGAGTTTCTTCTGAGTGCAAGTGCCTTCTAAGGTGCTACACCTTTATTCAGACCCATCCTGGATTTATCCCACCTTCCTTTACCAAACCATAAGTTCTCGTCGACCTCACTATATTTTCCAGCGACTTCAATTCAAATCTTCTATCCACTCTCTTAACCCCCGCTTATCTCTCAATGTCCTATACTTTCCTCGTCATAAAGTGTCCACACTTGAACTATCCTTCCTAGCTCGAGCCATAAATCTCTAAAATTCTCTTCCTTTGCTAAACCGTAAAGCTGTCCCCTTACCACTTTCCCTCCTTACAATTCCAACTCCCTCTAAACAGAGTCAACATAGTCCACAATATTATTAAATCCTTTCATTACCAATAATTTATAAGAAAGCTTGTTTCCTCCTTTTCTCGACTTTTAAGTTTACAGTTTGTGATTATGATCGCACAAGACAAATACTTTCAATTAATTAATCGTTATGTAAGGTATTATAATTAATTAATGTTTTTAGTTGAGATAAAAAAGTCAATGGCACGAGCGGGATTCGAACCCACGATCTTCGGCTTGATACGCCGCTGCTCTACCACTTGAGCTATCGTGATCTCGATCCACTCGGACACCAACTTCCCATCTCAACCGCACCTTTTGAATTTTCCTTCCTTTTTGTCATTTTTCAAATCTTTTTCTCAACCAATACCTTACATAAAGAATAATTTATTGAAAGATGTTATGGTCAATCGGACCACGTAATATAATGAATTTAATAAGTTAAATGAAGTCTTAACGAAAGCTCTCCGTGGCCATTTCGTTTGTCCCCGAGAATCGAATCCTGATTACACGACATTTCAAAAATGGCAAAAAGGAGGGAAAATTCGAAAGAAGGGTTGAGATGGGAAGTTGGTGTCCGAGTGGATGGAAGTCACGATAGGTCAAGTGGTAGAGCAGCGGCGTATTTAGCCCAAGATCGTGGGTTCGAATCCCGCTCGTGACACTGACTTTTTTATCCCAACCAATACCTTTCATAAAGATTAATTAATTGAAAGATGTTATTTGGTCAATCAGACCACGAAATCTAATGGATTTATTATTACTATTTTCCCTGAATTCTTATTTGTAGGATTTTTTTATTATAGGTTTTATTCAGTTCATTTCACTGTATGTTAACATCAAATCTTCATTAATTCAAGTGCTAGCTTTTTGAATATTTTAGAAAATTAGAAATTATTCAGAAAAGGTGGAAACAAAAATTGCTAGTTAGCATTTTAACAATGGAAAACAAGAAAATGAAATTGCCATTAAGTCCCATCTTCCACGCTTATATAACGCCTCGTTCACAACTAAGTGGAATTAGCAAGTTGCCCAGTGCCAATTGGCGATGTCCGGCCGGGGTTGTTACGCCAATTTTCCCAAGGAAGAATAACGTGCGATAAAGGAAACCACATACATTGTAAATCTCTGTAGAACGTTTACATAATTTTTGTAACGGTTGATTTACGCCCTTGTCGAAGAATTTTTCTGAAATAGTCGCCCGAGAAGAGAGAAGAAGGGTGTGGCCATTTTTTTTTTTCATTTAAATTATTCACCGGCTTGGCAAGTCTCCGAGGCCATTCTAGTTAAGCTTAAATACACCTTGAGGTCTCGAACGGTTTTCCCGTCGTTTCCGTCAACTCCGACCCATTTACAAAAATCTTTTGAAATCCAATGGACTAAACGGCTCGTCCTAATCTTTTCAGCTATGCTGCTGTACAGGATCAGTAGATGCTGCCGAAGGATCTACGTCAAACTGCTGCACACTGTGTTCCACGCCTTGGCGATACCCTGCGTCGTCCTCGGATTCATGGCGGTTCTCGACTCTCATAATCTAGCCGACCCGCCCGTTCCAAACTTTTATTCCATTCATTCTTGGATGGGGTTCGTCACAATGGGGCTCTTCGCACTTCAGGTAATATAAATTGTTGATTACATTAATAAAATGTAAGCATATAAATTGTAGAATAAAAATAAACATTTAACGTTTATGAAAATAGGAACACTTTATTAGTTTTATGAATACAAAAAGAAATTTAAACGTCAAAAATGTAGTAATTTATCAATCATTCCAGCAGTTTTGTCGTCCTTGATGTCCCGACACAGCTATTCTCGCTCTGCTTTCCATTTTGCTATTTTATATATAAATGTGTATATAGTGCCCGTTAATTAATGATTATTTAGAGATCGTGAGATGCGGTCTTGTGTGACGTGGATTTAGAAAAAACATTTTCTTCATTGTGCCAACGTTTCGAGCTTTATTGAGATCATCTTCAGGGCCTGAGATTTGTAAACATTGTTTAAATTATATAAATACATGCAAGATATGAGATCGAATTTATACAATGATGTACAAATAGAAATTTTAGGTATAATCAAAGTATTTGTACTCACTCAAAGTGTGAGTTTTTGTGTAGATTTTTTTTTTTTTTTAACGGGGGTTCGCAACAGCAGAGGTCGTAAACCCTCAGGGTGCGGTGTTTTTGAAAAACAGCCCATTTGTAAGTATGTCGGATTCGAATGCATGGCCGCTGGATCCATGACCTTTCAGTGATGAGTTTTCTGTGTATATGTTTCATTGTTGTGTGTCGTGTGAGAATGTTAGTGAGACATTAATGTTTTTTGTTTATGTATGTCGGATTTTGAAGGAGTGGGGCAGGATTGGAAAGAAAGATTGAAAATTTATATTCACTTCTTACATGTATTTGTAATGTAAACAATGTTTATAAATCCCAGGCCCTGAAGATGATCTCAATAAAGATCGAAACGTTGGCACGATAAAGAATTTTTTTCTAAACCGACATCACACAAGACCGCATCTCTCGATCTGTACAGAATCATTATGAATAGATTTTGCATTAAAATATAGTGAGAGACTATGCGGACCCGGAGGTAAATGTTAAGGTTGGGGTTTATTGATCAGTAGAAACACATCAAACCCTATACATGATTGAATGATTAAATTCCACCTTCGAGGTTAACCCCAATGATCAAATATTAAAGGCAATAAAGAAGGTAAGGTAGTAAACATACACAACAATACAGACGAAAAATCAAATAAATATTGCACCCAAAGAAGTAAAAGAAAAATACGGCTTTCACTCTACTTAAGTGGAGTGGAAAAGGAAAGACAAACTCGTAAAAAGTGAAAAAGTTCTTTATCAGCAATGAACAAACTCCTTGACAAGAACTCAAATAAAATTTTTATGTGGGAAGCTATCGACCAAAATGAACAGGCTCAACTCCTTGTAGGATGAAAGTAAAATGAGCAAAAACGATCAGATATTTCCTGACTCGCCACAATATCCAGTCAGCAAATGAGAATTGCTACACATTCTACATCTATCCTTACTGTATTGTACAAAACAATAAAACAAACATTTCACAATGTAGACGTACGAATTGCATGAAAAATATTCGAGGTGTCGGAATGATCTGCATGTGTTTTACAACTTATAATCTAGAACTGAAGGAATTTGTATTTATTTTCAGAACGAAACGTATTTTTGTGGACATTATCCACTTTTATTTCCGCCTTTATTTTCATTCCTACAGCTTACCAACTTCCTACAGACCCATCAGCCTTCTTCCTGCAATTTCCAAAATTCTCAAAAGACTCATTTTAAAGCGATTAATCCCCATTGTAGGTACTCATAAAATAATTCCCTCTCAACAATTCGGCTTCAGTCCACATCAGTCTTTGATCCAACAAGGCTTCAGAATCTTCAACACCATCCCCTCCGCTCTACAGTACAAAGAGTATTGCTTGAAGCACAGGCTTTTTATAAGGTCTCGCACCGCTTTATAAACTTAACTCATGCAAACCTACCTGACTGCCCGCTGATTCAGAGTGACGTACGGCAACGAGTCCTCGAAAATCAGACAAGATGGTGTCCCTCAAGTCCCAACCTTTATATCAACTATACTGCTGACCTACCTACACACCCTCATCCGATCATCACCGCCTATACGGACAATACCTTCATTTTGTCCTCTAACTCCAATCCTGCCCAAACTCCAGGAACATATTGAGCTGATCGAAGACTGGTGGAAAAAGAGGAACTCAAGAATGAATGAAGAAAACTGTACTCATCGTACGTATAGAAAAAACAGTCTTGACCAAAGATACGAACTTCCATTCATGTCAAATTCTTAGGAATGTCCTTAGACAGCAGACTAACGTCGAACCCGCACCATACGGAGTGGAACTGTGGGTTCTGCCAAGCCATCCAACATCCAGCCCATCCAATCTTTCCATCCTTTAGATCAAAAGTCCTCGGACAAATCGTCAAAACTCCTTGCCTCGTCACTAACCTCACTATGCACAATAACGTACCTACCTTCACAAAAACGTAAAATGCGTTCTACACAGTGTTTCTTCTGTCTGTGCTACTATCTGGGTCATGTGCTTTCTTAAGTGGCGTGTGGAACTCTGGAGTTTGCCAAACTATCCAACAGCCAGCGCATCCAATCCTTCCAATCAAAAGTCCTTAAACAAATGGTCAAATCTTCTTACTACATCACTAACCTCACTTCCCACAACGATCTCAACATTCCTTTACGAATACGAACTGATTCCGTTCCCGATTCCAAAAGTTTCACACCAACCTCTCAATCCATCCTAACCCTACTGCTCGAGCCCTCTCTTCACATTTTCATCCCGATAACCGGCCTGGAGACCCTTACCCCTTATCCCTCTCACCGAGTGCCATCATTGGCTGGTTGCTCACGATATGTGTCTCCGCCCTCCGGGTACATTTGTAGTAAATACGAATATTCATAGGCTATAAATAAATTTAAAAAAGTATTAAAATGGAAAATTTGTGATGCCTTTAAGAAAGCTGAATGTTTTATTTTATTTTCAGTTTGTCGTTGGCTTCTTCAGTTTTCTTCTGCTGATGTGCTGCGACAGCTCGACAGCCAACTTCAGAGCATCCCTCGTTCCGATCCATGCTACATTCGGCCTCACTACATTCGTGCTAGCGGTAGCGACCTGCCTGACAGGCCTGTCGGAAGAGGCGTACTTAAATTTTGGGTAAATATGACCATTTTTCAAAATCATGCACAGGAGATAGTCACTTGACCGTTTGGGCCTATGTGCAAGGCCGTTTTTCTTTTTCAATTTTTCCTTTTTTCCCCATTCACCCGACCGACAGATCACAACCTTTGTTTTAACAACTGACACTTTTGCCAAAGTTGAGCCAAAATGTGAATTTTTCGCAGTTCCCAATTGACGCTAACGGACGAAGTGATAGTGATGAACACGCTGGCGATGGTACTCGTTGCGACAGGCATCTTCGTCATCGTCGTACTCCGGAGGTCCAACGACCTGAGATATTTCGGGAGAATTCTCGTACCCGACAGAGAACTGTGATTTTTCTTCAACCCGAAAATCATTTTCTGAATAATTTCAACCTTCTCTTGTGAAGTCACCGATTTTTGTGTAACAACTTTTTTTCGACTTTTTCCTCCAGAAATAATAACAAGGTTTTATATCCGTTTATGCCAACTGTTGAATAGTTGTACAAGAAGGCATTAGGTGTTTATGGTACCTGTCATAATTGAACAAAACTGGGACCATTATTTATTTTTTCTGAGAAAATACTTGGCTTTTATTTTTACATGTCGCCATGTTTATTATGGAAAAATTGGCATTATTATATTTTAATATAGCTATAATGAAATTTTGGTAAAGTGCAAGCAACAACGAACAAAATACTCCAGACAATTTTTTATATTATTTTCTAACGCTTTTAAGTGATATTTCTATCAAGTTTTATTAATATTTCGAAAATGTTCAAATATTGCACTGTAGTAATAGTTTAAATTAGCGACAAGAGGGAGTTTCTATAATAAAACCTATCGTTTGGTAAAATTGCGGTGTTATGAATTTTTCTTAGTTAGGAAATATCAGTTTATTTTTAAAAAACATTTCACTTGTGCCACTTCTCTCGAAGTAAGTCAAATCTCTAGGAATATTTTTGATTATTTTTGTAATTCTTTTTTTATATTTTTAAATTTATTTAAGCCGATTTGTTTTAATAGTGAGGGTTATGGGGGAGACGATGTGCCTTGTGATACTTGAAAACATTGCTGTTCAAATGCTTTTGAAAAATTCGACCATCGATAATGCTTAGAGTTATTTTTAAAAATTAACATTAATGTTTCATGCGTTATGCTTTGATTAATATTGGATGTTTAGTCTACACAAAACCGGCTCAAACTTTGTTGTATAATCATGAGTCAACAATGTAGTCAGATAAATTACAAAAGACATAAAAGTTGTGCGCAAAATACATATTACGTATAATACAGAAAGAGAATAAACTAAAAAAATAATATTTTGCAAATTCATATAGTTAACTTTCTCACATCAGGTATTATTAAGAGCATTAAAATTATTATTTTTTAATAAACAAAATAAGCAAAGCAAACCACAGTAATAATTGAAATGATTTGAGTTTTACAGGATGTCTTAATCGAGATATCACTGACTTTTTCTCTTTTGCTAAAAGTTGCCTTTAAATAAATGACAATAATGATGCTGTTTTTCCTCTTTTCAACTCTATTCAAATATTTTTTTTAAAACCTTCTTATTTTATCTATAGTTCAATTTTGTTCGTGCTTGCTACTGTTGTTCTTCAGTGTGCTTTTATGGATGTGTTCAATTTTGTAAAAGGAATTTTTATTAATAGAGTACATTAGCACATGTTTTATAATTGTTAAATATCATAGTCTCTTTATTCTTGATTTTTATCATGTTAGGCTTAAGTTTCACATAAAACTCGCTAGGCTTGTTTGCCCAATGTTGTGTAACAAATCGATGTATGTATTATGAAAAGACGGAAGTTATGTGTAATATATAAAAGGATTAATTATATTGCAAGCCAGTACTTTATCTGTTCTTTTTGATATAAATACATGTAATTTTTGGCCTATAGTGTTTTTAGTTTTTCTTGACAAGAGCCTGACATTTTATTTGAGAAAAATAAAAAAGGTAAGAAGACACCGAACAAATAATAAAACGCTTTTTGATTACTTTTTATTTCGTTTTTCACATTGCACCGATCACTTTTTGCTTTCCTTTTTTTTAGTTTAAAATAAACAACTTTCACACAATTTAACTTTTTTCAAATAAATGTACCATTAAGTGTGCTTTTGTCTGCATAAGCACCAATCAATATTATGCTTTCCTTCATCTGAAAAAAAAAAAAAAAATAATTTGGCATGTCTGGGAAGCAAGTGTTTTCTTTTATTTACAAAAAAAATCTATATTAAAAGAAAAGATTAAATATATTTAAATAAAATAAACTGGCGCTTTTTGTATAAATGCGTTTCCAAATTTTATATATTATACAAGCTTCTTGATCACATACAATTTTCTTTACTACAAGGGGAGTGCTTTTGCTTATATTGTAATTTGATGGCCAAAAAAATTCAAAGTGCACTAAATGTCACTATATGTCTGAACACATTTTCGTATTGAACACCGTTTTATGTCTATTGTTTTCACATCTTGTTAATTCTCTCTGACGAAAAAAAAAAACATGTCAACCACAGTGAATGTATTCCTTCTATAATTTCTGTCTTTTGGCTTTAGTTTCATCTGAATGCGGCTTCATTAACGGATATCTCCTCGGACAAAAATATTCGAGATGATTCTCTTCAACTGTGTATAATATGTAAATTAATTCTTTGAATAAACAGGACTTTGGATTGTTTATATAGATCAGGATGTTTTTTAAATCAGTGCATGTTCAACTAAAATCTATTGTGTTTTTTTATTCATTTTCAAACGGTTTTAGTGATTTTGGTTTTTTGATTTGTTTCTAGGATTAACTATACTCTATGGCCTGAAGAAGGAATCATCATGAATGCACTTGCCATGGTTCTAGTCGCATTAGCCATCTTGGTCTCGTATGCTGTACGAAGGGAACCCCTTCGCGTCAACTCTACTTGCTATGTATCAGAAAGGTATATTCTTCATTATATAAACAAAAATATTAAATTAATAGGTTAATTATTATAAACCTTTTTTAACAGTCTGTTCAGGTTTTGCAATATTAGAACAACTACAAAACTAATTTATCGATAATTAACCTTCCTTGGAAGGTGTTAGTATTTTAAACTACAATGTACAAACATAATGCCATCCTGTGTTCCTCTTTTATGGAAATATTAGTCATTCTCATTCCTAAAGCGCATAAACCCTACCAAACATTCTCCTACAGATCCATCAGCCTTCTTCCTGTGATATCCAAAATCGATTCCGTAAAATCCATTAGATTTCGTGGTCCGATTGACCAAATAACATCTTTAATATCTTTCAATTAATTAATCTTTTTGTAAGGTATTGGTTGAGATAAAAAAGTTAGTGTCACGAGCGGGATTCGAACCCACGACCTAAATACGCCGCTGCGAGCTATCGTGACTTCGATCCACTCGGACACCAACTTCCCACCTCTACACCAGACACCCATTATTAGAAATGGGGACTGACTACATGATCCCGGAACAATCTTCACAACTTCCTATAAAGTCTCAACGGACTATAAAGGAGAGGAAGAACACAGGAGAGCATCAGATACAATGATATGGTACACAGATGTCACCAAAACAAACGAAGGAACCGGATCAGGCATTTACTGTACAAGCCCAAAATATGAGCAATCGAATTCATTAGGGAAGTACACTTCGGTCTTTCAAGCGGAAATACATGCCATCAACGCTTGTGCCCTGGAAAATCTTAAAAGAGGGTACACTGACAAAAAATCCTCGTAAGATCAGACAGCCAAGCAGCTATTAAAGCATTAGCATGTAAAAGAATCACATCAAAACTAGTCAGTGAATGTATCCAAAATCTCCAAAACCTGGGGAAACAACACAACCTGATGATGTCTTGGGGCACAAGGAGATTTTGGATAACGAGAAAGCAGACAGACTGGCCAGAGGAGGATCTGCAAGACCATGCATAGCTCCGAACCTATCCTTGGGATAACAAACACAAATATAGAATCCTCCATCTCAGAATGGATCCAAGAAAACAAAAGGAGAAGTGGAAAAACTCTAGTGGTGCTAGACATAGTAAACGTATGATGAAACAATCCTCACCGAAACTGGCAAAAACACTGCTGCCATTGGAGAAGGCCAAACTCAGAGGAGTGGTAGGACTATTAACCGGTCACTGGTATCTGAGAAAACATCTACATAACATGGGTATATACAGCGATGACCCCATTTGAAGATTATGTAATGAGGAGGAAGAAACGCCACTCATATCATCTTCGAATGCGAAGCAACAGCTCAATGGAGGTTTAACCTAACGTATGGAAAAGACTTAGGGAATCAAATTGCAGCAGCAACAGTCAAGGACCTAATACTTCTAAGAAAAAGGATTGAGTCTATTGACTGAACTAAGGAACTAGGAAGGTACAATAAGCCAGAAGGCTGCAGTGCCTGTGGAATACAAACCCCCCTTCCTAGTATCCTTTCCACCATACCATACCTCTACACACCTGTCGAATTTTCCCTCCTTTTTGCCATTTTTCAAATGTCGTGTAATCTTTTCGATTATCGGCAACAAATGAAATGGCCACGAAGAGATTTAGTGAAGATATACTTCATTTTGCTTATTAAATCCACTAGACTTCGTGGTCCGATTTACTAAATAACATCTTTCAATTAATTAATCTTTATGTAAGGTATTGGTTGAGATAAAACAGTCAGTGTCACGAGCGGGATTCGAACCCACGACGGCTAAATACAAGTGGTAGAGCAGCGGCGTATTTAGCCGAGGTCGTGGGTTCGATCCCGCTCGTGACACTGACTGTTTTATCTCAACCAATACCTTACAAAAAGACTTCTTAAAATGTTTAATCATCCTAGATTAACATCATATATCAGAATTCTCAACAATTATGTTTTCCATCCTCGTTATTCCACAATTCAGCAACGTTTCAGAATTGACACAATTCCCTCTGCTTTAGAAAACAAGAAGTTTTGCTTGGATGCGTTCCTAGATGTAGCACGATATTGTCCGGCACCTAGGCATCCCTTATAAACTTAAATACTTCCTACCCACCCCCTACTTAACTCGTCAGTGCTTCAGAGTGGGGTGCTGCAACTAGAACCCAAATATCATCCTAATACAAGCTTATGACCCCCCCAACATTTATATGTAGACTTTCCTACATCTCAACTCATAACATTACTACTTATGTGTATAAACATGATCGATTCTGTTTTCTAACCCGAATTCTATCCAAGCAACCTACAACATGTAAAAACGCTATGAGTTTATCAAAGATTAGTGTCAAATCGGAATAAGGAAAAATGTACCCAATGTTACATTGTGTGCCTTTCCTTCCACACTATGTACATCAACAAGGAGCTACCGACTTCCATTCAAGTCAAACACTTAGGCAGCAGATTGACGTTGAATA
This sequence comes from Cimex lectularius, assembly GCF_000648675.2. Classification (NCBI taxonomy): domain Eukaryota; kingdom Metazoa; phylum Arthropoda; class Insecta; order Hemiptera; family Cimicidae; genus Cimex; species Cimex lectularius. The sequence continues at coordinate 1,163,624 of NW_019394219.1, forward strand.
CCACCAGACTTGGGCAGCAATTTAACAGAAGATTTATACAATTAGGAAGACTTCTAGATTGCCTTGACTATCAACATTAAACTAACATTCTACAAGACTTCATTGCGACCTCTTTGGACGTACTGAGCTGTGGGGTTCTACCAAGCCATCGAACATTCAGCGCATCCAATTCTTCCAATCAAAAATCCTCAGGCAAATCGTCAAAGCTCCTTACTACGTCACTAGCCTCTCTATCCACAACGTTCTTTTTGTCAACGAACTGATTCCGTTCCCGATTCCAAACGTTTCACGCTAACCTCTCGATCCATCCTAGCCCTACTGCTCGAGCCCTGTCTACACATTCCCATCCCTAGAACCCGCCATGTCGCCTTAATCGACGATGGCCTCGAGACCTTCCTTGCCACTTAACCCGTCACACTCAGTGCCCGCATTTGGTTCTGGCATTTGTGTTAGTGCTGTGACCTTGTGAAGAAATGTACTATGATCACATTTGTAATATATGTATATATAAATTCAAATCAAAAGTCCTTTGACAAGTCGTCAAAACTGCTTACTACTAAAACCCTATAACCTCTCTGTCCTTAATAACCTGAACATATCTTTTGATCCCGCTTCCAAAAGTCCACACCTATCTTTCGATCCATTCTAACCGTACTGCCATTAATGTTTATTACTGTTATGTTACAGCACAATCTTTTCAAGGGTTCGTTTTGTTTTTCAGGTTATAGGGAAAGGTCGAGCCGTTGGGGGAAGCTCCACCGGCCAGGTTCTAACAGCCTCATAGGACAAGAAAACAAATCAATCACCAGAACCAGTTCAGACAGATTACATTTGCGATGGGGGGGAGGGAAGAGGGCAATCAGGGGATTTACATAAGTTTTGATCAGACGATCTCGCTTGTCGCGCATTCCATTGGGAAAGATACTTTTTTTCGACTGGGCTGCTTGATGGTGTGAGCTGCAAGGGAGAAACGAGCGAACTGCACTCGGGTGGGAGAAAAATTGCGTATCTCTTCAACAAATTGAGACAATCCGTTAGACTTGTAGTGCAGGATAAGAAATTTAAAATGAAATTATCAATTTATCACATGTTTTTTAAACGCCACAACTTGTAATTTATTAATTTTTAAGGAAAATCAATTGAATTTCAATTAAAAAATAAAAAATGTAAAAAAAAAATAAAAAATTTAAAAAATAAAATAAGAAGAAGAAGCCGTGTTTTACTTGCTCAGTGTGTCATTAGACACAAAAGCCCTATTTATTGGCAGAATAAAGTTTTAAAAAGTTGAACACCTCAATAAAAACAAAATTTAGAAATCGTTATTTCATTTTTATAATCGTTTAAGCTTGAAGCTCATTATTTTATTGTCTATTGTCATTCTTGTATCTTCTTTGCTGGTTAATTCTTATACCCTGAGTATTTGTTTTATAATATAGTGTAAGAAATTTTGTCTAATCATTTCGTAAAAAAAATCAAAGAAGATTTTATGACTTTGTGATCAGTTGAGTTTGGGAGGCGCCCAGAACACGCAAAGACTTTTTGATACAGTATTAAAAGCCATTTAATTTTATACTTTTCCACAGTCGTTAGCAAAATGTCCCTTTGTGGGTTTTTCTACAAACAAAAAAAAAACCCACAAAAATGTAACAATTTCTATTGTAAGTAGAATAAATTGTATATTTATAGGAATGAAATGATACAAATTATATTATATACATAAATATATATGAAATTATATATTAATCTCAAATTTTTTTATACTCAAGATGTGTTGTGAACCACTTTGTGTGAAGCCATCGATCGATATTTGTAAGCTATGTTCAGAGACGAATTTTACTAACTAGTTAGCCAAATTCAACAAAACAATTTTTGTTTTATTGGCCGGCCAAGCTCGTTTTGTATTGAATAATTGTCTGTGTCTGAGGACGAAAAATAATCCCAAATTTAAAAAGGCACCGAATCAATTTTTTTTCTGAATTGTAGAAAATTTTATATGGCCCATACAAAGTTGTGTTCATCTTATTTCGAAAAAAGGACCATTTCTCATTTATTAAAGAAAAATAGCTCTAATAGATGGAAAAAAATAGCAAGGTAGATTTGTGTGGAATCCTTTTCTAGAAAGGATTTAACTATCGATAAACTTTTCAATTATTCTGCATGTGATACTCTCTGTTAAATAACATTAAAAAGTAAACTTTAAAAATTAAATCGAATGATTGTTTATTATATTAAAATAGTTTAAAACTCAGGATGGAATTTACAAAATACAGATTGAGACTAAATTTTGTTGATTGATTTGTAGATTTTAATGATTTGTTTCAGCAGGAAAAAAGTGTAAATAACCTAAATGAAATGGACAAAAAAATATTAAGAAATTATTTTATTGTTAAACTGGAAAACAAGTTTTTATTTATAAGATATGAATGTTATGCGTTGTGTATATCTATAATTAATTGTTTGAGGAGAAATAAAAATGTATAAAATGTGAACTCCTACTTTAATGTCCTTTCCTATTTTCTTATAAAATGTACATTAAAAAACCTGTTTCCTTTTTTGAACTTTTGAAAAGGTAAAGATTCTCCCTATTTTGTTAAAAACCCAATATCTATTGAATTATGTATTTCTAAATTCTGTTCTATTTTTAGAATCACGTTTTTTTTCAACTATTTTTCTGGTATCCTGGGCTGCCTGTCCTTTCAGGTTTGGTCCAAGATTGACAAAATAACACTCAGTACAATCACTGAAGACGGCAAAATGCGTCTTACAAACAAAACCAGCAAGCATAAACGAGCAGATCAGGATGATTAGAATTTATAAAAGACCCAAGGAAAAATTATTACCTCGGTGACCTCAACAAAGGCTCACATTTTCATGGAATTATTCTATATTTGAAAATTGTGACTTCTTATGCATTTTCAACTATTTTCACCAATAAATAAAGCCTTTTCCTTCAATAAACTAATTATAAAAACGTATGTTTTGTTAATAAAAATAAGCATACAAATTGAAAATTTTATTTATTATATTATCAATGTAAATCTTAATAAATTCTCTAGTTCTAGTGGTCCGCTTGACCAATTAATATATTTCAATAAATTAAGATTTTTAGTTGAGTCAGTGTCACGAGCGGGATTCGAACCCACGATCTTCGGCTAGATACGCCGCTGCTCTACCACTTGAGCTATCGTGATTTCGATCCACTCGGACACTTCCCATCTAAACCCCACCTTTTGAATTTTCCCTCCTTTTTGCCATTTTTCAAATGTCGTGGAATCTATTTGATTCTCGGAGACAAATGAAATGGCCACGGAGAGCTTGAGTGAAGGTATACTTCATTTTTACTTATTAAATTCACTAGTGTTAGAGGGCCGATTGACCAATTAATATATTTCAATTAATTAAGGTTTTTAGTTGAGATAAAAATTGAAAAATGGCAAAAAGGAGGGAAAAGTTGACTTTTTTATCTCAACTAAAAACCATAATTAATTTAAGTAAATTTTAATGTTGATGAAGAAGAAATCGACCATGACGATTAATGTGTTTGGGATGTGGTTTCTGGTCAGGTAGAAAAAGAATTAGATTCTATGACCATTTGCTAAGTTTTCGGCATTTATAAGACCATCATCAGGGCAGCATCCCATTTCTCATATTAACATTGCAGAATTACGAAAAACTCCGACGACATCGATTACGAGGTCTCAAGTACGGTTGCTTAAGCTGAACAAAGACAAGTTTTTTCTGTTTTTTCAAGGATAGTGAATAGTGAAGGATAGTCTCCCCAAACATGTTGGAAGCAAATACGCCGGATTCTAAAGAACTATGTATGGTCTGGTCGGAGGTAAAATGAGTACTCTATGTTGGAAGCAAATCGGAAGCAAATACGAATAATACTTTACAAACGGAGACAAAATGGGAGCTAAAAACAACGTTGCACCAAGGGGTTTTATGGGCACAAAAGTCACCAAAAACATCGCGCGTATACAATAAAACCCAATATAAGAACCGGGGACCCAGATACCAGGTGCTGTGCTCAAGCACGAGTCTCATATTGGGTGATGTTCCTACGTGACAAAAGTCATTCTTGCGCGTCTGCCCTTAGTGAAATCCGATATAAATATTTTGGAAAATTGAACTTCACTGGCGTTGAATGGATCTAATTGGGTGTTGTCCAATTACTGTAAAAACGACTACAACTGCAAAACCGACAAGGGCAAGGGGGCTGAAGTCTTCGCGATGAATCAAAAGACATCTGATGGTAAACCTTGGTAATGCCCACAGCCTTCCAGTCTGAAATCGAAGCGATTGACACGGCGCCAGGGAAATAAAAAGGCTAAATACATTCCAGGAAGATAGCCATTTTATCTGACAGAAGGCAGCACTAAAGACTTTAGTCTCTTGCGAGGTGAAGGCAAAAAGTGTTTGGAACTGCATGGAGGTCATGGCAGAAGGCAATGACACTCAGACCTGACCCTAGCCTAGGTAACTGAGAACTTGGGGCATAGAAGCAACGAAAACATTGACATGTTGTCCAAAGAAGGAGCCAACATTGACTCTCTAGGTCCTGAACCGTACTGTGGCTTAGCCCATTGCCACGAATGAGGATACGCCTTAAAATGGGTCCATAATGAGTCCAAAACCTGGTGGAACAATACTATAGGCATGAAGCATGCGAAGAGATTTATAGAAGGACTATCCGCAAAACCTACAAAGGAATTGCTGGAAGGTAACCCAAAGAAGCACATGCACCAGATAGAAGTACCAATAGAAGTAACACTGTGCAGATACTGCCAGGAAGAGAAGGAGACCACAGAACACATTTTATGTTTTTGTGAAGTGTATATAGGTGCATATGCTTACAACTAGGACATGAAAAGCCAACACAAGCAAGATCCTAAACTAAGGAGCCACTGGCATGACAGGTTGGTTAACAACCTGAAGCTGGCCAGAGATCTATCCCTAGTTAACAAAAGGAATGTTGATGTCATTGCGGATAGTAAGGAGTTTTGACAATTTGCCTGAGAACTTTGGATTGGAAGGATTGGAAGTGTTGGATGTTCAAAGTGGTCTCAGAAAAGTCTTGTGTAAGGTTAGTTTATTTTTGACAGTCAGTTAACACCAATTTCGGAACTAGAAGTCTTTGTAGTTGTCCAAGTCTTGTGTGGGGTTTCCACATCAGACTGCTGTCGAGGTGTAGTCCTAAGTATTTCACTTGAATGGGAGTTAGTATCTTTGCTGTTGATGTACAGAGAGGCCAAGACTTTTTTTTTAAATCTGAATGTTCTCTGAGTTTATTTTTCTTCATTCAGTCTTGTCTTCCACTTTTTGCACCAGTAATCTCAAGGTGTTATTGGATGTTGGAGATAGCTTGGATACGATTCAAGTAAGAGGACAAAATTAAGGTATCATCCATGTAGGTGATGTATTAAGAAGAAATAATAGATAAGTAATTTTCAGCCAATTTTATGTTAAATTGTGAAATTTCCTCATGACATCTGCTGGGTTATGAGTGATGATCCTGTAGTTTGGCTATTTAGAATAATTTTGGTAACAGAACAATAAGATTACACTTTTTAATAGGATAAGGACAGGAGTTTAAGACGATCTACAAAAAGTGACTAAAAGTGCATATGCCAGGAGGTGCAAAGGAAGGAGCCAAGGAAGTATAGCCGGCGGTGGGAAGGATATAAACACTTCAAGCCAAAGTACATATCAATCAGGTAGGCCTCCTTGGGGAGCCAGAAAAAAAGGCATACTAAACAATTCATTGAGCACTTAAGTCTATCATCCAGCACCCCAGTGAGTCCCCATATACCACACATCCATATTCAAAGTGTGAGAGGATTAGAGAGAAACTAGGAGTTTAGGTTACTGATGGGTAGAAGGTGGCACAAGTCTGGGAAAATGAAGGTTTCCAAGCTAAGTTCTGGTCAAGTACAATCCCAAGGTTCTTGACAGTAGGACAGAAAGAAATAGGGTGTTTGTTAATGGTTAACGGAAGAATAAAAGGTAAGGAGGACAAAATGGGATCTTAATTTATTTTTGATTTTTGTCCACTTAACCATTCATTACAAACAGCAAAATGTGAACTATTCACACAGGCGCCTAGGGGTTGTCGATTTTGAAGGCAAGCCTTTATTTAGCTTCTCGCTTTCCCATTTTTTGGTTCCACTCTTTAAGGTCTTCGAGGAGTGTTGTGGCTTCTTCGAATGACTTAACCTTAATGTTTTTTTAACGTTAATGTCTTTCTTAACCTTAAAGTCTCATGCCATTGTGTTTGGATCACATATCACCCCCAATCCTTACCTTTTATTCCTCCGTGTACCAGTAACAATCACCATATTTCTCTCTGTCCTGTCAAGAACCTTGAGATTGTACTAGACCAGACCTTATCTAGGAAAGGAAAACCTTATTTTTCCAGATCTTCCACCTTCTACCCTGAACTGCTAGTTTCTCTGTTGTTTCCACAGTTGGTGGTTCTGACCCTAGATGTCGCGACGCGTCAGGAATTGAAGGAATGAGAGGAGAGTGCGTGTGGGGTCCGCCGGGGCGCGCTGTGTCGAGGAGTTGCGCAGTCGAAGCGGCTCTCCACAGTCGGAAACCGGCAGCATTCCAAACCGAGCAGTTCTGCGTTGTGATGCCTTGGCAGGGAGCGTACGATCGCCAACCTGTTGATCCTGACAACTGATCCGCGGAATCTCGCCTCCGCCGGGCGACTGTGCGATACCGGTGTGATATGTGATCGCGGTGACTTCGGCGCGATGGGCAACACGACCAGCGGCAAGGAGCCCGAGGGCCACCCGCCTCCGCCTGTGGACCTCTACAGGACGGTGCACGTCAGGGGGAGCGTCCGGGCCAAACTCCCCGTCCCTTCTGACCAGACGGAGCTCGAAAGGAGATTCACCAAAGTTTTGGTAAGCCGCTTCTTTTTCCTCTTTTCGCACCTCTTCACACCCTCCCGTTCAAATCCCCAAAGTCGCCCTCAGCTCCCTCCGCCTAAGTTGGCAATCGTCAACGCACCTTGTGATTCTAATTTCTGAATTTCAATTTTGAAATTGAATCGGAAGGTTTCAACAGGCCCCACCTCCTCTGGGTCCGCTCCGTCTCGTCGAATCTCCCCCATCATAGTCTGATTTTAACTCAACTCTCTCGTAAAACACCTTTTTTCCTAATCTCGACCCTTGAACCAAAAATAAACGACAAACCCTCCTTTCAGGATTATAAATTCAATTAGCCTATGAATTTTATGCCTGGGCAAACCCGTCTTGTTTGCATTTTCTGCGAGGTCGAGATCTGCATTCAGACTCTCGTGGTTTGCAGTCTTAGTCATTTTAATTTTTTTTACGAAAATTATATTGTAATAACATTTTTTCATATTGAAACAGTCTAAAACATTTGGTCGAGAATTTAGAAACACCATCAGAAAACAGCTTATTCATCAACCTGTTAAACGCACATCCTGAAAACATGAAAATGTTCAAATGGTACACTTTCCGGCAGACATCGAAAAAAAAACATTGAAACAAGAAAACCTACTGAATTAATACATATTTATTTTTTATTTACAATAATTAACGGTTTAAGCCTTTTATATAAATGGAAAAAAACACGTGTTTCTAAAAACTCATAGAAAAAGTAAACATAAGTTAAATACAAATAATAACTGAGCAATAGTGAAATGCACAGAAGTGCAAACAAAATGAATAAATGAGATGAACAATTTTATAAACAGGATTCTAAAGAAAAACGAAAATATTATAATCCGTACGTACTAAGGGATTACACAGCCTATCCCTAAGTCATGAATCCTTTCACCAAAAAAATATACAAACAAATCTTACATAACAACAACTATACTAAAAACATAATAGAATCATAAGCCAGATTATATATATATCAAATATATATAATCATGTAGGGTTCCAATGTTCGTAGAGGTCATTAGACGGGTGAAAAAATGACTAAATGCTGGGTTCACCGAGCTTTCGGCACCTTATAGTGCCATCATCAGGGCCTATTTTATTACAAATTTAAATAAATACACTCGTCTAATGACCTCTACGAAGATTGGAACCCTACGTAGATTGTCTGCAGGTCGATCAACAAACATCATATATATAATCATATATATAGTCATATATATAATCATATTACTACCCAACACTACACTTACATGATACACAGTTCACGATACATCAACCTAAAGACTTTAAAAAGATTGTTCCTCCTCACAGTTAGTTGTTTTCGACGATGCGGATTTCAAGCTTATAGCTCATCATCAGGTTGATACCTTACATATGACGTCTCTCAACCACGTCTCTCGATATGAATTGTGAGAGAACCATCTTTTTAAAAAGATTGAACAACATACTCACTCTATCATTTATCATTTCTAACCAATGTACATGTCCAATCCATTCGTCCACACATTGATACGCAGATTGAGTGCACTTCTCAACTCAGACCCTCAGACCACGTTAAAAAAGCCTTCAAAAACCGCAAAACAGTACACTCCTTTTTTTAAGTGAAAGACCCAACACCAACTACTAATCCGATGTAGTTTATAAAATTAATTGCATGGACTGTCCAGCTACATACGATGGAATTACATCGCGATATCTGGAAGAGAAACACATCTATGACCGTAAAACACCAAAAACTAATCACACGACACGCCATTAAAAAAACAAAAAAAACAACAACTTTGATTTCGACAAAATACAAATAGTAAACATTTTCGATTTAATAACCTTTAAGTAAGGTATTGGTTAAGATAAAAAAGTCAGTGTCACGAGCGGGATTCGAATTTATCTCATCCAATACTTACTTAAAGATTAATTAATTGAAAAGAATTTATTTGGTCAATCGGACCACGAAACCTAATGGATTTAATAAGTAAAATGAAGTATATCTTCATTAAAGCTCCCCGCGGCCAATTCATTTGTCGTCGAGAATCGAATAGATTACACATTTGAAAAATGGCAAAAAGGAGGGAAAATTCGAAAGGTTGTTGGTTGAGATGGAGAGTTGGTGTCCGAGTGGATCGAAGTCACGATAGCTCGCAGCGGCGTATTTAGGTCGTGGGTTCGAATCCCGCTTGTGACACTGACTTTTTTATCTCAACTAATGCCTTACATAAAGATTAATTAATTGAAAAGAATTTATTTAGTCAATCGGACCACGAAACCTAAAGGATTGAAAAAATAATGCAACTTTCTAGAAATGGTGCGATAAGAGAGACCCACACGCATTAAATTTTTAGGGCAGGCATGCAAACTCAGACGTAGCTACGCCTATATCATAAAGCAAACAAATCATTAAACTTTATTTTTATATTTCCCTTTCCTTCGTTATCGTCCATGATAAATTAACGTCCTTTCCAATATTGAATAATCCGAATCACAAATCTAATCGAAAAAATCCCCATTCTCGACTTCCTCCAGTCAAATAAAACCGCCTTTGATCAAAGAAAATTTGACGTATTTAACGCGTTCCCACCCTGTCACAGAAACTTAAAAACAGTATAATACAAACTCACGTTTCACAACAATTTCACACTGAACAAATGGCACCACACTTTATGCGTGTGTGAAATACTTGGTTCAAAATTTATATTATTTACATCTGTATTGTATTTTTTCCAATCAATGTAATTCACCCGGGCCCTGAAGATGCTCCGAATAAATGTCGAAACGTCGGCAAAAAATGAAAAAGGTGTTTTTCTAAAATACTTCATACCTGACCGTTCCTCACGACTTCAACAAATTAAAATATAGCATTAAACCACACGTTTTAAAATATTTTAAAAAGTTATGAAAATTATCGACGTCACCAGGCAGTTTATTAGATATTCTTTGAATTCTGTCCATAAGCGTAATTAGTTCTGTGTTAATGAATGAAGAAAGAATTTAGATTTCTAAAGTTATAGCTAAGGGAAAAGTTGATATTAAATTTCGAAAGTAAATTCTGGATAATCTATTTTTAAAAAATTGTATAAGAAACTAACTTAGTGTTGCTAAATTGCATATTGACCCGTAATGTATTTTAAAATTGCAATTTTCCAGATTTCCTCCTTTTAAAAAATATATATATCTAAAAAATAAAGAATTTCTGAGAATTATTAAATAAGGAGACCACACTATTGAGCAGTTGAGCAATATTTTAATAGGGATTGGACTAATGATTTATAAAAGTATTATTATAATTATGATTTTTGAAATCTCTATGAGTTCTAATTATAAGAGCTAGTTGCCTAATAGCTTTATTATCAAGGAAATGAAATGAAATGTATGATTTGAAAAGGATAAGCGATCATTAAAGATTATACCTAGATCAGTAAAAGGTAAAGATTTTTCCAATACCTGGTTATTAATTTGTAGGATGTTGGGATAGGGTTTGTTTTTAGAGAGATACTAATAAACGAACATTTATTTATTTTGATTTTTAAGCCATTGTCAGCACACCACATATTAAGTTAAATTTCCTTGAAGTACGTGCATGTAATAGATTTAATTGAGCATTAGATTTTTATGTCAATCTGCGTGGAGTAAATTTCACGTCGGAAAAAACATCTGCGATATCATTTACATAAATGACAAAAAATAAAGGACCGAGGTGCGACCCTTGACGTACACCACTGGTAGCTTTAAATTGTTTAGAGTTCCGTTAAATAGCTTTGAATCCATGACAAAAGAGCCATAAACCTTCCATAAAACATGACTTTACTGACAAGACGAGTTATATTAACTAGAACAAAAGATTTGGCCAAGTGTGCAGACTGTGTCAACTTTAGTTTTCGCTTCTAAATTGGTATACAAAAAATCAGGGTGAACTATTAAGTTAGTTTCAAGGGAAACGCCCTTTGGTAAATCCACGAGAGATAATGTTTTTAAAGAATGGGAAAATATAATAACGAAACCCGCCCCGAGAAATATCCAGTACTCTGGGTTGAGTGTGTGACGCCTGGTGAGTAAAAGTAAGAGTGGGTTCAACCCCGCCCCGAGGAATATCGAGTACACTGAGAGAGTGAATGTGACCAGACTTCTATGTTTCTATCGAGTGTTGTGTTGGTGTTAGTTTATTGTAATGAATGTAATTTATTAGCGTGAAAGGAAAATGTAGCTTATAGTCCCGCCCCGAGGAATATCGAGTACTCTAGGGTGAGTGTATGACGTCTGGAGAGTAAAAGTAATTTATTAGCGTGAAAGGAAGCGGTTGCTTATAACCCCGTCCCGAGGAATATCGAGTACTCTGGGGGAGTGAATGTGACCAGACACCTATGTTTGTGATGATGTATGTACATGTATTGTATGTTTTGTTTCTATTCTGTATTTGACAACCTGAGGTACAAACCAGAGACTAGCATTCTAGGATATCTACGAAGTATATATTTGAAATCAGAGAGTCAGTAACCAGATCCGGACGCTCAAATGGCTGTAGTTTAAAACAAAATACGCGCGAAAAAAGAGAAAAAGAAGGAAAACGCAGAGGGCCGGAGATGACCTCAGCTGTTTATCGGCCCATAAACTTCCCAATTTATTATTATTATAATCACAAAATAGTTCACGAATAGAGGAAAGTTTTACCAAGGTAATTTTCAATACTACATTTGTCTTTGTAATAGTAAATAAATGATACATCAAATATTAAACAAAATCACTCAAAATTTACCAACCCCATGATCTGTTGAATACACAATTAACCTCCGTAAAGTCACCCTGCTATTATAGGATGCTTTGACAATGAACTATCTACATTATGGTAGATTATGGTATTATGGTAAATTAAGCTTCTACAAAGATAAAATCACAAAATCTTATCTACGACGAGTTCAGTCAGTTGTAAGGCTTTTTTTCGTTTCAATATATGTTTTAAACAAAATACTTTTCGTTTTGCATGTTAGTGGTTAATAACAAGTTAAACTTGAAGGAGAAGCGTAAAAGAAAAAAGTTTATTATTGAGATATTTACAATTATACAAATGACGTAAAAAAAGATGTAAATAAATGAACCATACGGCATGGTTTTTACAACCATCTGTCCGAAGTACAGGTCTCTAATTGATTTGAATTGATTTTTTTCTATTGACTATTAATGCAACACAATAACGAGTGGACAACTTGTAGTATTGCGTCATCTGGTCCAGTCAGGAAGTTGAACAGCCAGCAATTTCTCTCTCATTGGCAAAGTTGCAGAGAGAACATTTATATCGCTGAAGCTAAAGAATTAAACTCGATTGACTTGTATATTGTATTTTCAAGAATTTACAAATTCAGTAACCTTTGGTCATTGGTCTTCATGCATTGCCAACAGTTTGAAGTTGGAATGCTTATTTGCACGTTTCCATGCCTGATTTCTGTTGGGTCGTACGTCCAGTATTAATTCTCCAAGAAGTTTCGATTGTCTTGTATATTCCAGTGGGAAGTACAGAATTTGCAAATCCAGTCCGCAATCGGTTTTTCTCGAGAACAATTCGACATTTTATGCAGAATATTGGAATGGAATGCACCATCGAATCATCAGTGGAAGTACGTTTCCATGGCCAATTTTCGCTCTAAGCTGGGCCAGTAATAAGTTCCTAGATGGATTTTGTGCTCGTGGACTCGCGCAGACGGACGTGTCCCTGACCGCAGCATGCAGATGTTTCTGCAGACTGTTCCCCGGAGGATTTGACTCGATCGGACGGCCTGCCGTGGTGAAAACGTGACTTCACGGATGTCCCGACTGTTAAGCGAACATTGAACACGTATTTTTTTATTATTTTTTTGCTTAGGTTCTTCCCGTCGGAGGGTACTTTTCTTCGGATGACCGCTTGGTCTGTTCGGTGTCTCGAGATGTCCCATTAAAACCATTCAATGGGCCTTCCTGTTTCGCTTCATTACTCTTTTAATTTCTGAAGAATTTACGGAAAATCATTAAAACTCCTCTGTCCACAGGGTATTGTTGAATTTAATTAAGGTCAGATTTAAATTATATTCAACCGACCTAGAATAACTCTAGAAAATAGGTAAAACCAACTATTTAACGATAGTTGTTTGTATTGTTACCCTTAGTGAAAACAAATATAGTTCAAAACTGCTATTAAACATAAATTCTGTTGAATTTTTACAATTACACAGTTCTTTTATCTGACCTATAAAATTTCATATTTGGTGTTAAAAGTTTATGAAAATGGACTGTAAATTTTAAAAAAAGGAAACGTTTGTTATGTTTTAAAGAGAGAGATTATCTTATTCGATCCAAAATAGGTCTGATCCTGTTTGTTCATGCTTTCTACAATCGATGACTCATGTATAAACATACAATTTTTTAATACAAGTTTGGTTGTAGGTTTTTTAAAAATACAAGTTTGCAAAAAGAACTTAACTTGGCTAACTGTAGAAACAGTTCGACTGTCTATATTTTTCAATTAGTATGGCGGAATTTGAGCTTTTTTAATGATAATTACAGTTTATCTCGAGAATTTTTATTGGATATTAAGAAGGCACATCAAGAGCTTAATTCAAAAGCTATATAAAATTGGCATCAATACGTGTTTCATAGTGATCTGTTGTTACATAATTTGGTGGAATTCGTGCAGAGCGGTCAAGAGTGAGGTAGTTTAGAAAACGCCTTTTTCATTTTTTCCCCGATTTCGACCTTTATTCGGGTCATCTTGGGGGTTTTGTGTGAAAGTGTTGTGAGTGTGTCCCAAGATTAGCACCACACTTTATGCCCTGAAGATGACCCGAATAAAGGTCGAAACGTCAACTAAAAAATGAAAAATGTGTTTTTCGAAACTACTTCATTCAAACAAATATAAATACAACTAATTACGATAATTTTTCTTATAATAGGAAACTTATGTATACATTTATGAAAATATAAATAAATTTGAAAACGTTAGTCAGATATGAAAAGTTTATACATTTTGGACTCAAGAAATTATTATTACCAGTCCTTTTTTTCTAAATTAATATTACTTTTACGTGTTTTATTATAATAAAAAAATTCTTAATTTTACAACCCCTGCTACGAAGATTGACGTCATCACAGTTACAAAAAATTTATACATTCACACATTCTTGATCCAAGAGTCTTTCATTTTTTAATTAATATTATTTTGTAAGTGTTTTGTTACAATAAAAAAAAAATAATTTTACGACTTCTGTTATGAAATTGACATAAGATCGTCAAACTGAAACAAATGTATGCATTCTTGACTCAAGAGATTAAGTTACACAAATTCTTTCTTTTATTAATTAATATTATTTTTTACGTGTTTTTTTTTAAACCAACAAAGAGATTCTTAATTTTACAATAGCTGACATGAGGTCGTCACATTTACAAAAAATGTATACATTGGCACATTCTTGTCTCAGGGGATTAAGTTTCCCACTCTTTTTTTTTGGGGGGGGGGGTAAATTAATATTATTTATGATGTGTTTTATTACAATAAAAAAACATTCTTCATTTTACAATAACTGACATAAGGTCGTCACAGTTACAAAAAATGTATACATTGGTACATTCTTGACGCAAAAGATTAAGTTTTTCAAACTCTTTTTTTTTTGTAAATTAATAATATTTTTGACATGTTTTGTTATAATAAAAAAACATTCTTAATTTTACAATTCCTGACATAAGGTCGTCACAGCTACAAAAAATGTATACATTGGTACATTCTTGACTCAAAAAATTAAGTTTCTCAAACTCTTTTTTTGTAAATTAATATTATTTTTGACTTGTTTTGTTATAATAAAAAGATAATCTTAATTTTACAATAACTGACATAAGGTCGTCAGAGTTACAAAAATGTATACATTGGTACATTCTTGTCTCAAAAAATTAATTTCCTCTAACTCTTTTTTTTTGTGTGCGGGTAAATTGATATTATTTTTGACGTTTTTTATTATAATAAAAAGACATTCTTAATTTTACAATTTCTAACATAAGGTCGTCACAGTTACAAAAAATGTATACATTGGTACATTCTTGACTCAAAAAATTAATTTTCTCACTCTTTTTTTTTTGTGTGTGGGTAAATTGATATTATTTTTGACGTGTTTTATTATAATAAAAAGACATTCTTAATTTTACAATTCTTGACATAAGGTCGTCACAGCTACAAAAAAATGTATACATTGGTACATTCTTGACTCAAAAAATTAAGTTTCTCAAACTCTTTTTTTGTAATTAATATTATTTTTGACTTGTCTTGTTATAATAAAAAGATAATCTTAATTTTACAATTTCTAACATAAGGTCGTCACAGTTACAAAAAATGTATACATTGGTACATTCTTGACTCAAAAAATTAATTTTCTCAAACTCTTTTTTTTTGTATGTGTGTAAATTATTATTTTTGACGTGTTTTATTATAATAAAAAGACATTATTAATTTTACAATTCCTGACGTAAGGTCGTCACAGTTACAAAAAATATATGCATTGGTATATTCTTGACTCAAAAGATAAAGTTTCTCACTCTTTTTTTTGTAAATTAATATTACTTTAAATTAAATTCATTAATTAATTTTACAACTCCTCTTATACGACACCTGTATTTCTATTCATGGAATGCAGGCTTTCATGGAAGAATAACAAATTACTTTTATATTGTGGTAATTTTTGTGTATTATTCCACTTTTCTAAAAAAACTTATCTTTTGTATTTTCCATTTCGGCGAAATAAGATTTACTATTATTATTGTTAATGTCGAAATAATCCGTTTTGATCAGGTTTACAGCCTATTAGATATGGGGTGATAAGGAGATATTCGTACTCTGGAAGCAATTTTTTGGTTGTTCAGGCATAAATACTTAGTTTTTCACGTATAGTTTTCTGTCGAATTTGATGCTTTACCGCTTGACAGAAATTCTTATGGTCGTTTTCTCAGATCGTAAGGATTCTCTGGGCGTTAAAGACACGTCCAAAGCTACATGTCAAAGATTTGTTGCGATGACGCAGCGGTGTTGCCAAGTGGAACGTACACTCCAGCTCGAGCCCAAGACGGTTCCAGTGCGATACCAGATCCTGAACATCTACGGCGATCAACCGTTTTATACGGCCCCTCGAAACGTACGGTTTTCACGACGTATGAATGGAGAACTGGATGTGGTCGACGGCCGGAATCATAAACAGAAAGGAATTAAAATTAGGAGGAAAAAATCAGTCCACAAATCAGGCAAATAAGAGAAAGTTGTGGCTGATTTGACAACAGTTAAACTAGTAAACCTTTTTTAACTTCTTAAATCAGTAGTGAATCTGCGAAAAAAGGAGAACCTGTCTGTCCAATGTTATGTGTGGAAATTATGAATGCGTTGACTGGAATGAAGTCATAAAAGAACCGCTCATCTTTATCCCTCAAGATCAAGACCATCAAAAATGTTTCACTGTTTTTCTTTATTCTTTAGAATTCTTTTTTACAATGGATTTATTAACGAATCTTGTTTATTATTCCTAAACCAGTTGTGCATTAAAGTAAACCATAATACCCTGAACAAGCTGAAGTTATTAAAAATCGACGAAATCCACTTTAATTGTACCAAATTGTCTTCCAGTACGTTATGGATTGAAGTATTGAAAAGTTTTTGTTAGAAATGTTTTTACTTTTTTTCACTCTGATAGGTTAATAATGAGTTATTAAAAATATATCTTCAAAATTGTATGCGACTAGCTAATTGACCAAAGTCTTGTGAAGAAATTAACTACTAATGTCCTACCTCACCACTAGATTGGCTCGTTTCACTCACCTGACAGTCCATCGCGTTGTAGACACTGCATCATCCTGTCTTGAGTAGAAACAGTGACTTTCTCGATGTGGCTCAAGCACTATCGGATATGGCACACTGGTTGCTGTTGGAGCTCAATGACGTCCTTCCTTTTACGTACATTTTAATGTTAAAGTCCTATCTGACGGTACTCTCCTACTACGCTCTTTGGGCTGCCTTTTCTTGTTATGTTCCCATTAAAGCTGGTGTCCCCTAGGAAAGAATCCTTGGACCCTATATACAACATACACAACCCCCTAACAATACTATATGCTCTTTTGCTGACGACATGGCCATCCTGTCATCTAATAGTGACAGTTCCGTAGGCACATAACACCCAACGCCATTTAAACCTTACCTAGCCTTGGTCTCTATAAGAGAAAGACGAGAGAGAGGGTCCACCGGGAATATGTCAGGAATAGACGAAACCACATTCAGGGAGTCCGTAAAGACGAGATAGTCATAGTCACCATCTTCTAACCCAAAACGCATCCTGAACACGCTGCAAAAAGGACGTGCCTGCGCTATACACGGTACAGGTCACCCCCTCGCCGGACCTAGACCCGTGCGTAAAGACGAGGCGAAAACCGGCGTACTCCGATCTGTATAGTAGAAGATACGACAGTGTACACGATCCGGCTAGTACCGCAAGATCATCCCGGACAAGTACGGCCGGGCGGACCCAGGGAGGCGTTGGCCGGTTTCACAGCTCAAGTACTGAGGGCCCTCAGGGATAGCCGAGTTGGTTTCTCAATAGCTCTGTCCTACTCGCTTCAGCGGTACATATACTAAAATTGGAATGATACAGAGAAGATTAGCTCAAGTACTGTCCCCAGTTTCAAACCGGCCCTCCCTAAGGCTGCGCCGAGGCGAATCCAATTTTCGAAGTCTCTCGTATACCTGGCTATGCTCGTTGTTCAGGATCGTGCCGGCTTAGGCATAACCGAGAATATACCGCTCTCACCGGGATTCGGGGGGAGCACGCCAAACTCCCAGCAGAGACTGGGATAGTGGAGACTGTCCGAGCCGAAAGAGACGCTTTTTCGGGCCGAGGAATAGGACATACGACCGTAAAACAGCCTCGAGCAGAGCAACGCTTCGAATATTTTCGGCAGGGTCTCCTTGCCCACTACTCACCTGAAGTGACCAATGTACTTTAGCAATCAGACGGTTTTCCTGCAACTAACTTCGTCAGCTTGGCTTCTTCGGCCTCTTGGCCTATCTTTTTATTGTTGGTTTTATTTGATTTTGCCAAAACACTTTACTGCTTAACATTACCATTTTTACATAATCTTAAATTTATCTCCCTTAAAAAATATCGCAGTGTACTGGCAAAATCTGGTATTCAGGTTTCTAGCTTTTTTCTTTTTTTTTCAGTAGCTAAATATCCGTCCTGTTATTACAATAAGATACTTCTTAGGGGATCAATTGGGGGTTGAACATTCTTTGAACCTACCTGAATGAGAGCACAAACTATTCCTATTAAGAAAGTTCAGTTCCCCTTGTAACTATTGTACTGATTTGACAACAGACATTTATCATCTCCATAATGCCTTAAAAAATATTTTACAACATGATAAATTACTGGGCGGCGTAACTAAGGGGTTGAAAGTACACCTACAATTATTTAGGAATGTGAGGAGTTTTAACAGTTTATTGTATCAATCTTTCCCTTGTTTTCTTTTTTATGCCTTTTTTTAGTTTTTATTTACGTCATGTTAGCCGGCGATTATGTGAGATCTGTGACAATGGGACACAGTGGGTTTTGTCGAACGCGTTAAGTTGTTGTTATTGAGTTTCATGGTTGCAGCACGTAGAAAGTTAATGTTGTTCCCTCAGTTCGTCCTGGAAAATACGATTTAACAGAGTGACTTGAGATAGTCCATTATGTCATTTGTCGTACTGGTAGAGCCTTGTACATGTCTTTTCTTGTGAATGTAAATGGACGTTTTGAATATACAATATGTTCGATGCACCGGTAATGTATAATTTTTTTGTTTGAGCCTGTTGACTTTATGGTTAAGGAAAAGGTCGGCGTTAAGGACCTTTTCTCCATTGTCCCCCTATTCATACTTTCCCCTTTCATCCCAATCCAGGAAGATTAATAAGGATTTTTTACCCTTCGGCCTCCTCCCACCTCGGCGGAACAAGAGCACGCCCTCACTTCACGTGGTCCCGACACGTGTTTTCTACAGTTCAAGGGCAGCATATGCTCTCCTTGACGTCACCCATTACGGGAAGCGTAAAAAAAGCCGTCGCATTTTATTCCCTTGTCGAAAATAGGCCTCGTCGGATAATTAGACGGTTCGTTGAACCGGACACTACGCCTGATCAAAATCATAATGCACACGCTTCGACCCTCGGCTTGTAAATTCGCGACGGCGGCCTTCGTGATGAAGACATAGCTCGTATCGACAGATGCATTAGAAACACATCTCATCGAAAAACTTTTCAAAAAACAAATAAGCCAGAATTTTACCATTCTATAATCTTTTCACGTTTCAAATTATCTTTATTCAATTCTATCAATTACCAAATTTTAATATGTGATTAAATAACAATAACAGCATTAGCATGGAATGTAGTAGGAATGGAAGCATTTTTTAAGTCGATCTCCGAATAAAATAAGTGAATATATACATTTTTTTTTTGCCCAATACATTTTATCAAGTGATGTCTGACAATCATTACCAAAACACGTTTTCTGATCCACCATATTTGAAATTAACAATATATAAATAAAATAAATTAATGGGAGCGTCGGTGGCCGGTTTAGGCATTGATACGACGCTCATCACTGTAAGGTAAAGGTCCCGGGTTCGAATCCAGCGGCCCTGTATTCCAACTAGACATACTTACTAATAGGTTCCCCCCCCCCCAAAAAAAAAAAACACCGGCACCCTGAGGGTTTACATGACCTCTGCTGTTGCGAACCCACATAAAAAATAAATAAATAAAACAATTTTAAAAAATTAATTAATTATATAGACCCAGGTCAATATGGTTTTCAAAAAGGAAAAGGTACGGAAACTTTGTTATTGGTCTTCAGTGACTACCTAAATGGTAAATTAGATCAAAACTGCTTTATTTTGGATTATAATAGAGCATTTGATACTATTGATAATTGTAAGTGGATGGAATGCTTGCAAAAAAGTTAATTTCAGTGAAAATATCATTAATATTTTCCAGAGCTAGTTAAATAATAGACAGTCGCCTGACGACCAGGTTGCTGAGTCACGGATTTTGGTGATTCTACACCCCAAAATATCGAACTGAATAGGCCGTGGTTTCGGCAAAAAATATTTTGAAAGTTGAAATTTTACTGTTATTAATAGTAGCCTTTATATTAATTCAATATATTTATCGACTTTTTAACCCTTAATATAATATATAATGTAGTATTCGCACATCAGGTAGATTTTTAAATGGCTAAACGATATTTTGCTATTGAAATTTATCGTTTTAATCGTAAAAGGCGAAGATCGATGGAAATTTCTTAAACGAAGTAACTTCCTTATTATCGCATAGTTTTGTAAAGCAGGCTACTTTAATTGGACATAAACTTTTATTGGAAAAATATCGTATGCTGACCAGACCAAAGCTATTAATCTGTATATTTATAAAACCCTCTTAATGATTTAAGAAGGTCTCTTCAGAATCAATTGAAAACCACTTAATCATTGGAAATTTCAGTGATGAACAAACATATTAATTAGACAACATGATTTTTTTATTGTTGTTCAGCGCTGTAGTTATAATCCTCTAGAGTGAGTTTAAAATTTTTCAAAAATCTACTTGTTATCGTAGTCCAGTGTAATAAGATTAAATTACACAATAATGAACCATTTACGTCTTTAAGAGGATCGCTTCAGAATCGAGTCCTTGACATTGGTGTCCATAAAAAATTGTCGTCAAAATTGAATATTTTCATCGGCGGATAAAATCCTAGAGATTTATTTTGGAGGAATTTCCAGTTTTTGAATAAAACTATTTCAGAAGTTTATATCAATTGATAGGAGTTTAGCAGTCCTATTTATAGTTATTATAGTTTTTTTGTAGTCCATTATATTTCTTAGTCCGATTGACCAAATAACATCTTTTGATTAATTAATCTTTATGTGTATTGGTTGAGATAAAAAAGTCAGAGCGGGATTCGAACCCACGACCTTCGGCTAAATACGCCGCTGCACTACCACTTGAGCTATCTTGACTCAATCCACTCTGACATCAACTTCCCATCTCAACCCACCTTTCGATTTTTCCCTTCTTTTTGCCACTTTTCAAATCTTTATCTCATCCAATACCTTACATAAAGATTAATTCATCCAAAGATGTTATTTAGCCGCGGTCGTGGGTTCGATTCCCACCGTCGCCTCTGGCCCTTTTTTCACAATAACCCCCCCCCCCCAATTTGAACATACATATACGAATTGTCACATGGCTAATATGCATAGTTCATAACGCCAAAAAAAAAGATGTTATTTGGTCAATCGGACCACGAAATCTAATGAATTTAATAAGTTAAATGAAGTCTTCACTAAAGCTCTTCGAGGCCATTTCGTTTGTCCCCGAGAATCGAATCCTGATTACACGACATTTGAAAAATCGGCGAGAAATGAAATGGCCACGGAGAGCTTTAGTGAAGTATACTTCATTTTAATTCATTAAATTCACTAATTTCGTGGTCCGCTTGACCAATTAATATATTACAATTAATTAAGGTTTTTAGTTGAGATAAAAAAATGGCAAAAAGGAGGGAAAATTCGAAAGGTGGGTTGAGATGGGAAGTTGGTGTCCGAGTGGATCGAAGCCACGATAGCTCAAGTGGTAGAGCAGAGCTTTTTTTATCTCAAGCAATACCTTACATAAAGAATAATTAATTGAAAGATGTTATTTACAGTTAATATTTAAATTATTTATAAGTCGAATTTTTAGGAGACTGGTAATTAAATAATATAATTCCTCATACATTTTCGTACTTATATTGAAAAATTTACTTATCATTGCAGGCGGTGTTATTCTGCATTCTGTTAGAATGTTTTTTAAATAAGTAATTTATTTATTAAGGTAAACCTTAATATTTTTTTTAGGTATCCTGAAGGTTTGCGAAGAAGATAATTATCACGTTGGAGGCTTTCTTCCTTGAACTTTCATCTCGCTGTCGACTTAAATTCATGTTTTTTTGCACTTAGTTTCCATCTGTTTGATTCCAGACGTGTTAATCTGCTTATCGGCTCTTCTCGCCACTTCAGATCCCCTTTGACTCCCGAGGCGGATATCCTGCCGACCGGAGGGATTAAGGCCTCGGATGAGATAAGATCTCGACCAATTAGTGACTTTCCCTATCTTTAACCCTCAGACGCGATTTCATAAATGCGGGATACGAAATTCAGTAGCCAGAACCGGCCGGGTTCGCAAGGCCGTTACCCTGGCCCTTGTTAATAGCAATAATAAACCAACGGACAAAAGGCTGTTCATCCATTACTCATTATCTTAGGCAACAAAGGCCTTTACTTCATGCTCTGCGTGGGTTCGAAATAAATCGATCCCTTTCAAATAATCCGTATTATATTTTTGGATAAAATCGAACCTTTTCAAACTCCCAGCTCTCCCCAAAAAGTCAAATTATTATCAGTTATTTACTATCATAGTTTAAATCGTCAAAGAAATAGTACGCTCGTTACAATTTCCTGTGACAGGAATTTGATAAAGTGGATTATATAGACACCACAAACATCCATCTTTAGATAACAATTGCCTACATTGGGATAATTTGTAAAATACCAAATAGTAATGAATGTATGTTTGGAGAATCGACGTTTTGTCATATCTCTGGTCTTCCGCTTTATTTTTCCTGTTTTTAATTTTTTGACAAAATCCGATCCACTAGCTCAAATCGTCTACAATTTTGAAACGATACAAACCAGTTATGTAACTGTTATTATACTTGATTAATGGATAGAACCTATATTATAATTTCCTAAACGAATATTATTAGGATGAACGACCTGATCCCCAAATCGTTAATAATTATTAAAATAATTTTAAAACTGCCAGAAACAGTTGTTGACATCCTACAGAAATAAATTCTTATTTTATTAATATTGTTTAATATTAAATTCATTAGAGTTCGTGATCCGATTGTCCGAATAACGTTTTTCAATTAATTAATCTTTATATAAGGTATTGGTTGAGATAAAAAAGTCAGTGTCACGAGCGAGATTCGAACTCACGACCCTCGGCTAAATACGCCGGCAATACCTGAGGTCACGATAGGACAAGTGGTAGAACAGCGGCATATTTAGCCTCGGGTCGTGGGTTCGAATCCCCCTCGAGACACTAACTTTTTTTTTCTCAACCAATACCTTATATAAAGATTAATTAATTGAAAATTGTTTATTATTATAACTATCACACTCTTGACAATTATAAAATCGAATCCAGTCGAAATTAAATCAGTGTTATTTTCCTTGCCGTACTAAGTTTTGGTAAAGCTTCATGAACATATATTTAGTTTAAGGATTTATATACTATAGACACTAATGTGGTCTTAAACGTGACGATTGTAAAACTAACAAGACTAGCCCGACCAAGGTTAATAAACTTGCATAAATTGTGGTCTATTGAACTGTTAAAAGTTTCCATGTTGTCCGGACAAAAATATTGTAATCTGGTAAGGCTCAACGATGTGGTCCTCAAATTTTTACTTTTTTTAAATGTATTTATCAAGCCACCCACTACCATGGAGCATAATTTTTAGTAGAGTAACAAACAAAACCCATCAATTTGAAAACTTGTGATCCTTAAAAATTATAACTATTGTCACCCTATTTTTCGTTTTATTGGGGCATTTTTGGGAAACATCGTGAGACACCTAAGCTTTTATTTTTTGTCTATTTTCTCATGAAACAAAGATTTTGATCTAACGGTGTACGGATGGATAGTAACTTAACCATTTCAAATAGCACACATCAATGTACAATTTGGGGGCAGGAGTATTTGGGCCTGGAACCAAATACTCAGAACCCATGGGAAAATACACCAGTGTCTTCCATGTTGAGGTCCATGCAGTTGAAAGATATACCCAATTCAATCTGAACAAAGGGTACAAAACAAGAATATAGCTATCATGTCAGATAGCCAAGCAGCCATCAAAGCACTAAGCTTAAATATCATAGTTCAAGGATGGTGCTGAACTGCAAAACCAAACTAAACGCAGAATAAAGTCAGCCTCTGTTGGGTCCCAGGACACATGGGAGCAGAAGGCAACGAGAAAGCGGACACCCTTGCAAGGCAAGGAGCTGCTACACCGCTCACAGGACCTGAACCTGCTGTGGCATAGGAACCCACACTATTAACGAGTATCTCAGACAGAAGGACAAAAAGAAAATGAAGGAACTATGGAATTCACTCATTGAACACAACAATACAAGAATCTCCTAATCAATTTTGGAAGAAAAGAAATTACAGAATGTGTCAAGGGTAGCAGGAACAAACTGCGAATGCTAATAGGATTCCTAACAGGACACTGCAAGTTAAATGGACACTTAAAGAAGATCGGAATAATCCAAGACGGCACATGCAGATTCTGCGGGGAGGCAGAGGAGACACCAACACATCTACTGGCAGACTGCGGAGCTACACTTGCCCGCAGGAAGAAGTGTTTTGGGATGTACAATATGACCATAGAAGAGCTTCAACCACTGAAACCGGGCCTATTAATCAAGTTAATTAGGAATCACCCATGTGCTTTACGGGGGATACAATAGCTCTTAAAGGGCGCAGTATACAATACCCCGAAAATTATATCTACAATCTACAATTTACAATTTTGGAAAGTTTTTTTTTCACGCTGCGAAATATGATGAGCAACCGTTCTCCAGTTATTCGCAAAATCCCACCTGTATTTAGGCTTAAACAAAATCTTCTCTTTTCAATTTATTTATAATTGTAATTGGTGGTACATTTCTTGCATATGGCACCAAAAAAATGGGAATAATTTCCTCAAAAGAGCACATTAAAGCATGATTCAGCCTGGTGTAATTTTCGTTCTACAGCAAAATCATCTCAGCTCTTTTTTTGTAATGTTCGAGACCTTTTTACAATTTGCGCAATAAGTTGAAGAACGAAACCTAAACTGATGGTTTTTAAGGAATTTTGCCTCCTATGTGTTGAGAAAAGTTTAATCTGTTTTGGGAATTATTTGAAAGCCTCCATGGTAAACAAATCAATTTTTATTTATGCTTTGTTTGTCAAATATTAAAGAAATTAGAAAAAGCAGAAAAAATTAAAGGAAATTTGTATTTGGGTAGTAGCGTAGTGCAAGCCGAATCATGATTTAATGAGCTACATCTAGAGCGTCCTGTTAATCAATGTTACTTTATTTAAAGAAATTATTCCGGAATTTTACTTTCTATACCACAAGCAAGTAATTTACTATAAATGACAAATATAAATAAATTGTTCATTAGTTGAAGAATATTTCGTTTATACGAAAAACATCGTTTCGAAAATGATTTCTGTGAATAGCTTAAGAAGATTGCTCCAAATTAGTACGTTATTATCGGTTTGCACAATTGAATTCAGGATCAAAAAACTTTTGGAAAAATGTACATTGATATGTACCTTGCAATTTGAAACAGTTCCTATCCGAATCCAGTTATCCTGAGAGTTACATCGAAACTTTTTGTTTCATGAGAAACTAGTCGAAAATTAAAAGCTTACGTATCTCAGGATTTTTCCATAAAACGTCCCAATAAAAAACATATACACTTATACTATGATCGTGGAAGACTCAGGTGCTTATGATACGGATCTTTGCCCCGATAATGTTTCTAGCGGATGTAATTAAATTAACAAAATCTTAAAAAACAAAACGCACAAAAACTATAATTAACTCATCTTTGATGGGTCCCTTATCATTTTCAATAAGAAATTTCCTGTGAGAGTTGATTGCGTCAAATTTAATCCAATTTTTTTTTTTTAATTGTCTGACGTGCGAGAGTAATAGCCCCTAGTCCCATAGTCCCACACCCATCTGTTAAGGAATTTGTATTACTATTTGCATGACTAAGTATAAACATAGAAGAATACGTTTGCGGTTTTTTACGAGGGTTCGCATCAGCAGAGGTCATATAAACCCTCAGGGTGCCGGTGTTTTTGAAAAAAATGCCCATTTGTATGTCGGGTTCGAATGCAGGGCGGCTGGATTCGAACCCGGGACCTTTACCTTATAGTGATGAGCGCCGTGTCAACGCCTAAACCGTTACGGCCACCGACGCCCCCAATTGTAGATATTAAGTTCGCTCCTGAGACAATATATATTCTGGCTGGCAGTTTATTTTATATTTTTCATGGCTTAATTCGGAAATCGCAGGCCAGATTTTGTCAAATTTAGATTTTCTATATCCCGGATATTCTTGGAGCAATATCAAATATCGAATAAATTGTAGATACCCTTTGAAAAACTGACTGGTTTGATCCTCAGGATCCTTTTTTCCCATGAGAATTCCAAATTATCTGTACAGTTCAGCTCGAAATTCTTCTTCATTTGAATTTATTTAAAATTTAATTTGTTAAGTAATTTTTATTTTCTGTTTCAGGTAAGGCTTTTTGTTTTCAAATCGATCACTGATTACTGAATGGTATGTCTTATTTATCTCATTTATATCAATTGTTTCTTATTTGCACAATCCACCTATATTAACTATCTGGAAGTTTAATTTAAAACAAATTTTTGCATCCAGCCTGACACACTTAAGGTCCATTTGTCTTTCTGAATTTTCTTCTTAACAGTTAACTAGAACAAAAAAAAAAGGCTGTCATGTTCGTAATAATTTCTTTTACAATGTCCACTTCCCGATTAAACAAGGGTTAATTAAACTTTTAACTAATGCAGACGACGAGCCGGTAGAATTGAATTAATCTGCTCATGCACGCACGAATGGCAAGGACTGCTGACGTTTATAAAAGTTTTACCTCAGTTTTATTTACGCGTATGAATCAATTATAAACAATTATGCTGACCTTAAAGGTCGTTTTTTTTCCCACATGGCGTTTTCCATTTGTATGTCTGACGCCCGTTTCAAATCATTTCCAAAATGATTCAACAAGTTTCCGCTTCAGAAACTGGTTGCTGGCAGGTGATACGTTACACAAAACATGACCTATCCTTACTCTTTTCAAAGAGGACGGGACGATCTTTTCCCTCGGCCTGTTTCATTGGTTGTTAGTTGTAGTCGTATTGTCAATTAATAGCATAATTTATGAAAAAAATAAATCTCTTTTAACTTTCAATATTTATCTTAGCCGTGAGTGCAAATGAAATGACCGTTTAAAGTTAATCAGTTCTCTCCTTTATCTTTAAATCTTAATCTACTAAAATGTGCACTTACAAGACGCGGGGTATCGTTTATTTCTTTATAACATTATGAATTGCAAACAAGAATGGGCGGTTTTAACCATAAAGTAGTGCTTATCAATAAAGCTTTTTAGTAATTAAGTATAACTGGAAAAAGCTCTGTAGAAACAGGAACTAACAGCTGTAATAAAACTTGTGTCTGAAGTAAGAAAAAACATGTAACTTTGAGAATAACTGTTATAGGATCGGTTAATTAATAATATATTAATGACACTCTGTAATATCACAAATTTGGTGAATTATAATTTCTTGAGACGAATAAAAGTCAGATGGCCTAAATAATTTTATCAGGGCTTTAAATAATCCCATCCGTAGGATTATGTTCCGAATTCTGTATTTAATTTTTTCTGTTGTTTTTGCTGTTATTGTGATTAGCAAGGTTGATTCTTGTTAGTTTAGTACGTCTTAAAAGCTTATTCCTGAATTTAAGACGTTTTTATTAAAATAAAAAAATACTAGTTTACCAGACAGATTGTTATTTTTGGTTTTTTGTCCTGCTAGCCAGTAGTAATCACTTTTTCATTTATTTTACTTGACCATTTTTATACCTTTACGATTCGAATATGATTCAAAACAGTTTTTCAATTTTCCTAGTAAAGCTACAGCTGAGGTAAGCCTGTATTTTTTTTTTTAAAGCCCATTTGTAAGTATGTCGCGTTCGAATGCAGGGCCGCTGGTTTCGAACCCGGGACCTTTACCTTACAGTGATGAGCGCCGTGTCAATGTCTAAACCGTTGCGGCTACCGACGCCCCTGTGCTATTCTATGTGATCTTTTTTTTTACCAGCTTAGGAAATAATTTGTAGCTTTGTCATTTTATATGCCAGATTGTACGATTAGAATATAAACCAAAAATTGTTTCCAGTTTTCTTGATAAAGTTGAACTAGTCAGCAATAAACATCTGTTATGCTCTAGTCCTCATAATGGGCAGAAGGAAACTTTTGTACATTTACTTCGAACTTCGCTCCTTAAATAATATGTTCATCGACTGACAATCATGTTATTTTCGAAGTTATAAGTAAAATTAATTTTCACAAGTACAGTTGTAAAATTATCCAATTTTGAATGGGTTAAGGCTCACGTTGGCATTGAGAATAATCAGACGGTGGCCATTTTGGCTAAAGAGGCTGCACACCAGAGAAAAGGTCTATTTCTACAAAATCAAAAACGATAAAAAATCCAAATTAAGGAATGGCAACTAAGATACAAATAATCGAACAAGGGATTGTTCTAAAGAAAATTCTACCTATCATTGAGTATGCTGGTTCAACCAACTTCCAATAAATGATATGTGCAAAATTATAGCCAGACTCCGATCAAATCAGCCATATGTGGTCAGTATCTTTACAAAATAAACATATCTTATTCAGACTTAAGGGAGCGTTGCATGGAACAGTGTTCAATGGAACTTTTAATTATGGCCTGTCCAAGGTATGGGAGAAAAAAAATTCAAAGCTTTGTCTGACTACTTAGATAATCCTTTTAGTTATAACATACATATTAGGGTCAAGGAGCTATCATGTATTTAGCGAGGTTGTCTCGTTTTTAAAATGTAAGCACAACGTATGAAAAACACTAGTTAAACTAAATTAGAACTCTGTTACTTAAAGATTTCTTGCTGGTAAAAAGAAAAGTACGTAATTGAGATATGGCTGTGTTTTAATGTCCAATGCCATTTAAAAAAATAGGAATCATTGTCTACAATGGGGTAACTCGATAAAGACAGAAATAGTTATGAAATTATAATTGTAGGACCTGCGTTTCCTTTTTTTTAATTTTTTATTATTTTTTATTTTTTAAAGATAGTTCCTACTCACAGTAAGTTGTTTTCCAACGATCCGGATTTCGAGCTTTTAGTTCATCATCAGGTTGAAGGAGTTCTACTACCACGTCTCTCGAACTCCTTCAACCTGATGATGAGCTAGACGCTCGAAATGCGTATCGTTGGAAAACAACTTACTGTGAGTAGGAACTATCTTTTTAAAAAGGATAGAACACCGCACTCACTTCACCATTCATCATGTCTACTACCTTTGATTATCTCTCCGTATATTTTCTTTTGAAATGTCAGCCCAAATATTCTTGAATTTTGGAAAAGATAACAAATGATTTCACTTTCCTCACAGTTTATTAATAATTTTTAATGTGTGGTGATTCGTGACCGTTAGTCGATAATTATTCGGAAATTGTGAGATGCGGTCTGGTGGGATGTAGGTTTCAGAAAAACATTTTCTTTAGCGTGCCAATGTTTCAATCTTTATTGAGATCATCTTCAGGGCCTGGGATTTACAAACATTGTTTAAATTTAACAAATACATGTAGGATGTGGAAAAAAGTGAATTTATTTAATAATTTTTAATACGAAATTTGGATAGACGAACGATTAAACCTTGCCGGGTACACAGACGATCGTTATTAATTATGAAAATCATTTCAGAACGGTCAAAGTGGCCTGTTGTATCTTTGTTGAACAGTTTTCTTGCCAACCTCATTTTACATAAAAAATTTAAATCAATATAAATAATCCCTTTGGTTAACTAGCACCAACTAAAAACATACAGTTAGCCCATTATGATCAGGGATGACTTCACTCTTGACAATTATAAAAATCAAACTCCAGATAAAATTACTGTTTTGAGGAAACAAATTTAAAAAACGATTAATCCATGGATCAATTTAAAGGGTATATGCTGACTAGTTAAACATTTTTTTCGTCCATCAATAAAGAATACATTCGACGAAAGAATTGAACCAGCATCATCTGTAATAAATAAACTGTTCAATTATATAAATCGTATCTAGTAGGGATAAAACTATCATTAGTTTTTATTTTGGATGTCTGTTAATTTGTCTAGTATTCTATGCACTATGACTATTTAACTAGTGTGTATTTTTTTAAACATAAAGGATGAATAAAAACAGCCGACATATATTTTATGCTTTGCCTTTTTACCGACTTGACCGATTTGAATATGTGCCAAGATAAGTATACATACGTGTATGTATTTATGTATATATAAACGTATTAGAATGAAGATGTTTAAAAGTCGAAGCAACACATTTCGTGACTTCCCTGGATGCTTGAGAATTCTCCTCCAATTAAAGCTCAAGAAATGCAAACTAGTGAAGCCAGAGAGTAGTACCTGCCAGAGGGAAGAAAGCCCCTAGGGAAGTTTCCAAATAGCCAATGCTACAAAAAAGGTGGTGAAGCAGTCAGTGGTCGACACGAGTACGTTGTAGTCAGTAGTCGAATTGACACTGGTCAACCAATGCGGAGTTAGAAATTGGATTTTGAACGAGGTTCAGAAATGGACATTGTGCAAGACTTTTGTTTAAGGAAGAACGAGGTTTGGAGGGGTAGTTTTCGTTTCGGCTTAGATACCTCATAATAGTTATAATAGTATAATATATAATAGTTAATAATGTGTGGTGTTTAGTGACCGTTAGTCAATGATTATTCCGAGATCGTGAGATGCGGACTGGTGTGACGTAGCCTTTAGAAAAACATTTTCTTTATCGTGCCAACGTTTCGATCTTTATTGAGATCATCTTCAGGGCCTGGGATTTACAAACATTGTTTAAATTGAACAACATCCTACATGTCGTTGTTAAACTTAAACAATGGTTGTAAATCCCAGGCCCTGAAGATGATCTCAATAAAGATCGAAACGTTGGCACGATAAAGAAAATGTTTTTCTAAGACTTACGTCACACCAGACCGCATCTCACGATCTCCGAATAATCATAGTTAATAATCTTGTTTTGAAATGTGATTGGATTACTTTTTTATCGCCTCAATGATAGAATCTGAAGAAATGCCAATCCTGACGAGTGATCGAAACTCCGTCATATCCGTCTTTCCTTCTCAGCACTCCCTCAATCCTCGACATATATATTATTTTTAATTTTCCCAGTAAAGTTAGACCAATCAGTAATAGTAAACTATGTACTTTAATTTTTGAAATTGCTGTTAAATTTATAATTTCTTGAGGTCTTCGGGATGATGAACCTGTAGTTTGGTTATGTTTTAAGACTAGAGATTTAAGTCGAATTGAAGGAAATTCTGTGTTCATGTGGACGTAGTAAAGACAAGGCGATGCTCGTATCAATAGCTGTTTGCGAGGTGTTCAAGTGAAGGGTTACCGGCCACACCCCTCAGGGGTCCTTTATTGGGGCGTTAAACAAACAAAAGCCCCCCCCCCTCCTTGCCGTGGAACAATAAAAGGGTTTTGAAACTGTCCAAAGACGGCTTTTATCGACTCGGGCGGGCAGGAATTTAAAAACGCAGGGACACACAAGACGGAAGAAATGGCTCCCGGACTCGACTCATTGACTCGACACGTACTCCAAGACGTGAAAAGAGGGACAATGAGCCCCGAACGGAAACACTTCCGCCCCAACCAAAAACACTCCAGCCGATGATCAAATGTGCCAATAACCTCCGAGTTATAAATAAAACGTAAATTTCCTCTCCGTACTTTAGAACGAACATACTGTGGCAAATCCCTCTTCGACTCTCCTTACGAGCTGCCCTCATCCTCTGACCAATGTAAACCTGTCCTTATAAAACCAGTTTCTTCCTCAACCGAGAATATTTTATATTTTCAGCTCCTGCCTTACACTAATTGGGCAGATGTTTCAAAGCCTGATTTTTAATTTCTTTTTGTTTTATTGTAATGATTTTTTTCTAAACCTTTTAAGGGCTTTATTGATGAGCTCAAAAGCTGACACTGATTTCAAACACTCTTTATAAAGTATAATTTAGAAGTTATTTAAGTTGAAGATGTGATGACGGTTGTAATTAAACGCGATAGTTTTAGTTTAACGCAATTAACACATTTCTTTTAAACACCCTTAGACAATCCTCACTGACCCGCCTGTCTATCTTAGTCTGTAGTAGATACGGGGTTCTCCTAGTTAAACTTCTCCTTTCGTAATCGGTGTTATAATTCCTGCATAGTTTTTGCTGTTGCTTTTTTGTTGCAAAGGAGTTTCCATCAATATATAATAAAAAGTGTCCACTACTATCACTTATCCAGACAATTCCGAGTTTCCTGTCGGTCATTCCTTTCCCAACCGAGAGACAGTTGCTGGTGCCCCTCAAGGCTCTATCCTTGGGCCCTTCCTGTTTTTCTACATTTCAACAAAATACCTCGCCCTAAACACGTGAAAATGGCTCTTTACGCTGACGATTTCGCTCTTCTTGAAGGATAGATACAATAACGATCATGTTAGATGCATAGGAAGTTTCTGAAACCTTTAGAAAATTAAAATTAATCCTTATATAACGGAGGGAATAGTTTGCAACAATCTTATACCGTTGCTGTGTAAAAATATAACTTAGTCGGTCAAATATCTTGGCGTGATATTGAACCGTAAGCTCACTCACTTTTACTCCCTATCCGCGTACTTTTTCTTTTACTCTTCTCCTGTACAAGTTGGTCGTCCTGGCGGGTACCTAGAGCAGATGCTGTGTTTCATTCGTGGCAGTTGACCGTAGTACTTGCGCATGACCTCCGAATTACCGAATTACGTGGGAATCGGACGGATCGGATTGTCGAGAGCGAATAGCCAACGAGGAGCTATAACTACGCTGCCGGCGTCCCTCGAATGCGTGAGGAGTGGTGGACGGGAGCGGGTGCTTGTCGGTGGCGGCCCTTTGGATTGCCTTTACCGTAGGCATTGTACTACTCTAGGGGTGGTTAGAGATGCCACTAAAATCGAAACCGCGGCTGGAGCGTATCCGGAGGTTTCGACGCTAGTGGAGCTCCTACACCCAGGGAGATAGAGTTGTCTTCACTATCTAGGGAGCGCGTGAGAGACTTGGCTGATGCATGTCGGCCATTTTTTTGGTAGCCCTTTATGCGCGGCACTGGTTGAGTGCACAAGGTTAACCTACGGGAGAAGTCAGCATGTCTACCGATTAATCTGTGGATTTGTGGGCTTCTACACCGAACCTCGTTGAAGAAGCAGATTTTCCGCGCGCGGAGGTGAATCGCTCCTAACTTGAGAATCTAAACGTGTGATAAAGCCTAATCGGCCAGGTGCGCACGCTAAAGAACCTCAATGTTATATGACATTGCGATCCCCAGGCATACGTACAAGCTGGTCGTCAGGCCGATGCTCCTGTATGCGTGCCCCTCCTGGAGTCTCACATGCAGTCTAATGTTGTGCATGTAGATTCATTACATAGACGTATGTCGGATCTGCACAATACGACAAAAATCTAGAATACACCATTAAATTTTTTAAGCAACGGGAAGCTTGTACTAGTATTTATAATAATGGCTTCCCAGTATGAAATTACAAATTTGGACGACAGGTACATGCACATGAGAATAAAGAACGCTCTCCTATAACTTGCCATGATAATTCGGGTTTCCACTAATAGAAAAATAATGTGATGTAATTAATAATCATATAGTTACAACCTAACCAGTTGGTGGTAAGTATCGCTAGTCAGAAACGCAATTAAACCAAAACATATTTGATTGGGCTTTGTTCACAGAAGTTCCCATCCTGACTATAAATTAAGTAAACATTTAAAAGCAAATATCAAGGGTGAAACTTAAAAAGTTTAAAATTTTACATTTCTAGTAAAATAACCTCCATTTTCGCATTTTCGTTGATATGGCTTTTAAAGGCTTGGTTTTTGAACAATTATTTTTATTCTTCCGGCAGACCCCCCCCTTTCGACGATTATTCTGTAAAGGCAGACTAGCTTGCCGCTGCTGAAAAAAGCCAAACCCGGCTTTGTCTCTCCGAATTTTCAGGTTATAATTCTTTAGTTGACAGTGCAGCCAGATTAGAGACAGTTCCGATTTATCGACCTTCCCGACAAGGAATATCGATCCGAATATCCGTCCTCCTCCGGATTCGGTCTGTGTTCACAAGTTCTAATCACAGTGTTTACTTTCTTAACTTTCTTCTCTCCGCTGAGACGGGTTGACGTCCGACTTTCCAGCCTGCTGCCTTGAGGATGTAACAGTATTCATCGAATTTGATTCCGATAAGTGAAACTTGCCCATTAAAGTCATTTCGTGAACTCGGGTTTGTTTTCTAGGCATTATCCATTTCGCACACGGCCAGTGAAAGCGGACCCAAGCCATAACGACAAAATTCGCTTTCAGTTTGTCGTTGTTTCGTCAAAAACGTTTTGCAGTATAAATATACATAAAGGAGGACATCACAAAACTAGCCAGCTCATTTTTTGCGCGCATTGCGCTTAGTTGCAAATACAGAGAGTTATAACATCCATAATAATTGGAAGCTGCGAAGAATAAAACACACAAGCTACTTGAATTGAAAAATGGCAAAAAGAGAGAAAATTCGAAAGGTTGCAGGTTGAGATGGGGAGTTGGGTCCGAGCGGATCGAAATCACGATAGCTCAAGTGGGAGAGCAGCGGCGTATCTAGCCGAAGGTCGTGGGGTCGAATCCCCCTCGAGGCACTAGCTTTTTCATTTCAACCAAAACCTTACATAAAAAGATTAATAAATTGAAAGAAGTAATTTGGTCAATAGAGCACTAAATATAATGGATGTATATATACGCTTGTGCTTTAGTTGTACACTATATCTTAGTAAATAAAAATTCAAAACTTTTGGAGTATAGCAGGAATTCAAAGACATTATGAAAAAAAATAGACGGTCCCAAAAGCCAGATGTGTGGGCTGGTAAACTATTTGGAAGGCGACTCGCCTCAATAAAACCAGGCTCTCTTTGCTCTCGCCGGTTCATGTGGGGGCGGGGGCAAAAAAAAAAAACTTTCGGCCCTTTTGAACTACCAAAATTTATGACGAAACGGTCTTTATTGTATGTGTTTTCATTTACAGCAGCGATGTCCTTAGAAAGTTGTGATTGTAAGAACAGGTCTCTATGGAAAAGTGTTGATTCAACAAAGGATCGGTTGTCTTTTTGAAAAACATCCGAGCTTTCATGCCTCATAATGAAATTCTGGCCTTAATAATTGACACTGTACGTTAATTTATGCGATTAAATATCATGCAGTTTGGCAGCGATAGAAGTAGAGAAATAGAGAGGAGTGAGAGGTGTGGAGAGATGTGTGGGAGTGAGAAATAGATCCGTGATTGGAGCCAGAAAGTCATCAGGGAGGGAGATTATTTTCAAGTAAAATAGCGGGTTTTATTAATTTTATTTTAAATTTAAGTTTTATTGAAATCCAGTTTCTTGTTGACTTTCAGTGATGTATTTCAGTGAATTCGTTAACTGCTCTTAAATATTTTGTAAACAAGACGTGACTGTCGGTTTATTTTGAATGTTTACATGGCGAATCTGAAAAACTTGTTTCTAAATTGCACGACTTAACCACACACAGTTTTGGTGGGCGAAGAACCACATTTTTCTAAAGTCCTTACGCCTTGACACACTATGGCCCTATTTACAAAACAAAAGGTTCGGAATTGTGAGAAAACGGGCTTTCGTCCGCCCACTTAACTTAGATCTTGATCCGTTGCCTCTTTTGACAAGGAAGTAGATATATTAAATAATAACAAGTATCAGAGTGGGTGGGACACGTAAATAAAAGATCCTACACTGTTGTAAACAGGATGTACAAAGTAAATACATTAATTATATAACAATATAATTGTGGAATTCGATACCTGGACATTCCAGGCAAGTAAAAAATTACATTTAACAACTTAATCCGGGTAGCCTTCTATTTTGATTGTTACTAATTATTTCGTCTTCCGTTTGTACTCTGTTGACTTTGGCCAGGTGCCTTGCAACACAATTTTACAGTTTTCATTCCTTCTTGGTTTTCAATGGAAAATAAAAAGAAACAAATATCTTAAGAAGTGGGAATGTGTTTTTAGCGTTTATAAAGTTTCGGGTTTTTTTTATATATCTCGACTTATCGCAACTAGGCTAGAAGCCCGGTTTGCCGTTCTCGGAAGGCTATCTCGATATGGACCAGGCAGGGTTCAAGGCTGCCGGACAACTAGTAGCAAAAGAGGGACGTCGTTCCGTTCTTCTGGTACGCGAGTACTTCTTCAGATTCAGCCAAAACTGTAAATAAACTTAAGGGAGGAGGAGTGACCCTAAGCCCTCCCGGGTGGTTCTATTTAAAATCAGGAAGGGGTCTTTCCCGGCTAAATCCGTCGTAAAAGGGCCCAAGATAAAACAGAAAACAGATCCCTCCAAATATAGGCTCGATTTTGAAAAGGGACTTAAGAAGAACCGATTGATCCATTCACAGTTTTTTGCCTGATTTTAAACCAGACTCCTGAGAGAACGTTTCCACGATGTCACACTAATTTTAAATTAAAAAGACCCCATACTGGAGGACCACGTCCACTACATTAGTTTTACCAAAATTGGTTTGCAAATTTTGCCTTGACCTAAAATGGGAAGCCCAAGGAAGATAGGAAAATATTTTCCTTATTAATTTAAGGTATCTAATAGGTTCCCCTTGCTGGTTAATCCTTTTGAATATTTTCTAATAAAACTATTACAATAAAAATAAAATATACAACATTTTAATAAATAGTAAACATATGTGGGAACGTAAAACCGATCAATTGACCAAAAAAGCTCTAAAAGATGGTACGCCATTTAACAAAACTATGCCGCAAGATTACAAAAGCAGTATAAAATACGAATTTGGTCTCTCTGGAAAAATTACTGTCTAGGCTTAAGCAATAAATTATCGGAGATAAAAAAAGATATGAAATCGTGGAAAAGCTCCACACAAGAATGCCAAAAGAAGAAACAACCCTCACTAAACTTCCCATTGGCCACACGAGACTGACCCATGTACATTTAATGCATAATAGGCCTCCCCCGAGTGCCACAAATGCAAAGTAAGATTAACAATCACTTATCTGCGAATTCAGCTTATTTTCCGTACAAAGGACCAAACCTGGTATACCCACAGACATTAAAATTTCCCTTGAAGACAACGCTTGACTCCACTTCAAAAATCATAAAGTTCTTGAAAAACACAAAACTCTGTCCTGGCTGGGTTTGGTGGCCTCCCACCTTTTACTCAAAACTGTAACAGGGCTATTTAATTATTTAAATCGTTAGGGTTGATAGCCCACAGAAAAAAAAGATATGGGAACAAGGAATAACCAGCCCGGAATTAAGGGTTGAGGGTAGCACTTAAATCCAACTTAACTATCATTAAACAACTTATAAACTACTCACGCACTTCATTGACTATAGCTCGGTTTTATGGCCTCCAAGTTGCCCTTTTGTTTGACTAGTTCATTGAGGGTTGGTGGCCAAGAGTGACGGAAAAGAAGTTTTAAACGTTCCCTTGAACTTTCATAGAGGTGACAGTGGAACAGTCTATGTTGGACACTGTCATCTACTCCGCAGTCTAGGACTATTGGCTCTACGAAACCCAGGGCAGGTAAGCCTTGAAATTTCCGTGTGTTGTCAGTATTTGCATAATCCTGAATCTGGCGGATGCTCTGGCTCAACCTGCAATACTGGGTAGAAAAAAACCCGTGGGCAAGCCTCGGTGCTTCTGTACTATCTTTCCTGCCACGATTTTTTTTAAATATCCAAGCGGTAAATAAATCCCGGATCTTAGGCCCATCTCTAGCCAATTTCTCACTTGGGAGGAATCAATATGATAGGGGTAATAATTTTGAATTTTCCTTCCTAAAATGGCATTAGATAAAGTTATTTTTAAAGGTTCGACGTTCCCATTAGCACACGTGCTCGTTTAGCAAAGTGCCCGGACGACAAGACAATCGCACGAAAGCCAAGGCGTAATTCACGCTAAAACGGTCAGGATAAGATAGGAAGGACTTTTATCTTTTGCAGGGGCGAAAATCGCCCGAACACGTTATCAACTCTAGATTTTCTGCTTCCGCCGATCCGTTAGAAGCATGCCGAAACCATCAAAAGGAATTAGATGCAACTTGGGCAAACTGCTCTTGGAGCCGTGTTGCGTTTTAGAAGCACCAGGAAACACCACTTGCACAGTTTCCTCTTGCGCAATAGTACTTCCACTTTTAATTTTCCTCCGTGCTTCATTATTTCCCACGGCCGAGTGCTTTTGATTTGCGAAGGACGGGCGAAAGTGAATTTTAACGGGATTCAGACGTGATTTGCATTCAGCCGCATCTGCGGGAAACACGTCAAACCGACAATGAGTGAAGTCAGATTTAAAATTCGTTATAATTCGGGGAAAATGCTTCGACTTTGTGTTTAAATAAAAGAGGCACAGAAACTTTCATTAAGTTGTACATCCAAGGATTTAAACTTAACAACAATTTCTTTGTAAATCGCCGCCTTCTTTTCGTACATCCAAGGAAAGTTCATCCATCAAAAACCGTCGGCATCTTCTTTTAAACTGCAAAACTGGAAATAATCACAGTTAATATACAAACTTCTATTATTGTGAAAGTAAGAAATGTATTAAGAAATCGAGCCGGTGGAATAAAAATATATAAAAAGTCCATTATACTTGCGTAAACTAAGGTTATGAGGAGAAAAAACCAAAGACCGAAAGGTCAATAAAGTTGAGCTTTTACATTAAGTACAAAGGTCTATATCTCCAAAACCTCGATCAAATATTACTTACGAAGCGAGTAAATAACTTCAAACAAATCGGTTTCCTTGATGTGCAGTGAAAAGAAGAACATCAGAATTTTATGAGTTTTTTCATCAATAAAACATCAAGTAATGCCTGGATATCCGTCATCGATGTGGTCGTAAAGACCCTCAGCGGAATAAGAAGTACGAAAAAAGTATTAATTTTGTTATCTCGAACTTATTAATAGTATTATTCGTACTTTTCAATTTAACAATTTTTACAACAGCTCTAAATGATATTTACGGCTTTTTATAAATTTGAATGATAATGCACATGGTTTTCGAAGTTAGTTTATTAGCGTTGATTTACTCTTCGTTTCGAGGTGTTGGTAACAGGTGACAGTTCACTTGATGAATGGTCCTGCAGAATTTTGAAAGGACATCTATTGGTCAGGGTCCTTTACGAATCCTGCGGGCCCATGAGACTTTCCTGACCAGTGTAAAATGGTTACCTACATCGCCGATGACCGACTTTTTCAAACTATGTCTATTTTCTTATTTGGAACCAGCTGACCTTTTTCCGGTCGTTTTCGAACGCATTCTACACTTTATTTACATACATTTGGTGATTAAAGTAATTTCGAATCTGCTAAACCTTTCACGTGACTACATGATACTAAAGATTTTATCTACCCAATAACCGGGCGGGGTAAAGCCGAACATTCCAATATCCGTCGCATCCAAACTGCTCAATACATAATCCTCAATTAATGCTCCATTTTCTCCAACGGAACACCCCTAAAAAAATCCAATATGTAATTCGCTCCCCAAACCGCAAGCTACATAAAACCCTTCCAACCACCATAAATGCTCAGATTCAGAAACTCATCCAGACGAAATCCCTCCAACCCTCCTCGACTCTTAGGGATCTCCTGTCCAGTGACAGTGATACAGTAGCCCTCCTTAAACGGAAATACTTCTACACTCACACTAATAATAGTAAAATTAAAGTATACAATAAAATAAACAATTGGAAATACTGTATTAGATAAAACATTTAAATGTATAGATAGTTGAGTATAAACTTTAATGAAATTTGTTATTCACAATCAAGAAAAATGAATAAAAATGATTATTTGGAGATCGTGAGATGCGGTCTGGTGTGACGTAGGTTTAAAAAAAACATTTTCTTTATTGTATCAACGTTTCGGTCTTTATTGAGATCATCTTCAGTGCTCAAAGTGTTAGTTTTCGTCGTGATGAGAGTCGTGAGATCGTGAGTGGGCACTCTCAACACGATTCACAAAATTGGCACATCTACACGGAAAACAAAACACTGAGCCCTGAAGTTGATCTAAAAAAAATCGAAACGTTGGCTCGATAAAAAAAGTTTTTCTAAAAACCGACGTCACACCAGACCGCCTCTTACAATCTCCAAATATCTATAGATATTCTAGATTGGATAACGGTCACTAAACACCACACATTAATAAAAACATAAGTACCCATAGCCACATAAATCCATGCAAACAACTAGCATGCTGTCTTGTATGGTCCAAACTAAAGAAAAATGTGTAATAAATTAAAAACAAACTATAAATACGTCGATATATTGTAGAATTTAAAACATTGTAAAAAATGATGGACAATAAATAAACCTTAACTTACCTTATGTACAACATTAGTATCATTGGAGCGCAGTAGACTCTCGTTATGCGCTTTCTCTCTTCCACGGTTGAGAACTCATTTATGAAGAATTGGATGAACTCATCAAATCGACCTCAGAAAAAGATGAAAACGATAAAGTAGAAGAAAAACAGGAATGAACAACAGAAAAAAAAGGAGAAATCTCGATTAGTTCAATATTTGAAAGATAATATCATAGATTACGGACCAATAGAGAAACGAAGTAACAAGACTGCTTGCTCAAGCAATGGATCTTCTCCATCAAAATTTCAAAACAGTTGAAAAACCAAAGTAGCCTCCTGTAGCAATGTCCTTTGAGAAAGCTGAAAGAGCAAACTTCGCTGATTCATCACCATCTACTACTAATTGTGGAATTTATTTTATCTTTTTTAGTTGCCAATAATTTTTTCCAGATTTGTTAGGATGTCGTGCGAAAGTGCATACTTGTTGATGTATGTATGCACATATCGTTTTCTTGCATGGAATAAGGTTTATGTATGTTACTGTATATTGTATTTTTCCTATTGGACAAACCCTGATATATGTGTATGTCGTTCATACATAACATTGACGACAGCCACTCGCGATAAAGAAAGTGGCTAATTGTTATGCAGATAGAAGAAAATGTTTCGAAGCTTGAAATTCGAGGTGTGACATCCGAATTTCTCGTTTTCCGCGGTGATGCTTGAGTACTGTACTGCCAATACAGTACAGGAATCGGAGAATAAATTGTGGGTTAAAATAAATAATAAAAGATTTAATCAACAAATCTGACAAGCCTCTTCCTGTCTGTATTTATCAACTAGCAGATTTGAAAGTAAGCCTTATGTAATATAAAATTGACCAGTCATTCTGACGATCCTGCTTCTCGTCAGATATTTGAAATATGAAAGGAAGATAAATTGTATATTAGAGTGAAATTTTTACGCATTTGGGTTTGTCATTTTCATGTCCTTTTTTTAATTTTATCGTAGCAAGACAGAAAATATAATTTTTGAATAATATTCAGGAACTTGTTTAGTCAGTTGTGACTGAATGTAAATAAATGGTATGTACTTATGCAAAAAGTCGAGAACGGTGACGTGATAAGTCTAGTAATGTTTGTTTATCGTGATCTATTTTTGTGTTAGCTTAAACGTTAGAAATCATACTGATAACAGATCGAGGCAAACTGATTTTATTTATCCAATGAATTTCACTCTCTTTTGAAATCGCGTAGTAGGTTAGAATTACGTAGAAACAAGGTCGGAAAATTTCATTTATCTCCAATCTCCGTTGACCTTTCGCCCGATCTATCGTTTAAATCAAAAGGTCAAAAGAGATAGTTATGGCAGTTTCTATTCATAGTGTATGACGCTTCCGAACGTCCGGTTGAAAAAAAAAAAAATTCGGAATCCGACGAAGTCCTTTTCCGCGAGCCGACCCCAAGATAACAACGGACTTTGAAAGAAGGCAATCCCGCCCTGACCTCTCTCCGCTGATCTTCCCGGTTACAAAAACGAAACGGAGATTCTTGTGTAATTGAGCCGAATTGGATCATGCAGTCGGCCGTGGTTTGAACCCGGTAGCATAGCCATGTCGCGAATCGTCTGTACCACGTGCCTTAGATCCATTTCGATATCGCCGCTGATTTACATCCGGTGAAAGTGCCTTAAGTGCTTTTTTTTTTACTTACGATATCAGAAATACCGTGTACGGTACAAAACAGGTGTGCGTTTAACACGTAGACCCAACTGTTTATTCTTAAAATTACGTGAAACAACGAGCACTCGAGTTATTTCGATTTAGTATATATTAATTGATCAGTTCTGGCACAACATATAAAAACTTCATGGTAGACAACAGCAAAGTTTATATTTGTGGTTGATTGTTTGAAAAGTTAAATTATTAGACATCATAATAACAAAATTTAACAGATAACACTATAACACAAACCTATGAATAGCGATAGACAATTTATGTTACTATTGGCACATAAAATAAATAATGTGATACATATACCTACGATTAAGGACTATATATATATATATATATATGTTATATCGCTCCATAATAATTTCATTAATAAATATTACCAGTTGTCAGACCCGTGTGAATTTATGAAGGGGTTCTCTTCAAAAGTGGCATTTTTTTTATTTGAAACATCAGCATAAGATGTTTATAGGAAACATTAGACGATTATGACTATGTTGAGTGTTGCGTGCGGTTGTAGTTTTTTGACGCGCATTATCTAACATGTATTAAATTATGAAAAAGCCGATCGGGACACCGTTAAAAAAAATGTGATTGGTAAAAGTTACAATTGATTTACTATAAATATAAAGCGTGACTGCTACAAAAAATATGGACAGCTGACACAAAAGTGAGGATTGCAAAGGGTGAAAATTGTATGATTGAACGATCAAATACTGCAGCGAACATTTCATAATACTTATTCCTCTGTAACTCAATGAATAAAAAGTAACTGCTTTTTAAGTAGTTTTAGTAACTGCCACTGGATTCGAACCCGGGACCTTTAGCTTACAGAGATGAGCGCCGTGTCAACGGGCCACCGGCGGCCCCGTATATTCCATTGAAAGTGTATGTACAGAAATAAAATGTTAACTTTAATTATTCTTAATTTTAATGATATAGTGTTTGGTCGTAGTCAAAGTTGGAGTGCTTTTTAATCCAAAAACAGTTCTACCAAGCATTCGACTTTATTTGAAATTATCCTCAGGTCTTCTCTGTGTGATTTACTCATAAAACTGTTACGCTTATGGCAAAACATAGGAGCCAATAAAACACCGATCTTTCGTTTTAACAAAAATAAAACAACAAGGAACACGTTTTTTTGTTTTATTTGTTAAATGGTTAAACGTTTTTTCTTTATAAATGTAATTATCACAAGTGCTATTTGACAAGAAGGCATTTTTGGCTATATCTCTCTATATGACTTCCAGTCTAATAACACTTGAGATAATTATATTTATACGGATAAAAAGTTTTACCATCTAACAAATAAAACAAAAACTTTTGTTGTGTTGTTTTTGTTAAAAAGGAAGATAGATGTTTCATTGGCTTTTATGTTTTATCGTAAAATTAACGGTTTTATGAGTATTAAAATGATGGATTAATCCCACAGAGAAGTCCTGAGGACGATTTCAAATAAAGTCGAAAGCTTGGCTTTGATTTGGATAAAGAAGAACCCCCCCAACCTTGACCATAACTTCGACCATCATTACAAGTACAGCAGTTGGTTGATCCTATCAAGAATTTATTCTTAATTTAGCTGTGTTTAATGCACTTGTATTACATCGGAAGAATTATGCAATTAATGGATGCGAAGCCACAGTAGTCGCTAGACTGTCGAATTCGCTAGACTTAGCACAAGTTATTCTCAATTTAATTCACTTTAAAATTGTTTACGAGGAAACCCCAATTAGTTGTTTAAAAATTTACTGTTTACGTGAATGCTTTACTCTTTAATCGACTATTGGTCCTTCAGTCACTTATCAGCATTATGATAAAAAGCGTGTTACAAATTATTCTTCAATGAGAAACAATACATTTTTTAATATTAAGGGTGTGGTGTTTAGCCAATGATTATTCGGAGATCGTGAGGTGCAGTCTGGTGTGACGTAGGTTTTAGAAAAACGTCTTTATCGTGCCAACGTTTCGATCTTTATTGAGGTCATCTTCAGGGCCTGGGATTTATAAACATTGTTTAAACATTACATTACAAAAATTGAATTCACACAATGCTAGAAAATTTTAGAATAAAAAATGAATTTATACAATGGTAGAAAATTTTAGGTAAAAAAAAAAATTATACAATGCTAGAAAATTTTAGATTCAATCAAAGCATTTGTACTCACTAACAAACACTGTGAGCGAGTACAAATACTTTGATTGAATTTAAAATTTGCTAGCATTGTATAAATTCAATTTTTTTAATAAAAATTTTTCTAGCATTGTATAAATTAATTTTTTTAATCTAAAATTTTCTAGCAATAAAAAAATTCATTTTATTTATTTTTTTAAGCTAAAATTTCTTAGCATTGTAAAAATTCAGTTTTTCACATCCTACATGTATTTGTAAAATTTAAACAATATTTATAAATCCCAGGCCCTGAAGATGATCTCAATAAAGATAGAAACGTTGGCATGATAAAGAAGCTGTTTTTCCAAAACCTACGTCACACAAGACCGCATTTCACAATCTCCAAATAATCATTTAGTATTAAGCTTGTTTAGTTTTGACGATGATTACCAAAAACGCAGTATATGAAAATATTCTCAACTGTCCAACCTTCCATACAACCTGTTTTACCTAAAACGTACTTACTTTGTTAATATTCAACTTATTTTTACGATTTATTTTGTGACAGTTAATTACACACGTAATTACAATTAATGAAATTGGAACAGTTAGCCTGCTCAGAATGCAGAATTTGGTTTAATTTGCGACAACCGTAAGTCTTGCCATGTCTTTTTATTAAATATTGTTTTCTACCAAACTTTCATACAAATGGAACGTACACACAATCTAAATTTCATAATCAGACAGACCTTATTGTTTTGTTCATCATTTTTCTAAATGACTCCA
This sequence comes from Cimex lectularius, assembly GCF_000648675.2. Classification (NCBI taxonomy): domain Eukaryota; kingdom Metazoa; phylum Arthropoda; class Insecta; order Hemiptera; family Cimicidae; genus Cimex; species Cimex lectularius. Next base: position 1,208,573 of record NW_019394219.1, read on the forward strand.
ACCAATAATCATCAAGGTTGTAACTTCGACAATGGGGGCTTATTCGACATTGAAGCAACGTAATGACTGCAATCGACTATAACCACATGAGTCAATATGACAAAAAGTGTCATGGGCATTCCTCACAACACGTCCTATTTGACAGCACGTGCATATATTAAATCATGCTGGATTATGCTTTAATCCTTTTCCCTTTATACCTAACTACTCAGGGCGACCATGAATTTATTGAAAATTGTGTTTTCCTGAAGATTGGTCCCAATACAAAGAACACGTTTATTATGTTTACCATATATTTAAACGGATTTCTTAAGTTTTTACATACACTTCTAAAATGGGTGGCAGCTGTATTTCTGTTCTGATCAATATTCCTCAGAATAAATCGTTCCTGTTGGAAGAAATTCCTTGAATATGTAGACATGTTCAGAATCTAGGATAGGTTTGTGTAAACTTTTTGTTTTTGTACGTTTGGATCCTGTATAGTTGGTTGTTACTCCAGGTGGTCTACTTTAGGTGGATTTTTGACCATGTAAATTTTTTCGATTGATTTGTCTTTTTTATATTGTTTGGTTTTTGTTAAAAAAACTAATCCTTGTGCTTACATAACATTTACTTGGCGTTTCGGGAATTTACACTATCATCAGGATTTATATACATTTTTACAAGACATAAGTATTACAAAGGATATTAGTAAAATTTTGTTATAAATCAGGCTTACCTTTATAAAAATGATTAAATTGTTCATTATATATAGTTTCTTTTGAAAGATATATGACCATGTTGCATCTGTATTTTTTAATCGACAAGTAATTACTACCGATATATATTTTATCAATTATATTCATTACTATTAATTGAGGGAATTGCATTTTTTCTTAAATATATCGTTCTAGTATGTTCTATTGGGCGGTATGTACTACCCAAAACATTTTTCTAAATAATTCATGTCACATTATTTAAAGTTACACAACATTGAACAATAGTACTTGCCAGGAAACTTAGAATTCTCACTGCACGACCAAATCTTCTTAACCTATTAACAGACACATGTCTATAATATGGATCAACATATACGGACCAATCACAGATTCATAGGAACACGCAGCTTTGCATCTACGCGAATAGCATTCACCACATGAAATCTAGAATTTGATCGGACAGGTTGCTGTGTTAAGCCTTAAGCGTAGGTGGCCGCAATGGTTTAGGAGCTGACACGGTGCTCATCACTGTAAGGTAAAGGTCCCGGGTTCGAATCCAGCCGCCCTGCATTCGAACACGACATACTTACAAATGGGCTTTTTTTCAAAAACACCGGCACCCTGAGGGTTGATATGACCTCTGCTGTTGCGAACCCTCGTTAAAAAGAAAAAAAAAAGCCTTAAGCCGAGTGGCTTGGTAAGCCTGGTCTGACGTTTGTAACGTTTAAGAAGACGTTTACCTCACGCTGTAAAGACTCGTTATTTCTCCAGTTGGCTAGGCCTTTCCAGTTTAATATCGGTAAATACTCGACATCAAAAGTTTTTGGCTCGACTGACAAAAAGCTACAGGACGGTTCGAGCACCCGTCCCACGATCTGTTATGGCTGGTATGTATACTTCACTAAATCTCTCCGTGGCCATTTCATTTGGTCAATCAAATAGATTACACGACATTTGAAAAATGGCAAAAAGGAGGGAAAATTCAAAAGGTGGGTTGAGATGGGAAGTTGGTGTCCGAGTGGATCGAAGTCACGATAGCTCAAGTGGTAGAGTAGCAGCGTAGCTAGCCGAAGTCGTGGGTTCGAATCCCGCTCGTGACACTTACTTTTTTATCTCAACTAAAAACCTTAATTAATTGAAAGATAATAATTAGTCAAGCGGACCACGAAAAATAGTGAATGTATACTGATGATTGGGTCTGTCCGCACAACTGACATGTACATAAATAAACTGTGTGAATCTAGAACGTCGAGCTGTATGTTTTTAACTAGAGAAGAACGGTAAATACCGAGGTCGTTCAAAGGATGGCCCTGTCGCCTATCGAAAATTTTGAACAAATCTGTTTATGGAAACCGATCTGATAAAAAGTGCTATTGGCATTCTTCAGTATTCATCGTTCCTGTCTACGAGAGTAACAGGAAATTGCTGGCATGTCTGAACGTCCAACATGTCTTAAATCTTTTTTAAAGGATTAGACTTCAACTTAAATAGATGTGTTTATTGTTTATCAAGTAACATAATCTGAGTTTTATTTCTACCAATTCCATACAAACTTGTTTTTTTCTTTTATCACGTTCCGTGAGCGTTGTATCACAGTTTTGAACAGTTTTCATTCTAAGAGCGCTCTTGTTTATTTTTTCTCCTCAAGTTTTACCCTTGACTGGCCGACCCTTGGGCACGTTTTTCGCGTCTCTTTTCAGTTCTCAGCACCACCGGCTGAATCGAGCTTACGACGCGGTTTTCCCGGCGTTTTCCCTCTGTATTGTCCGAAACGAAAACATGGAACGACCGCGGCCAAGAAAATCCAGCTGCGAACGGCGTTTTCACGGTCCGGCTTGGAGTTCCAGGGATTTGAAATTTGGGGAAAGCTGGCCGCATAGCCCGGAGAGCCAAAATCGCTTTATCAACGGCAGGGACAGATTTTATCTCCAAGAAAAAAAAAAAGATCAGTAATTATTAACTACTTACTTGACAGCTATTAATAAATTACATCCTCAGCTTTTATTCAAAATTATTTCTTAGCCCCTTGATAGACCTGCTAATTGAGTTTGAGGGACCACAATGGATATATCATATTTGTAGGAAAACTCAAGAAAAACACTTAAAAAATGGGAAATCTCGTTTATAATCCATATTGAACAGGAAAAATGTTCCTTAAAAAAATAATTATTTGGAAATTGCCTTATCATAATTATTTTTTCATTTATAAATATAAAAGTTAAATTTTGACTCTCGAGATATTTTAATGCTTAGAGTGTTCAAACAGACATCCTTATCCTTGTATATCTGAGCTGGGGAGGAAAAAATGGCTCATTTCTTTCCTGCGGCTGTCCTTTAAATTGTAGTAGAGGAAGGACATCGCTGTCCTTAATTACCTACGCATCTTTTACTAATCTAATAATTATCCTGGCCCATCCGCGTACGTCCTCACAAGTTAAATAACTTTCCCTTTCCCAAATTAGGTGATCTTCAGGATTAAAATTATCGCTGAACTGTCATCCTTGGTAACGGATTAATCCATTGAATCTAAGGATAAACTGTCTATATATATTTTTTTTAAGTTGTGAAAATTGGCGTTCTCTGCCTCATTTGTCGTATGTCGAGCATCTTTTCACTTTTTGGCTCATTGTATTCAAGCACGTTCGTGTCGTTTCGTACATTCCAAAAGCGGACCGTTCTGGATTTAATGCTTTTTCAACCTGTGAACATCAAAAGCTTCGTTAAAATATCACTTAAACTAACAGTAAGACAAATGAGCAACGGTTTATGCAGAAATAGTTCCAGCCGAGATAAACCCACAGCCCCTGACGACCGCTCATATAAATTGCAAATTACAAAGCCGAATTGATACAATTAACTCAATTATGATAAAAACCCAAAGCTGACCATTTGAATTAGCACATTCTATAAAATTAAATATGTTGTTGAGAAAATAAAACCATTTTCCGCACTAGTTTTTGTTGCACTTTTTATTCGATTCCGTCAGAATCATTCGGTGCGAACCGTTCTTGGTTGTAATTATGGAAAAAACAAAATATAAAAATGAAAGTGTAAATCACCTTGAGCGAAAATCGCCTGGCTACGGTGAGGCTGAGTTTGGAACTAGTACAAGGTTGAAGGCAAAATAATATTCCTGGCTCTGGAGTGTTAAGAAAACAGGAGCAACTCAAAAGTATCTCTCGGTAAATATATCAGGAAATTTCAAAAATCAACTTAAGATCTGCCGGAAAACAGTTAACAAGATTAACAAAAAGGAAATGTATTAGTTTTACATCAAAAGAGATTCCACTTTTTCCATTAGGGCAAACAAAAAGTCTACAACAATGAATAAAGATAAATTGTAAATAAAATAATAAAATATTAACGACAAAGAAACGTTGATTCATCATTAAGAAGTCCAAGGATAGACACATGAAAATTAAGGCCTTAATATAATAATTTTTTCAAATTTCAATTTTTTTTTAAACATTTTGGTATATATAAATTAATTAACCATCCGGAAGTACTATAAATACAATTGGAAAAATTCAAGTATGTGTTTGTAAGTATCCTCAGATTTGCCAAAATATGCTTGCAATGTACAACGTTATATTCTTATAGTTTCTTTTTTTAATTATAGCCAAGTAATTGTAGTATTAATACGTTTATTAATAAATATTTATCACCTTTTCTTTGTATGCTCACAAGCGGTTTAATCTTTTACTACGGAATAGAGCTAGGGATAAGGGATAGTGATAAAAGAGGTGGTCACAAGGCCCCTCGACCTGAGTATAACTCTTCTAATTTGACAAATCACTGGCTAGTTCAGGTTGTTAATCAACGTCCATAGCCTTGCCAGCGACTCCTTAGAGTAAGATGTTGCTTGTGGCTTTTCCTCTCCTAGTTTCAGGAATGATAATAAACCTTTATAGAAACGTAAAACGTCTAAGGTCTCCTCTTCTTCCTGGTAGCTGATGATAGTTCCTACTTACAGCGTTGTTTTCCAACGGTACGGATTTCGAGCTTTTAGTTCATCATCAGGTTGAAGGAGAACCTAGGAACGTTGCGTTGGCGGGAGATCAGCGGGGTTCACTTTTGCAATTGATGTCGAGAGCCGTGGTTGTAGAACTCCTTCAACCTGATGAGCTAAAAGCTCGGAATCCGGATCGTTGGAAAACAGCACTGTGAGTAGGAAGTATCTTTTAAAAAAGATTGAACACCGCACTCACTCCACTATTCGTCATTCCATTTCTCTCTGCGCAGCATTTCTTCTGTTCATTCTCCTAAGTGGTGCATATGACTTCTTAGGCGGCAGTGCCCTGTCAGGAGTGGAACCAGAATCCTCCAGTTGTGGTTACCCTCCAGTAATTCCTTAAGTTTGCGGATGGGGAGGCCCTTTTATGAACCTCTTCGCGTGCCTCATTCCTGGGGTATTGTTCCACCAGGGTTGGATTAATTAAGGATCCTCTTTCGTGGAAAAATGCAAAGCCACAGTAATAGGGTACGGGAACTAGAGAATTCACATTGTCTCTTTTTTTGGTCAAAATATGCGCCCTTTTATTGCGTATATGTCCCGAATGCTCAGGGACCCACCCTGGGTCAGGTCATGACTTCTGCCAGGGATTCCATGCTATTTGCATTCGCTTTTTGCCTTTTCCTCTTAGAGGCTAAGTCCTTAAGTACCTCTTGGCAGTCGGAAAGAAAGCCATCTTCCTGGAATGTGTCCTAACGTTTTTATAGCTCTGGCGCAGTGTTCAATTGTTATAGTTTCAGACTGGAAAACTGTAGCGTAATTTCCTAAGACTCATCCGTAGGACTCCAGCTCCATAAACGACATAGGTTTATTGAGCCGTCAATATACCAGTTGGAGGTACCTTCAGAGGTATTCTTGTGGCCCACTCTTCCTGTTCTGGTATAAGCACCTTGGACTTGTTGGTGAAGTTATATTTTGGAGTAGTGGTATGCCAAGTGTGACATACGCCTGTATCTCCTCCCTAAATCGGCATTGTTCGTTGACATGGCGTATCCTTGCAAATGGTTGTCTGTTTATGATCCTGTGGGCCTAAATTCTGCCTTTTCCTTGGCTTAGAATGTGGAGCGGTGGAAAGTTTAACACTTCCAAGGCCAGCATTACTACAGAATAATAATAGCCTTTTATTACCAATATCAGAAATATAAAAATTCTTTACGAATTTTATAATTCTAAAACAAAATATATTATATTTAAAATGTATTATGTTCAATTTTGGAGGTCCATTTTATCATTGAATAAGTTGGAGGACCTAATAACGTAATGTTTCATGAAGCGGAAGCCAATATTCATTTTTGGGCTTCGATTTAGCATTCGTAATAAAAAGAGGAAAAAACACATTGCTACGACTTTAAAAGTAGGATGTCATAGCTAAAAAAGTGTTATGCATAAGCGATGATTCCTATTCTTCCTCGTAAATGCGATGTAGTACATTTGTGACTAATTTCCTCTGCTCTCCGGGCAATATCGCCTCTCAAATAAACCGTTCGGACTTGTTCGGTCGGGTGTAGATCGTCCCACGAGCCACCCAGTTGCACAATCATTCGAAGTTCCGAAGCGGACTTCGCCTATAAAACAATTCAGAATGTTAAAAATGAAGGTAAACTCGGCCGGCTCCTTGAGTTATGCAACGTTTTAGACACGGGGAAATAGCTGCCAAGGCTGCCGTCGGAGCTCGACGGACACCTTTGACTCCATGCGACTACAGTTGCGATAAACCTGTGGGAATTTCGATGAAAAAAAAGGCCTTCGAATAACGTTTCTCACAGTGTTTACATCCGGTGGCTCTCGTGCCTGAGTGATAATTGATACAAGCCCCGGTCTATTTTTATTTAGTACTGCAAATACATGCCTAGGTTTGATTGTTTTATGCCCAATTACGGCGTCGAAAGAATGCTCCCGGATTCCGTTTGTAGCAGCCCGGTTGAACGCGAGGAATGCAGATAAGACGCATTTCTGGATAGCCGGGCCAGACATTTGGAAATAGATAAAACATTTTCTAAGCGGACGGTTGCTGCTTCGTTGGAAGTGCACGTTCGTTTAATTTGCCAAACAACAAAGCTATTATTTGCAAGGAAAACATTAGGAATAGAAAATGTATTCAAATTATTTCTACCCTGCTGAAGACATAAACTTGGCCAAGAAACAGTAGATTATACCACTGAGCTTGTCTGGCTGCTGAGAAATTAAAATTGTTTAAAGGTAACGATTACAATATTAACATCGAAAATATTTGTTCAGTCTGTAACCTTCTAAAAATGGAAAATTTAGAACATTTCTTACTAAGGTGCCCAATATACCATAGTATGAGAAGCCATTTACTTTAACAAGCATTTAATTCTAAGCGAATGACATTTATTATTTTCTAATGGGTGCGTTGAAACATATCGTTTATTGATCTTTTTAAAGTAAGGTAAAGGAAGAATCTTTTATGTAAGGAAAAGAAATTTTGAATTTTTCCCTCTTTTTTTTACCATTTTTCAAAAATTGAAATTTTGAATTTCTGGGAAAAATTTCAATTTTTGAAAAATGACAAAAAAGAGGGAAAAATTCAAAAAGGTGAGGTTGTGATGGGAAGTTAGTGTTCGAGAGGATCGAAGTCCTTATAGCTCAAATGGTAGAGCAGCGGCGTATTGAGCCGAAGGTCGTGGGTTCGAATCCTGCTTGTGACACTGACTTTTTTTATCTTAACCAATACCTTGCATAAATAATAACTCTTTCTTACTAACTTAATCCCTTCTAAGTGATTCTCGCAAAAAAAAAGTAATACCTTTCTCCTTAAAACATACCAGTAATTGCCGTAATCCTCACATTTAGGCTACTTATAATTTTGATTTTTAGAAGAATTTCAATGATGAAGACATATTCAAATCTCTTGACCTGTTTTACTTGATATGCTCATTTTTATATTTATATAAGTATCTTCGAGTGGTTCTCAGTATATTTTCCGTAATGTATGCACTTACAAGTACTGCAATATCAACAAAACAAATTGTAGTACTACGTAAAAAAAAAAAAGCAATAACAGAAAAACAGACTTTTCTGTAAAATTTGGCAAGAATGGTATCCCATTTTACTTGGTGATTTTCTTATCGAGTTTAAATTCTGCGAGTTTTTTTTAACGTACTTTTGACATCTCGATCAATATCGTACTTAAAAAATATTAATTAATTGAAAAGTATTTAATTGGTCAATCGGACCACGAAACCTAATCGATTCCATATCGTTTATGTTTAATAAGTGAACTTATCATTTTTGCATATATTATGTATTTTTAATATTATAAAGTTGTATTAATTTGTTTTCTATTTTAGTTTTATTTCAACACTCATAGCTGGAAGTTTGTATTCATGTAATAAAAAGTTAGTACCAATTTCTTTAAAGTTCTCTTGGTTGTTATCAGGTATGTGGTCAAAGAAAATATTTTTAATTTTAAATTTTCGCCTAGTGGAAGAGGAAAAAAAGGAAAAAGATTTTCAGTATTAACATGAAAAAAGAATTTTCTGACTAAAAATAAGTAAGCATAAAGTTGAATTGGCCAAAATTAAAATGTTTAATATATCCTTTTGTAAAGCCCTGAAGAAGGTACAATAAAGTTCCGAAAGCTAGGCGAAGATTTACAATTAAAAATATTTTCTTTGACCATAGCCCTGATAAAACCAAGGGAACATTTTCCGCATAGGTTGGTCGATAAATCTACAAAACAAATTTATTTAAAGTTTCATGTTTTGTATAAGTGCAAAAATCATGGAAATGTACGGGACGTTGTTCTAAATTATATTGTCTCATGTATATACATATTTTGTAATAATACGGACAATTATCTATCATTAGTAATAATGGCAATAGAACGACAAAAACAAGCAATTTTACAAGAAAATCATAAATATATTTACATACTGTAATAGTAGTTTTATTTTTCTGAAATTTTGCTCGCTAATCTGAAGTCGTTGAACTGTCAGCGGTTTGGTTATGACGACCCAGCTATTTCACTATTGTTTTTCTTTCACACATCTTTTGGCGAATCTCCAGTCTGATTAGTTTTTGTTATTTTTTTTCTGATTTTTATTGCGTTTTATCGATGATTGGGATTTTATCATTGTTGCGCCATATGTTCGCCATTTCGATAGATCAAAAACGAAAAACTAACATCGTTTACTTTAATCATCAAATAATGTGTAAGCTACGACAGACCGTTGATGAATAATGAATCACGGGATTGACACGCAGTTACGCCATTCTTCGTATCATAAACAATTTATTTCATATTGAGTCTCGAGTAAATATTTATGAACTAGCGTTTTTATTTGCTGTGTCCTTGTACAATTAGTTCGCAGTTTGATCGTCCCCCACACCTTGCAGATCAGCCCACTTCAAGTTGTTTATATTTTACTATCAAACGTTAAAATTTGTTATCAGGTATTGGTTGAGATAAAACAGTCAGTGTCACGAGCGGGGTTCGAACCCACGACTCTCGGCTAAATACGCCGCTGCTCTACCACTTGAGCTATCGCGACTTCGGACCCCATCTCAACCTACAACCTTTTGGATTTTTTATCTTTTTTGCCATTTTTTAAATGCCGTGCAATCAGGATTCGATTCTCGACGACATTTAAAGTGGCCATGGGTAGCTGTTAGTGATGTTATACTTCGACTTATTTATTAAATTCATTATATTTAGTGCTCTATTGACCAAATTACTTCTTTGAATTGATTAATCTTTTTATGTAAGGTTTCGGTTGAAAGGAAAAAGCTAGTGCCATGAGCGGGATTCGAACCCACGACCTTCGGCTCAATACGCCGCTGCTCTGACCACTTGAGCTCAACCTACAACCTTTCTAATTTTCCCTCCTTTTCGCCATTTTTCAAATTTCGGATAATCAGGATTCGATTCTAGCCGATATACGAAGTGGCCACGGGGAGCTGTTAGTGATGTTTTACTTCCTTTTAATTATTAAATCCATTATATTTAGTGGTCTATTGACCAAATTACTTCTTTCAATTAATTAATCTTTTTATGTAACGTTTTTGGACGAAATGAAACTTTTTCATATACTTAATTGAAAGAAGTAATTTGATCAATAAACCACTAAATATAATGGATCTATTAAATAGACTTGTTTTAACAGTTTTAGTATGGGGCGTCGGTGGCTGCAACGGTTTAGGCGTTGACAAGGCTGTCATCACTGTAAGGTAAAGGTCCCGGGTTCGAATCCAGCGGCCCTGCATTCGAATCCGACATACTTACGAATGTTTTATTTTATTTTTTTTTGTTTTCCAAAAACACCGGCACCCTGAGGGTTTATATAACCTCTCCTGTTGCGAACCGCGAACCTTCGTAAAAAAAGTTTAGTGATCAATGAATGATTGAATGAAAATAATCCGTTTTTCATCCTTTCCTAAAATTATTAAATAAGTAGTTACTTTTATACTTTTAGTTAGATAAAAAAGTCAGTGTCACCTGAGGAAGGGAAAAATCAAAAGTTTGGGATGAGATGGGAAGATGGTGTCCGAGGGATCGAAGTCACGATAGCTCATGTGGTAGAGCAGCGGCGTATTTAGCCGAAGGTCATGAGTTCGAATCCCGCTCGTGACAATGAGTTTTTTTATCTCAACCAATACATTAAGATTAATTCAAAGTTGTTATTTGGTCAATCGGACCACGAAATAGAATGAATTTAATTTGTTATCAGGTGTAAATTTGGTTTCGTTTGATTATTGGCCTGAAACTCAGATACAAACGATATTTACTTATTAATGAATATGTTTGTCCTAAGTCTATCTTACCTTCATGTCTAATTTAAGTATAATCTTTATTGACTTCATTTAATGCTAATTTAAAAATTCTTTATTCATTATATGAATTAAACAATAGTTACCGGAAATTAATATTAATTTAATTTAGGGAATAAAAGATTCTCCTGTTACATAACATCCTCTTTGTATTAATAAATGGACACTAGGGGTTGTTATTATGTATAGGGGGGGCCAATTAACCGAGGCGAACTTCTCCCGTTGGGGGTTTCACCCCCTTTAAATCATCTCGAAGTTCTTGTAATAAAGGGGCTTCAGCACCGTTTAATTGGCCATTACATCTTCAAAATGGCAATCTTCGAACCCGCGCGGGACAAACTATCGGCTGGAAATAGTCCGAGAAGCAGCTGAATCTCGACATCTGTTTTCTTCGAGGGACAGATGTGTGTAAGGAGGCGTCGAGCTTAAAATTTCGTGGACCATTATCCCCATTGTTATCCGATCTTTTTTTTCTTTGGTACTCTTTTTTAACTCAGACTTAATTAAGTCGGATCTTAAAAAAAAAAATTGTTCGCCGAAGCCCCAGAACCGGCTAATCTCCCTAGAGCACATCTGAAATAGTCTGCTGTGAGTCGTGACAGCAGTTTCACCAGTGACATTTAGGTAATTTCGCTCCAATAAACTTGAAAATTATTTAGAGTAGGGATAAGAAAAAAGAGGGAATTTCGCCAATTAATCAGCATAAAAAACAATTTCAATTCCAAAGATTACATTTTAGACAACATTGTTTCTCTTATTGCCTTTCTTGCCGTAGACCAATTAACGTTTTGTACCAGTGAGAATGAGATTCAAGGTGTTTTTCATTGTGAACTGAAAAATCGAGGCCGGTGATCAATTTGAGAGACATTACATTCCTAATAAATCCGGAGAAAGTGGAATGCGCCGTTGTTTAATAAGAATTTTCTTAACCTCTCAAATATTGTCCTATAATATTTTTTTAAGAACAAGTTTACGTAAGTACAAAAAAAATTAACCAAACAGTGATAAGTCCTGGATAAAACAAATATCTACTACAAACCACTTTTGTGCTTTATTCGCCATTGTGTAATGGTTGTCAGTAATAATATATTAAATTACTCTAAATGTTTTTAGTTGGTCGTAGTTAATCAAAGTAATCATTTAAATTGAGTTTATAAGAATATTTTCAACAACAAGGATTATCCTTTGGGATAAGCTAATCCCCAACCGCAGGCTCGGCTGTGCCAGCTGAGAGAGAAAAGGACGAGGAAGGACCTCTTTCACGTTGTTGAAGGCACCTGCTTTTGTTTGTAAATGGCAAGGAGTTGTGTATGTCACAGATCATTTTTTTTTCTTAATCTTAACACATTTCGTACATGTAATTACAATTCATACATTAGTACATTTAACACATACATTAATACAAGAAGGTTATTGTTGTAATTTATTTGGGTCAGGTCCCGATTTTTGTATTTTTGCAATTAAAATTTGCTTGAGTTTGTGGCACGGATTTTTTTTTAATTTTATTTTTACACTCGTAATAATCGTAATAATTCGCAAAGACCGTAATAATTTATAATTTTTATGTAAAGTGTGGCTGAGGTGAAAAATTAGTATAGTGGAGCCGAAGGTTTGGGTTCGAGTCTCGCTCGTGACACTAATTTTTCATCTCAATCACATTTTACGTAAATCTTATTAAATTACTTTGCCTATTCGAATATTTAATCAGAAATCTAGAGAAACGTGATGAATAGGACATGTTGTCTTTGTTTCTTTGATATTGTTTGATGTATACATCTATGTTTATATCACCAATAGTGGAACTTACCATTATTTATTATTGTCTGTCGTTTTTGTTTTCCCAAATCTGTAAAAGTCACACCATTGAGACTCGTTAAACCCATCGACTTCGAATGTTGATACTGAAAATTTTAATTCTAAGTATAGTTTTATTTATTTTATTCTGTGGTCTTTTTTCAACTTATTTTAGTTTAAACATGTCTAAGACAATGTTTTGAACAAAGGATGTGGGTTTTTTTATGATGTTCAGAATGGTAAAATTTGCAGGCATAAAATAATTATTTTTATGATTTTGTTTTGTTTCGCTGCCTGGCATAACAGGCAACTCTTTTGCAGTTTTCTATTGTAAATTTTCGGAAGAAAAGATCTCGAGAAAAATCATAGAAAAATGCATTTCAGTTGGCAATAAATTTAGCATGGTACTTATCATTCATTTGATAAGCAATTAGATTCAACAGGAATTTAATTTTTTTTTATTCGCGGAATTTCGAATCTACTCGCCTTTATCTGAATCGCCCGGAAGAAAGTGAATTAAGGCAGGACTAGTACAATATATTGACTCTTGACAGCCAGCTCCGACCTACCTATGTCTATCCTCTATTTGCGATGACGCCCTCGCACGGGTCGCCAACAAAAGGTGAAAACGGGTCAAATAAATAATTTATGCAAGCTCCATTCGTATTTCCAGCTGGAGAAATTGCGCCCTTTCGCCGGCCGATTCATCTCGACCCGTATGCAAATCGGCCAAAAGACTCCCACCGCGCCGAGTTCACTGGCCTTAAAATCTTTGGCCATCACGAACGCGTTTTGGCTCGCTGTCGCAGCGAACAAATCGACGTAGATTCGTGAAGTACATGTCAAAAAAAAAAAAACCTTTCGCATAATTTAAACTCGATAAGAAAATTACCAAGTAAAATGGCATACCATTCTTGTCAAATTTTACAGAAAAGTCTGTTTTTCTGTTATTTCTTTTTTTTTTTTTTTTTTTTTTTTTGTACGTAGTACTACACTTTGTTTTGTTGATATTGCAGTACTTGTAAGTGCATACATTACGGAAAATATACTGAGGACCACTCGAAGATAGTTATATAAATATTAAAATGAGCATATCACGTAAAACAGGTCAAGAGTTTTTTTGCGAGAATCACTTAGAAGGAATTAAGTTAGTAACAAATAGTTATTATTATATATGCAAGGTATTGGTTGAGATAAAAAAGTCATTGTCACAAGCGGGATTCGAACCCACGACCTTCGGCTATATACGCCGCTGCTCTACCATTTGAGCTATAGTGACTTGGATCCGCTCGGACACCAACTTCCCATCTCAACCTCACATTTTTGAATTTTTCCCTTTTTTGCCGTTTTTCAAAAATTAAAATTTTGAATTTTTCCCTTTTTTGTCATTTTTTCAAAAATTGAAGATTTGAATTTTTCCCTCTTTGCCATTTTTCAAAAATTGAAATTTTGAATTTTTCCGTTTTTGTCATTTTTCAAAAATTGAAATTTTGAATATTTCCCATTTTTCAAAAATTGAAATTTTGAATTTTTCCCTCTTTTTTGCCATTATTCAAAAATTGAAATTTTGAATTTTTCCCTTTTTGCCATTTTTCAAAAATTGAAATTTTAAAATTTTCCCTTTTTCCCATTTTTCAAAAATTGAAATTTTGAATTTTTCCCTCTTTTTTGCCATTTTTCAAAAAATGAAATTTTGAATTTTTCCCTCAAGATTAAGTAATTGAAAGATGTTAATTGGTCAATCGGACCACTAAAGCTAATGATTTATTAAGTTAAAAGTATATCTTCACGAAAGCTAAGTATATCATGGCCATTGCATTAGATTACACATTTGAAAAATGTCAAAAAGGAGGGAAAATTCGAAAAGTTGGGTTGTGGTGGGAAGTTGGTTTCCGAGTTGTGGGTTCGAATCCCGCTCGTAATACTGACTTTTTTATCTTACCCAATACCTTGCATAAAGATTAAGTATTTGAAAGATGTTAATTGGTCAATCAGACCATGAAAGCGAATGGAGTTATTATTAATCATCCTAAATGTAGTAAAGACCTAACATTTTCGTCTGTCCTAAAATTTATTTGCGCTAAAAGTAATTTTTTTCCTTAAAAATAGTTGATATTGGGTTTATCAGTAAGAGGAAAGAGGTCAGGGGCACATGTTAGATAAGTGACCCAAAAGCGGAGTGTCCTATATGGATATCAATCCGGCATACATCCTGGAAATATACGTTGCCAATCCTGTTTATTATTAAGTTTCTACCGACAGCCTTCTTGTACGTTTTCACATTTTCTATGTACGTGTTACGACGTCAGTTTCTGAACGTATCTCGAAATGAAACTGATAGTTCCTGGTCTTCAACTGAGTATTGGAGTGAAACAGGGCGTCCAACAGGGAGAACTGGCGGACCGGAACGTTTTCGATCACATTACTGTCAAATCGAACGTGGCGTATCTGTATTAGATTTTGGTTTATGGTTGATAATGCTGTAATATATAAGCGACATGCTCTAACGTAATGAACTCGATTGTTGCAGCCAGCTTGCTGTGCCACTCTTTCCGCCCGTTAATTTTTTTTTCAAGATTTTCATGTAGCTCGATATGACATGTACTGAGGGGAGTTAGTAAACATAGTTGTTCTCTCAACATTCCACAAGGAAAATTCTAGGCATGAAAGTGAGGCCAGTCGCTTGAACGGATTGGGGAGGGTATCCGTTGTATAAGAATTGGGGTGAAAGGAAAGCTTATTGTGTGTCGTGGAAAATTGGTTGAGGTTATTGTTTTGCGGGAGGTCATTATGAAGAGTGATGTAGCGATCATTGACCATAGTTCTGAAGTCTAGATTGGAAAGATTATATTTTCCGAGCGTTTTTTTTCCATTCTTGATTTCGTGTCAGTAGGTTGGATAGTAGTCGGAGCATCTGTTTAATTCATGTAGTTTAAGTCGTGTCTGCTGGTTCGAGTTTGTCGTGACAGATAGAACCGTCTGGTCTGTGGCCGTATCCGATCATTTTTCCACGTCCTGCATTTTTGATTTTCTGCAGCATTAAAGATAGCAAAAAGCTGTCTGACAGACCAGCCAAGGTAGGCATACCAAAATGACTGGAAACGGCCAAACTGCAGAATATTTTATGAAGGGTTTTTCTTCGGGGGCTAAATTAGGGTTTCTTCTTTCCTTCCATTTACTTTATTGACTTCGATATTACAATATTTCTGCAGTAACAGACGCTCGTTTGTTGTGTACAGACCAGTCATAGATCAGCAAACTTGGTTTTATCCCGATGTTTATTATTCTTGACAAATTTAAAGTAAACAAAAAAAAAATAGTCTTGTCTATTTTCAACGTTTTCATTTTGTGAATTTGAAGTGGTTCACGATCCTAGAGGTCGTTCCATGTATTTGATGAAACGACGGAAACGATATCGTTCAACACATCATTATTAGAATATGACTAAGACAAATAAACAAATTCAACTGGTACAGTCATATACACTCGGAAATGTCGACCTAATAGACAATTAATTGTGTTTGTTGACTGAATCTCGAGAAAAGTACACGTAATTCGTTAGATATTAAACACTTTAGAATTCTAGCCGTAATTCAGTGGAGTACTAGTTTTTTAAAACGTGCCCAATTTAGCAAAACTGTTGGCCGTTTTCAATGTAGTTGGGACGGGTCGTTTGTTGCAAAATTCCGAAATAATTGTAGGGGGCCTGCCCTAATGTGAAATACGTGCCTCAGCCGATACGAGGGCAGATGGCGAGATTTTTATAAAATGTAGAAAACACTGGCCCGTCCTCTCTCGCTCAACAGGTGTTGGACGTTTGTTCCCTCTCCGGGGTCTTGCTGAATTTTAATACGCGGCAGCTCAATCAGTGGGAACTTTATATTATTTTTCAAGACCTCAAGGGCGTGCGAATACGTTGCAAAGAAATTCGATTGTTTAAAAAAATTCCACGATAATATCCGATCCTTTTAAAAAGGATTGAACACCGCACTCACTCCACCGTTCATCACTTCGGATAATATCCGTCCTAATAAATCCTTTATCCATCTCGCTTATTAAACGTTAGTTTTTATTAATTTGCAGTAATGAAAAAATCAATATTATTAATATATTTAATATATGCTTATATTTTGGTAAAAAGAGGAATCCTACATCATGAATATCTTCTCCCTGAACTGAGAAATATAGAAGCAAGGGTATCGCTCTACAATCCGCTCCAACTCTCCACATAATGGCTGTCTACAATCCCCCAAATTAAAGGCTGACTAGGGACATTCAGATACTTCTGGACAGGAATCATGTTTTATTCATCGGAGACCTCAACAGTAAACATACGTCTTGGGGTTGCCAGCGAAGTAGCGAAAACGGTACGAGGCTACTTGAGATTGTCAGCAATTTCAACTGCAACCTAATAGCTCCGCCAGAGCCAACATTTTTCAGACAAGGCCGACAACCAGACATGTTAGATCTGGTAATAGTAAAGGGAATAAGTGTTCCAGTGACAGTCCAAAACTTAGCACAACTAGCATCAGACCACACGCCACTCATCACGTTCAACAAATGGAGGAATAATTATCTCGTAGTCCCTTGATTCAAGGAAAAATATGCTAGTCTAAATACAAAGACTATATCTCGAACAAGATAAGTATGCCTAGGAAATTGACCAATAAAGAGAACATCGACGGTTGCATCTTGAAACTGGAACAGGTCATAAAAGAAGCGATCGCAGCCTCCCTGCATGAAAGAACATCTTCCCGTAAGGATATGAGAGACCAGCTACCCAAGTCAATTGTAGATCTCATCAGGCTGAAAAACAGAACAAGGCGCCAATAGCAGCGGAACAGACAACATCCCTTAGAAGGCAACTTAACTACTTGCAGCACAAAGTAACTTGGGAGCTTGACTACATCCGAAAGGAAATATACCAAAAATACCTTGGAGACATTCATCCGGGAGACAGTTCGTTATGAAAAGAAACAAAACGTATTATACAAAAGCAGTCTCGAATTCCTTCCATTACAAGCAATGCCTCCGTAGCTGTTACAGACCAGGTCAAATGTGAAGTGTTCGCGGAGTTCCTTGGACTCTCTCACATCCTAGTTGGCCAGTCAGCTTCAGTGAGGAGATCAACGCACAAAGAGCCACAGCTGAACCACCATTCGCGTATATTTCTCCCAAGGAACTGGCACGTTACGTAAGACTGCTCAAAATTAAAAAGCCACCAGGACATGACGAAATCCCACCTATTGCAATTAAGCAGCTACCCAAAAAAGCCATGTCAATGCTATTGCACATCATGAACAGTTGCCTGCGTTTGGGGTGCTTCCCTAAAACCTGGAAGACTGCGGAAGTCGTCATGCTCGACAAGCCGGGAAAGGACCCAAAGTCTGATATTTCCTGTAATATGTGATATTTTCTGTGATATTTAAATGGTAGAATAAGTGTTTAAGCTGTTATAAAAGCTGCTAATACAAATGGGCTCCTGTGGAGCAATATCACTAACACATGCCATTATAAATTTCTTCAATCTCAGAAGCATAAAAAAACAAATGTAATTGTTGGCCTAGTGAATAAAATAATTAAAAAAAAANTATATATATACTAATATATTTAAAGCAAAAAAATCATCGTTGGCCACAAGTACCATGGTTGACAAATTGCCATGATTTTAATGTTGGGTTAACAAATTGCCATGATTTTAATGTTGAGTAATCACTAATCAGTGATTCACTTGTGCAACGTTTGACTCATTTTTCGTCGGTTAAAAATTAATTAATACCTTTACAATCAAAACTATTTGTCACTCAAAAGTAAGCAGCCAAAGAAACAAATTGTGACTCACCCTTATGACCAGAGATGAGTCCAGTGAGAGATACTCTTAAATAGTTTTATTGCTTATTTAATGGTTAACTATTACAGCCAATATTTAATCAAATGTGTTGGTATTAATAAAAACGTGCTAGATTAACAGGCGATCTTCTCATCTGACGAATCGTTTTACTTTGATTTGTAATTACGACATTAAATTTGTCAGCATTTTCGAAAAAAAACGTTATACACTTTAGAAAATACAAAAATAAATTTAAATGTAGTATAGGTGGATCGATGATTGTTAGGTATATTTATGACTTAATGACTTATAATTTGCATTTTTTGACATTAAATGACCTCTAATACTTTTAATTATTTTGACTTTAATTTACAATTTATTCTAACTACTTGTTAATTACTATCAACTATGCTATTACTCTCGTTCAACCTTAGAGTTAACAAATTACAAACGCAATTTATTAAATTCGGATAAATATCTATAATGAAATAAAACATGTAAAAAAACATTTAAAGTTATGTTTAATCTAAATGTACGAAAGAATCATATCAGCCGGATGTCAGTCCGATCTCATAGTTGAAAAATAGAGCGAAGAATTGGATTAAACAATGATTCATTTTAACAAATAAATCTTGCGATTTATATTAACTATTAATTTTCAGAAAAAATAATTGATTTTATTCATTTAGCATCGTAAGTTTTAAAATTTTGTGTAACTAATCTAGGAGGTTAATAGAAAATGTCATAAAACAACTTTTTAATAAATAAATCTTGTGGTTTATATTAACTGTTATTTTTCATTTAAAAAAAATATTGATTTTATTCATTTAGCAGCGTAATTTTTAAAATTTTGTATAACTAATCTAGGAGGTTAATAGAAAATGTCATAAAACAACTTTTTTAATAAATAAATCTTGCGATTTATATTAACTGTTATTTTTCATTAAAAAAAAATTTATTTTATTCATTTAGCTGCGTAAAATTTAAAATTTTCTGTAACGAATCTAGGAGGTTCATAAAAAATGTCATAAAACAACTTTTTAAGGTAAAATTTTAAAATCGATCAAAAATCCGATTAGATTGGGTTTAAGGGAGCTTATGGACTTAGAACAGAATGAGTAACTACCAGTAAACTAATATCTAAGGATTTTTAATTAATTAAATTCGGGGAAATCTCTATAATAAAATAAAACATGTAAAAAAATATTGGTTATGTTTAATTTAAATATACGAAAGAATTATGCTTATCGTGATGTCACTTCTATCTCATAGGTTGAAAAATAGAGCGAAGAGTTAGATAAATAATGATTCATTGTAACAAATAAATCTTGCGATTTGTATTAACTGTTATTTTTCAAAAAAAAAAATATTTTATTCATTTAGCAGCGGAAAATTTAAAATTTTCTGTATCGAATCTAGGGGGTTAATAAAAAAATGTCATAAAACAACTTTTTAAGGTAAAATTTTAAAATCTATCAAAAATCCGATTAGATTGGGCTTAAGGGACCTTATGGATTTAGAACGAGTGAACTAATATCTAAGGATTTTTAATAATTCCTTATTATTACTCTACATTTCCTTTTCTATTTTAGTTGGCATTTGTTTGTTCCTAATAAGTTTTAATGTTAGTAACTTGATAAGCTTCTGATAGTCTTATTCACAGAGAATTTTGCGAAATAAGAAAAATGTTTCTGTCTTGTCATTTTCTAAGTCAATCCAATTTGTTTCGTAAAATCTATGTAATTTTTTCCTTCTGATCTTAAAAATTTCATTCCGGTCAGGTTCCAATTCTTTAGCGTAGCACCGAAACAGATTTAACGGTAAGCTGACTTGGGAAAAGCTAGGTCCGTCATCACCATTAATGATCCAAGTGCTGACGGTAATCACTGTTGGCAATTTGTTCAAACGTGTTATGGACATATCTTTATAGATTACTTTCCCACAAAAAGAAAACCTGACGATGTTTTGATGTATGTTCGTGCGTTCTATTTCGTTTCGCATTAGCAGGTCGATTTACTTTTGCTGGACTTTGCCAGAGGGTCGTTAATTAGAATAGACAAATTGTTCTAATAGTTCTGTTTTAAGTTATTCAACTATCCAATT
The DNA here is from genome assembly GCF_000648675.2 of Cimex lectularius. Taxonomy (NCBI): domain Eukaryota; kingdom Metazoa; phylum Arthropoda; class Insecta; order Hemiptera; family Cimicidae; genus Cimex; species Cimex lectularius. The sequence goes on from NW_019394219.1 coordinate 1,228,800, forward strand.
AACTAGTAACATGCTTTTGACGGTTTAAAAGTGGACGGGACATTACCCAGACACCCGAGTTGTACTTGTACTTATGATTATTAGGAGGTCGTGAGATGCGGTGTACTCAACACGACAGACAAGAATGACACATCTACACGGAAAACACTTTGAGCCCTGAAGATGATCTCAATAAAGATCGAAACGTTGGCACGATAAAGAAAATGTTTTTTTAAACCTACGTCACACCAGACTGCATCTCACGACCTCCAAGTAATCATCAAGTAACGGTCACTAAACACCACACACTTACGTACTTATGTTGTACTCTTATCTGTTTTGATTTCTTGTAAGCTTTGTGTTGTTTTTAAGTCGAGAAAGCCAATTCCGCTTTGTGACAAGTTTTGTGACCGTTTTCCCTAGTATGTCGGCAATTTCTGCAGAAGCCTCGTTACATAAGGAGACGGGACAGTCAAGGCTAGGAAAAAAAGGACCGGGTTGTCGACGGTCTGAGTCATCCGGAGCCCATTCACGGCCGACGGTTTACCACGTCTGACGAAGGATTTAAAGGGCCAAGGTTGCACCATTGCATTTGAACGGGATCGACTCTTTAGAAAGGGTTGTTAGTCAGTTTTACGGTCTCTTGAAATTTTCGAGTTGTGAAAGGACATTGCTGAGCTAAAAACTGTCCTGATGTCGCCCTTGGTATGAGATTTATGATCCTTTAGAATTTTATTTACACTCTTATGACCTGTAATCCTCCACAATTTGCATTTTTCAAGAACGAACTCAAACTTCATCAAAAAATAAGTCTACAAACAGAATTTTATTTTTACAAATGATATAGAGAAACGTCAACAAAAGCAAAAATACAAACATTTCTCAGTATCCTTTGAAATTTTATATTCTTGGCCACTGTTCAAATTTTTGTATCTTTCTTCTTTTTTTTTTTTTACGAGGGTTCGCAACCGCAGAGGTCATATAAAATTTCAGGGTGCCAGTATAACCATTTGTAAGTATGTCGGGTTCGAATGCAAGGGCCGCTGGATTCGAACCCGGGACCTTCACCTTACAGTGATGAGCGCCATGTCAAAGCCTAAACCGTTGTGGCCACCGGCGCCCCTGTATCTTTCTGTTATACACAGATCTGTCCTGTACATTTTAAAACATATGAGCTGCTGAAGATTTAATTTATTCAAGCAGATAATGCTGTTCATATTTAATTTACATGTAAAAAAAGAAGAAAATGAGTTTAAGGTAATGCAAGTAGATTTAAAAAATCCAATGCATCAATTTATTTCAATATCATTGGGTGGAAGCTGTTGTAAGTATTTTTAACTGCATAGATCGACAGGTCTAAAACAGAAGCAGCACGTGGAATGTCAGATTGAATAGCACGTTATTTGAAAAGGCGATAATTTTTACTGACTAGCATTCCTACCGCAAATGCCCATATCGGTAAATATTTATAGCGATTTTATTTAAATAATGATTAATACGTCATCAACCGTCAGAAGCAAGACCTCAGGGCAAGTGTCTATATAGAGCGTATAATTTTCATAGCTGGTTTTTGAGAACAATTGCCCAATAGGAAAAACCTCTGCACTTTCACCACATGTCGAACGGAGACCTGGTCAACGTAATATTTTATTGGGTTGACTTTTAACGTTGATTTGGTAAGGATAATTGGTGACAATTGGATAAGCAGTAAGTGGTAGCCAAATTTTATTCAAAGCTAGTTTAGCCGCAAGTCATTTTTGATTTAAACGAGGCTACTGAGAGGCCAGAAGAACAGTATGGCAAAAAATAAGCAGTGGTCAATCTTTAGTTTAATAATTAATACAATTATTTAGGTAAGGAGAGAACATTCAACGAAGTATAATGATAATTTATGGGGCGATTGAAATGAAACAAAACAAAATTAAACGAAAATTTATATATCAATGAGCTTGTATTAATACTTAAATACAAATAAACAATAAGGATAACCAAAATTTGTTTTAAAAGAAAATGATAAATAGGTATAAATGGCAATTTATCCAGAATACCTGCAGACCTTCGATTTCACAGTCTTCAGACTAGCCATTGCAGACCTCAAGAGACTTTTACATTTTATTTGAACAAACTCAGATTTGGTGATTTTATACATTTGATTTGAACAAACTTAGATTTGTTGATTTTATACATTTGATTTGAACAAACTTAGATTTGTTGATTTTATACATTTGATTTGAACAAACTTAGATTTGTTGATTTTATACATTTGATTTGAACAAACTAATTGAACTAACCATTGCAGACCTCAAAACTTATACACTTGAACAACTACCGACTTGCCCAACATTCTTTTAATATGACGATCGCCCTAATTTATTCTTGGCAAGACCGGTATGCAATGCAGGCCATATGTATACAAGATTCGGTTTAACACTCTCCAAATTTTAAACTATCCTATAATGTTGTTCATGAATCATGACAAACCATATTAAAGACTGGAGAAGTACGTTATTGTAAAATTCAACCAACAAACTAATATATATTTCATTAAGTATTGGGCGGAGGATTATGTAAAAAGGTTATCGAAAAACACATAGATGTACAATCAAAACAGTGGACTACAAAAATTGGACTTATCAGGAAAATTTATCGTCCCATGTCTAAAAGAGGGAAACGTTAGAATAAATTTACTTGTAGTACACATTACACTACATGCCATTTTACTTCTTCTCGTACGTTTATCACAGTTGGACTCTTTTATGTGATTTTTAAACGTTTCGTGAGTTTTTTCAAGGAGGAAACATTACTTGTGTGCAGTTTATCGGCCATTCTCGCTTAACAGAAATGTAAAACAAGGAAGCGACGACGGAGTCCCATTTCAGAGATTGCTTACGGTTCAACGACCATGGTACCGAGTTGCATTTCAGCGTTTTGACGAGGGGCTCATGTGAAAAATGCGATTTTCCGTTTTTTTCCATAAAACTCGTTGGCTCGGCGGCTTCAGTTGGAAACGCCCGTCCAGTGCCGAATCGGAAAAACAGCATTTCCACAGTGATTTTAGCCCGTTTCAATTGACCAGGTGTTATAGCATTCCAAGGTATGAGTCATAAGGGCTCTGCCCACGCAGCTACATGTGGATATAAAACCTGTTCCTCGAGTCCCACTTTGAAGTCGAATTAACACAAATCTCCTGTTTCGTTTATTTACATGCGCAAACGACGTCAATTTGTCCAAAAAACTTTCCGGCCAATATTTTGACAAGTCGGCCGTCTTATCGGGCCGAGAACGTTTCACTTTCGAAACAAACATAAACAACTTGCTCCGTTTGTTTTTCCAATTACTTTCTAATCAGGGTTGATGAAAAACCAGTTAAAAGCTGTGCCCAAATAATAATTTTCAAACGCACACTAAATGAAACAAGTCATCAAAATTTTTGTTATAACTTACCTTTGATATGACAAATTCTTCAAATATTGTTATAAAAAAAACTTCATACCAATATAAAACCCAATAAGTTTTAAAGGGGAAACAAATTACATAAGTGAATAAGTTAGATAAATATAAATTTAACGCAGCCACAAATTTCTGTTGACCCTACCTCGCGTGATGTCGGGATCGATGTTGCTGCTGCGGAACCGACTGAAATCGATGCTGACCCTTTTTTCCCAAAGAAAATCATTAGTCTTTACGAGTCGAAGTGCGGAATCGTCGTTCCCGATAGAATCAATTCGGTCGTAAATCAATCAGGGCAAATGAACGATTCGTCCATCCTCGGGATCATGCTCATAACGGCTCGCTCAGATCTTACAACTCGGTAGATTCGACAAAAAATACCCTCGGTTTTGGTCAATGTTTGAAGTGAGTTTAAATGTAAATAAATATAATTCAATTAATTGCGAAATTCGTTTTTACTATTTTCAAGATTGTGATCTCAGTAATAAATTCTCTCCAAGGTTGTTCTCGAAGGCTATGCATATACATACAAATTGTCTATACAACTACGGATTTATTTTAAATTTTTTAACTTCATGGCAACAAAATATCATTATTGTTGAATTCTTCTGAAATTCGTTATTTAAAATGTGGTTTTTCCTTAAAAATCGACAAGCAATATACCGGATTAAAGTATAACAATAAAGCTCAGAAATGCAAAAAAATAAATACATATTTAGATTTTTGATGGTTGGTAGGTCCTCTGGCCTAGCCTTGGTATAATCTGTAAATCGTCACATCAAAAACTAATTTTTCAATTAACGGTCATCATAGTATAATTACAGTCCCTTATAATAGTTAAATAAAGAATAATATGGTCAGTACATTCTTTTATGTGAATTATCCACTATAAAAAATTGTTTGATCTTATTATCTTTATGATTATTGTGAATATTGGTTATCGGTTTACCTAGTTACTCTGGTTCCTTGAATCGAATATGATGGAAAACGTATGTTTATACGTTATTTAAAATGTTTTCTTCCTTAAACATCGACAAGCAATATACCAAATTACAGTATAACAACAGAGCTCAGATATGTAAAAAATATATACATATTTTAATTTTGGGTGGCTGGTAGGTCACCCTCTGTCGTACCCTTAGCATCATCTCCAAATCGTCACATCAAAAACTATGGGAAATTAAAGGTTCGTTAATATCAAGGGAAACCGTTTGTGGAAATGGTATGGTATGGTATGGTAAAAAAAGGATACTAGGAAGCGGAGTTTGTGCTCCCCAGGCACTGCAGCCTTTTGGATTATTGTACCTTCCTAGTTTCTTGGTTCAGTCTAATAAACTCAATCCTTCTCCTTGGAAGTATCATGTCATTGACTGTCGCTGCTGCAATTCCCTGAGATTTTTCGATACGTTAGGTTAAATCTCCATTGAGCTGTTGCTTCGCATTCGAAGATGATATGGGTGGTTGTTTCCTCCTCCTTATTATATAATCTGCAAATGGGATTATCGCTGTATATACCCATGTCATGTATATGTTTTCTCGGATGCCAGAAACCTGTTAGTAGTCCTACCTCTGAGTTTGGCACCCTCCAATTGCAACAATGCTTTTGCCAGTCTTGGTGAGGGTTGTTTCATCATAAGTTTACTATGTCTAGCACCGCTAGGGTTTATCCACTTCCCCTTTTGTTTTGTTTGGATCCATCCTACGATGGACGATTGTGTTTGTTATCCCAAGTGTAGGTTTGGGGCCTATGTATGGTCTTGCGGATCCTCCTCTGGCCAGACTGTCTGCTTTCTCATTACCCAAAATTCCCCTGTGCCCTGGCACCCAAAATATCATCAGGTGTTTCTCAATGCAATCACTGACTAATTTTGTTTTGATTCTTTTACATCCAAATGCTTTAATGACTATTTACTATCAGATCTTATGAGGATTTTTTTGCCAGTTTGACGTTTTTTTGTTTTAAAACGCATTATTAAGGAATGAATTGTAGTAGTCGTTAGTAAAGAAAAAGTGTCGGTTTCTTTTCATTTTGGTGTTTTTCGAGTTAATTTGTCTGTTAACCCGTATTTTGACCATGTTCCGTTTGATTTTTTTTTGTCGATTCATGATTTTTTCCTCCTCTTTTAGTTAATTTTAACATAAACTATTTGATTGCTCTAAAAAGCAGGAAGGTCTTGGATAAACAGGATGCTTCGCCCTGAGTGTGTTCTTATTGAAATAAATGACCCGACTTCCGTCAATAGACTGCGTCGGACTATTCTTCCCAAGGGGAGAAATGCCCCCATTGCCCGATTTGTTTAAATGTAAGATTTAAAAAAGAATGGAAACGGCTTTGAATTGTAATCCTCCCCTTTTATTTCCACTTAGGTGTTCCTCGTCTTAAAATAGAATAAAAGGGGGAGGATATTTTTTTCTCTTATTCAATTTCACCCTGCCATTTTCTTACTATTTCTAGTGTTTTATTTAGAAGTGTGTGTAAACCTGTTTTTTTTCTTCTAGGCCTCTATGGACTTGCCCCCGGATAAGGCGAAACTTCTCAAGCAATACGACATCGAGAAAAAATGGGACCTTATTTGCGATCAGGTGAGCAAAATTGTATAAAACTCTGAAAAATAGCGGTACTTCCAACAGAAAAACGTTACAAGTCGCGAAAAATTTTTTAACATAAAATGTAAAACGGTGTAATTTACATAAATCTTTTGCGTTGGTTTGAAAGAATAAATTGCTTTTAAAAAGCAAGCTGTTCAGATTTTTGGTAAGATTTTTTCTTGAATCTCTCTTGTATTTTTCTTTTCTCGTAAACATCATTCATAGAAAAAATAAAAATATCCTTTTCTTGTGTGAGTGAACTAAGAGGGTGGGAATGTCATTTATTAGCGTGCATTCCCAATGAGCCTGAGGAATATCGAGTACTCTGTGATAGTGTCATTGCTAACCGGACTATCATGTTTTTAACTTGTTTCTGTGTATTTATTTTTGTTATTTGAGTTATTTTATCTACAACTGATGAGGCCCTGAGTTACCGACAAGCTAGCAGTAGGATAAAGAAAAGAGAGAGGAGGTTACCATTATAACATAAAACATTCATAACTTGGCTGGAGAAACACTAAAAGAAATTTTTTGGTTTAAAACGCTAGAAAAATATGAAAAGAAGTGTAAAGACAAGAAAGAGAGGGCTAGCGAGGACCAGTGTACACTGAGAGGCAAAAAATTGGCCACCATAATATTTCTAATTATATCTTAGACAATCCTCCTTTCAGTTGTATGTTTCAACAATATTATGCTGTTTTAAGGGATTGGAGGTAAATAAAACACTGATCAAATCTCTCGTTTACAATTGGATTATGTAAATAGATGTTTGAATAGTCTTTTTTTTTTTTAAGGTTGTGTGTCTATATGTTTTGTCTGAGTGCATGTATTTATTAGCGTGAATGGCGGGGGGTGTGGGTAAAATATAACGTCGTCATCACCCCTCGAACGATGAGAGCGTAAGAGTGTGTGTTCGGGGTCGATGGCGGAATATTTATAAAAGTACTCCATCGACCCCAATCTAGAATATAGGGTCGGTGGAGGAATATCAAGTACTCCACCGACCAAACGGAATCAGTGTACTGTATGGATGTATTTATGTGTATGAATGTATTTATTTGTATGAATGTAGTGTTGAAAGGGTAAATAGAATATAGACATAGTTGGGGGCTGAAATAACCTAGATGCCGGAAGCCCCAGTAAAAAAAAAAGTCATTTTTTATGTAAAGCTTCTTTCTAACGTTCCGGTGGTTAGATTTTAAGTTGTAGCATTTGTAGGTTGCAAATTTGTTTCAGCGATGGTTTTAGGTGATACAGATTCGGCTAGAATCATAGCATTGTTGGAAGATGGAAGAAGCCAAGTATATCTGGCCATGGTACTTAACATTCTCAGAGTAACTGTCCGAAGGGTTCTTCTTCTATCGCTACCAAAATACTGGAGGTTACTCAAAAAGACATGGATCAGGTCGTTATCGTGTTACATCTACGAGATATGACCATGAATTTTTTCGAATGTACTCCGTAATCACATTATGTAGTTGAGATCAAGTAACGACATTAACAAGTTAGAAATGGTATTGTCAGCTTACGCTCTGAAGGTGAAGACTTACAGAAGCTGGATTACGCTGAGAAGGAATGCCACCGGTCCAGAACTTCTTCCAAGGCACAGAACAGCTCGGTTAAGTTTTGTAAGAAGTCACATCAATTGGTCTGATTAAGAATGGACTAAATCTTGTTTTCGGATGAGTCCGGGTTTCGTTTGAGGTCTTCTGACGGCAAAAAGAGGGTTTGGAGAAGAATAGATGAGCGATATATCCCCGCAACAATTTTCCTCCGGAGAAGCTATAGAGGTGGTGTTATGGTTTGGGCAGGCATTTCTATGAAAGGTCGTACAAACTTGATATTCGTCGAGGGTTCCCTAGCAGCTGCGCGATACATTGAAAATGTGTTATCAGAAAAAGTTGTCCCTTGCATACCACTAATTGGCCTTTAATTTTTGTTCATGACAAAGCTGGGAACGTTGTTGACTACTTGGAATGGGCTTCTATTTAATGTTTGGAGTAGCCAGCGTGTAGTCCTGACTTGAACCCTATCGAACACCTTTGTGACGAGCTGGTAGGGAGAATATAGATTACCCAGTGATACCAGAGAATTTGCAGGAATTAGAAATGGCGCTGTTGGAGGAGTAGGAAAATATTCTACTGTACTACATTCAAAACCTCACAAAATGGATGCGTCTAATGCAAGCGGTGATCAACGAAAGAGGTGGAAACACTCCGTACTGATTGGAATATTTTCTTCATTGTTTCCATAGGCTAGAATCATAGCATGGTTGGAAGATTGAAGAAGTCAGGTGGTGAACATTCCCAAAACACCAGGCACACTAGAACTCATCTCACGATTTCTGAATAATTCCCAAAACAATTGTCCGAAAGGTCATCCATCGCTACTAAGATACTGGAGGTTACACAAGAAGGCATGGATCAGGTCACCATCGTGTCGCATCTCAGAGAAATTTTATTGTTTCGTATGTACTCCGTAATCGACATTCTACCCCTGTTCAGATCAAGCAACTACTTCAAAAAGTTAGAAATGTTAATGTCAGTTTGCGGAGACTTTCAGACGCTGGATTACATTTGAGAAGGTCTGCCACTGGTCCAGAACTTCTGACAATGCACAGAACAGCTCGGTTAAGTTTCGCCAGAAATAATTTCAATTGGTAAGACCAATCTTGTTTTCGTATGGTCCGGGTTTCGTTTGATATCTTCTGACGGCCTCTTGGTTTGGAGAAGAATAGGAGAGTGAATATCCCCGCAACATTTTCTCTTCGGAGAGGCTATGAAGGTGGTGGTATTATGGTTTTGGCAAGCAAGTCCATGGAAGGTCTCACAAACTTGATCTTCATCTAGGGATCCCCAACAGCTGCGTGATACATTGAAGAAGTTGTTCCTTTTATGCCACTAACTGGCGAAGTTCTATTTTTATGCATGACGATGCAAGCCCCACATAGGAATGGAGACTACATGGAACTGGCTTCAATTCAATGTTTGTTGTGGCCAGCTTGTAGTCCCTACTTACACCCTATCGAACCAATTTGTCAAAGATGGTAAAACGTCGCCCAGTGATGCCAGAGATTTGCAGGAAAATAGCGCTGAAATGCCATGTCGAATGCAAGTCATCAACGCAAGAGGAGGAAATAATCCGTACTAAATTGAATATTTTCTTCATTGTTTCCATAGCAATATTTTTGATAAAATTGTTTTAGTCAGTTTATTTAGCTATATCGTATATTTTTCTTTAAAAGTATCCAGTAAACAGCGAAAAATAATAATTATAACGATTACGAGCATTTCCTAAAGAAACCTAGAGGGGCCACATTTTTTGCCTCTCAGTATAGTTTGCATGCCCTAAAATCGAAACTAAGTTGGTAAATTATCCAACTTGTTTAATATGTGTTTGCTCAACTATACAAACATACATTTTACTTTTGTATTATTTGAATAAATTACTTTTAAATGCCTCCCACGAGAGTGGAGGAGTGGTCATGTTTATTAAAAAATTTAATTTATATGTAATATCTCATATCCTCCCTTTCTAAACATCTCTTCTTTTATATTTAACATTCACGTTACAGTTAGTTCCAAACAAACATATTTACGCTCTAAAGAATACAGATAGTTAATTACGTTGGCCCAAAGAACGTAGCGGGAATAATAATTTAATATCTGAATTTTTGAAGATCAACAACCTAGTTAAAGGAGTATTAGAGAATTCGAAACAATTAATTAGCTGATGAAATTATTTTTTACAGATTTGTTATATGGTAAGCGTTACTGTGACTTGATTGTGTAATTTATCAGGATATAATAAGATTTGTTGTATTAAAACACATACACAAACAATTGAACAGTTTTTCGTTCGTTATAGCTGTATCAAGCTGATGTCAGTACAAGTTATGTACGTGTATAACAATATACAACTAAGCAAAAAGTTTCAAGCGTTATAACTACTTACACTCATCTCAGTGGGTCTTGTTTTCTTCTTTATGCCTTTTTTGTATCCAAAAACCAACAAAAAGTAAAACTATCATTGGTTAACAAACTTTCTGTTTGTTGATCGACCTGCAGATAATCTATGTAGGGGTCGAAAGCTCGGTGAACCCAGCATTTAGTCTACTTTTTTCACCTCTTCGAATATTGGAACCCTACATAACAAACTTTACTTCGTACCCCTTGAAGAAAACATTCTATTTGCGTTATTTACATTTCGATCTGCTGTTTCAATATTTGTGGGGAAAAAGGAAAAACTCAACCGGTCGTAGTCTTGGCGTGGTAATTGTGTTAATGTAATTTAATTTTCCGAGCGTTGGCCTCAAGCGAACTAAATTGGTTGTTTGTTTTCAATTAACATTTAAATTGCCCATTTTAAACTTAAATTATTAATTTCTTTTTGCATAAATTGGAGTATTTAAGTGTTTTTCTAAATGAATTTAACCTGTTGTACTGTCATTTTTGTGTTCTTGTTATAAATAAGTAAAGAGGAAAAATCTCATTTGTCAACCTGTCTTCCCTGTTGTCAGGGGTGTTAAAAAGTATACAACACTTACTTATTATTATTTCTTTCAATTAATTAATCTTTTTATGTACGGTTTTGGTTGAAATGAAAGAGCTAGAGCCACGGGAGGGATTCGAACCCACGACCTTCGGCTAAATACGCCGCTGCTTTACCACTTGAGCTATCGTGGCTTCGATCCACTCGGACACCAACTTCCCATCTCAACCTACAGTCTTTCGAATTTTCCCTCCTTTTTTGCCATTTTTCAAATGTCGTGTAATCAGGATTCGATCTCTGCGCTATATAGCCAAGGGGAGCTGTTAGTGAAGTTGTACTTCGTTTTACTTCCATTATATTTAGTGGTCTATTGACCAAATTACTTCTTTCAATTTATTAATCTTTTTATGTACAGTTTTGGTCGAAATGAAAAAGATTAATTAATTGAAAGAAGTAATTTGATCAATAGACCACTCAATATAATGGATTATTATTATTTTAAAAGGGAAATTTTAAATTTTTAAATTATTGTACAATTATTAAAGAAAACACTACCAAACCTAAATAAGAAGAGGAAGTTTTATAAATATGTTTTAAATTTACTTTATAGTTCGCATTTATATGACATTTTTCAATTAAGTTTATTAGTGATTTTAAAATAAAATGTTGAAATTTTTCTGACTTTTCTTCCTTAATTAATTACTCTTTTTCAGAATGTACATCCTTTATATTCAAGTTATTATGAAAGCTGCTGTGCTATAAGATCAGACTTATTTAAAAATTAATATAAAACGTGTAGAAATGTTACTTGGCAAAATATAAACCATTTCTTATCTACAAATTGTTACCTCTTACATTGAACGTTAGCATTTGTCGCTATGACAACTGTATTACTATAGTCGGTAGGGTCATAAGCAGGGCGCGGCGTGAATTTTACCTGTACCAAACGTGAACGTCCTGCTTATGTCCGATTTTCCGTCTTTTGTTCGATTGATCATAGCTGTGTATTTTTATTTTCAAACTATTGGGCTGTTGAGATGTACAAAAGTCGGCCAATGTGAAAAAGATTAAGTAAAAAATTCCAGCTCAGGCAAACAAAGTAGAATTTGTGAAATATATTTTATATATACGTAAATTCTGTATGCTCTTGTGTAATTTTTGCTGCACAGGGACTAAATATAAGTTTGGATTTCTTAAAATAAATATAAAGACTGGTATAATCGATGTAAATTTATTTGTCAGGTAAAAAGTGCAAATCGTTGAGATAGAATATTGCTGTTTGAGTGGATTAGTAGAACGCACTAGATTATCGACGGGACTGTTTATCTTGTCCTAGTTTGCACGGTTGAGGAATTTGCTGTAGACAAAGGCAATGTACAACCCCGGGGCGATATCTAATCGAGGTTGTGGCACCTTTTCTCAAGGGAAATTGCTTAAATTCCACTGAGGGGTTTTTCTTTTAATAATCCGCACGATGCCGGCGGAAATAATTGTAAATGTGGACACGTTAGATTCCCAGGATCACGAGAAAAATCCTCGTCTTAATAGAAATCGTGAACGGTAACCCACTGCGCAGTTGGGGAAAAACGGACTCCGAAGCGGAACTGGAGAAAAGGAAAGTTCTCAAAAAACATGGACCGAGGAGGAGGAATAAATAAAAGTGTATTAGCATAATGAATCATACATTTCCCAACGTATTACGAAGAGCCCATTGTACTTTTTAATTTGGTATAAACAGGCTTTAAAGCTCATAAGCTCGTAAAGCTCTTGCATAAGGGGGTACTAGTGCTTATCAAGACATTTTGCCTATCAAAGTGGAAAAATAATTACCTTTCTTGGAATCACACTGCTGAATATGCCTAAGGTGAAAATTATGCTCTTTAAAGTCTCCTAATTACTGGAAAAATATTCCAAGAATTAAAACTTTTCTCATCCTTAATTTTGAAAACACGGAAATTAATTTTTTCGACACTTCTTAATGAGTTCGTTTGGTTGAATGTAAAGTTACTAATTATATGGAAATTATAAATAAGTTTTTGAGAGTTTCTAATATATAATAAGCTAATATAATAAGCTCCCTCGAAATAAGGTATGAGGTAGTATGAAGTCCTTGTCAAATAAATCTCATAGGAGATTTTCACGATTAGACCAAAGCGAAAAAGGCCTGCCGAGCATAACCAACCATCATAAATATTAATGATATTTTGCTTTGAAGTTTGTATACAGCTGGAACATAAATGATTCATTCATAAATGCACAATACATCTTGTGAAACGTTGCGGAGAAATTCGCGAGGGGATGAACAGTAGCCTGATCGTTACCAAACCGGTCCAAACTTAGCGAGACTAGACAGACCTAAGTACAAAAAAATATATTTGTTACATATTGCTCTAGTCTTAATTTGGCATACAATTTTCATCATTTTTAACATATTAGGGGTATTCACGATGTTTGTAAGATGTTAACTCAAATAGAGAAAAATCTAGTAAGATCGTGAACGCCCCCTTCTTTAGCATGTTAAACGTTAATTTTTCAGCAATGCTGCTCGTGGCGATTGGTTGAACCAACAATAAAGATATAAACAAGTCCTTGAAGGCTTGTTGTTTGTTTTTGTTTTGTTTTGTGTCTTTCATTCAAAACGATATCTGTGCACTCGAAAAGTACTAACAAATGACACGCTTGGGGGGCGTAACGGTATAGGAGTTGACACGGCGGTCATCACTGTAAGGTAAAGGTCCCGGGTTCGAATCGGCCGACATGCTTACAAATGGACTTTTTTTTCAAAAACACCGGTACCCTGACGGTTTATATGACCTCTGCTGTTGCGGACCGTCGTAAAAAAAGACACGCTTCAATTCGTGCCGACATACCTAACGTGTATCCTAAGGTCAACAGCCTGCAACTTTATAGGATATGGGATGTATCTATTATGAATGAGAGCAAATGGACAGGTCAGAAATTAACAAAAGAAATGTATTGGTATGATTTAATTAATGCGTATTTAAGAATAAAAATAGGCTTAAACAAAAAACATCTGTTAAATTCATGGCTGCCATGTTGGTTACCTACGCCCTAACGGCTAGCAATGTGACTACATTTTCGACCTAACATCTAACATTGGCCATGGCCTGTTAGATCGAGTAATGTTAGCTAGCCGATTTTTACAAGTCTAAATCATCATTTTTCTCGATCTAGCAGGATCTAACAGAGTTAACAGGGTTAACACTAAGATCGTGAATACCCCTATTATCTAAGTTATATATTATATTATCTTTAGTTTAAGTGCGTTTTATCCTTGCATTCATTCCGAATGAGAGGAAGTGTGAATCGTTGTAAATGTACTGGAATTAAAATTTCCATTGCCGTTTATTTTGCTAATTGTGTCTAATTAGGCACACGACCATTTGAATTAAACAATACTTCCCGAAATGTAATTGTTTAAATGGATTCGCCATGGCGTGAAGGACTGACACTCTCCTTTCTCGCCACGCTAAATTTACTCAATTTTCATGTTTATCGATTGACGATTGTGCTCAAGTTTGGAATTAAGCCGCGGAATCATTTCGCCGAGGGTAAAGCAAAGTAAAGAACTGGCATGATGGAGTGAGGGAACTGCTGACGAATTGCTCGTCTCATTAGCCTCCGACCTATCTCGTGTCGCAATCAAATAAGAATGTGGCAACCGGGGCAAATTTTTCTCTTTTAAAAATTACCAACAACTTTTTTTTATTTTTGCTAGAGGGCCGAGATTTCCATAAATGTCAAAACCACTGGAAGAAGATTTCCTTAATATGGTGATGACGATCAAGCCCTGAACTTTTTTTTCTAGAACGCATGGAAATTTATTTTGCCTCGATTCGCAATGGCAAAAGAATGCTCACGTTTGTTTTTACCAGTTCAATAAGAACACAACTGGAATATTTCGGGCGAGTCGAAACGTGCCTAATCCTTCTTATTGTATTTTATATTTATTCTTGTATACAAATATTTCAGTGTGCTTGTAAATTGCATGGAAATCCTTCTATTTGATATTCTGGGCTATAATTTGCCTCCTTAATGCAAGTTTTCAGAAATGATCAGTTTGTACGCGTGCAAGTAAAAATAAAGTTTTATTTATCAAAATTATTGTATATTACATACTTGATCGAAGGCCTGAGCCAAATCAAGAAAGGCCCCCGAACAATACTGTCCCAACTCAAGAGAGGCAGAAATAACATCTACAACGCTGTGGCACTGCTGCCATTAATTGTGCGCTTTACATTTCACTATTCACAAAATTATTAACCTAGTTAATAGTTCTTATGGTTTTGGTGTTTTCGACCTTCTAACCGTGCTTCGATTGTGTAGGAGTAAGGTCGCGTCGAAATTCTCGTCCTGGATGAGACAAGACTGGTGTTTGGCCGCCAATCTTTGTATATCCTATATATCCTTGTCCCTTACGTTACCAGATGCATTGACTGTTTAGGAGTGCTGGTATAACAATTGGTAATGTTTGGAACCCATAGTTAAATACCATACATTCTCTTAGGCATTAGGACTATTTGTATATTTTGTTTAGTAAAGTTGGTAGAATTCGGTTAGGTTTTTAGCAACGATAATCCTTTGATCTTATCTCGACCAATCGTGCTCCGCGAGTTCTGGTAGAAAGGATTGTTGGATATAGTAGTATTTAAGATTTACTCCTCACATCTTAATTGGAAGCACGGCTTTACTGTAATTTCGCATAAAATGTGTTCTTTCACAGATCTCGGTCACGATCACAGTAACAAAATAAGGCATTACGGGATGAACCCGGTTTAGAAAGTGGCAATCGTTTCGAGATAGTATGGGCCTTTACGCAACAATGACAACTACTTGCAAATTGGACCGGCTGAAAGCAGTACCTCAAAGCTAGAAAAGAAAAAACCGTTATGGCTTCTCCGAGGGATGGGAAACCGCATTTTAACGCAAGATATGATCTTTTCCTGAGGACAAGGAGTCTATTGAGAATGGCTGTGGCTTTTCACAGACGGAATTTAAAGGTCTGACGAGGAGGAAGTACGATTGTAGATAGCCTCGGTGAAAATCGGCATAATTTTTTTCCCTAACGATGTACACCCGATGTCTTCCGGTTTATCGGTGTAGGCGGCCAAACCAGATTTTCACGTTCCAACAGATGTTTATTTCTTTTTAATTAGGAGGTTTAGAAGTTTTTTAAAAATCAGATATTAGCCGTTTAGTTGCACGTAGGCGTATCTCTATCTCTGAACTATTTGAATGTTTATTTTCATCTACTTCTGCGCTTTCTCTTTTTACCGATCGTGCACAGTCGGTGGTCTGACCGCGGATGATATTTTGACGACAATTTCGAGTACGGAGTATTAATTTTTTTTGTACGGAGAAATAGCGAGTGGTGTAATCATGACATGCCAACACTTGGTCATGAGATGTGTCACGACCGATTAGCTGAAAAATTACAACCTTGAGCCCCATTCAGGGGGCCAATCTTCTAACTAGTCGTCATATGGCTGGTTTCAATCCCTGCGAACGTTTGGGCTCAATCTGCTGTCAACATGTATTAAGGAAAATTCCTGATTATTATCTGAAATACGTATATTTGCCGAAGCTAAATTTGCATCTACATGCTTTGCATATCACGAAAATTTAACTGTGTAGTATGTAACTAGGTTTTAACCAAGCTGAAAGAAAAATTCAAAAATGGTCTAATACAAGAGGTACTATTTAATTTTAGGTTTGAAGTTTTAAAATATTTTAGAGTTAAAAGAAATTATCTGAATTTCAGTTTTCATTGTGAATTTAGCCAATACGAGAATACTTTCCACTTTCCGGCACAATGTCCAGTTTTATATAAAAACGTTGGCTGCATAAAACAGTTCTGATGAGGAAGAAACAATCGAAATACTGAATGGCATATGCTAAGAAGAAAAACCTTTGTTTAATTTTCTACCATGTCTGATATTATATTATTCTATAATTATCCGGAGATCGTGAGATGCGGTCTGGTGTGACGTAGATTTTAGAAAAACATTTTCTTTATCATGCCAACGTTTCGATCTTTATCCAGAAATCGTGAGATGCGGTCTGGTGTGATGTAGGTTTCAGAAAAACATTTTCTTTATCGTGCCAACGTTTCGATCTTTATTGAGATCATCTTCAGGGCCTGGGATTTACAAACATTGTTTAAATTTAACAAATACATGTAGGATGTGGAAAATTCGATACGTTGGCACGATAAAGAAAATGTTTTTCTGAAACATACATCACAGCAGACCGCATCTCACGATTTCTGTATAATCATCGAATAACGGTCACTAATCATCATACGTTTCGATCTTTATTGAGATCACCTTCAGGGGTCAAAGTGTTTGTTTTCTGCGTAATTGTGTCATTCTTGTGTGTCGTGTTGTGAGCGCCCGTGTTTTGTCTTTTTCTTCGTCTGTTTTTGTGGACATTTAGATTGCATCAGTAATTAATTTAGCTGTTGGGAAATCTGTTTTGTTGTAAGGAATGGAATGTTTGGGACCAAGTACAGGAAGTTTTGGATTTCCGGAGGAATATTAGTTCTTGTTAGTTTTAGAAACCATTTGTTTGTGTTAAAAGGTGTTTGGTTGTTTGTTGATTAAGTTGTTCAGTTTTATGGTGTGTTGTTTTTAATTTGGTCAAAGTGGAAATTGTTTCCATCTTTGAGATGTTTGTAACAAAATTTTAAAATGTCTGTAGATAATATGTTGGCGGCACTGAGTTTTAATTAGTGTAATGTTTGTGTTACTTTTTTTGTTACTTGTTTTTTGTTGAAATGCAGACAATACAAGGTATTTCCTAGTCACATCAAAAAGAATTTTAACCTTACAAATGCCACACTAACACAACCAAACACCAGAATTAACGACATACAAAAGGTCACAGTACATTTCAAAAGAAACATTTTAAACATAGAAATCACCACGAGCATTAAAAAACATTAACACATAAATTACACCAATGAAAACTCAGTGCCGCCAACATTACACCTACAGACATTTTAATTTTTTTTTTTTTTTTTACAGACATCGAAAAGATGCATACAATTTCCACTTTTACCAAATTAAAAACAAACACACCATAAAGCTGAACAACTTAATCAACAAACAAACTAATATTCCTCCTAACATCCAAAACTATTACTTGGTCCCAAATATTCCATTCCTTACAACAAAACAATTTCCCAACAGCTAAATTAATTACTGATGTAGACTATGCAATCCAAAAGTCCACAAAAACAGAAGAATAAAAGACATAACACGGGCACTCTCAACACGACACACAAGGATGACACAATTACACAGAAAACAAACACTTTGAGGCCTGAAGATGATCACAATAAAGATCGAAACGTTGGCACGATAATGAAAATATTTTTCTAAAACCTTCCTCACACCAGACCGCATCTTACGATCTCCGAATTGACTAATGGTCACTAAACACCACACATTTATTCTATACATTCACGATCTTTGTTTTCACTTCGTTAAGACGTGTTAGATCGAGAAAAATATGACATAGGTCTGTTAGTCGGCTGCTTAACATTACTCGATCTAACCGAGTGAGACCTGTGTTAGCTGTTAAGTCGAATGGAATAACTAGTCTAGTCAGACAGTTAGCCTGTAGGATTTAGGTAACAAAAATGATTTAACTGCTTTATGCAAATCGCTGCTTAGGAGAAATTAACTGTTGCCGAAATGTTATGACATTGTTATACCTTATCCATCCAAGTTTAATTTATGTTTAAGCCAATATTAGATCATCCGTTGATCATTGTTGATATCTTCTGTCCCTTTACGCTGTTCGCTTGCGGTGAAGACGGAGTCTTCAGGTTTCTTTCGGTTTTGCGGTTCAACGACCGAGTCATGCCAGACAAACTTGATAAACTTGAGTAGTTTACGATTTAATGATGACGGACCAAAACTTCATTTTTGGAATAAATTTCATTCAACCATCCAACCAATTTTCCTCAACGTTACTTTAACAATGATTTTCGATCAACAAAAACTATGTAACACTCTTTCTGAATGTGCTGCGTCCGGTTATAATCTATATGGGGATATGGTCTAACAGGTCAATTACAATAAGGTTGAATCATGCATCATAAATGCCGTCCCTTTCACAATAAAAAGCATATAAAATTGCTTTTATAGGTCAATAAAACCCCTTTTATGAATAGATCCAATCTTCGGTAATGCATGCTATAAATAATTAATAAACTATATCTCTGAGAGTTGAGAATTTTATGGAGGTAATATGTCTGAAATCCTGAAAACCTGTTTTTCGAGCAACATTATGAAATGCGTAGGATGTATTTGTCCGTCATATTGTACATTATTGGTTTTGATGTTTATTGTATATGAAAAGTATATAGTAAAAAACATGTTTTCAAACCAGAAAGAGATTTGTTAAGTTTATTTATGAGTTTTCATGGATATTATTAATTTATAGGCAGGACTGAGATTTGACTTATTTTTTCTATTGTTTTGGAACTCGGCTCTCTAGGAAAAGAAGAACTCAAAATATGAAGTTCACTCAAGATTGTGAAAAATCCTAGGGGCCTGACCAAAACAAAAAGCGAGGATAAGCGGACCAGAATTGTTAGAGATAGTCGTGCTGATAAATTTTGTACCCATTAAAAAAACAACTGATAATTGAAAACATGTTACGTTCTCATTTTAAACTAAAAAAAAAGTTTATATTTATAATACAGCTTCTTTCTAGTTGTTTTTCTTTTTATTAAGTTATTTTACTGGATGTAATAAATTAAACGAATTAAATCCGTTTATCAGAAAGAATTCGTCAGGTTCAACATCCGTACAGGCTCGAAAGCGTGAAGTCGTAAGTCGTAACGCGCTTACAACGATAAAAGACTAGATCAAAATTTTTTACGGTTTAACAGACAATATCAACGTGGAAAAGGAAATAATTCTTTCCGGAAATCATTCAAAATTAGTTTACTAAACGAAAACCCGAAACTACGAAGGTGAAAGAACTACTATTTTTTAAAGTAAATCATCGTCTCATATCACTTTACTACTACATAACCCACTTAATTAATCTTTAATTACTAACCAACAGAATTTTTTGTAGATTGATCGCATAAGGTCACCTTTAAGAAGCGTAAGAACAGAAGTCGTCCCCCAAGGGTCTGTTCTTGGAACAACCTTGTTTAACGTCTTGTAAACAACCTTTGCAAACTAAAAAAGTACTGCTGAACTGGCTCTCTTTGCTGATGATACGGCCTTTATAAGAGCTTCCTGTAGGGTTGATCCTATCCTCAGAGAATGAGCCTATAATAAGATAGATGTTTTAATTTTTTTAACTGGAGAATTTAGAAGAAATAAGCAAGATTGTGGGAATACGTTTTGCTCGACATAGACCACACATTGTCAATCATATCACTCGCCAATATCACGGGTTAATTCTAAATACTTGGAATGTATCTGGATTCCAGACTTAATTTTAGTTACCTATTAAAAAATGGTCAAAAGCACGAACCATTTTAAGCTTTTACCCGGTCTTTAATAAGCTTTCACATATAGTCGGTAAACATAAATAATTTATACAGCCCCTAATCACTTACACTGCCCCCATTTGGGGAAATAATGTTACAATCCACTTTTGCCAAACTCCAGGTAGTCCAGAATTCCCCTGAATTAAGAAAAAGAAATTTTTCTACTTAGGCCTCCGATGCATGTAACCCTGATCATATCTACCTTATGTACCAACATGTACAGGACATGATTATTTGGAGATCGTGAGATGCGGTCTGGTGTGACGTAGGTTTTAGCAAAACATTTTCTTTATCGAGCTACGTTTCAATCTTTATTGAGATCATCTTCAGGGCCTGGGATTTATAAACATTGTTTAAATTGTACAAATATATGTAGGATCTGAAAAAAAAAGAATTGATGCAATGCAAGAAATTTTAGATTAAAAAAATGAATTTATACAATGCTAAAAAAATTTAGATAAAAAAATGAATTTATGCAATGCAAGAAATTTTAGATTAAAAAAATGAATTTATACAATGCTAACAAAATTTAGATAAAAAAATGAATTTATGCAATGCAAGAAATTTTAGATTAAAAAAAATGAATTTATACAATGCTAAAAAATTTAGATTTAAAAAAATGAATTTATACAATTCTAGAAAATTTTAGATTAAAAAGGAAGTAAATTTATACAATGCTAGAAAATTTTAGATTCAATCAAATTATTTGAACTCTCAAAAGTGTTTGTTTTCCGTGTGGGTGTGTCATTATTGTCTGTCGTGTTGAGAGTGCCGGTGAGATATGGAACTGTTTTTTAATATAAAATTTTCTAGCATTGTATAAAGTCATTTTTTTAATCTAAAATTTTCAAGCACTGTATAAATTCATTTTTTTAATCTAAAGTTTTTTAGCATTGTTTAATTTCATTTTTTAAATAAATTTGTTTTTAGCATTGTATAAATTTATTATTGTTTGTTTTAATCTAAAATTTCTTGCATTGTATAAATTCATTTTTTTAATCTAAAATCTTTTAACATTTTATAAGTTTATTTATTTTTAATCTAAAATTTTTTTTAGCATTGTATAAATTTATTATTGTTTGTTTTAATCTAAAATTTCTTGCATTGTATAAATTCATTTTTTTAATCTAAAATCTTTTAACATTTTATAAGTTTATTTATTTTTAATCTAAAATTTCTTGCATTGTATAAATTCTTTTTTTTAATCTAAAATCTTTTAGCATTGTATAAATTTTTTTTTTAAATCTAAAATTTCTTGCATTGTATAAATTCATTTTTTCACATCCTACATGTAATTGTAAAATTTAAACAATGTTTATAAATCCCAGGCCCTGAAGATGATCCCAATAACGATCGAAACCTTGGCGCGTTAAAGAAAATGTTATTCTAAACCTACGTCACACCAGACCACATCTCACCATCTCCAAATAATCATTGACTAACGGTCACTAAACACTACACATATCTGCAGAACAATTGTAAATTTTTATAATTCTTGCATAAATTGCTCTTTGCTTGTACATATAAAAAATCTTTGTATTTATAATAAGGATGACTTGAACTACCGCAAATGCAAGCATATTGAACAAGAAAAGGAAATGTCTGCCTGTCAGTGTAACCTGGTTTAACCAATAGCTGTGTTGAATAATATATAAATAGATCTTATTCTCTGTCGTTTAGTTGATTTGTATATAGTATGTACTTGAATATTCTTATAGTCTTATTTATTTATTGAACTCATGTACCTGCAGCTAATGTTGTATTTAGTACATTGTTTGTTTTGTGTAATGCCTGGCTATTTAAAATATATTTTCCCCCAAACTATTTTATGACTAATGACTTTTTATATCCAATTCTCCGGAGCCAATTGAATACACTATGTAAATGTTTAAAACAAAATTTATATTCAATAAAAAAAACACATAAATAGGCATATTTAAAATAAAACATTTTTTATTTTTTAAATTGTTCTGCATTTCATGTCTTCGGTAAATGGCAATTGTGCGATTATTTGAGGCAATATATGTATTTAAATTTACCCGTTGCACGGTCGCCAAGTACAGAGATGTAGGACTTGTCACCAGTACGTGTTTCACAACGATTTTCTCAGTCACGGACTTTACCCGGTAAGTCCCTCGGACAATGGGTCATTCCTCCATCCGGCGCACGGCTCCTTGGGATAACAATCTCGAAAAATGTACTTTTAAGATGATCAGTTTCCTTTTCATCCGGCTCGACAGCCAAAAGATGAGATCCTTTTGATAACTTTCTACGTCGTTCGTCTTGTAAACCTCGGTATCAAAGCGTCACGACTTATCGGAACCTATCACGGTAAGGCTTCATAAAGTTTTGATTATTAATTTTTAAAATATATCGTTCTTTTAATTTTTAAGACATTTTACCAATTTATATGTATTTGTGACCTTTGAAATCACTGGTTTTTTCTACCATAATGATCGAATTATTTCCCTAAAGATCATGTGTTGATTAAAATTATTTATTTCCACAAAACTAAATTTTTTGCGAAGGTAAAATTTTTTGTTTAGAATACTTTGTATTTCTCATGTCATGTCCAAGGACGTGGGAATTATTAGCCTAGGTCGTTTATATTTAAATTAATTGTTCATTATTATGCATCTCGTTGGTGTTCCGCTCATGGACAAGATACCCATTTATATAATTTTTTTTTCATTTGGAAATTAATAACTGTAAAGATCATCCATTGAAGGTTGTATAACTGTACTGTTTGCAAATCTTTCGACTCTAGATAGATAGTTTTAATTATTCAGAAATCGTGAGATGCGGTCTGGTGTGATATAGGTTTCAGAAAAACATTTTCTTTATCGTGCCAACGTTTCGATCTTTATTGAGATCTTCTTCAGGGCTCAAAGTGTTTGTCTTCTGTGTAATTGTGCCATTCTTACGTGTCTTGTTGACAGTGCAGGCACACTTTGAGCCCTGAAGATGATCCGAATAAAGATCGAAACGTTGGCACGATAAAGAAAATGTTTTTCTGAAACCTACATCACACCAGACCGCATCTCACGATTTCTAAATAATTATCGATTAACGGTCACTAATCACCATACATAGATAGTTTTGATAAATGTATAATACCATTATGTCAAAACATCGGTTATAAAAAATTGTACGATATTAGGTGAAATTGTTCTAAAATAAAATTCAAACACATTCACGAATTTGACTTCTCAAATAAGCTAATATTTTTACTCGCCATAATTTGATGAAAGATGAACGAAACGGATCATTTCCTTGTTTGATAACGGTACCAGTAGAGAGTTATATTTTTGTACGTCAAGGTTATAAACAGGGTGAGCAAGAAGCACGGCATCTTCCTGTTTTTCGACGTTTTCCCGTCAAACCAGAACAATTTGCATAATTTCTTTGCACAAAATCAAACTGCCAATGACGACCACCTATCAAAAAGCTTTGAAATGCTTGGACTACTAACTTATAGATGATAGTACCATTTGCAATGTTTTTCTCCAAAAATCGGACATTTTGAGGTTTTCTTCCTAAAAACTCGAGAAGCTGCGTACGAATGTTTTTTTTAGAGATTGAATTAGACTTTATACTTGTCGTTAAGTTTATAAATAACTGAATTAACCAATGCTCTTCAATGCATGTTATGCGCCTTTATCCACATGATAGGTCATTGTCACTGATACAAAGTATGTAAACAAAAGCCACACTTTTTCATATATACATATNAATTATTCAGCAGTTTGCAAGTTTCAGCAGACTGCGTACCCTTACCGTTGATGCAAATTATGGTTGTGGGCCTGGAAATTAACAGTTAAATGGCTTTCTCCGATCACGTAATCGCGTTCGTGTTGAAAAAAAAATTAGCGAATTAAAATTCCAGGATTCCTCAAAAGAGAGAGTTTTTATTTTGATGGCGATTTAGCATCCCTGAACTTCTTATTTTCGTTGTTTGAGATGAGTTAGTACTATGTTGATAATTAGCCTTAAAATGATATTTAACCGCCGAAAAGTCTAATTATAAATTCACTAGTTTCGTGGTCCGCTTGACCAATTATTATCTTTGAATTAATTAAGGTTTTTAGTTGAGATAAAAAATACACAACATTTAAAAAATGGCAAAAAGGAGGGAAAATTCAAAAGGTGGGGTTGAGATGGGAAGTTAGTGTCCATCTACTCGGACACGATAGCTCAAGTGGTAGAGCAGCGGCGTATCTAGCCGAAGATCGTGGGTTCGAACCCGCTCGTGACACTGACTTTTTTATCTCAACTAAAAACCTTAATTAATTGAAATATTCTAATTGTAATGTTGGCACCTTATATTTAATATACTTTTATACTCTAAACCGCAAAAAAGTCCGGCGGGGAAATAAATCTGAGATTGTACCGGGTAGCCTCTAAAAGCTAAAAAAACAATTTCTGAACACACTGTCCTGGATATTTGTGGGAGGAAAATAGAAAGGTGACTCATGATGGTAGCGTATGAGTAAGAGCCGGTAGAAAGTAAACTCTTGAGTTGCTAAAAATTTGAATAAATTTGCATAGCTGGAGGGTAAAACGCAAATGAAATCTCTCCCGAGCGATAAAATTTCAATTAAAGGTAAGATGTGAGGCCGGGAGTCGATTCCAGAGCGTAAAATTTTGAAGGATCCCCGAGACGCCTGTAGCAATTAAGGACTAGTGAAACTGAAAACGTACTTAAAAGCGTCACGCTTCCTTTCTCATTCGGGTGGGACTGCAGTAATTGTCCGAAGCCACGTGTGTCCCAGGAAGATATCGATGAAATTTCTTCCGGTGCGGTTACGTAGTTACGTACAATCAGATATTCGTAGAAGCGTGACTTTTTCAATTTAGTCCACTCAATCAAGCTAATTTTGATTACACTATAAAGACAATGTAATTTTACAGTGATGATGCGTTTCATATACGCCGCACGCCTTCAGGAACCGGGATTCGAGGTATTTTCCAGGAGTGCCAGATGTTTATTGGCCATTTCCGAATTGTGAAATATTGCTGGGTGGTCTGAGTCGACGTACTGTTTGATAGCCTGTTCAAAACTGATTATGTCTGGTCCGCCTATTTTCGCCCTCCATTAAATCTCAACCTAGCCCCTAAGTAAAGTAAGTACTCAGTGCTCTATGAGGCAGTCCTACTGTATGCTGCCCCAGCTTGGATGCGCTTTTTGCACGCCGTGAATTGGGGACGACTTGAACGGGCCCAACACATTGCTGGTTGTCACAAGATGTTATAGAATGGTGGCCACTGAGGCCCTGCATGTTTTAGTGGACCATCCACCCTGGAACTAGGTGAGATACATATACACTAATTAGGAGTGGGCTCATGGGCATGAGCCCTACATACCTGTCGGCAGGATGAAAGATGTGAAGAGGGCCGGTGGTGGAGAAGGTGGGATATGTCCGTGATACGTAGATACACATATCCACTCATCCCAAGTATTGAGAAACAGCTGAGCTGAAACACTTCGAAGTGGATCATTGCCCGGCTCAATTCTTATCTGGCCACAGAGATTTCGCCGAAAAATTTCAATAATTTGGACTGAAAGAGTCCAGTTTGTGCGAGAGCGGACGACCGATGCATGTAACATCTGAATGCTCAAAATATGGGTAAACGCGCATGAGATGGCTCGTGAGTTTAGGTTCCTTTTTGGTTTGAACGGGTCCGGCAGGGATTACATGAGCCCCGGAGATTGGACAATGATTTGGATAATATCATTGTCGATTTTTCTTATTTTGCCTCGTCGTCCACTCATGAATATTCAGCCGTCACATGTGGCTTCCAGTGGTCAATCAGGAGGTTTCCTTTTGGGGATTCGAACAAAAGAATCTTAAACGACTCAACGATAAATGTCGGGCCAAATATGTTGTAAATCGTCCTGTTCCTGCTGTAGTTCCAGATCCCAATTCGATAAGAGAGGAAAGCTGGAAAAAATGAACGTATCGTTTAAGAATGACAAAAACGAAATGTATTACTGAAAAGAATGGAATAACAACAAGCTTGGGGCGTCGGTGGCCGCAACGGTTTAGGTGTTGACACGGCGCTCATCACTGTGTCCCGAATTCGAATCCAGCGGCCCTGCAATACTCGACATACTTACAAATGGACTTTTTTTCAAAAACATCGGCACTCCGAGGGTTCATATAACCTTATAGTTGAAATACCCTCGTAAACAATAGGATGTATAACCAGGTGATTCTTCAGGTATCTAGGCACTAAGTGAGGCACCTCCAAATGGGCGTTAGGCAAGCATTAGGTCCCGGGTTCTAATCCAGCTGCCCTGCAATACTCGTCATACTTACATGTGGGCTTTTTTTTCAAAAACATCGGCACCCCGAGGGTTCATATAACCTTATAGTGGAAATACCCTCGTAAACAATAGGATGTATAACCAGGTGATTCTTCAGGTATCTAGGCACTAAGTGAGGCACCTCCGATTGGGCCTTAGGCAAGCATTAGGTCCCGGGTTCGAATCCAGCGGTCCTTCAATACACGACATACTTACAAATGAACTTTTTTTCAAAAACATCGGCACTCCGAGGGTTCATATGACCTTATAGTTGAAATACACTCGTAAAAAAAGGATGTATCACCACGTGATTCCTCAGATATCTAGGCACTAAGTGAGGCACTTACGATTGGGCCTTAGGCTAGCATTAGGTCCCGGGTTCGAATCCAGCAGCCCTGCAATACCCGACATACTTCCAAATGGGGTCTGATGACACCGGCACCCTGAGGGTTGATATGACCTCTGCTGTTGCGAACCCTCGTTAAAAAAAAGTTACTCATGTTATTTATTGAGTTACGGAGGAATAAGTATTATTTGCTGCAGTACTTGTTTGTTCCATCATACAATTTTTCACCCTTTGCAATCCTCACTTTTGTGTCGGCTGTCTATATTTTTTTGTAGTAGTCACGCTTTGTATTTATAGTAAATCAATTGTAACTTTTACCAATCACATTTTTTAACGGTGTCACGATCGGCTTTTTCATAATTTAATTCATGTTATGTAATGGGCGTCAAATAACTACATCCACATGCAACACTCGACATAGTCATAATCGTCTCATATTTCTTATAAACATCTTATGCTGGAGTTTCAAAGAAATATAAAGCCACTTTTGAAGAGAATCCCTTCATAAATTCACACGGGTTTGACAACTGGTAGTATTTATTAACGGAATTATTATGGAGGGCACAACCAGGACGCCTGAAACGTGCTTCCTGAGGTATTTCGAAATTGAAAAATGGGATGAAATCGTGTTCTTTGTCACTCCAAGAAGCGTTTTGAAACTAACGAAACCAAGCTGAGTGAAAAAGACCACGAACTTACAAATAAACTTTCAAACATTTGGTTTTCAATGATGTTTCAAAAATATCACAAATTTTAAATAGAATCCGGACAATATCCTGCCAATTTTTGATTTAAAGTATCTGAAAAAATGTATTTGAATGGTTTTTATTAGTGTAATTTCTTTTTAATCATATAGGACTTAATTTACGATGCTCTTTAGGATCATATAACTATGAAGTTATAAAAATCCTAAACAAAATAAAACATGTAAGATCTATAAAATAATAATATACGATACAATTAATCCACATAGTCAACCTAGTAGATGTAGTAACATACTTTGGGGTAAAAATATTTGTGTACAAAATTTACTGGGCTAATATCAAATAAATTAAATCAAAGTAAAAAATATAAACAGAATACGGTAATTGTACCGAGACAACAAAGCAAGGATAAAAACAGATAGGATTGGAGAATATTTTCTGATCAAAAACCTGTCATTTTACATTATTGGAAGCAGACTAACCCATTTAAAATATGCTGATAAACTGTTCCTTTTGGCAGAAATCCTAAATAAATTAAGAAAAATACTTCAACCACTGGACAAGGAGAGTCAGTGGCAAAAAGCAAAACATAACCGTAGCAGGGGAAAGTACTTGAACGATTCTGGACAAATTACCAGCATTACAGAAAAATGAGGAAAGGAAATACATAGAAGAAAATCGATAACTTGGAACAAATACGGGAGCTTAAACATATAAGATGATTGGTTGTAAATAAATAGGCTTTTCCACAATAGGCATTTATTTCGTCTTACTCGTTTCGGTCTAATATTGTCCATCTTCAAGACTTTTTAATGTCAAGTGGTTTGACGGTTTTTTACATTGTAATAAATTCAAAACTGGATGTACGGACGACTATGGACTTATTCGGAAACCACTGTATATAAAAACGTCACTGAGGATGATCTATATTAGACCGAAATGTGACTACGAAATAAATGCCCATTGTGGAAAAGACTAGTTATTGTTTTTCCGTTATTCTGATCTTATTTTGGAGTTCCAAAAATTCAAGATTGATACCATCAATAATATTGATTTATATTTATTTTTTTATTTCATTCATTTATTTTTTGCGGGGATTGTGAAGTCCTAGGACATATCAACCCCCGGGGTTCCGGTGTTTTGAAAAATAAACAATTAAAACATACTTTAGTTTCGAATTCAGGGACCTCTCCAGAGATGAGTCCTTAACTGTTCGGCCACAGGCGCACATGAATTTAAAAAAAAATCCAGCCTTAATATTAATTGCAATTAAAAGATAAGAATAAGTTTTTTTCACAATAAACTTTCTATAACCAGCGATAATAAGTGTTGGGTGAACGGTAAATTGAACATTCGCAGTTTGAAATGAAGACACCGACAGACATGAATTCATCCCGGTGTTGCGGAATTGGATGATCTCATCACTGCTTTCTCCTTCTCCCCACGTCTAATTTAACCCCAGCAAACAGCCTGTAAATTCGTTTCAATTGACACAATAAAGAAACCTACTGAAACAAAAATGAGATGGTGTTTCGACTCGGACTTCCACAGTCAGCACCACCCGTTATCAGATTATAAATGGGTTAATATTTATTTATGGGGCTTTACAGTAAAATGCTTGGCCATTTTTCAATCAAAATAGGCGTTGTTTTAAAGGAAATTATGTTTTAGAGGTGCAGTCATTAGTTTAAACCCTTTCGATTTTTAATTTCTCCCTCTCTCCCTCTCTCTCTCTCTCTCTCTCTCTCACCCTCACCCTCACCCTCACCCTCCTACCTATCTCTCTCTCTCTTTCCCTCTCACTCTCACTCACTCACTCCCTCCCTCTCTCCCCCTCTCCATCTCCCTCTCCCTCCCTGTCCCAATACCTCCCTCCCTACCTCCCTATCATTCTCTCTCTCTCTCTCTCTCTCTCTCTCTCACCCTCACCCTCACCCTCACCCTCCTACCTATCTCTCTCTCTCTTTCCCTCTCACTCTCTCTCTCTCTCTCACCCTCCTACCTATCTCTCTCTCTCTTTCCCTCTCTCTCTCTCTCTCTCTCTCTCTCTCTCTTTCCCTCTTTCCCTCTCACTCTCTCTCTCTCTCTCTCTTCTCTCTCGCTTCCGACTTTTTGATCTCTTTCTATTTTCATCTTAGCCTGTTTTTTTACCCTTCGACATGGCGTTTCCGCATTAGCCACCGGAAAGAAGTTACTTACAAAGCAAAGCAAACTTTTCTTATCATATCAACATGTGGAGAGAAACCTCCGACTCGGCCCCCTGAGGGCCAACCAGCTAGGTTTTTTTAGTTTTTTATATATATATATATATATTTTTGCCCTTGTACTATTTCACTCTCCTTACTCTTTTCCTTATTTGGTTTACTTCCCTTCCTTCTAGCTATTTCTATTTTTCTTTTCTCTTTTTTTCTTCTCTTTCTCTCTCATACACACGCGCGCGCATACACGCACACGTTGATCGGGTTTATCTTTCAGTTTATTTCTACCTCTTCTTCTGAATATATCTTTATTATATATTTTTCTTTCGATTGTCAAGGCGTTAACCGATGCCCAACTTGACTTATAAAAAAGAGTAACAAAGCAAACATATATTTTTAAAATTTCTTTTGTAATGTAGACATATAACTTTTTGTTTTTTAATTATTCAGAAATCGTGAGATGCGGTCTGGTGTGATGTAGCTTTCAGAAAAACATTTTCTTTATCGTGCCATTTCGAGCTTTACTGAGAACACCTTCAGGGGGATTTACAAACATTGTTTACGTTTAACAAATACATGTAGGATGTGGAAAAAAATGAATTTATACAATGCAAAATATATTTTTTATATTCAATCAAAGTATTTCTACTCACTCAAAGTTTGCCTTCTGTGTAATTGTGTCATTCTTGCGTGTCGTGTTGAGAGTGCCAGTGAGATATTGCTGTTTTGTGTTTTTATATGTTGGATTTTGAAGGGGTGGGGAAGGAAGTCGGTATAGAAAAGACATTTTTGTATAAGGCGCCGACTCCTTTGAGGTGAAAAGATATATTTTTTGTTTTTTTGCTTTTAAATAATTTAATTTTAAGAATAATATGAAAATAACAGTTATATATAAAAATTAAGTTGCTATAACTTGCTTTTTTATACGAGTAAGTAAGACTGCTAGGAAAGCGAATAAAGTTCTTTTCAGAATAAGGAACTGTAAAATAATGTTGATTACAGAATAATACGACCCCAATCCTATATTTGTGCTTATTTTTCTTTTATTAAAGAAAAACTAGCAATGCCGAATTAGAAGTAAATATTTACAGAAATTTGCAACTGTTGCAACAATTTTGAACGGGGAGTGACTGATAGTGACAATTTTTACAGAAAACTATTTTATAAGCTTAGGTTCGAAAAAGGTGTACTGCACAGATACGCCGTTGTTGAAAGGTCAGACATTTCTTAAGTCAGCAATTTGATGATATCTGGTCCGCCGATTCGCGCTAGTTGTCTTTACCAGAGTCTAAGGAAGTCGGAGCGGAACGTGTCCGCCTTAGGACATCCAGAAGATAACAGATAAGAGATGATCGTACCTGCTTACAATGCGTTATCTCCGAGGCCACCCGTGATAATCAGAATTACGGAAAAGTCATTTTGAATCGCATCAAAACGAGCCCAGATTCACGGTCAGTCGTAAATCTGGTTTACAGTTTTCATCCGAGGATGGCAAAAGCTGGCAGTAAACTCGGCGTTATTTGACTCACGGCCAGCACGGGTTCAAAGTATTCTGACCGTTCTGTTCAAAGTTATTACCCCCACTAGATAATATTAATTTGTGTTATCTGGTATTTACTTAATAAGAGGCGTAGGATTCGTGTGTAACTCAGCATCCACAAAACTTTTGTCAGACTCTCTCGTTGTCAAACCACATTACACCACAACCAAATTACTTACTTTGTAAGCTAGCATGTGTAATATTTATGTATATTATTAACGGTTGTTAATCGACCTTAATCATCCTATTCTCTGTTCGTTTTTGTTAGAATTAATAGATCCTAAGATATTAGATTTAGATAAATAGATCAAATCTGCACTCGCATGTACATAATATATTCACGCGTGAACAGGACTATCCCTTCTTGCAGTCCACCGGCAATTCCGGCTTTAATTTACAATGAATTACGGGCAGGCTCGAGAATCACCCATCCCGGGTGTTGGCAGTCTGGGGGCAGACCTCGGTCTTACCTGTCCAGCCGCCGAGGTTGGGATCCACGGGGTGTCAATTCAGCTCCCAATGGTATCAGTTGTTAAATCCTTTCACTCTCTCACTTTTAAATACATTCTCTCTTATTTACAGACCATTCATTCAGTTAGGATGGTGAAGTACTCGATATTCCAACATCACACTTTACACCTATAAACTAACCTATTGAGGGACGAGGGCCCTCTGACACTACACAATCACGCCAATAAATACAATCACGCTCAACACCGCTAGATACACAAGACTATGAAAACTATTAATATAAAATAGAACAACGATGTGTCCCACGTAATAGAGGCGTGTCATGCCTTGGCTCCATACAGAGAGCGTGTAGGCATGCCGCCGGACTTAAGAAGAGTTCTCGAACACGGTAGCGAGTTTCCGAGCCCCCTGTTCCGCTTTTTAGGGAAAATTGGGTTTTTTTTATTGTATATAGTATGTCTTATGTGTTGTGTGTCTATATGTTTTGTCTGAGTGCATGTATTTATTAGCGTGAATGTCGAGGGGTGAGGGTAAAATATAACGTCATCATCACCCCTCGAACGATGAGAGCGTCAGAGTGTGTGTTCGGGGTCGATGGCGGACTATTTATAAAAGTACTCCATCGACCCCAATCTAGTTTAGTTTAAGTATAGGTCGGTGGAGGAATATCAAGTACTCCACCGACCAAACGGAATCAGTGTACTGTATGGATGTATTTATTTGTATGAATGTAGTGTTTGAAAGGGTAAATAGAGTATAGACTTAGTTGGGGGCAGAAATGACCTAGATGTCCGAAGCCCCAGTAAAAAAAAAACCCTGTTTCCTTCAAATGCCGTGCTGAGCCATGATTCGGATGTCAATGCTACACGCTCTCTATATACAGCCAAGGAGTTGCCAACCTCAATTAGGCCAATTTTTCTAGTTTACTATTTATCAGATACATTTTACTGATCTATTTGCTACATTTCCTTGATATATTATATAGAATGAATGAATGAATGAAAAAAGTACTTTATTAGATAAACAAAAGAAAAAAATAACACGTAATTAAAAAGCACATAACGGCAATGGTTATCAACCGTCTGCCGGAGTCGGACTATTAATTTTTAATAAACAAACGACATTTTTTCTCAAGGAATAAACAAAAGAGAGAGAAAAAACTATATAAATAAACTAAAATAACAACATATCTATGCATATTTACATACACTTAGGCACATATAAATAACCAGGGTGTCTCTGATATATACAATAAACATTTGTTAATTGAAATAAAAACTAGTATGTCCCTGTAGTTCCAAGCTTCCATCGCAAACTTTACTAAATTTAAGGACTCGAGTTATTTAATGAAGAGATTGGGTGCTCTGTTGTAAACGTGGGCAATCCTAAATGCCGTGTTCGGAATTCCGCTAAAACCGCGCATTCTGCTAAAAAGTGAAGACAATCTTCTCGAGCCTGCCTGTTGCAGAGAGCGCACTTATCGGAGCTATTGACTCATGTGGGATTAGATAGATAATGATGTTTATTTACAAAAAAAAATTATTTTACAGAAAATATTCAGTACATAAAACATCTTAGACAATAGCCACAGGCTGTCTGTCGAGTTGCCAAAAGAAAAAAAACCAGAATAATATTAATAATGTTAATAATACGAATACTAATACTAACAATACTAATACAAATAGTCATAATTTACACAATACTTTATTAATAATTGAAATTAACGACTAGGAACGCTCTGTATTTTAGGGAGTATAAAACATAATTGTAGAGACTGTGCCAGTTCTGCCCATTCAAAAATGAAATTACTTCATTTTTTTCTAAAAACAATTTGCCAAACCACCTAATTCTTTATTCCTTCAATATAGGGCACACCGCCAAAAAATGGAAGCCATCCTCATGCACACCTAAATTACACAAAGCACAACGATACGCTTCCTCATTTCTGTGGACCGAGTAATTGAGAGGCAGCAACTGACCTCTTGCTTTCATTATTAGACTTATCATTTTCAAGTTATAATTTTTATTTAAATAATGGTGATTTTCTCCTAATTCCAGATTCAGTTCTTTGTATAAGCCATGGAAGACAGACCGTTGGGCTCTTAATTTTAATTTATTTTTAAAATCAGTTCTCAAAACATCTACCAAGCTTTCCACATTATTTTTATTTACGTCTGAGTAACNTGTGTATATATATATATATATATATATATATAATATGATGCTGAATTTCAGCATAATGTGGGATTATAATTAAGATAAAGAAACTCGCACCTAAGGTTGAAAAACCAGCGAGCTAGCGGAATGCATGGAATTTGAGAAATTTGCGCTATGTTCAAGAAAGGTTGATTGATATTAAGGTCCTTATACAGCAAAAACCTAGAGAAATTTTGAGCATGAAGGAGATATTTCATTGTGTGAGAGGTGCGGGTATGGTTGATCAATTTTGAGTGTAAAGGAACCATTCGTTGAAATTGTCCAGGGAAAAATTGTCATTCAGCTGAAATTATTGAGCCAAGGTATTCCAGAAAGAGAACCGTGATATGTTGTACTTATGATTTTCAGCGCAGTATTCTTGGGGAGGCGGTAGTTAGGAAGGTTTAGGAGCCTGCAGTCATAGGAAGTATGTAAATTTAATGTAAATTGAAACAAAAGTTCAGCTGAGGTCTCGAGGTAGATCATGTAGTTAGGAGTGAAAGAAGGGAGGTGATAAATTTTACGGATAGAATAGCGTTTTAGGGATTCAATTCTTTCATAGCGCTGGAAACCACAAGCCTGGGAAGCGTAGGGCACAATCGAGCGGCAAACAGCCAAAACCAGCTTGTGTTTGCTGCACACCGGGGCAAGATTATTGGAAATGAATTTAGCCCAAATTGAATTCTTGCATATTTTGCAATATGAGTCTTTCGCTTGAGATGAGCATTGAACGAAAGTTTAGAAGTTAGAATTAGGCCCAAATATTTATACTCACTGACTATTTCAATTCTGGAGGCCTTAAAATACTAGCGTTCATTAGCCGCAAGCCTGCCTCCCCTACAATGCAATTTAAAAAAAGCCAAAAAAAAAACTAAAGTAGTTATTCCTGTTGCTGGATTAGGTACTCGTATGTTACCGGCACACATCGAGCAGCCTAAATTTTCGCTCGAGCAAATCCAAATTTGTCACCCATTCTTATATGACTATATATATATATTTCCGAAAACATTCTTTACACTTCCTACAAAGCCTCAACGGACTATAAAGGAGAGGAAGAACACAGGAGAACATCAGATACAATGATATGGTATACAGATGGATCCAAAACAAACGAGCAGTCAAACTCATTAGGGAAGTACACTTCTGTCTTTCAAGCAGAAATACATGCCATCAATGCTTGTGCCCTGGAAAATCTTAAAAGAGGTTACACTGGCAAAACAATCCTTATAAGATCTGTCAGCCAAGCAGCCATTAAAGCTCTAGCACGTAAAAGCATTTTATCAAATTTAGTCAGTGAATGCACCCAAAATATCCAAAACATGGGGAAACAACAACCTGATGATATCTTGGGTGCCAGGGCACAGAGGAATTTTGGGTAACAAGAAAGCAGACAGTCTGGCCAGAGGAGGATCTGCAAGACCATAGGCTCCGACCTATACTTGGGATAATAAAAACAAAGCGGCGCTAGACGCAGTAAACTTATGAGGAAACAACCCTCACCAAGACTGGCAAAAGCATTGATACAATTGGAGAGGGCCAAACTCAGAGGAGTGATAGGACTACTAAACGGTTTCTGGCATCTGAGATTATGAAATGAGCAAGAGGAAACAGCCATCCATATCATCTTCGAATGCGAAGCAACAGCTCAATGGAGACAGAACCTAACGTACGGAAAAAACTTAGGAATCAAATTGCAGCAGCGACAGTCCTGATGACCTGATACTTCTAAGGAGAAAGATTGAGTCTGCACTGAACTAAGGAACTAGGAAGGTACAAGCCAGAAGGCTGAAATGCCTGGGAAGTACAAACTGCTTCCTAGTATCCTCATTACCATACAATACTTTCCTTACTGTTAGATTGTCTAGTACAAATGTTTTTAGGTAAAACTGATAAGGTGCAAATTACAAACGTTTCCTTGATTTCTCAAAGGAATACCCGTTGCATTAAAAAAAATCGTGTAAAGGCATCGAAACCCTTGTGAAATTCAATCGCGTGCCCGTCCCCCCAGGGTTAATTATTGTTATTTTCAAATATGAAAATCCTTTCGCATTTCGCAATTTTTATATACGCCATTTCGTTTTTATCCATATGTGGAAAGGTCGTGACGCGACGACGGGCGCCACCGGATGAATGTGGTTTCCTCACGTATTTATACATTCCCTGTCATGATATCACACAAAACACGACGGGTCGAATGGGAATTAAGGATCGGATGTAATAGCGGCTCGATGGGCGTTTTAAAACAGGAATGTCCACCGGTCTACTTGTTTGCTTATATCTTCTGAGATAACATGTCACTCTTCCTGTCAATCCTTTGTACATCTTTGGCCCCGATAATGGTTTCAATCTAGAACCAGATCAGAGGATATAATTATTAGCAATTTTCATATTGTGTTTAATCTTACATAAGCGTCTTCACTAAATGGATAAACCGATTTTATCAGCGAACTTTAAATTTTAAACCCAGTAATAGATACACAATGAATGATAATCCCCAATGGCAACTTGCCATATAATTCAAGACTAGACGTAATTCATATACGCCTTTGTTTCCCAGTTATCTTTAATGTTTGTAGAACGTATATCATGTAGAATATAATCATAAATAAATCCTTCGTGGGTAGTTCAATCATAATAAAAACAAATAACTAAAAATGATTTGTCGACAGTACTATCGAACTCTTCTGTATTCCTATGCTATTTATTTTCCTTCCTAATATATATATTATTGGTATTTCTTGGCAGTATTGAAGATTTATCTAGCCGGATTGAGGGGGAGGGAGGGGAGGTTTTTATTACTTTTTTGGTCGATTATTACGAATTGCGTTCGGCCGCAGCTTTTTCTCCCCGATGATGAGGCGATTTCACTAAATTGCATGTCTCGTTTAATTTGCGGAAAATGTTTATTTTATTTTTATTTGTTTTACGAGGGCTTGCAACAGCAGAGGTTATATGAACCCTCGGGGTGCCGGTGTTTTTGAAAAAAAAAAATCATTTGTAAATATGTCGGGTTCGAATGCAGGGCCGCTGGATTCGAACCCGGGACCTTTACCTTACAGTGATGAGCGCCGTGTCAACGCCTCAATTTCTTTATTTGTAATTACTTTCTCTCTTTCCCTCTCTCCCTCTCTCTCTCTTTTTCTCTCTGTCTCACTCTCTCTCTTTCTCTCTCTCTCCCTCTCTCTCCCCATTCCTCGCTTCCTGTCTCTCAATTTCTTTATTTGTAATTACTCTCTCTCTTTCCCTCTCTCCCTCTAACTCTTTTTCTCTCTCTCTCTCTCTCCATTCCTCGCTTCCTGTCTCTCAATTTCTTTATTTGTAATTACTCTCTCTCTCTCTCTCTCTCCCTCTCTCTCTCTCTCTCCCTCTCCCCATTCCTCGCTTCCTGTCTCTCAATTTCTTTATTTGTAATTACTCTCTCTCTCTCTCTCTCTCTCTCTCTCTCTCTCTCTCTCTCTCTCTTTTACACACACCTCAATCCATCGCCATCTATCTGTCTATCTCTCTATTTATATTTCTTTCTTATGAAGGTTAAACATTAAAAAAGATTGGGAAAGAGACCTTTTCCTGGCCTTAACCTTCCGTTGGTAATACAGTTTTGATATTTAATTGTAAGAAGGGTGATTATTGAATTTTTTTGTGCAACGATTTGTTTAAACATTTGTATTCCTATTAAATTACATACAAACGAGAATTGAGGAACTGAACGTTGTAGTAAAAGTTAATTTTTGAAGCAGTCGGTAACTCGGTATATATCTCTGGCAATGCTGGCTTTTTCCATTTTGTTCAAGCAATTTTGAAATTTTTGTTGTTAGGTCTCTGGCAAAGGTTGCATGATTGTTGCTGAAGTTTTGAAGGAAAGTTTTGCCCTTCTTCTTTCAATTACCTTTTTTCCCCCTTCAGAATCTTGTGCAAGTTGACGGTGTTGTTCTGAGCCATGTTCCATGTGAGGCTTGAAAAGCTAGTGAGACAAGTTTCTCAAAGTTTTCTTTTTGAGGTTATTCTTGGGGTTGGCAATTTAATGGATTACCAATACATTTGTACCAATGTAATCAAGCATTCCAAAGTACTTGCGAAGAGTCCAACGTGCATCGTGAAACACATCGTGAAAATTATGCAAAAATCTATATAATTTTTGGTATCTTGGTGACTTATTTATGAAAAATTTCGACTGTTCATAAAAATTTGATACACGAGAATGTTAGTAATTTAGAGTTACGCGTCACTCCAAATATGTGAAAAATTAGAAACAGGGTAATTACACAGCTGTTAACATTATCATTGGAATGCTAATCTGAATTGAGAATAGCAAGCGCCTTAGGCCCAGCAAAAAATAAAACCAAGTGGGGTTGCTCACCACCCCCATTACCAACGGAAGGTTAAGTACCAACAGAAAGGAATTTCCGTTTGAGACCGCAGGTCACCTCTTGCGAGGCGAATCCGGTCAAGGATGGAAAGCGTGGAAAAATAGAATTGTTAAAAAACAAGACGTTGCCAATAAATAAACATAGGGAGAAGAGGATCTTTATAGCTGTTCTCCAAGCCGACGGACCGTTAAGTACAAAGGACGTGGAAAGTCGGGAAAATCTCTCTCGCCTCTTCCGGAAAAGTTTCACATTTTCCGCTCGTTTGGCAAACACGGGAAACTGTGCAGTCTAGTTTGGTTGTCGGCTGGAAGGGGGGTATTGTATTGTAAAAGTTTTTCCAGTCCGATCTAGACGAATTTTTCGATTAGCATCTGATGTAATGAGGCCTGAGGAAGAGCATCGCTGGTGAATCGGGTACCGGTTTCGTGTAACTGTAACTTTTATCAGATTTATTTAGAAGAGATAGTCCACATGATTGAAAACGGCCAAACCGGTTTCAAAATGTTGATTTTTACCAATAGGAAGAATCGGAAAGATCTGAATTAAAGACTGTTTACCAAGGTCGGCGCATCGAGTCCAGGAAGTCTTTTTAGACGATTTCCTTGTCCCAATAATTATTTCCTCATTCCAGAATTTACCCAAAACCAACACTCACAGAATTATATTTATATATACAAATTTTTGTCTTAATTTGTTTAGGACTTTTCTTCTAACTTGTCAACCTGTGATTAATTCAAAAAACCACTCGCTCTTCAAGAACCGTCTAGGAGAAGATTATCTGTTTAAAACCAGTAACAAACATTTAATCCTTTCATCTGAAGCCCGACCCAGATTTTCCTCGTAATCGATTTAGTTTCATCATAAAGGGCGTTTCTCTAGTAAAACGCTTTTAATCAGTCTGATCTTTATTGATCGATGTATGAAATGAGCGTAATAGTTAAAAGGAAAAGAAAACCTGGGTGTAGGTCACAGCGATATTTGTAATAAAAATAAGCAAAAAAATAAAAGCGGTAAATGAATGACTTACTATGACAATATACATTCATGGAGAAGTGAGAAGAAAATCATTGGACACTTTGCTAATAAAAAAATATATACGTACAGATATCATCAAGTAACAAGAACATAAGGACATTTATTATGTAATTAATGTATACGTATGGTATTCAAAAATATGGAATATATTTTAAGTGTATTATAAGGGGTGGAGACTGGAATAATGCAGATATTCATCTCTTATTACCTTTCCGTATCTCAGTCTTTTTTTCTGTTTTCTATTTCTTTTATCCTCCCTATTTTTGGCACTCCTCAACAGTAGAGAAAAGTAAGTAAAAGACAAATGAAAACAGGATAAATGTATATGTAACGAGCAGAAAATGAAAGCAAGTGTAGGGTGAGATGGGAAGAGGACAAAGGAAAAACAGGCAGCCAAGAGAAGGGAAGATTTCAAAGAAAGTATGTGAAAATCCACCCAATCTTGATCGAAAATAGCGTTCAGAACAGGGAGACGAGGCGCGGGCAATATATAAAAATAAAACTATTCTAGTGAAAAAATATTATATTTGTATGAATATTAGTATTTTTTTAAAAATAGACACAAACAAAATGTGAGGTGACAAGAATATATGGATAATCGTATCTATCATATATATATATATATAATAAGGAAAATTTATGGGGGCCTCTGCGCGTTTTCCTTCTTTTTCTAGTCCATGCTTTGTTCTAAACTGCAGACATTTGAACGTCTAGATGTGGTTTCTGATTCTCTTCTTTTATAATGTATACTAATATCCTAAAATGCTAGCCTCAGGTGGCCAACTTCAGAATAAACACAAAACATACAATAAATTTTTATACATCACCACCGATACAAACATACGTATAAATGGTCATATTACACTCCCCCGGGATACTTGATATTCCTCGGGGCGGGGTTGAACCCACTCTTTTGTCTCTAATAACCACACCCACCCCAGAGTATTCGATATTCCTCTGGGCGGGGTTATAAGCAACCTTTCCTTTCGCGCTAATAAATTACATTAATTCTAATAAATTAACATAAACACAACATCCTATAGAAACATAGAAGTCTGGTCACGTTCACTTCTTCAGAGTACTCAATATTCCTCGGGGCGGGATTAAGGAACCCCTTCCTTTCACGCTAATAAATTACATTCATTCCAATAAATTAACATAAACACAGCATACGATAGAAACATAGAAGTCTTGTCACGTTCACTTCCTCAGAGTACTCAATATTCCTCGGGGCGGGATGAAGGAACCCCTCCCTTTCACGCTAATAAATTACATTCATTCCAATAAATTAACATAAACACAGCATACGATAGAAACATAGAAATCTTGTNTTCTGAAACCTACATCACACCAGACCGCATCTCACGATTTCTGAATAATTATCGATTAACGGTCACTAATCACCACACAATCCTACAGAAACATAGAAGTCTGGTCACGTTCACTTTCCCAGAGTACTCGATTCCTCGGGACGGGATTAAGCAACCCCTTCCTTTCACGCTAATAAATTACACTCATTCCAATAAATTAACATAAAAACAACATCCTACAGAAACATAGAAGTCTGGTCACGTTCACTTTCCCAGAGTACTCGATATTCCTCGGAGCGGTTTTAAGCAACCCCTTTCTTTCACGCTAATAAATTACGACCGCATCTTGCGTTCTCCAAATAATAACTAATAAATTACATTCATTCCAATAAATTAACAAATATAAGACAAGCAAAACACAATCATGATATCATCACTATATATATATTTATATATCCTTATTGCGTGATGTACCAGAAACCCCAGATCTGTGCCCACTAACGAGTCCCAGGACTACCCACAGGTCTGACAATATGCCAAAATATTGCCTACGTATGTCAAATCTTCTACAATTGAAAAGGTGTTCGACTGTTTTTTTTTTCATTTTTTCATACCGGGCACAACAGTATCGTATAAAAATGTAATAAGTAATGAAATTTTTCAAAACCCACTTCCACAGCTGGATGGAACGCCGGTTGTTTTCAAATTGAATTAATGGTGACTCGACAATTTTTCTCAAATAATTAATCCTTCCTTTTCGTTTACACGATTTCACAGCGGGTCTCGCTCGTCACAACAGGCCGGACTGAGGAACAAAACTAATTGACCATTAATCGATATTGTCGATTGATAAAGTTTAAAAGGCTAGTAATAAACCATGTTTATCACATACTAGATTATCCATGGCCGTCGTCATACCGTTTGTTCACCAAACAAAAGCGTGACAATAGCAGCGGTGCCGGATGAACAAACACAAAAGGAAAACATCAGCGATAATACAAGAATGAATGTTAAAATTGAATTTAGTTTAAATCTACACCTTTATTTTTATACTTTGTTGCTGGTTTACACTTTTAAACAAAACAACGCCATTATGTTATCGTAAAACTGTTTTATTTTTATTTTAAGGTTGTTAGATGATAGCCCTCGTGATATATATCATTCTGCATGCATACATTCGTAGTTATGTTTTAAAACACCCCCCTGTAAATCAGATTTTCTAGAATTTTTGTGTAGTCAATTTGAAAAACTTATGCAGTAGACAGGTACGGTTAAAATGGTC
Organism: Cimex lectularius; assembly: GCF_000648675.2. Lineage (NCBI taxonomy): Eukaryota > Metazoa > Arthropoda > Insecta > Hemiptera > Cimicidae > Cimex > Cimex lectularius. Next base: position 1,270,603 of record NW_019394219.1, read on the forward strand.
AAGGCGAAAAAGCTTAAAGTCGCTCCACGATGATGTCAGGTGTAGTTTTGCAACACAACACACCTGGCATCGTGATTTCGAGGGATTAAAAGAATAAAGAAATAATCCGCTCAGGCGTAGCCACAAAGGCCAGCGAATAAAAGATAAAACTCCATCTTCCGAGAAATTCGTGGAACAATTTTGCCCGGAGTTTTCTAAGAAACTGAGAAATTATTTATAGATGATCCTTTATCTTTAGCCGGCCGATTTTTAGCCATCCATCCTTGTTGTACGAAACGGATATGGCCAAACAGAAACAGGAAACGGTGTACATGCCATTCGTAACTAAATTGGCAAAATGACAACATATGAATGAACTTAGCAACTGAATGGCTTTTACAAATCTTGACTAGGATATTATGTATAATCACACAGATCAGATACACCTTATTTTAACTCTCGCCTGACAGATTACCAAAGATTTAAAATTCATTACATTTTAATTTAATGATTATTTGGAGGTCGGTCGACGCTGACTGGTCTGGTGTGACGTAGGTTTCAGAATAACATTTTCTTTATCGTGCCAACGTTTCGATCTTTATTCAGAAATCGTGAGATGCGGTCTCGTGTGATGTAGGTTTCAGAAAAACATTTTCTTTATCGTGCCAACGTTTCTATCTTTATTCAGAAATCGTGAGATGCGGTCTCGTGTGATGTAGGTTTCAGAAAAACATTTTCTTTATCGTGCCAACGTTTCGATCTTTATTCAGAAATCGTGAGATGCGGTTTCCTGTGACGTAGGTTTGAGAAAAACATTTTCTTTATGGTGCCAACATTTCGATCTTTATTGAGATCATCTTCAGGGCCTGGGATTTACAAACATTGTTTAAATTTAACAAATACATGTAGGATGTGGAAAAGGTGAATTTATACAATGCAAAAAAGTATTTTTTATATTTAATCAAAGTATTTCTACTCACTCAAAATGTTTATATCACAACATCAACACGACACGCAAGACTGGCACACTTACGCAGAAAACAAACACTTTGTGTGAGTAGAAATACTTTGATTGAATATAAAAAATATTTTTTTGCATTGTATAAATTCACTTTCTTCCACATCCTACATAATTTTGTTAAATGTAAACAATGTTTGTAAATCCCAGGCCCTGAAGATGATCTCAATAATGATCGAAACGTTGGCATGATAAAGAAAATGTTTTTCTGAAACCTTCATCACACCAGACCGCATATCACAATTTCTGAATAATCATCGACTAACGGTCACTAATCACCACACGTTTCAATTTTTGTTGAGATCATCTTCAGGGTGTAAAGTGTTTGTTTTCCATGTAGATGTGTCATTCTTGTCTGTCGTGTTGAGAGTGTACTATCAATGTAATTTATTATGACAAGAATGACACATCTACATTTTTAATCTAAAATTTTCTAGCATTGTATAAATTCATTTTTTTTATCCAAAAATTTTCTAGCATTATATAAATTCATTTTTTTTATTTAAAATTTTCTAATATTGTATAAATTAATTTTTTTACTCTAAAATTTTTGAGCATTGTATAAATTCATTTTTTTAAATCCAAAAATTTGCTAGAATTGTATAAATTCATTTTTTTTATCTAAAATTTTCTAGCATTGTATAAATTCATTTTTTTTATCTAAAATTTTCTAGCATTGTATAAATTCATTTTTTTTATCTAAAATTTTCTAGCATTGTATAAATTCATTTTTTTAATCCAAAAATTTGCTAGAATTGTATAAACTCATTTTTTTTATCTAAAATTTTCTAGCATTGTATAAATTCATTTTTCCACATCCTACATGTATTTGTAAAATTGAAACAATGTTTATACATCCCAGGCTCTGAAGATGATCTCCTTAAAGATCGAAACGTTGGCACGATAAAGAAAATGTTTTTCTAAAACCTACGTCACACCAGACCGCATCTCACGACCTCCAAATGATCATCAAGTCGGCCACGCACTTTAAATTAATATGGTCAGTATTCTATGATAATGTTCATAACTGTTGCCGTCCTTAAATCTATATGTAAAACAACGATTTCCTTCATTTATTTACTTTTATATTTATTTTAGTTATTGCTATTTGTACAAAATAAGTACACATCGAACAAATACAATAGTTTAGTTAACGATATACAAATCTTATAGATCTGTCAGACTAGGAGGCAGTGGGGAGAGAAACTGTGCTAACCTTCTTTTATTTAGTTGCGAGGATCATAGGAGGGTCATCATTAATAATCCTGATATCCAAATTTTCACCGATGGAAGGTGCATAGAAGATAAAGTGAGATGAGCCTTCACAGTCATTGACAAGAAAGCAAACAAAATTATTAAAGAAGAAAAATTAAAGCTGGCACCATGGTGCTCAAATAATCAAGCGGATTAACTGAGCATCAGAGAAGCAATCAGCCTAAGGATAGCCCTAAGAACAGATAGATAGTAAGGTGTCTTTAGATATCCTGAGCAACCGTCGAAATCACAACACCTTTGCCGAAGAAATAAGAACAACGCTGGTTAATATAAGGGATACAAAAGGACACTGGATACATTTAAGATAGATAAAGACTCACGCAGGACATCAGGGAAACGACGAGCGGACCAACTAGCAAAGGAAGCAGAAAGCGATGCGGAATTGTATTCAGCGCGATTCCCCTTTTCTTATATTAAGAAGAACATGGAAAAGGAACTACAAATATGGGAGCAGGATTGGAGAAAAACCTCAAATGGATATGAAACAAGGAAATACTTCCCGACCTTAGATACCACGGCATTGTCAGGTCATGGAAAGCACCGGTCATATCTCACCGATTTGGCATAATTGATGATGCGACATGCCCATGTAATGGGGGTACACGAACATGGGAACACATTATATTCAGTTGCTGGATGTTCGACCGAGAAAGGACATGCCTCATTAAAACTATAGTGTTGAGAGGCTCAATTGACATTAACAAACTATGACGTGATAAACAAAGTGCAATAAATTTAAAGATATTAAGACTGTTAATTCTCAAAAATGCAATCTATTGATCGTAAATTCCTGTAATCACAATGGGAGCAGGGAGAATAAACTCCCTGCTCACAGGGTGTACTGTGGCCCGAAAAAAAGGGTCATAGGTCACGAGGCCATCGTCGTTTTAGAAGGCAGGGAGGGTTAAAGGGGTGGGACGTTGAGGAAAGAATTTGGGCTAAAGGGTTAGGGTGGAGGGATAGTCTAGAGTGGAAATTGAGGAAACGTGTTCGGATAAGATCATACACAAATGGGATTTTAAGGTCTATATCGATCATTTGATCGGTGACATAGAAGGGAGCTTTGAGGAAAACTTTGGATTGAGAGGATTGGATTCGTTGGATGTTGGCCGAGCCCCACGGTTCTGTTCCATAAGTCCAAATGGGAAAGAATGTATTTAAGAGTGAGTGAGAGTGTATTCTCACTCTAGGAACTGAATGCTTTAGGTGCTGAATTGACCTCGCTGTAGACAGCACTCGGGGCCCAACTTGGTGGGTGGACGGATAAGACTGAGGACTGCCCTTTGACTTCCAACACGCGGAATCGGTGTTTCTGGAGGCCTACCGGTAATTTATTGTAAGTATAAAAACTGGAATTGCCGGTGGACTGCGAGAAGTATTAGGCTCAACTCTGTACATGCATAAACGCGGATTTGAGCTTAAATCAGTAAATCAAAAAACTATCTGTTTAACCTCCATAGCTTTTGTCAACAAAACTATTACGTACATTAATACGCCCAAAATGATATATTTGATATACTTGAGTTGTTCGCCCATTGATCAAGTATGAAATTAACTTAATAAAGTAGGTTTATATTAAAGCCGGTCGTTAATATTATCAATTTCAATTAATTATTCTTTTTATGTAAGGTCTTGCTTGAGATAAAAAAGTTAGTGTCACGAGTAGGATTCGAACCCACGACCTTCGGCTCAATACGCCGCTGCTCTAACCGTTTGAGCTACGTGACTTCAAGTGGTTAGAGCGACGGTGTATTGAGCCGAAGGTCGTGGGTTCGAATCCTGTTTATGACACTAACTTTTTCATCTCAACCAAGACCTTACATAAAAAGAATAATTAATTGAAATAATTAATATGATCAATTAGACCACTAAACAAAAATGGATTAATATTATCAATATTTCCTCTCGAATGATCGGGAGAAATGTTAAAATGGTACTGTGCTTGAATGTGTAGGGAAGTAAATAATTTTTTTTCTCTGTTGCAAGAACCCTACTTCAAGTTAGCATTTTATTTACTTAGTGGTAAGGTCTACTGTGCTATAAATGTAATTAAGATTAGGAAAAATCATCAATAGCTCTAGGCTCCAGATTTCAACATTTTTTAGTTATTACAGAAAAGGTTTTTTAAAAATAACCATTTTGACGTGATTGGATAATTTACTAGGTTATCGAAGAACGGTTTAAGCAGACCGGTGGATTTTTCTTTGTTATCTTAATTTATGTAAAACGTGGCGCAATTACGCTTGGCGGTGGTCCAACGAAAACCACTGGCACCGGGCAACCCAGGCCACCGCTTTTGACTTTCAGATCGTTCATTCCGGCTCGTATTGCGACGAGGTCGTCTCGGCACGACCCCACCCTGAGATATGGCGAAAAATAAACATGACGGCATTTCAGCCACATGTCCATCGCCTCTTCCAGTCCCGCGACATTCCGACCATCGATTAGCTGCATCAGTCGCCATCGCGGAAGGAGACAATGACAGGCCGGACGCGCTGCAGCGGATATTGTCAATCTCAATATCCCTCCGGGCCGATGGCACTAAATCGTTTGGGCCTTGTTCTTAAATTACGCGATCAAGTTCATTGTTCTAAGTGGGTTATAAAACGCTGCCCCTTTCGCCTCAAAGAATGACGCAGACGAACTTAGTTTTGCAGATAATTAGAAAAGCAGACGAAGTCCTATTATCACTCCTGATCATCTGATTGTAATTGTGTTCTCATTCTTGGAGGTCGGCCACTTGCCAAAAGCCACTTTCGCCGTTCCATCCAACATCATCATTCTTAAGTCGTCTTAAGTCTTGTTATTCCTCTACTACTTAATACATTTTTATTTGGAGGTCGTGAGATGGGCTCTGGTTTGGACATAGGTTTTAGAAAAACATTTTCTGCCAATGTTTCGATCTTTATTGAGATCATCTTCAGGTCCTGGCATTTATAAACATTGTTTAAATTTTACAAATACATGTAGGATGTGGAAAAAATGAATTTATACAATGCTAGAAAATTTTAGATTAAAAAAATGAATTTATACAATACTAGAAAATTTTTGGAATAAAAAAATGAATTTATACAATGCTAGAAAATTTTAGATTAAAAAAAAATGAATTTATACGTTAGAAAATTTTAGATAAAAAAATGAATTTATGCAATTCTAGCAAATTTTTGGATTAAAAAAATGAATTTATACCATGCTAGAAAATTTTAGAGTAAAAGAATGAATTTATACAATATTAGAAAATTTTAGATTAAAAAAAAAGATTTTATACAATGCTAGAAAATTTTTGGATTAAAAAAAATGGATTGATACAATACTAGAAAATTTTTGGATTAAAAAAATGAATTTATACAATTCTAGCAAATTTTTGGATTAAAAAAATGAATTTATACAATGCTAGAAAATTTTAGAGTAAAAAAATGAATTTATACAATTATAGCAATTTTTTTTAATCCAAAAATTTTATAGTATTGTATAAATTCATTTTTTTTATCTAAAATTTTCTAGCATTGTATAAATTCATTTTTTTAATCCAAAAATTTTCTAACATTGTATAAATTCATTTTTTTAATCCAAAATTTTTCTTACATTGCATAAATTCATTTTTTTCACATCCTACATGTATTTGTAAAATTTAAACAATATTTAAAAATCCCAGGTACTGAAGATGATCTCAATAAAGATCGAAACGTTGGCACGATAAAGAAAATGTTTTTCTAAACCCTATGTCACCAGACCGCATCTCACGATCTCCGAATAATCATTGACTAACGGTCACTAAACACTAAACACTAATTCATTTTATTCAAATAACACGATGCAAATGTTTTACTTTACAGTGTTGGATTCCTTAAACCTCATAGCTCATATGAAGAACTGAAACCTGCCAGCGTCCACTTGCCAAAAACCATTCGCCCGTAAATTTTTTATCATACAACCATTTTCTCTTTTTATCTTCTTGACGAAAGAATAAAAATATTTTTTTCTTTACTATTGCTGATAACAGTCAACTTAACACGAGAATGGAGAAATTTTGCAATAGAACCTGTCACCCTTTCTCTATTTGGCAATGCTGAACAACGTGCAGAAACTACTCAAGAAGTCTCGAAAAATATATTTGAAGTATTTCCACTGTTGTATTCCTTGTATTACTTTATATTTTATGTTTAACGGGATCAAAAGTATCATTAATACTCTGTTACGACCTCTGAACAAATCTGATTAATTCAACACTCATTGAGTCGTACGGTTAGACTGTTGTCGTGTAATTTTTATTAATAACTGCATTCGTTAAAAAAAACTTCATTCATAAAAGACTAATTTTATCAATTATACAGACATTTTTTTTATAATAAAATGGAAATATCGGTGACCCAAACGGTCCAAAATTTTACGGAAAACTCCGCTGGTGAAATGGGCGATGAGCAAGAATGGGTGAACACCATAGATAATGAATGATCAAACTGATAAGATTTAGTTATTACAGTTATGATCCATGACTTAGCTTCTTGTTTTGTCATGTTTTAACCTTTCGTCCGTCGATAGGGATGAAGCATCCCTTGATAAGATTGTCGCATGACGTTTGAAAGATAGTAATGTAACAGTAATAAGATATTTATAGATTTGACGATGAGGTTTATGTGCCTCTTATGTTCAGCTTCATATTTTCATTTTTGTTTTTAAAAATTAAAATAGATTGTTGCATTCTTTATTTTACCTTTGTACTTTAGACAGGTTTAATTTTTGACCAATAAGAAATTTTCATTTTTTCATAATCATGCTACTTTAAAGTAATAATTAAGAATTATACCATTATGATTCGTAAATATTAACGAATAATCTGGATCTCGGTATGCTCTAGATGTAAAAAAAAAATTGCTATCAAGCTTCCGACCTAATGTAACGTCATCGTCAGGGCAAAAAAATCTTAGAGATATCTACAAAATGACATAATTAAATTTTGAGCAGAAGGTTTCAAATTGCTTTGACGACCGACTCAGCTCCAACATTGCCAACGACTATCAAAAAAATTAAAAACAATTTAAAAATTATTCGGAAATCGTGAGATGCTGTCTGGTGTGATATAGGTTTCAGAAAAACATTTTCTTTATCGTGCGAACGTTTCGATCTTTATTGAGGCCCTGAAGATGATCTCAATAAAGATCGAAACGTTGGCACGATAAAGAAAATGTTTTTGTGAAACCCACAGCACACCAGACCGCATCTCACGATTTCCGAATAATCATCGACTAACGGTCCAATAAACATACCTAATCACCACACAATTTAAAAACTTAATTATGTCAATGTGTAGACATTTTTAAGATTGTTTTGCCCTTATGATGGCCTTAAAATAGGTCGAATGGTTGGCAGATAACAATTGAATTGGTTTTTTCATCCGGACCATACCGAGATCCATATTATTCGTGAGTAAATAAAATGGTCAATACATTTTAAACACATAAATATTGTTAGGTTCATGAAGCTCTTTTCCTTTAGAACACTTCGAGGAAAAAGAACAAAAACCTCAAACTTTTAGCACAAAATGTTTCACATGAATAACGCAAAACTATTATATATTGTTAATAAAATATATTGTTAGCAATAAATACTTGTAAGATATTAAGTGTAGGTTCTTGAACAGTTGTACGGCTGGTGTTTGAGAGAATTCTCAAGGTGATTTGATGTCTGTTAAATAGTGTGGCACACAGCACGGAGCCCTGGGGAACTCCTGCTTCAACGGCCGCTAAGGATTACTGAACTTCTTACGTGTACATAAAACGATATATTTAGAAAAACCCAGACATATTTATATAACTAGATTGTAATCACGGGATAAAAATTGTTATTAAAATAATTAGAACAGGTAAAAGCCAGAAAGACTAGGTGCTTTAGGGTGGCAAAAGTGCTGTAAATATACAAGACGACTATAACCTCCAGTCTATATTTTACTTTTGTTTTTCTGTTTTCAGTATCGTCAAATAAGTTCCAGTACGAGCCCATCTAATTGAGAATGACGTTTAATTTAAGATTAAACTACATAAGCAAATATGCAAGGGAAAACTTCTGACAAACTAATTAACGGATAAAAAATTGCAGTGCACGCACTCGGGATAGAAATTAATAATGGGATAAAACGCAAACTTAACAAAAAATGAAGGGTTAGTAACCGCCAACTATTTATTTTTCAAAATGCCTGCGAAGCCAAAGAGGGCGGACAGATGTAAAAACTATTCAAGTCACACAAATCTCCCTCGGAAATTTCCAGTTATGACTTAACTGTTAATATTTTTATTCTAAAACTGTCGTCCGTGGTATCTATGAAATATGCCAGATGATAACTTTAACGTTATCTACAGTGGTGCAAAAGCAAAAGAAATAAAAAAAGCACTTTTCTATAACTATAAAACTGTAAATATACGTTTAAAAGTGAGCACTTTTATTTCTTTATTTTTGTATTTTGTATTATGTATGCATCTGGCATATTTCATAGAATAAAAATATTAACAGTTAAGTCAAAACTGGAAATTTCCTAGGGAGATTTGTGTGACTTGAATAGTTTTTACATCTGTCCATCCTCTTTGGCTTCGCAGGCATTTTTTCTACAAGTTGAAGGTTGCAAGCTTCAAAGTATAGAACTTTGGAGTTTGCAAAGTTATAAAAATAAGTTTTTAATCGTATATTTGTCGTTGATACAACATATCTTGTAAAATTAACTAAATTGGGTTTTAAACTATAAATAGCTGTTTACTTATGATTGGTTGGAGAATAATTCTAGATATAAAATATAAATATTCGGTTGTGCGTTTATGGAGAAAATAGATTTAGTTTATCAAATCAAACACCGGCACCCCGAGGGTTGATTTGTCCTAGGCTGTTGCGAAACACCCTCGAAAAAAAATATTTAAAAATAATAAAAAATACGCCTCCTCTGGTCTCGCGGATGGCCTTAAGTCTCCTAGGCATCGAGTAAATAAACGATGTGACTTCGTCTTGTGAAACAGAATATCATTCTTCAAAAAGAGCGTCTTGTTCTTCAACTCTCGTTGGAGGAGGATGTCTAACACGTCCCTTTATCATGTCCCATGTCCCAGAGTAAAGCCCTATAACCATATGCGGTCGAGCATTACCATGCATTAACAAAGTTGTCCCAATTAAATGGAGCGAATAGGACCACAGCTTCCCGAAGGACTTCCTCGATGTACTTGTTCAGTCAAAGAGTACCGTAACTGACTGTCTTTGAAAAGTCTGTGACTCATGGCACATAAAACAAAGCGTTCTCCACGTCTACTGCACACACGGTCCCGGTAATTTGATTGCCACAAACCATACCGGCACTCATCTATGAAGAGAACAGCCGCCATTGTTCAAATGTCCAAGCGAGATGCTGAGTTGCGAATAGCTCTTTCTACTCAATACCTCTCCAGTAATAGAAAACTGATGCGGACGTCTAGAGACTCACGAAGCCTTCTGCTACCTCACTCTTACATGACGGACCGTTTAGAGTTGACAGTCTATCAAGGAAGACGTTAAGTGGCGGTAAGAGCAATAAAACGATCGTCTCTACATCGCAGTCGATCTTAGACCATCGTGGGTGGTAGAGCGGGCTCACCTAAGAATTCGTCTATGTAACATCCGTCGTTGACAAAACCATCTGCCCGGGCGCGATCTTCTCAACTTAAAAACCATACTTTTAAGAAAAATAATTGTCTTTACTCAAAGTTATTGTTTCATCAAAGAAAACAATTAAAAAACCAATTAACTCACTCAACACGTTTCAGCATTTTCTGTATTTATGTAAGGTTTTGGTTGGAATGAAAAAGCTAGTACCACGAGCGGGATTCGAACCCACGACCTTCGGCTAAATACGCCCTTGCTCTACCAATTGAGCTATCGTGGCTTCGAACCACTCAGACACCAACTTCCCATCTCAACCTCACCTTTTTAAATTTTTCCCTCCTTTTTGCAATTTTTCAAATGACGTGCAATCAGGATTTGATTCTCGGCGACAAATGAAATGGCCACGGAGAGCTTTAGTGAAGCTATACTTCGTTTTACCTATTAAATCCATTATATTTCGTGGACCGATTGACAAAACAGCTTCTTTCAATTAATTAATCTTTATGTAAGGTATTGGTTGAAATAAAAAATCTAGTATCACGAGCGGGATTCGAATATTTTCCGATTGGATCGAAGTCACGATAGCTCATCAAGTGCAGATCAGCGGCGTATTGAGCCGAAGGTCGTGGGTTCGAATCCCGCTCGTGACACTAGCTTTTTCATTTCAACCAATAACTTACATCAAGGTTAATTAATTGAAATAAGTTATTTGGCCAATCGGACCACGAAATATAATGAATTTTTGTTTATTTTTAATCTATAGTGTAATACTCTGTATAGGTATGGAAGATAAATAAACATAAATGTATGATTTTTTAACTTTTAGTGCATTTCTAAATTTTGGAGTATGTTCATTTTTCGTCTTTTTGTACGTTGGGTAGTAGTTTCATACTTGTTTGTTTGTCGATTGTTTTGATTAGGTGGGTTAATTCCATTTTCGACGATGTCACTAAGTCCCTAAACGAGTTGATGCGTTCCTTGCCTTATTTTTCGTCCTACCTGTCAGATGTATTTGTTTCCTCATTCACACGTTAGTGTGTATATTCCTTTCTTTTTTTGCCCTAGAGGGTTGGTCTTGTCGATGTTTTGTCTTAGAAATTTTCCTATTGTATTTGAAATTTTCAATGCTATTTCTATGCCTAATTGTTGAATGTGTTAGTTAGTTTGTATATTTCTTTCCCGATGTTGTTTTGTTTTTGTGCACGTACTTTGTTCATTATTTTGTTGGTTGTGTTTGTGTTGTGCTGTGATTTATATTATTTTTAATTCGATTCTACTAGTCTTTGGTTAGTGGAATTGATATTAGTCTGTCTGGCATGTATTCCAGTGCTGCCATTTTGTGTTGCATTGTTATAACTTACTACAGTATGGGCACATGTTTAATCATAAGTATTACTATATTGTTTTGAATTGTTAGAGAAAGGGTGGCGGGATTGAAAACTTGCGAGAGAAAAAGTAAAAGACAACAAATTAAGGGACATAGAGAAAGTTTGTATGTAGAGTACGCGTTTTATAGCATTGAGGATTAATCGGAATTGTTAGAATTAATTTTATTACTAGGTTTTTTAAAGGCGTGTTGGGTTTTATAACATTTCGAGATATATAAGGTTTTTCACCTATTCATTACGACTTCCGTCTTATCTCGGCTAAACTTCTAAGCCGTCCACCTTTTCAACTATTCACACCCCTCGAAGGATCAAGGGCTTTTTCAAGTTTAACACATGGTAATATTCGTGAAGACAAGCGGTTATCTTGAAAATAACAATTTACGGTCCCGCGATAACGACCAGTTGGCTCGATACTGCTGTTTGGTTTAGTTTTTTCTCTCTATTTGTTCATCCGGGGAGCCGAGGACTATTTGTAAAGCCGGCCGAGAATAAACGTTTCCTTTTTCAACCCTTTATTTTCAACGGGCGTTTCTTCCGCGGGGACAAAGGAGACTCGAACTCGGCCAAGGCCTGTCCTACTATTTACATTAATTAAAGACGGCCTACATGCATGCGATTACTTATTCTCTTTGTACTTGCGATGTTTGTTTTTAAATTTGAATTTCTTCTTTTATAGGAAAGGGTGCAGGCGAAGGACCCCCCTGGCCTCTACTTGAAAAAGCTGAAGACTTACTTGGACCCAAAAGCTTCTCGGAGTGCCAAAGTAAGTTGAACTATATTTATTTGAAGTTATAATTGTGACAAGGTGAGCACCTTTTCTTCGTGTGTGGTGTTTAGTGACCGTTAGTCAATGATTAGTCGGAGATTGTGAGATGTGGTTTTAGAAAAAAAATTTTCTTTATCGTGCCAACGTTTCGATCTTTATTGAGATCATCTTCAGGGCCTGGGATGAAAAAAATGGCTTTATACAATTTTAGATTTAAAAAATAAATAGATAAATAAAATAATTTTATACAATGCTAGAAAATTTTAGATCTTTTAATTTAAAATTTTTTAGCATTGTATAAATTCATTTTATTTATTCATTTATTTATTTTTAATGTAGCATTGAATAATTCATTTTTTCACATCCTGCATGTATTTGTAAAATTTAAACAATGTTTATAAATCCCAGGCCCTGCCCTGAAGATGATCTCAATAAAGATCGAAACGTGGCACGATAAAGAAAATGTTTTTCTAAAACCTACGTCACACGATCTCCGAGTAATCTTTTCCTACATTGTCTTCTAGAAAAATAAGCATTTATTATAAATTTAAGAGTTAATGTAAAAGATTTTTAGTACATTACAGTTTAGATCGATCCGTATTCCTCCTATTTTCTTCTGGTTTGGTATATTTTGGGCATGTGGTCCGTCATGTTTCTTCCATCAGGACCGCATACCCAAATAATATCCCAAATCAGAGTAGAATCGAAGTTGATTGATATCTGGAAATCCACTTTTTTTCCGAACATTTTTGTTTTAGATTCATATCTTAATTTTATAGATTTTGTGTGTAGTGTTTATTTGTTTCGTTAGTTAATGATTATTTGGGGATGTGAATGCGGTCTGGTGTGAAGTAGGTTTTATAAAAACATTTTCTTTACCGTGCCAACGTTTCATCTTTATTGAGCCCTTTGACACTTTGAGCCCTGAAGATGATCTCAATAAAGATCGAAACGTTGGCACGATAAAGAAAATGTTTTTATAAAACGTACGTCACACCAGACCGCATCTTACGATCTCCACATAATCAATTTATAGATTTTGTTCAATCCGAATAATATTGCAAATTAAAGGTAGTGGTGATTGTTGGTCTACCTGGGGAGCTGATGGTCATTTGATCACTTTACTGGGTCCGTCTACTCACGCTTGTTATTGCCCTATAATGTCGCATTATATAAATATGAGTAATATATGTAAAAAATATATTCAACCATTATATCCTGTAGGCATGTGCTTTCTTTCTATGTTTTCCGGCCAGTCATCGGTCTTACTTCGTACCTAATGGTTACTGCAGATGGAGTGAAGTGGAAACGTCTTCCGCAAAGAACAAATAAGCGAGAATAGACGGATCACGGTCGTTAATCACAAACCAAAACTATGCTTACAAAATATAATTTGACAATTATCTTAACTGACAAAGAAATGCTTAGCGTTTCGTTAATTTTTTCGCTCTTAATAATAAATCTATTAAGTTTATTGCTTTAATTAATTAAAGAGCAAAGTGGCAACTATAAAGGGTTACTGGTATTCAGTTTTGTTAGATAAAATGTATTGCGTCTGGCCAAAATGCATTCATTCTGAAGCTCGGAAAGAATGTCTTAAGTCGTCGTTATACCAACTTTTATATGAAACTATTGAACAGGAGGGTTTACGTTTTCCCAGACGCTATAAATCAATAAAGCAGCCCCTAGACATGTCGGAAAATAACGACGTGTTAGACTAGTTTGATTCCCTCGTCTCGGGGGCGTATGAGTCAGCGAGGGCGGTATGCCCTCGTCCCGACCCTCTCAAATCCCTTCAAAGGCCCTTTTCTTTCTTCAGAAGCCTGACTTACCGAGCGGCCGTACAGAAAGACCGAGGGACTTCCTGATAAATATTTAAATAACATATTTGTTATGCGGTGAATATTTAGAACCAAAGAGATTGCTTTGAGTCGGGCCATAAATATTTACGGTTAATTTGCATCCTTTTTTAGATAAACATTGAGGTAAATCGTGCGATCTGAATATCCTTGATATATTGGAAAATTCAATTCCCCTGGAGAAAATGTAAACCTGTTCCCATTTCCATGCTAAAATTATTTCTTATGATATTACACGGGAAGTGTAGAGAAGGACATAATTAAAGATTAGTAATGGTTAAAGTTCCCATTAAACTTCAGTTCAATCAACACAGTTCAAACATCAGTTCAATCAATTGCTGGATCTGCAACAATTTGAATCATGATCTTAAATTTAAAAATTCTCCTTTCTAGAAAGAATCGTGCCAAAAAATCCACTGGATTGTGAATAAATTCATTTTTAAAAGTACAACCTACACTCAGAAATCGGCCAAGATTTTTTAAAATTTACCTATTGTTGTTTTATTCGGGATATATTGGCAAAAAAATATTTCAAAGGGAAATCTGGTTCAAATTTGGTTTCGATCAGAACAGTGTAAAACCCCTTCATTATTTTTGAATTTCGTAATTTAGTTTGTGGTTCCAATCTCCAAGAACACCTCCAGCTTGTCGAAGATTGGTGCAAAAAATGGAGGACAAGACAAAGAAAAATATACTCAGTGTATGATCACAAGTCTTGCCCCCCCCCACTGTACATCAACAAAGACATATCGACTTACATTAAATACTTAGGACTAGACCTAGACAGTAGATTGACGTGGAATCCCCAGATTTAAGAGACACCATAACAGAAGACTTGGACAGCTACGAAGACTTCTAGACGGGTCTCTACCGTGTACACAACTAACAAAACTTTATGTATACGTGTTTGGTGAGTAGTGACCGTTAGTCGATGATTATTCAGAAATCGAGAAATGCGGTCTGGTGTGACGTAAGTTTCAGAAAAACATTTTCTTTATCGTGCCACGTTTCGACCTTTATTGAGATTCAGGGCCTGGATTTACAAACATTGTTTAAATTTAATAAATACATGTATGATGTGGAAAAAGTGAATTTATACAATGCAAAAAATATTTTTTTCTGCGTAATTGTGACATTCTTGCGTGTCGTGTTGAGTGTGCCAGTAAGATATTATTGTTTTATGTTTACATACGTTCGATTTTGAAGGGGTGGGGAAGGAAGTCGTTATAGAAAGACATTTTTGTATAAGGAGTCGGCTTCTTTGAGGTGAAAAGAGCCGACGAAGGGAAAAAACGTTAGTTTATGTATAAGATTTTACTACGACCATTTTGGACATACGGAGTGAAACTGTCTGGTTCTCCCTAAGCCATCTAACATGCGCGTCCAACCCTTCCAATCAAAGTCCACAGACAAATCGTCAAAGCTCCTTACTATTATTTGGAGGTCGTGAGATGCGGTCTGGTGTGACGTAGGTTTTAGAAAAACATTTTCTTTATCGTGCCATGGTTTCGACCTTTATTGAAATCATCTTCAGAGCTCAAAGTGTTTGTTTTCCGTCAGTTCATCTAACGACCTCCGAATAATCATGAAGTTCGGTCACTAAACACCACACGCTCCTTACTTTGTCATAAACCTCACTATCAACATTATTTTTGTCAACGAACTGATCCATTCCCGATTCCAAACTTTTCATACTAACCTCTCAATCCATTGGAGCCCTCTCTACACATCCCTCAGTCGCCTTATTTGTCATTGCATGTGTCCTCCGGGTCCAGAGCTGGCATTTGTGTTATTGATGTGACTGTGTGAAAAAACTTTTTTGATAACATTTGTAATACGTATTGTGTACTAAATATGTATAAAGTACAAATAAAATAACTTTTAAAAAACTTTATGTTATTTAAATTTGCAAATGTTTTTATTAAACCTTCCATTAACGAGTCTCCCTCTTGAAAATACGTCGGTCCTGTCCGGGGCTGTTGCGGTCAAAATTATGTACAAAGCATTGAGATTGGTTACTGTATATTTTTTTTGCGTTTCGGCTGCGACATTTTCCGATGGACTTGCGGCCTTTTTCCTTGGCTGCAGGTACGCCGCGACAAATCGAGAAAAACGTTGTTTTTATTTGCCACGACTTTGAACGCCACATTTGTATTCTTATTGCTTAAAATTTGTATTTTGGGAGTTAACGTGGCCGTCGGAACTGCTTACAATGGTGGATGAAATTTCATCGCAAAATACGTGTAGAAACTACCTCTCGAAAGTGTCAAATCTATCTTTTCCAAGTTAATTATGGTAATCGTAGTTTCATAGATAGATCGAGCGGTGATTAACGACCGGGGTCCGTCCATTCTCGCTGTTTATTCTTTGTGAGATGAGTTTACTTTGTGTCTTCTCCAGAACCATTATGTATGAAAAAACGCTACGGAATTATTTTACGAGCCAATAAAAAAGAAGTCCATACCGTCGTGGGGGCGGGGCTGTATGCATACTGGTTGTATATGAAGTACACAATTCATTTGCTGCGGGGCCGCAACTATTCCTTACGGGATGTATTTCTGTCATAGAAAAACGTGTCATTTTCACTCACCTTGTGTACAAAGAGTGCATTTGCAAACAAAATCAAAATATTAAGTGCATCCATTGATAAGCTCTTCCACTAATAGAAGAGACTGCAAATGTTATTTCCAAGCGGCTCTTCATTTTTGGTTCGTGATTTTCATGCCTCTCGTTTCATCCCCCACACTTAAGGGTATTTTATGCCATACTGTAGTAGTATCTGACGTACTTGAGTTGCTTTGGCTCCGTTGCGGCACAGAAAAAGTCTCAATCTTTGTGTTGCCCTTGGAGTTTTCAGACCCTCGTAACTGTATTTTGGGCAATGTGCAATTAACAAGGTCATAAAGAGAAAAATATTTTTTTTAAAATAAAAAGAACAAAAGGCTTTGGTACAGCCTAGTTGTAAAAATACATTCCCAATATAAAACATTTGAACGAAATTGCTCCTTGGCCCGCATAAAGTCCCGAAAAAAAAATTTTGATAAATAATATTTAAACTTTTGAAACAAAACAAAACCGTATATCAAAATTCAGATACGTACTATCGCTGTTATTGCGCGTTTTTACAAGCAAAAGTGTTATGTTTTAACTATCGTTTCGGATGAAGATAAAATTGGTCGTACGATAATGACAGTGGAACTCATCCGATTCCGCCTGGTTCAAAAATATATTTCGTGATTCTGGGTGAATTGTAACAGCCAGTTTCTCAGTAATTCTGTTCCTGTTTCAATAAATGGGGAAAACTGAGCGGAAAACTTTAAAGACGTAGTAAATTGATGTATTTCTTATCAAGGCCACCTCCGCCTATATGGCGTATATACGTTATACGTTCATTTTAATTTTAATTATTATTAATTAAATTTTTTTTCAATTAATTAATCTTTACGTAAAGTATTGGTTGAGATAAAAAAAAGTGTATCACGAGCGGGATTCGAACCCACGACCTTCGGCTAATTACGCCGCTGCTCTACCACTTGAGCTATCGTGCTTCGATCCATTCGGACAATCCCATCTCAACGTACCTTTCGAATTTTCCCTCCTTTTTGCCATTTTTCAAATGTCGCGTAATCAGAATTCGATTCTCGTCGACAAATGAAAAGGCCACGGAGAGCTGTAGTGAAGCTATACTTCATTTTACTGATTAAATCCATTAGAGTTCGTGATATGATTGTTCGAATAACTTTTTTCAATTAATTAATCTTTACGTAAAGTAGTGTGCGAGTGGATCGAAGTCACGGTAGCTCAAGTGATGGAGCAGCGGCTTATTTAGCCAAGGTCGTGGGTTCGAATCCCGCTCGTGACACTGACTTTTTTATCTGCCTATTTGTAATCATATGAGGATGACATTTCTACGAGTCAAATCCTCTGAGAGCCACCTATTGATTTGATCTTTATTTTTCTATCTGTATCTTTTCATACAGCATTTCTGTATTTATCCTCTCGTGTTTGAACTTTTCAATTATTATACTAATAAATCTACTTAAGTGTAATAATTTTGACTTGTCACACTCAAACATTTTAGAACTCAATGTAATTCAATAATTATTAAATAACGCTAACTAATAAAGAGGTAGGATGAATCTTTGTTTTATATTTTATGTAATATTCATATTTAACAAAAATGACAGAACGATAATTTATTCAAATATGATATAAATACGTTTACCCGTTAATGATGAATGGTATTTATATTTTGTGTTTGAAAAGACTGTTGTCATTTAATTTAAATTAATAACAACAAAAAGGCTTGATTGAAAAATAATAGATGATCAGGAGAAAATATTAAAAGATACAAGAGCTGTTCTGTTCTCGATGAAACTGCTGAAGTAGGAATTGGATACCTAAAATAGATCGGATTTCCTGCGGTGTAAACCTCATTTCGAGGTTGAAGGAAAAAATTAACCAAAAATGACTTTTTTTGCATTTGACACCGTTATTAATTGTTTGTTGTTTATTTCAGAAAAGGAAAATGTTGGGGGATTCGACTTCCACTCAGGTCTTAAGGGATTTGGAAATTTCCCTGAGAACCAACCATATAGAGTAAGTTTGACAACAATTTAAAACTTTTATATTTATTAATTGGGTAATTTGTCAGATGGGTAAAAGAGTTTCTGAACGACGAGCACCATGGGCTCGACTGCCTTATAAGCTACCTAGGCTTCAGGTTGATGATGATGAGGGCTGAGACAAGGACAATTAACAAGACTGAGTCTGATGACAATATTTCTGTAAATAGTGAGTGTCTGCGTGGTGTAGATTTCGTCCATGGGATTGTATTATTTTAACAATTTTTAGGCACAGGGACAAATGTGATAAGCGGATGTAAATTGAATGGCCGGGTGTCCAATGGTTTCGACTCTCATGATTTCAGGAGGAGGTCGAAGCATGCTGCAAAGCTGAAGATGGGTGATACTAAGGACGACATCCACATATGCATTATGTGCCTCAGAGCAATCATGAATAATAAAGTAACAGTCAAAATTGATGTTGACTTTATAATTTTTCTTTTTTTCTAAGTGCTTAAGATCATTGATCATTTTTTCAGCATGGCTTCAGCCTTGTTATACAAAGTACAGATGGTATCAACGGAATCGCTCTGAGTTTAACACACAAAAGCCCAAGGTGATTTATCTTTTGCTCATTTTTATTACAAATTCAGTGCATTCAAACTCATAAAAATGTACATAGAACACCACGACTTAGTACATCGTTGCTTTTATCAATTATTTATCAAATCTGTCTGATAATTGTAATTTAATAAGGAAAAATATATTAATCGAGTTTTGTGTTTATTCAGGACAAAAGCTCTTGTGCTTGAATTACTTGCGGCGATCTGCCTTGTGAAAGGCGGCCACGAGATCATCCTCGAGGCGTTCGACCACTTCAAAGAGGTCTGCCAGGAGAGGCGAAGGTTCGAGACCTTAATGGGCTACTTCATGAACTACGAGGTGTTCCACGTCGAGTTTATGGTAGCCTGTATGCAGTTCATCAACATCATCGTTCACTCGGTCGACGATATGAACTACAGGGTCCATCTCCAGTACGAGTTCACACAGCTGGGGCTCGACACTTACCTCGAAAAACTTAAGTACACTGAAAGCGAAGAATTACAGGTAAAAATTTACATTTAATTTCAGTTTACTTTTGTATTTATTAACTTCCGATAAGATTGGATTTCAACTGAGGATGAAAGAATATAAACACTAATGGCCTCAAAACAAAGATTATCACATTTAAGATTAAGAATCAAAGTCCAGCCTCGGATTGGCATTCATTCTGCTGCAGGGGCTAGGAAAAAATTAAGGATGTGTGCTGAGGATATGAGTTCCTTCAATGCCAGTTGTATTGGTTATCATTTTATTGCAAGTTGGCCTTGGCTGTGAGTTTACGCGTTGTTCCTAATTCAATATGACAAAGGGATTTTGTATTATCCTGGATCTACGCCAGAAGGAAATAAAGAAGAAACAATTTTTAAAACCTTTGGTCTCTTATTGGAAGAAGTTTAAGGTATTGGCTATTTTGTTTAAATGTTAGTTCATGTGTATTCTTGTGTTTAACACAACTTCTAGTCTTGGTCTGTTCATTCTTAGTTTCATTCCCACCTTTTTATTACTATTTTAACAGATATTGTTTTATCTCAAAATAATGAGATTACCATTTATCTTCTTCTTTTTAAGTTTTAATTTTAAATAATTCAAACATTTTTTTCTCAAAAAATTCAGTACAGTTCCTTTTTATATAAAATATAATAAAATAAAATGAGTCTTAAAAAATGACCGTCATTTTCTTGGAAATTGTAATGCACTAAAGGCTTTATTTGTTTTTCAAATCCAATTAGATTTGATACCACTTTAATCCGTAAAATATACTAAATGATCTGTAGAAAAATATCATCTTGCCTTCAGTTTTGTCTCAGAAAACAACTATGATGCACTATACCGTGCGATTGACAAAATACTAGAAAATTGAAAGTTAATTAAGTTAATTGTTGATGAATCTTACCCTGACCAAAGAATAGTGGCAAAGGAACAGAAATAAAGATTATTAAGTACACTGTTTTTCGTGGTCTGCTTGACCAAGTAATAACATTCAATTAATTAAGGTTTTAAGTTGAGATAAAAAAGTCAGTGTCATGAGCGGGATTCGAACCCACGACCTTCGGCTTGATACGCCGCTACTCTACCACTTGAGCTATCGTGACTTCGATCCCCTCGGGCACCAACATAAAACCTTAATTAATTGAATGTTATTAATTGGTCAAACGGACCACGAAAAATAGTGAATTTAATTGATTAAAATGAAGTACACTTCACTAAAGCCTTCATGGCCATTTCATTTGTCGCCGAGAATCCAATCCGATTACACGACATTTGAAAAATGGCAAAAAGGAGGGAAAATTCAAAAGGTGGGGTTGAGATGGGAAGTTGGTGCCCGAGGGGATTGAAGTCACGATAGCTCAAGTGGTAGAGTAGCGGTGTATCAAGCCGAAGGTCGTGGGTTCGAATCCCGCTCGTGACTGACTTTTTTATCTCAACTTAAAACCTTAATTAATTGAATTATTAAGTACATTTGTTAAAACAAGTTTGATTTAAAATGAAGACAAAACAAAAAAAAGGAATTATGGATCTGCTGTGCTTCAGCACATTTTTAACAAACAAAAAGCCTAACTCTTTCATAAAGCAAATAAAACGAAAAGTTCACTAGCTTTGAAAACAATTAATGGTGCAAAAGTCGACAAACAGAGGATTGAAAAAAGTAGCGCATCAAAGTTGACAGTCCAGTCCTCAAATTTCTCGTGACCAAACGTGTCCTTCCGATCTCAGGAATACTTAAAGAGAGATTGCCCGTGGTTCCATCAATCCGCGGCGTTTTAACCTCAACCAATCAGCGAGAGCTAGCCAGTATTATTACTCTATGTATAACAAGACAGAAAAATTTGAAATTTCAGTAACATTACTCCTTAGTTGGAAACGTAAGTTTTCTGCCGCTGTAACAATACATTTGGTGTGGCAATTCGAAGAGGAGCAGCTATCTCTGAAAGACGGTGTTCAGATGATTCCAAAGAAATTTGAAGCCAGTGACATAAGCCTGGAGAGAGAAGAGGGTTTTTGATGATAATCATTATTCTCTGAAGGAAGGTCTGTGGGACTCTTGAGGCTAAAACGTGATTCGTTTCCGATAGTCTTCGAACCCAATTCAATCAAAGTAAATGTTGCGTAATGACCCAATAGTTCAAGTAAATCAGATAAGCAATTGAATAAACAAAATGAAGAGAACATCCAAAAAAGGATCTTTTCACACGCTCCACAAAAAAGAAAAAAGATTTATTGAAAAAAGCATATACTTGAAAAATAATGACAAACGATAAAAAGAAGAAGCTCATCGCCATAATGGTATAAAAAAAAAACAAAAAAAACAGAATGTGTAGAGGTTAGTGACAGTTGATCGATAATTATTCAGAAATCGTGAGATGCGGTCAGGTGTGATGTAGGTTTCAGAAAAATATTTTCTTTATCGTGCCAACGTTTCGATCTTTATTGAGATCTTCTTCCCTAGAGAACGTTGGCACGATAAAGAAAATGTTTTTCTGAAACCTACATCACACCTGACCGCATCTCACGATTTCTGAATAAAAAAACAGAATGATTTTCTGTTTGATCTGGATATGCCATAAAGGTATGCTTCTTTCATTGTCTCAAAGAAGAGACCTACCGAGCCCTTCCATTGTTGGGAGGGAGCCTTCAGCCGATGATGCCCGAGGTTCAAAAGTACGCTATAAGACAGACCTAGCGAAAAGAACTCACGAATTTGCGATCGAGTTCGGAGTTTCCCAATCGACGTTAATCGTGGGCTGCAAAACTTGGGGAAAGTGAATCGCTCATTAAGAATGGTTCCTCATGAGTTGACCATTGAGGCGGGCATGACGCCTGGTAGAAATTCGTCAACATCTTTTGAAAAATGACCTTCATTTCATCAAAAGAATTAGTTATTTGCAATGAAAAGTGGATATACTGGAGAAGCCCCATAATCTTCAAGAGAAAACTTAATTCTCTGGATGAGTTCAAAATGGAGTTGCAGAATTCTTCCGTTCAAAACGCAAAGGGTGGTATAGTAAAAGATTCAAATACCTAGCCTCAAGATGGCAACAAACCAAAGAACACAATGGTATGCTTTGAATATATAATAAAAAAAATGTATGGCTCATCCTATATTTAATTTTATCTAGCAGTTGTTTTTGTAAAGTTATAAACTAATGAATTTTAAATATTATTGATTGGCTAACTTAACGATCATTTTTAAGAAAACAGTTTTAGTAATGGGATCCATCTTTAATATGTATTCATAGAGTATTTTGATCTCAGAATGGTTCTCATGTTCATATGTGTAAGGATCGAAACAGAATCCATCTATTCACATTCTGTTCAAAAATCTAATACACTTCGTAAATCGAGTCTTTCTTTTAAAATTTCTCTTTTATCTTTCATCGTATTGAGACCAGTGCGTTAGTAGCAATAATGGGTTTTAAATTGGTTGCCTTTTAATCATGGCTCCTATTCGTATTGCTAGAGAGTCAGAATAAACAAAATTCAATGTTTGAACAGCTGTTGTTCTCATATGTTAATTTATTTCATTCCATTCCACATTGGAATGGGATGCTCAATAATGTGCACGATGCTTAAGTTAGCGGAAATTACGTTCATGATAAAATTTGAAAAAAATATCGAGGAATATGGAATTGATCAATCGCCCACTGACATCCGTTGGTGGTAAATGTGCAATACTCTGAGTTTTCTGAGTTGGAATTTTAAAATTTTAAGTGGATGCATCGTTGACTTGCTCGGTTTTTCAATATGGGTAGTCCTGTTAGCCATACTCTGGGTATGTGGCGTCGATGCCGCTTTGCCGTTTTGTTTCTCATGAATTTTTTTTATAACAGGTCCAGATATCAGCATACCTGGACAATGTATTCGACGTGGCAGCCCTCATGGAGGACAGCGAGACAAAGACGACCGCCTTGGAGAAGGTTGCAGACCTTGAGGACGAACTTGGACATGTATGTACAAACAATTTCTTATTTCTAATATTGGGTTGTCCGGAAAATAATGCAGGATTTTGGTATTAAACAAAAAAAAAGAAACTAGTTACTTTAAAGCAATGTTCTTTAATCAAAATAATTTNCATACAAATGAGTAATCCTGTAAACGTAAACAGAATATTTTATATAGATTTTTTTTAATGAAAACTTAAAATCCTGCATTATTTTCCGGACAACCCAATAGTAATAATATTAATAATATTTTTAAAAAGTTTGGGGATTAATCTATCAATTTATTTTGCACCAGGTAACCAGAAAAGTTGGTGCATTTTCATTTGTTATTGTTTTAGTACTGTTAATCAACATTTCTATTTACTTCCGAAAAATGGCAAAAAGGAGGGAAAATTCAAAAGGTGGGGTTGAGATAGGAAGTTAGTGTCCGAGTTAATCAAAGTCTCGATAGCTCAAGTGGTAGAGTAGCGACGTATCTAGCCGAAGGTCGTGGGTTTGAATCCCGCTCGTGACACTAACTTTTTTATATCAACTAAAAACCTTAATTAATTGAAAGATTTCTATTTACATATAAGATTCAAGTCACATTATACTAAGAAGATAATGTATCAGTTTGTCAAGAAAAAGTGCCTTCAACAGTTCCTTGTAAATTATAAAATATTTTCTTTCATGCGGCTTCAAAACTCATAATTTGTACATCCTTATTATATGAATTTTCACTTGGTACTAAGCCGAGACAGCTCGTAAAATTTGCGCTGCATTTGGTGATGAGCAATGAATGCATGGCCTAAAAGTTTCTTCTGGGAATGAAGGGATTAAGAGGAACTATGGTCTGAAGACCTTACTTGAATATCAATAAATTGAGGGAAGAGTATTACGTTAACTGAGTAAAGGAAGGAAAGCATGCATATTTTTGCAGATTGATTTCATGCCAAGGTGTACTTTCCTTCACCTTACTCGTTTACTCAGAGACTATGAATGTTTTCCCCAGGAGCCAATAACAGACAAAACAAACAATGTGTACAAATTTGGATTACACAAATGTATTTTTCAAGTGACTAATATGTACAACGAAAGATAGGTGACAATAAAAATAAATCTTTATGTAAGGTTGGAATGAAGGTTTGGTTGGAATGAAAAAGCTAGTACCACAAGCGGCCTTCGGCTAAATACACTGTTGCTCTAACCACTTGAGCTGTTGTGACTTCGATCCACTCGGACACCAATTTCCCATCTCAACCCACCTTTCGAATTTGCCCTTCTTTTTGCCATTTTTGAAATGTCGTGTAATCAGGATTTGATTCTTGACGACAAATGAAATTGGCCACGGAGAGCTTTAGTGAAGATATACTTCGTTTTACCTATTAAATCCATTATATTTTGTGGTCCGATTGACAAAACAGCTTCTTTCAATTAATTAATCTTTATGTAAGGTATTGGTTGAAATGAAAAAGCTAGTGTCACGAGCGGGATTCGAACCCACAACGAACGGCATATTTAGCTGAATGTCGTGGGTTGCAATAGGACGGATGTACTTGTGCATCCCGCATAACAACAAGCGTTCCAAGAGCCATGTTATCGGTCTGCCGTTGTCATTTCGTACGTTGCTGTAGAGTGGTCAGATACTCCAGACGGCATTTTTTCCAAATATCTGCCACGCATTTTTGCAGGAATTGCCATCGAGTCACATATGTGGCGCGCGGTCCGTCCAATCATACTAGGGTGTCGCCTACTAAAAAATGTCCAGGTGTCAACGTAGAATAATCGTTTCAGTCTTGATAGCCATGGTGCACAACTCCTCAAAAGTTAATGGTTGATGGTCCAAAACCCGCGAGAGGGTGATATTTCAATGATTTTACCGCCGCCACCCATAATCCTCCAAAGTGAGAGGCTGATGGCGGTATGAAGCTCCATTCGATGCTCCGCTTCACAATCTGGACGTTGATTTCTTGTCTCGTATTCTTGGAGGTCCACCATACTTAAGGTGACAGAGTGACAGAAAGTGAGAGACAGCTCACGTTTAGCTCCGACAAAAATTTTCGCGTTGTCGGACATCATCTTGCTCGGGAGCCCTCTTATAGCAACAAATCGGTCCAAGCATGGGAGAAATACCGGAGTCAATAACTGCGAGACCACCTCAGTATGCACGGCTTTAGGCTTTAGTTCCGAGACAGACAAATATAGACTTTGCCCAGAGTAGCTTTGCATCGTAGAGATTCCTGTATCTGGAATGGACCGGCGAAATCTACTCCCGTATTCAGAAATGCTCTACCTTGTTCAAAACGTGAGATGGGCAAATCCCCCATGAGAGGCGCACTGGGTCCAATTCTCAGACGGTGGCAGTGAATGCAGCGGTGAACACAACATCAGACAAGCCGTCGCGCGTTGGGAACCCAGAATCTTTGCCGCAGTAATGCTAGTAACAGCGTGAGCATGGACCCTATGGAGATGGTCGATCAACAGCGTAGAGAGGTGAGATTTGTTGGGCAGTAGTATTGGATGCTTCATTTCTTCGCTCACGGGTGCATTAGCTAAGCGTCTCCGCACCTTGAGAATCCACAAAAGGATTTAGAGATTTTAACTCTATCAAATTTTTTCGAAAGTGATACTGCCGCACGGATCTCGTCAATACGTGATGGGTTTCGTTGATTTCTCTTAGTGTCAAGAAGCCGGAGGTCCGTTGCTCTGTTTCAGCTCGCATTTTCACAATGAAACAACTCTAAGCATCTGCGAGTACGACGAAAATCGCTCCAATAAGGTCTCAATCGTACCTACATCGTTGGCGGTCAACAGAATAGTTTGAGGCTTGACTTCCAGTAAGTAAGGTCCGCCTTCCAGTCAACTGTTCAGAGGCCACTCTTCTTTCGGTTGCTTCATACAACCTGTCCACCACGACATCTGACTTGTAAAATTACCCGGATCTGTTCCGCACGACGCCAAATCTGCCACATTGTCCTCCGATCATATGTGAAACCACCAGTCGAGCGATGAGTCTCCAATATCTTCGCGACTCTAAAATGTTTATGATTATGATGTGGGAAGCTGAGCAAATGGGTTCCTCACAAATGAACCAACAGTACACACATTATCCTTTTATTGCTTTGTCGGCACAAAGAATTTTTTCCTGATTGTCTCTTGCAACAGAAAATGGATCTTTTACAAGTAACACCAGGAGGTCATCCATGAATGTCACCAAAAGGGAATGGACTCATAGTGGCTTAGTGGTGAGGCTCCTGGCAAGTACTTAGAGAAGAGCCTGTTGTTCGGTGGTGCCCTTATGGGCTTCCTTTACCAAAGGCAGGTTCCTCTAGGGGATGGTTAGAAATTCCACTTTAAATGAAACAGCACCGGGGCAGATCTGGTAATTCGACGCTGGCGAGGCCCCCTATACTCAGGGAGATATAGAGTTGGCTCTATCTAGGGAGTGCGTTGGGAGACGGCTGATGAATTTCAGTCCTATCAGGCTTTACACGCAGCACACAGTTAAGTGCAAATTGTTAACCCACCTCTTTAGAAGAGGCAAGCGGGAGAAGTTGGCCTGTCTGTATGATATATTCTGTGGATGACCTTCTAGGAGGTGAGTCGCTCCTAACTTGAAACTCTAGACGTGTGATAAGGCTTATGTGCCAGGCCTAAAGACATTGTGATCCCCCAGAGGAAGCATATATGTTACCAAATGATCCTGCCCATTGAAGCAAAAACTGAATATTCATCAACAATGTTTGGTGGAGTACTTTTTAAACATTTTTGGGCAGTGCGCTCACTTATTGTTTCATCAGCCGATGCACTGTAAATTTTACGAGCTGCTTTGTCCGCCTTAGTATCAAGCTAAAATTCACCCAATAAGCATGGGGTGAATAAACATGGGTTTTGAAGCCATGAGATAGAAAAATTTGTAGGATTTACAGTGAACTGTTCAAGATACTTTTTCTTTATGAACTGACGCATTTTCCTCTTGGTATTAAGTGGCGTTAACCCTAATCCTTCTATTTAAATAGAAAGGAAATGAGGAGTTGGTGTCCGAGTGGTTCAAATTTATGATAGCTCAAGTGGTTAGAGGAGAGGGAACTTCGGCGCAATGTGCCGCTGCTCTAGCCACTTGATCAATCATGAATTTGATATGCGGCATATGAGCCAGGACATGGGTTCAAATCCCACTCGTGACACTAACTTTTTTGTATCAACCACGACCTTAGATAAAAGTTAATTAATTAAAATAATTAATGCAGACATTATGACTACTAAATATATACGTGGGTAAATAGAAAGATTGATTAACTTTTCTGGAGATTTGGTATAAATCTGGAAACCATTTTAAGTATTATTAATAAAGTGTTTATGTAATTTATTTTAGGCCCATGGCAGATTTTCACAATTGGAAAGGGAAGCGAAGACTCAAATTGTAACTTTAGAAAGAGCCCTTGTTGAAACAAGAGCCGAAAGGGATAAACTTCTCGAGGGCAGAAGGATAGCAGAAGAAGAGGCGGAGACTCTAAGAAGGGAATCTGCAGTCTTCCGGGCTTCTTTAGCAGAAGACAAAAACGGAAATTTCCCTCGAGAATCGAGCTCAAGCGGAATTTCATCATGTTCATCGTCTGGCGGTGGAAGTACTGGAAGAGGTGAAACTCCACCGCCACCACCTCCGCCTCCTCCACCGTTGCCTTGTGCGCCTCCTCCTCCACCACCCCCACCATCGACGAATCTGTCAGGTGGACAGTCGGCCCCTCCGCCACCTCCTCCACCTGGCCTGATGACGCCGCCTGTCGGTGCCATGACTATCAAAAGACAGATCCAAACGAAAAATCGCCTACCAACTCTCAATTGGGCTGCGATGAGACCTAATCAAGTGCGAGGAACTATATTCTGTGAGTTGGATGATGGAAGGATATTTAACAAAATTGACTTTAACGACTTTGAGGAAAAGTTTAAAATGCCTGGGCCACCCTCAAAAGACCACTCAATGACAGATTCTAGTCTTTCAACAATGCCAAGCAAAAGGTTTAAGAAATCAGATCTCATCTCTCTCCTCGAGCACAACAGGCTAAGAAATATTGGTAAGACAGTTTGTATAAATTGAATCCTGTCTGATGTAATTTTTTAAACATGAAATGAACAAAATTTTTGTATTGTGTCAAATTTAATGATCTATTTATTTTAGCAATATCAAAAAGGAAAATTGGACTGGCAATTGAAGACATAACAAAAGCTGTAAACTCACTTGATTTGCGATTGATACCATTAGAAACAGTAGAATTACTTATGAAAATGATTCCCACAGAGGGTGAAGTAAGTTTTGCTATAAAAAATACTTTCTCATCATTTTTTACTAGAAGGCTAATTAAACATGTTTGATCAAGGCTAAAAAATACAAAAAATACCTGGAAGACAAGAAAGACATATGTGCGTTGACCGAGGAAGACAGGCTTCTTCTTGAGCTCAACAAAATCACCAACCTTCCCAACAAGCTTAGCATTCTCCACTATATGGGCAATTTCAATGAAAATATAAGTTTTATCGCACCTGTAAGTTGAAAATTAATTATTTGTAGGATTTCTTTTGTACTGAAATTTCTGAATTTTAGCAAATTGAAATGTTGAAAGTGGCATCAAATGCCGTTAGACATTCTTCCAAGTTCAAAGGTGTGCTGGAGGTCGTTTTAGCCTTTGGAAATTATGTAAATAGTGCAAAGCGAGGCCCAGCGTATGGCTTTAAGCTCCAGTCACTTGACTCACTCACAGATCTAAAGACGGCTGATAAGAAAACCAGCCTGATCAACTACATAGCAGACACAATCAGACTGAAGTTACCCGAGCTTATGGACTTCGACACCGAGTTGACAAACATTGAAAAGGCTGCGACGAGTATGTACAAAACTCGCAACAAAGTACAATCGACTATTTATGATTTATAATTCATTTGCAGTTTCTTTGGAAAATCTGGTGAGTGATGTCAAAGAACTGGAAAAGGGAATGGATTCAGTACGGAAGGAGAATTCTGGGCGAAGTGATGGTGTCCTCAACGACTTTCTCAGCTCGAGCGAGGAACGGCTCAAGTCCCTACAAGCTCGCCTTGAGGAAGCGAAGGCCCTTTTCAGAGAAACAGCGGAGTACTTTGGCGAGTGCTCACGGACGACGGACCCGACCACTTTCTTCTCATTTTTCGTCCGCTTTGTCAAAGCATTTAAGGTAATTTCAATTAATATCAAAGTAAATATGACGATAATTTGCCAGCTGTTCTTGAGTTGTATTGGTTAAAAACTTGATAGCCAGTTTTATTCTTTAACTTTAAACATTTACAATTTTTACATTCGCCCTTTTCTTAAGATTTTTAATATTTTGTTATTCTACAATTTGAAAAATGTGAAATATTAATATTAACTGTGATATTTTATTATAAAAAAGATTCTTTTGTGAAAAAATAAAAGGTTTTTTAATTATCATTGTGTAATATTAATTTAACTAGTTATTAGTTGAGAAATTAAACAAATTTATTATGTATAATAGTGACTAGTACAACTCAAAGTGCAGACAAAGGCAAATTACAAATGGTAGAAGTCAAGTAAGCTAATGTTTTGTCTATGGCATGATTTATTAGATAAGCATTTCAAAATTTTAGTTATGGATATTTTTAATTTAATATTTTAACATATTAGCAGTAGTTTCATAATGTTAAGGAATAATGTTTGTAATGAGAACAAGTAGTAGTCATTGAGAAGCATTTTGATATCGCAATTTTTAAGTTTTCCCGAGGGTTTTATTTTGTTATTTTTTGAATGTTTATTGTTTTATTTTTGTTTTACTGTAATTTGGGATTCTCGCCAGGCGGCGGAGAAAGAAA
The DNA here is from genome assembly GCF_000648675.2 of Cimex lectularius. NCBI lineage: Eukaryota > Metazoa > Arthropoda > Insecta > Hemiptera > Cimicidae > Cimex > Cimex lectularius. The sequence goes on from NW_019394219.1 coordinate 1,300,949, forward strand.
ATGAGGAGCAAAGACGGTTAGAGGAGGTCGCTGCCATGAAGGCTTTCTCGGCCGATACAATCAAACGAAAGAAATACATCACTGATTTATCTGAACAGGTATTAACGAAAAATGAGCAAGCACTGCTCTTAAAAACACACTGTAAATGCTTATTGTCAACAATTTCCCAAGCAGGGGTTCTCTTTTTACTTTTCTCTTTTATTATTTCTATTATTTTATTTGGGTTTATTCTTGTAAATTTTTACTTAAATTTCATTATGTGTTTTTTATTATTGCAATTTTTGGCACATTGCATGTTCTTGTTTTTATATGTAGTCACTACTTGCATGTATTTATTTTTTAGTGTAACAGAAGGGAAATTAATTGAGAAACATAACTAACTAATTTATTGAAAATATCCTAAGTAATACCTATTTTTGTAAATACTTTCAATTTTCTGTGGTGAATGTTTGTTACTTCTAAAATTTCACAATTCTTGATTCCACAAAAATTTGTTGCCACAAATTTAATTTGTTATTAACATATGGAGGAAAATGCCCTACTGATTGGTTCTACAAACAGATTTGTTGTTCATAACAATCTGGATTTCAAGCTTTAAATGCTCATCAGCGTGAAGGAGCTACAAGCACGCCTCTTGACATGAATTGTATTGTTGTATAATTGTTGTTGAAGTGTGTGCCCGCCGATCTACCGCCAACACGACATTCTAATGAGAAGCTGGTTTTTAATATTGCTCAATTTTAAATGTGGAAAAAACTTGAATTACAACACAACTTAAATCAGTTACAATACAATTAAAATCAGTAAGAAATAATTTTAAACACTTTGCCCTATATTTAATGTGACCAGCTGTTTAATAATTTGTTGGATTCGTGAGGAGGGGTCAAGAACGAGGTAGTTTAGAAAAAACTTTTTTTCATATTTTTACTTGCATTTTGACCTTTATTCAGGTCATCTTCAGAGGATTATAAAGTGTGGTGCTAGTATTGTGGTGTCGTATCGGTGTAGTGTGAAATTGTTGCAAATAAAACCCAACCACCATTCACAACAATTTCAAACATCATCAATAAAACACATGACTAGCACCACTCTTTATGATCTGAAGATGACCCGAATATAAGTTGAAACGGCAAAAATAAAAAAGGTGTTTTTCTAAACTCCCCCCTCACGAATGCAACAAATTATATATTTAATATTAATTGCAACCATGTCTAGGTTTTGAGAGGATGTTTTCATGTGAACATGCTCCTCTAAAAGCTGTTCTAAAACCTTGTTTAATAATTTACCTACTTTTTCTGATAGTTATCCAATGTATGGCAAGCAATATTTCCTTTTTGGCAATTGGAACAAATTTTAAGGGTTTATTAAATAAATTGTTTTATTCTTTATTTAGAACCAGTTCTTTGGTTTTTATATGAGTATTTTTAGTCCATCATGCTTTATATTTTTATTTATTTATTTTTTAAACCCATGGTACAATCTTTTTTATGTTATTATTTACAAAATACCATAGATAAAAAAATTACGATGAAAAAAACATGATGGTGTGGATCGGCATTGTGATATTGATTTTAATTAGTATAATATTTAGTTGTGTTGTACTTCGTTTTTCCCACATTTAAATTTAAGCAACATTAAAAATGAGCTTCTCATTGGAATGTCGTGTTGGCGGTAGATCGGCGGGCACAATTACAATTCATGTCAAGAGACGTGCTTGTAACTCCTTCATACTGATGATGAGCGTTTCATGCCCGAAATCTGGATCATTGTAAACAACAAATCTGTGAATATAACCATCATTTACAATTTACCTACCTACTAAGTCAAATCAAAGAAATATTTTTCTCAAAAACATGAATAAAAATGGTTAGGTTTTATTTACCTGCCAGAAAAATTGCCAATGGCTAACCATTAAAAGTTGGCTAACCATGTGTGGTGGTTAGTGACCATTAATCGATAATTATTCAGAAATCGTGAGATGCGGTCTGGTGTGATGTAGGTTTCAGAAAAACATTTTCTTTATCGTGCCACAATAAAGAAAATGTTTTTCTGAAACCTACATTACACCAGACCGCATCTCACGATTTCTAAATAATTATTAAAAAGAATAAAATAAAAGGAATAGATACATTAGAAATTTGAATATATTACATACATATATTTTTTCTCACTATTGTGGAACATTTCAGCCAGCCAAAAGTTTTCATTTTAATTTCCCTTCTTTTTATGGGACTTAGGGCCTGTTTTTAATTAGCACAATCACAGTTTGCTTATTGTTTCTGTTTTTTCCCAACTCCAATTTTCTAGAGGAAGAAGGTTTTGTCACTTGACCCTAACAAAGTTGACCAGTTTTTTCGTGGAGTTCAGGTAATAAAACACATCTTTGGTGGAATTTTGCCTGCTCGTGCATGGCCTTGAGCATGTCGTCCACTGGAAAAGTTTTAAACCCGCAATTCTTATCGTGTTGTATTTTTTCCTAGGAGGCAGTGATAAACGAGCTGAAAAGCAGAAGCAAGCTCGTTCAGGAGATGAAGCTCCTTCAACAGGACGAAGTTTACAACGGTGCACTCGAAGACATTCTACTCGGCCTGCGTAGCGAGCCTTACCGCAGAGCGGATGCAGTAAGAAGGTCTCAGAGGCGGAGAATAGATTCCAACAGGCTTTCAAGGACGCTTGAGGAACTTGAATTATGACGGTAAGAATGATTTTTTAAATCATCCTTGATTTTTAAAAATTGTATTTATTTATTTTTCAGAGAGTTGCCTACTGGAAGCTGAGAGCGAAAGGTTCAAAACCATGATTAAAATAGTATATATATATATTTTTTAAATATCTCGTCTCCTGTTTGAAAATATTTTTCTACTGTGTAAATATCTGACATATTTTTCTATTTATATAATTTATAGATCTTTTGCAAAAGTCAATTCAAATAGGCACTTATTTGTGATAATGTAATGCGGCCTTTAATGTAAAGAAAAATTAACCATATATATACTTTTTACCTTTGAAAAAATTGAATTTTCAGTCATTTTTTGTGATATATTTTTCATGAATTATTAAAACGATCACTCTAAAAATCATCGAATAATTAAATTATTGCACATTCCTATGTTGCACAGACATACCCGTAACTTATTTCTTACTTTTCCCATGTTTTATAACTGTGCATTAAGTTTATTGTATATATAAACAAATTTATGTAAATAAGAAAAACTTGCAGAATTACCCAATTTTCGTTTTCGCTATTTTAGTCGTAAACGAGGTCCTGTATTATATGTGTGATAACTGTTTTATAGTTGATTATTAAGATATTTATAAGACCATGACATATCTGTTTTATAATATTGTTATGTAAATAATGTTAATCAATTAGTTTAATTGCAAGAAAAATTGTAAATTCCTTTTTGGTTTACTCACTTTAATTAATAAAGTTTCCACAAAGTTAATACATTTCTGCCGCTTCCTTTTGTAATGTATTTTCTCAAAAACCTGATTTTTCTCATCGAACTGCTAACCAGTTTTTTCAAATAAAATGAATACTATGGTCTGCTGTTTGTTCATTGATCCTTACTGTTTTAACATAAAATTATTCATGATTTTTCAAAACAGCTGTCGAGATAAAGTTCAAAAGGAAGAATCTACTCACATACTGTGGATAAAACTCCCCTTAAACCCCATTCGTTAATTACACAAAAGAAATAAGAATAAAAAAAACATTGGAAACAAAATGTTAATTATAAATATTTTGTAGTTCTAAGGCCAAAAAAATGCTTCAAAAAGAAGCAACAATTTGACTCAGCCACCCCTCCATAATAAAGAAACATTAAGTTTTTGTTGTTTAAAATAGATTGGGGAACTTTCAGAAAAAAATATTGAAGTGAGAAGTTTACAGAAGTATATCAGGAGTCATTCAGAAACTTTTGAAACCCAAAGATAGGGTTGTCAATTTGTCAAAAAGCATTTTTTTTACATGTCTGTGGCTGTGAATCAAAAGACCAATGCCAAAAAAAATAAAATAAAAAAATAAGTTTAGTTGTAAAAATAAGACATTGAAAAAGAATTCTTAAAAAAAATTAAGTAAAGAACAAAAAATTTTTTAAAAAAACTAGTGGTGGTCCGCTTGCCCAATTAATATCTTTAATTAATTAAGGTTTTTAGTTGAGATAAAAAGTCAGTGTCACGAGTGGGATTCGAACCAACGACCTTCGGCTAGATACACCGCTACTCTACCACTTGAGCTATCGTGACTTCGATCCACTTGGGCACTAACTTCCCATCTCAACCCCACCACCTTTTGAATTTTCCTTCCTTTTTTTTCCATTTTTCCTTTTTATCTCAACTAAAAACCTTAATTAATTGAAATATATTAATTGGTCAAGCGGTCCATGAAAACTAGTGAATTTAATAAATTAAAAATGAAGTATACTCACTAAAGCTCAACATGGCCATTTCATTTGTCACTGAGAATCCAATCCGATTACACGACATTTGAAAAATGGCAAGAAGGAGGGAAAATTCAAAAGGTGGGGTTGAAAAGGGAGGTTAGTGCCCGAGTGGATCGAAGTCACGATAGCTCAAGTGGTAGAGTAGCGCTTATTTAGCCGAAGGTCGTGGTTTCAAATCCCACTCATGACACTGACTTTTTTTCAACTAAAAACCTTAATTAATTTTTTTTTAAACTTTTTGATGTCCATTGTAATACCGTGCATTTCTACCTCTGGAATCACCACATCAGTTAAATTACCTTTCCATTCGTGGGAAAAGATTTCTGATAAAATCCTGAGGACTTCTTTCCGATTTATCAAGAACAGCCATTTCCAACTCTTCTAGGGTGTTTTGACTTGAGTATCACTGTCGTACTCGTCACTTAAGTTGGTCCCAAATGTATATGGACTTCGAGCTGGCCACACCAAGTTCTCTATTCCAACCCCATTCTGATAGTCATCCACAAGAGGCATGGCGTTATCAAGAATCCTACACTGACGGGGGAATGGCACTACATGCCCTTTGTAAAAAGATAGTTCCTACTCACAGTTTTACTGTTACTCCAAAAAGGACTGACCACCACACTCACTCCACCATCCATCATTTCTATGCCACTACATGTTCTTCAGTTTTGTCTTGTAAGCACCTCTGTGAGGTTAGAAACCTTCCTAGTACTACAACCAATTCAGTGCGGTCATCCAAGGTAATGCCACTCCATAACATCAATGACCCACCGTTGAATGCCAACCAGAGGAACCTTACAGCATGGGGTGTACCTTTCTCCTGAGCATATCCATTTGGTACATAAGGTTATTTGATTTTCGACTGTTTATTGAATAACACTTTAAACACCACTTTGTGCCAAAATCTTGTTTGTGATTCTTTTAATACAAAATCTGTCCAGTGTTACAAGTGAACACGAGAGGAAAAAAAATAATTTTTTTTGCACTGGGGTGACCAGACTCGGGCAGAGGCGAGGGTGCCCTCGGCAAGATCGAGCGAGGTCTGGAAGAGGTCGAAGACGCGCGGGCGGCATTTGGAAGGCAAAGAAAGCCCGGCCAGGGCTCAGCGGGGACACTGGTGAGGAGTGCGGTCCGACAGGAGTGGACAAGGAGGCCTCGAGCTGAGACTGGTCGGTGTGGACGAGCGAGGCGAAAAAGTAAAACGTGCGTGTATAATTTATTATTTTTGGGACTTTTCTCATCGTCGTGGAGTGGAGGGTTCGCGTGTGCGAGGGGAGAACCGTTCTGGAACGACAAGAAAAAGGATGTACACGAGGTTCGAGCTTTTAAGTTATAAAATTGGTTTCTGGACAGTTTTTTTGTTTTAATTCTGAAGAGACTTGTTTTATTTATTTAATTTTTTTGTTTTACATCTTATTCTTAATACAGAGGACATTAATATTTTATTTTCTTGTTGTTTTTTTATTTATTTATTTTTTTATTTGTTATTTCACCCCAAGGGTTTCACTGTTTTCCTAAAGGAAGAAAATAAAATAAAAATAGTGTGGCGCTCGATTATTCCCATTTTGGAGAGGAAGCGGCCACAGGAAAAAATCTCCACTGAGCCCCAGGTACCCGGAGACCGGGTGAATTGCCAACGGTCCGGCGAGGAACCGTAACACCAGAATTCTCTAATTTTTGTGGTCCTCTTGACCAATTGATATCTTTCAATTAATTAAGGTTTTTAGTTGAGATACAAAAGTCATGAGCGGGATTCGAACCCCTCGACCTTCGGTTAGATACGCTGCTACTCTACCACTTGAGCTATCGGGACTTCAATCCACTTGGGCACTAACTTCTCATCTCAATCCCACCTTTTAAATTCTCCCTCCTTTTTGCCATTTTTCAAATGTCGTGTAATGTATTTGGTTCTCGGCGACAAATGAAATGGCCACGGAGAGCTTTAGTGTAATATCTTTCAATTAATCAAGGTTTTTTAGTTGAGATATCCTGCTCGTGACACTGACTTTTTTATCTCAACTAAAAACCTTAATTAATTGAAAGATATTAATTGGTCAAGCGGACCACAAAAACTAGTTAATTTAATGAGATAAAATGAAGTATATCTTCACTGAAACTCTCATTTGTAAACTTTCATTTGTCGTCGAGAATCAAATAGATTTTCGACATTTGAAAAAGGGCAAAAAAGGAGGGAAAATTCTAAAAGTGGGGTTGAGATAGGAAGTTGTGTCCGAGTGGATCGAAGTCATGATAGGTCAAGTGGTAGGGTAGCGGTGTATTTAGCCGAAGGTCGTGGGTTCAAATCCCGCTGTGACACTGACTTTTTTTATCTCTGTCCAGAATCTTGCTTAAATTGTCAATGCACTAAAATTCAACAGTACTAGGAAGTAACATTTCATGTGTTGAAGACAATCTGATGGTATTAATAGTAACACTAGGGTAAAAGAAGTAACTTTTTGTTTCAAACAATAAATTTTATTATGCACAATAATTGTAGTTAACAATCTACAATAAGTAGATAAAATAAAACTATACATTTGATAAAAGTTCGATTAGAATACTAAGGCACAAAAAGTCTTAGTTGGCCCCTGACCGTTAACTCGGCTGGCAGTTTCTAAAGAAACTAGGCTAGAAAAGGAAAGTTAATTTTACAGCTTTTTTCTTCTCCCTTGGTTAATCGAAAAAGATCTTTTAAAATATTGCTGCTTTTTCATTTTCAGAATAATTTAAATGTAAAGTGCACCTTAAGAGCAAAAGTATAAAACGTCACAATGAAAGATCCTGTGCACCAATAAAAACAAAAACAAAAAACCACCGATTAAAATATTAATAAAAATATATACAAATACTATTTGAATAAACATAAATGTAATAATACAATATTATAAACATAAAATACAAATAAGTAAAAAGTTATGTTCACTAGATCTTTAAAAAAACTGATGGTGATAAAGAAGAATACTTTGGCTACGTTACCAGCACCGACAGAGTGACAGATTAAATTTGAAAATGTGCACTAAAATAACACAGACATCAAGTGAAAACGTCTTCATTAAATACAACTTTAATATAGTAATATACAACTTAGTTATTGTGAGGTGTAGGCGCCCTGATAAAATAAAAACCACTGAATTTTCTACACTCTGGGTCTCTCTACTAGTAAACACGTTGATACTCAATAATAGATTGTCGACCATCTTGATTACTCTCAGACGAAACAGAAATCCCGTTTCAACAGATAATGCCTCGGTCGTGGGTGATTTCTACAACGGGCGAACTTGAGATATCATGGTGGCATGAGCCCGATGTACCGCACTTGGCACAGGCAAGACACAAGTAGGGGATCGGCTCTCTTGTCGACAAAGCGACTCCAGAGAGCCAAGGATGCGATAGGCATTCCTCAGCACTTAGCCTGCAACTACAATTAAAAACGATTGTTAGTAATTAACTTTTTATTGGGTTGTCCGGAAAATAATGCAGGATTTTAAGTTTTCATTAAAAAAAATCTATATAAAATATTCTGTTTACGTTTACAGGATTACTCATTTGTATGNTGGGAAATTATTTTGATTAAAGAACATTGCTTTAAAGTAACTAGTTTCTTTTTTTTTGTTTAATACCAAAATCCTGCATTATTTTCCGGACAACCCAATAAAATAGAACCAATGATTTACCTCGGATCAACCACGAGTGTCGATTGAATGAAGTGGATCGCTGCAGGGGACACACCCTCAAACAGCTCAGGAGGGAAGGTGAGAGCACACTGGGAAATATTGCAGAACGTCTGCTGTTTTGTGTCACCCGCGAATGGTGAATACCCACTGAGAAGGACATAAGCAAGGACACCTACAGACCACATGTCCGTCGAAAGTGAAATCGGCTCATAGCTCAACACTTCAGGTGCTGTAATAATTTTAATTAAAAGTTACAACATACATATTAAAATATATAAAAAATGAAGGGTATATAATGTGTAATTTAGAAAGATCCTTACCGACATAATCTGGCGTACCGAGAATCTCCCTCACCTCCACACCATCTTGAATTACCCTGGAGATACCAAAGTCACACAGTACTATGTCCGTGTCTGGGTAGTCTCTTGTGAGAAGCATGTTCTGGGGCTGCAGACGTTAAATATTTTTAAGATTTTGCTTTTATAATCGAGCAGCCTGAATAAAAATTTTATTTACCTTGAGATCTAAATGTGCAATGTTTCTGTTATGGAGGAAGACAAGTGCTTCGAGGACTTGTTTCATGAATGTAATTGCTTCGACTTCTTCAAGTCCATCTTGGAGATCGACGACCCTCTGGAGTTCGCCTCCGGCAGCTCTGAAAAAAAAAAAATTGAATAGACATTCATGCAAACTTATATTTACTTTCAAAAAAACACTTACAACTCAAGGACGAGAGCCATCTCAGTGGGTGTTTCGTAAACTTCGAGCAGTTTGACGATTTTACCAGCTTTGTCGGACATCATGAGGACGGCGACTTCATGCAATATCTCTTGCCTTTGGTCCATTGACCGCCTTCTCTTCCGAATAAACTTTCCGGCATAAGCAATGCCGGTCACTTTGTGCACAAGCCTCCTGACAGCAGCAAATTTCCCTCTGGAATCATTAAACAATTTATATAATTTTTTTGTGTATTGAAGGAGTTAATTAGCTTATGAAAAAAGTTCTGAAGGAATTTAAATAGGGTGATAATATCAAGTGAGGGTTTTTTTCCATAAAATGTTGACAGCAAAAACAACTAGTTAATGATATTTTGCTGATGACAGCAATTCCTGATTGCCACTTAAATCTTTGTAGAATATTAATATTGAATTATATATATATTTCCATTACCATCAGCTAATGTGATTATTCATTATTTTATTACATTCCATTAAATTGATATCAATAATTATTATTACTAGTAAGTATTGTAATTAAAATGAATTATTCTAATTACTTGTTTGATGATCATCACTACAATTTAATTATCTTTTATTTATGACTGTTATATTCAACGATGTTGGGTTGTGGGATGTGCTGCCATACAGAAAACACGGCAGTGCTCAATTCTTTACAGCCCAATTATTTTGGTAGATTTCATAATAAATTACATCGCAAAATACTACTAGAAGTGAAATTGTTATTAGTCTATTCGCTCTCCGACCATTGCATATGCAATTAGGATTTTGTATTTTTTTTTTTTTTAATTATATGCCACCTTTCTTTTGCTTCATTACATGAATATTTTATTTATTTAGCATTTAATATCTAACAGATGGAGTTGGATTCTTGCCTTACAACAATACACATATAATCTTAGCAATTTACAGTTTTTAGTCTTACAAGCATTTAATTGCAATAGGCATTTCCATATTGTCAAGATAGTAGTTTTATAATAAATTACAATGTTATCAATAATGGCAATTGATAACTCTAATGATAATCAAATTTGGGTTGCAGGATGTGCAATATGTAGAAAACATGGCATAGTGCTCAATTCTTTAATTTGCCAACGTTTCGAACGGTTTTCATTCTTTTTCAAGACCTGGAATATATGATTTATTTACATTATTTTATACATGTTTTTACATCATTTTTATAGATTTTAATTTTTAAATACTAATATTTAATACAATGTGAGCAATGTGAAATTGAATTTACAATTTTATTAAATTTTAAATTCTTGACTAGACAATGGACTAGATGTTTTTTTTTGTTCTTTAATATTGAAAGACATTTTTCTTACTGGAATAAAGGTACAACTGCTTTTGTCCACTTTTTTCCGGTGTTAGCATTAAAACCGTAGCCGTAATTCGTTTCGAAGTGGTCGTTCTTCAATTTCTTTTACATACCGGTACTACTATAATTACATGACAAGGGCTTTAATTTAAAAAAAAAATTAAAATTTGAATAAACTTGTAAATTCAATTTCACATTGCTCACATAATATTAAAAATTAGTATTCAAAAATTAAAATATATAAAAATGATATGAAAACAAATGTATATGTAAAATAATGTAAAAAATCATATTCCATGCGTTGCCTTGAAAAAGAATGAAAACCATTCGAAACATTGGCAAATTAAAGAATTGAGCACTATGCCGTGGTTTTCTATATGACTGCACATCCTGCAACCCAAATTTGATTATCATTAGAGTTATCAATTGCCATTATTGATAATATTGTAATTTATTATAAAACTACTATCTTCACGATGTAGAAATATCTACTGCAATTAAATACTTGTCAGACTAAATATTGTAAATCGCTAAGATTATATGTGTATTACTGTAAGGCAAGAATCCAACTCTGTTAACTATAAAATGCTAAAAATATCTAAAAAATAAAATATCCCTGTACCGAAGCAAAAGAAAGGTGGTATATAATTTTGAAAAAATCTTAATTGCATGTGCAAAGGTCGGAGAGCGAATAGATTAATAACAATTTCACTTCTAGTAGTATTTTGCGATGTAATTTATAATGAAATCTACCAAAATAATTGGGCTGTAGCTGAAAGGGTAGCCTTGAATTCCGAAACGGTTTCCTGCATTCGAAGATTACTAAGGCCAAGGTTTCTGACAAGATACGCCTGAAGACTCTTCAGGCTAAAATGAACTCGTTCGTTTAAACGACCAAGGATTTACTCCTGAAATTCACCCTGAAATTACAAATCCGTTAAGTCAATTAACGCCAGGATGAGTTGCTGAATTGACGTCCATAAAATTATTGCTAGGGGGCGAAATCCTTTATTTCAAATTTTCTTATTTAACCCTCCAGCGATACATCCCAGGAAAAAATACCCCCTCCTATTTTATTTATTATTTTTCACTTAGAGACTTGTTCAAATAGACCGAAATGTAGACATGTTGCAGCATGCCTCTCCTAAAAGCCAAGTTTGCCGTTTTACACGGCGCTCATGACTGTGAAGTTCGAGGTTTCGGGTTCGAATCCAGCGGCCCTGCATTCGAACCCGACATACTTATAAATGGGCTTTTTTCAAAAGCACCCCGAGGGTTCATATAAACTCGTAGTTGAAATACCTTCCATGAAAAAAGTTCACCGTTTCTACCTCCACTATTACTGCAGAATTTTTACTTTACTTCGGTTGATAGTGACGATGGATGGGGTGAGTATGTAGATTCACGTTTATGTTTCCACTCATAGATTTAATAAAAGTTGGTTTATTGTTTCAACCTTAGCGGCAACATAGAGAGGCGGTAAGTGGTTTTTATTTATTCTACTTCATGTTTCCTATTTAATTAATAAATTTGTTTCAAAATGTTATCACTAGTGAATATACTTTAGTAAATAAGCAATTTTGAAACCAACTAATCTAAAACATTTTCCGTTGGGCAATAAAGGATTTTTCTTAATTTTAAGCTCATTTTTTTAATGATCCTGATGAAGAAGGAATTTTTAAAATTCTTCAAGAACTAGATAACGAGGAAGCAAAAGCCTTCCTCGGGCCTATGACTTGCCAGTTTTGATGAGCTAGAATTGGACGACATCGAAGAGATATCTTTTGAAGTTCGATCTGTATACAGGTCCTGTATTACAGGATAATTTGTTGAAGCTCGAAATCCAGAGTTTCTCTTGGATCTGCAGATGTGATCTCAAAAATTTTGCGTAGGTTTTCTACCTGGACAAAGCACCGTCTTTGAAGATAATTATTTCAATTCTTCGAGTTTAAAGAAAGCCCCCCGCAAAAGAAAAAAAAAGCCAAGAGACTCATCGAGGAAAACAAGACATGGAGAGCAATGTCATTTTGGTAAGATGGCATGATAACAATCAGGTATTATATTATTGTAACGAATGCGACAAATGTCTCACACCAGGCAGTTTTTAGAGAGAGCCAATGTAGGCGATAGGAAAAAACAACTTAAATGTGTAAGTTCTTACTGCAGTACAATCGCTGTATGGGAGGAGTAAACCACCTTATTGTCAAACTAAGATACGTTTACGAATCAAGCACAAAAAATAGGCCAATAGCACGGTTTGTATAAATGGTAAAGCCTGGTTACTCCTTCGTTTCCTTGAAAAGATACTGCTTGAATTTACAAGAACCCTTGCCATTCTTACCGGCCCCGAGGTGACAACTACTCCTAGAGTAAAGCCGAAAAGTGCAAACACTAAGTGTATAAATAATTTAAAATTCGTCAACTTTTGCTAAAAACCCTAAATTCAACGATTATTTGGAGATCGTGAGGTGCGGTCTGGTGACGTAGGTTTAAAAAAAAAATTCTTTATCATGCCAACGTTTCGATCTTTATTGAGATCATCTTCAGAGCTTGAGATTTATAAACATTGTTTGAATTTTACATATACATGTAGGATGTGGGAAAATATACAATGCTAGAAAATTTTTGATTAAAAAAATGAATTTATACAATAGTAGAAAATTTTAGATTAAAAAAATGAATTTATATAATGCTAGAATGATTGAATCTAAAATTTTCTAGCATTGTATAAATTCTATTTTTTTCCCACAACCTACATGTATTTGTAAAATTCAAACAATGTCCCAGGCGCTGAAGATGATCTCAATAAAGATCAAAACATTGGCATGATAAAAAAAAAAATGTTTTTCTAAAACCTTTGTCACACCAGACCGCATCTCACAATCTCCAAGTAAGCTTTGACTAACTGTCACTAAACACCACACACTAATTTCAACGTGGGACTTCACCTCAAAAAATGCTTTGTTTTGTATCATTACAAACGATACATTTTTTCATAATGTTGATCTAATAGTGGTTTTTTAACATTCCCTTTTGTTCCCAACATACGACAAAAGATGTCTAAAATTTTAATTTAAAAAAATTACAAAACATTTTTTCCTTGCAACTGGGAAAATAGTAGCCAAAAACAGAAACCTTAGAAAAAAAAATGTTCTGGGTTAAATATGTAGTGACGCTTTGGTTTGTTGGACAGTTTAAAGCCGCCAGCGTTTCGTGAGTAGTAAGTATGACTATTTTTTTTTTTAATGTATAAATTGGCAGCATAATTATGTCAATGACTTGGTTTTCCGGAGGAACTGCAAGAAGCAGGAAAGGCCGAGGAAGAGAGCGCTTTCTCAAAAAAACCAGGATGTCAGCGGCGCACGGCTCTTCGTCGTAAAAGTCCAATGAATATCAAAGAGTGTCGGGCCCCTTTGCCGGTGTTTTTATATGGACGGCGAGCCGCTTTTACGGCATCGTTTTATTTTCTAAAAGGGCAGCGATGAAATTTGAATCTAAACTGCGGACCGATCATCCATAGGCGAGGCCGAATTGCGCAAAGTCCCATTGTCCCGCGGAATTGGATGAGGCCCAAGGGCGGTCGTGGAACGACGACGGATTTAGAGCTGCGGCGCCTTCCCCCCCCCCCGGCTGGAGAGGAGAATCACTTGGCGATGCCGGCCGGTCCCACACCTGCACCCGGTCGTAGTTTGGCCACCGGTCAAAGCGAGACATGCCAAAAATGTTTGGAAACGGCCTTAATAAGGGTACATCTCGCTGATCGTTTGCTTAAGCAGTTCACATAGTTTCCCATTCAATGCACACTAGTGGCAGGATTTTTTGCTCACATCGGTAATCAAGGTTGAATTGTTCTTAACAACAAATGAACAGCATAATTTTAAGATCCCCAAATAAAAAATTGGAGTCTATACAGTAGACCGTTTTAACTCGTCCGTGGTTTTACCACTAAGTTGTTAAGGTTTGATTGTTTAGAACCCTTTTGGTTGGGATCATTTCGTTTGGGTAAAGTGACCGTAAACGCAATTCTTTGGGGAAAGAAGTAACTGAAGAAACCACGCGTTTGGGGAAAATAAAAATAAGTGAAATCTTGTATTTATAATGCGTATTTCCAAAAATAAAACAAGCATAGGTAACTAACTATCTACTTATTGTTATAAAGCGTTGATGTGTATACGTCCAATAGAATGCCTTGATACTGATGATGTCGTTCAATTAGAAGGGGTTACTGTAGACAGTAAATCATAATGTCTTTATCGACTTCATACCTTTCCCTAGATGCATTAAGAATTTTCGTAAACTGCCCCTCTCCGCCCCTGGCTTATTGCGCATTCCCTTATTCACGCAGTAATCATGAATGTTTCAGTCTGATTTACTTTCGACACGTCTACTACGATGTGGAACGCCGCATATGTGGGTAAATAGGAACGCTTTTTGGCGAATGCCAAGACGAGCATCTCGAGCATTTGGCGAATACAGCATGTCTGGAGCCACCTGTAGGTGAACATGCCCACATTTGAGGAGGGAAAATCGCGTCATGTTGTGTATGCAGTACGCAAATGAAGTTCGTCTGTAGGTGCTACATACATTAAACCGAGAACACACTTATCCCATGCAACGCTATGTGACACTACCCGACGTCACGTTTTGGTAGGGTGTGCATCTATGCGACGTCAAGCGCACGCCACGTACAGTCACACAGCGTGTATCACAAATCATTATCACCATCGCAACGCCTCTTTTGTTCTTAATGCATTATTTTGAGCAAAACCATATAATAAATTGCTAGTTAAATTTTATGTAATTACAGCCATGTAATAAATTGTTTATTAAACTTAATTGTTTTAAATAAAGTTATTCCGGTGTTTTGATGAATTTTCTTCTTAACCATCATAATTAAATAACTTTTAATAAATACTCATGAATTTTTGATCTCGTTTAATTTAGTTTACATTAAAATAAGAATGTTGTAATTAATATGACAAAATTATATATAAGTGTTTAATAAATATTATTTATATANTATATGTGTGTGTGTGTGTGTGTGTGTGTAATATACACACTTGTATGTATTTATTTGTTTATTTTCCATAAAACTAATATAAAGGTGACTTAAAACGTGAACACAACATTAATAACTTGTTGTTTACCTTTATAGTGTCCTTCTACTAACCTTTATTTTACCCTCTTTAGACTAAAAATAAAAAAAATCAGTTCAATTTCATCCTTTACAGAGCAAACTTGTTTAGTGTGGTTTCTTACTTTTTAAATGGTTTTCTTTGATGAAACAATACATTTGAATTAAAAAAATAATTATCAATTTATTTTCTTAAAGGTTTTTAAGTCGAGATCTCGCAGAACTTGGTCCAACGGACCTAGCGTTCGTCGCATGCCCAAGTGGTGAGTATGGCGCGTTCTACCATCCACGATGGTCTATGTGGGTTTAGGACCAACGGAAATCTTGACCGAAAAAAGGTAGTGGTCAACTGCGATGTCCGATGACTAGAGACGAACGTTTTGCTACGGCACTACGGAGCTGTCATTTAACGGCTTATTTTATAGGAAGTCCACTCCAAACTGTACGTAATGTATGGGTGAACTCTAAAACTCTTATCAGAAGACTTTCGTGAGTCTCTAGATTTTTACGCCAATGTAAAATTTTTTATTTATTAATAGTTAATTAAGAAATCGTCATTTATTATCTTAAATTTATCATCTTGAAAAATTGTGAAAAAGGAAAATTTGTAAGGATCAAGACGCTGGAGGGAGAAACAGGTCAATTTTCAGTAAGACGTCGGAAAAAGAGTGAGTCATTGCCTGGTTTTCGACCTGTAGGCACGAACGTACATCAGCTGTCTTCAGGGAGTCACTCCCGGGGATTCAACCTATACGCACGAACGTACATCAGCTGTCTTCAGCCAGTCACTGCCTGGTTTTCGACCTGTTCGCACACATATATATATAAANTAATATATATATATATACACATACATATATACATATATATACATACATACACATATATATTTTTTATCCATCAAATCCTTTACGCAACTGCCGGCAACTATTCCTGGTAGCGGCGGACTTGGAGGGTAGATCTCCAATACTTTCTCCCGCCGGCGTCTACGAAACACTAGACGTCCCGCATTCTGTATAACTGGAGAGGTATTGAGTAGAAAGAACTGTTCGCATATCAGTATCTCAATTGAACACTTGAACAATGTGAGCTGTCCTCTTCACAGATGAGTGCCGGTTTGGTTTGTGGCAATAAGTGGACGAGACCTTGTGTGGAGAACACTTTGCTTCATGTTCCATGCGTGAGTCACAGCCTTTTCAAAGTTCATGCCCGTACCGAACTGATTGGTAGAAAACAGAATGGATCTTTGATAATAAAGTACATTGAGGAAGTTATTCTAGAATCTGTGGTCCCATTCCCTTCATTGTGGATAACCTTTTAAAATTCCCAGAATATGCAAACCCTGATGTGATCGGTCATGTTGAAAGTACTGTCTCTGAAAAGCCTCCTACTAAAATTTGAAAAACTTAGGCATC
Organism: Cimex lectularius; assembly: GCF_000648675.2. Taxonomy (NCBI): domain Eukaryota; kingdom Metazoa; phylum Arthropoda; class Insecta; order Hemiptera; family Cimicidae; genus Cimex; species Cimex lectularius. The sequence continues at coordinate 1,317,678 of NW_019394219.1, forward strand.
ATAAAAACTCATGCCTTGTAGTTACGACTATTTTATCGTTGAGACGGCTTGGTCCATCAGGGTGTTCTAAGTAATGCAATCGTATGGACGACTGCTTCTCCGATACCTCTTCTTTCTGTGGTAATCCTTTCTAATACCTCTCGAGAATCGGCAAAATCTTTGACGGGCTATTAAACTCAGATAGTCATCGATTTCAGGGAAATTCCATGCTGAAATACCGATCGATTTTCAAATTACATTGATAAAATGTGCATTATCTCTTAGCTTATCTTCACTAATGCTTCATATTATCTTTCTCGTTAAACTTTTACAAAATCTTGAAACCGCAAATCGCATTTTTGTACTACTTTTCATTGGAATAAGTAATTTTCAAGGATGTATTAAATACAATGGGTAACAATAGAGGGGCGTCGGTGGCCGCAACGGTTTAGGCGTTGACACGGCGCTCATCACTGTAAGGTAAAGGTCCTGGGTTCGAATCCAGCGGCCCTGCATTCGAACCTGACATACTTACAAACTATGTATATGTAATTTTGTCGTTATATTAATTACAACATACTTATTTTAATATAAACCAAATTAATCGGGATCAAAAATTCATAAGTTTTTATTTTTTAAAAATAATAATTTTAATGGTTTGGTACAAAATTGATCAAAACACCGGAATAACATTTTTTGATATAATGAATTTAAATAACAATTTATTACACGGTTTTGCTCATAAAATTTAACTAACAATTTACTTCATGGTTTTGCTCGTAAAATTACACTATTTTCGTCGAGTAGCGCCCGAACAGGACACTCATATTTTTTTGTAGTTTATTTCAACCTAAGTATATGTAATTTTGTCGTTATATTAATTACAACATTCCTATTTTAATGTCAACCAAATTAAACAGGATCAAAAATTCGTAAGTTTTTATAAAAAAATATTTAATTATGATGGTTAGAGATAAAGTTATCAAAACACCGGAATAACTTTATTTGAAACAAGGCTGAGCTGATGAAATTAAACTTGCAATTTATTACATGGTTTTAGTCAAAATAGTGCATTAAGAACAAAAGAGGCGTTCCTATTGTGATACTGAATTGTGATGCACGCTGTGTGACTGTACGTGGCGTGCGCTTGACGTCGCATAGATGTGCACACCCTACCAAAACGTGACGTCGGGTAGTGTCACATAGCGTTGCATCGGGTAAGTGTGTTCCACGCTTTAAACTCTTAACAAAATACATTACTTTTTGTGAATCAACGCTCATTTATGTTCAAGTGTTAATTTTTATAAAAACTCTTGTCGGGAATGGATCTTTAAACAGACGTGGGTTTCGTAATGGCAAGAATTTGAATATGATGGTGATAATTAATATCAAGATTTTATTATGTTTTAGAATTCGCTGATTAATGTCATTATTAAGGATGTGCAGGCGTCGGATAGAATTATTGACCTTTGGACTATCGGCGTTGAATTTTTTCTCTCCTGGAAACGGGATAAGCAAGTCGGGAATTTAAAGGTGTCATTTGCTTCTGGATCTGCCTTATAAGGTATTTCTAGGAAGATAAGGGTATCACTTCAATTTTAACTTTTTTGTAAATCAAAAGTAAATATTCATAACATCAGCGGGAAATCCGGTCCGTAAATTTCAATATTGACTTTATACGATGGACGGTGTAGGCATGTAGACAGTGATGGGAGAAATCTGACTTAAGAATGCTAAGTGGTGTTTAAACCAAGAGGAATCCGTCTCTGAAAACCGATTTACTGGTTTACATGCATTACATTAACCCTAGAAGGTCACTGTTACATTTTTGGGGCATTGGGGTCAAACGTGACTTCACATTTTTAAAATTTTCAAATTTTAACCCTCAATTTCATTTGTTAAAAACTCATTGCCAACAAGTTATTTGTTTAATTGTCGTCAGTAAGTAAAATAGTTATTGTTTTTTGTTTTTTTGTAAAAATAGAACTTAAATCAAAAACTTGAAAAAATTATTTTCGAATAAGGTTTGAATTTTTTTTAATTATTAGGTTATTTTCAACTATCATTAATTAATCTTGGTTATATGCAGATTACCCTAAATATTATCATTTTTTTTAACTTCTTTATGTTCGTTTTTCTTGAGGAGGAGGTGAAACCGTTTTATCTATTATGTTTTTGTATGATTAAGGTTTTATTATACCATGTTTTTCACTAAAGTACCCTCCTAATTATCTATACAGGAAAATGTGTGGTGAAAATAGACGAAACTGGTATAGGCAGGGTAGTGAGGACAATGAAAATGACACTGAACTGAAAAAATACGAGTATGTACAAAATGAATCATTATTCTTTGCAGATTTCACAAGTAATCACAGAAACTGAATCCATCTCGCATCTATGAAGATGACATTCGTTGCAGATTTTGTATTTTGTAGCTGTTCTTAAAGACGAAACAATAGCATTTGCCAATTATTCTATAAAACTAGAAGGTCAGATGTTCCCATCTTTAGTCATGGGTGTTGAGACCCATGAGGATCTTTAAAGTCCGGACTTATGCCCGAGGGGACTTTTCAGACGCTCAGTGTTCTCAAAGAGAACACCAAGAAGATTTTACATGCATGGACTTGTCACATCCCTTGGCTAGCGAGGTGGTGCAATGCTAACCAAGTTCAGAAGTGCCCTGAAAAAGGCACATCCATACATGTGCCTTGAAAAAGGCAGTTTTGTAGTTTCCAGCATGGCTTTTCAGTCATGCCTTTCACCACTCCCCGGAGAGATAGAGAAGGCACTCTATCTCCGGCTCCGATTGGCCGGTACCCTCCAGCTAAGGTACAATTTGTTTACAAACCACGACCACCACGAGTCCAATCTCAATTAGGAGAGCCGCTTGGATACTCTACTCCCGTGGTTCAGTATTACTTATAAGGTGGGACTGATCGCCCACCCGGGAGTTCGTACTGATTCACCTGTTGCCTGAGGGGTGCGGGTTCAGTAACCCTGGAAGTCTCTGCCAAAGCAGAGAGAGGGGGGTAAGAAAGAGAAAGGAAAATTAGGAAAGGAAGGGTGTAAGAAAATAAGGGAAGAAATTGGTCCTCCATCATTGGTGACCCCCCGGCACCAGGGTTGATGGTCGGACTTTGCCAGGGCCGACAAGGAAGGTGTTCCTGTGGGTAGAACTAGAAGGTCAATTCAAGCGGAACTAGGTGAATGAACAGCACCTAACTAGGTATTTCCAAGCGACCTCATGCTCTACAGTGGCCACCCACTGTTCCGCCGCTACATTCCCACAGTCGAATATCAAAGATCCAGGAAGTCTCAGAATACTCCAGGCTCTTTTACAGAACGGAACTTCAAAACGGGCCGTCAACGGCGACTGGGGCCAATTATATCAAATTGAACCTGGCCCTGAGGATATGGCAGAAAGCACTCTAAACGAATATCGTGCTTATTAGAAGCATTTGTGAAGATTAACCGCCCGGGGAGTTCAATTTGCAGGATTCAATTCGCGACGGCTTGCCTAAGACGTAAACATCCCTACAAATTAAAAAAAATCCCAAAGAGCCTAATAAATCAAGGGTAACCAATAATTTTTAGCTAGAGCTATTTCAACTTCATCTGGATAAAAAAGTATGTTCGACCGTTTCTCGATCTGTATTAATAGTCGCCTTTTGTTTCCTACGGCGTGGAAAAAGGAAAACGTTCCGACACGAAACTTATCTCAAAAAGGCGTAACGCGAAAAAGTTATGGTCATCTGAACACCATTTAGCAGTCCGACATAAATTGCTCTCCGTTTCACTCGGGTCGGCGTGGTTTTCCGTGTTTTTTAATCTTTATTTTTCAGCAAACAAGCGGAGAAATCGGCCAAACAAGACTCATCTGCCGCCATTGAGAAAGGCATTAGTGCCTTCCGGCGTTTACAGCCTTGTCAACGGATCCACAAAACCCGGCACCCGTCCAACTCGACTCCACGAAGCTATTCCGTTGAAAAATGCATTTTTCATTTGATGTAGCAATCCACGGTTTTTCAAATGTCACCCGGACTTCGATTGTATAAGAGAAAAATAAAAGAATATCATTTTCATGGCCTGTTGAACTTTTCAAAACAGGATTAATGTACACACCTCTCTACGCAAAAGGTCGTTGTGTAACTGATTTCTCGCATTAAGCGATTCAATTTAATTTTATACGCTTTAACCGCCAGTAACTACTATAACAAATAATAATGAGGTCAACAGAACTTATTGTATTGTACATTTCCTAGACTATCTAAATTAAATATTTACCGACGGGAGCAGAACCTCCAACAAGCAGTTAACAGCTCTTTTAACAGTATTTACAGAATGTTATTATCAAGTTATGAAATGTAATTACGACAAAATAATTTTTCCCAACATGTATCACATATATAGACAAGATTATTTCGTGAGATGCGGTCTGGTGGTAGGTTTTAGAAAAACATTTTCTGTATCCTGCCAACATTTCGATCTTTATTGACATCATCTTCAGAGCTCAAAGTGTTTGTTTTGCATGTAGATGTGTCTTTCTTGTCCGTCGTGTTGAGAGTGCCCATGATTTTATTTCATACATATACAAACAGAAATACTTGCCCTTTATAAGATAGGTGGTTCTTATTCACAGTTTGATGTTTTCAACAATCCGGATTTCAAGCTTTACAGCTGCAAATCCAGATAGTCGAAAATATCAAACTGTAAGAACCATTCATTAGAGTTCGTGGTCCGATTAACCGAATTACGTTTTTCAATTAATTAATCTTTATATAAGGTATTGGTTGAGATAAAAAAGTCAGTGTCACGAGCGGGATTCGAACCCACGACCCTCGGCTCTACCACCTCGATCCACTCGGACACCAACTTCCCATCTCAACCCCACCTTTCAAATTTTCGAGCTATGGGATCGAAGTCACGATAGCCTCAAGTGGTAGAGCAACGGCGTATTTAGCCGAGGGTCGTGGGTTCGAATCCCGCTCCTGACACTGAATTTTTTATCTCAACCAATACCTTATATAAAGATTAATTAATTGAAAAATGTAATTACTATCTTTTAAATATATTAAAAAACACACCTCACTTTTACCATTTCTGTGCTTGTCAATTTCTCACCTAACTCGGTCCAGCATAACAGTGATCAAGAATTCAGACAACGACAACAAAAGGTTTAGGAAAAAAGCACTATTTGTAATTAACAATGAATTAAGTAAATTATCATTATCATTAAATTAAATGATTATTCAGAAATCGTGAGATGCTATCTTGAGTGAAGTAGTTTTCAGAAAAATATTTTCTTCATCGTGCCAACGTTTCGATCTCTATTGAGATCATCTTTAGGGCTCAAAGTGTTTGTTTTCCGTGTAGATGTATCATTCTTGTGTGTCGTGTACTTACTATTTACTTATTACTATCATTCACTTAGTTGTTAAGTTCTTTTTTTAAAATTATTTAATATCCGTAGTGATTAGTGCATGCGCACTCTCAACACGAAACGCAAGAATGGCACAATCTCGCAGAAAACAAACACTGAGCTCTGAAGATGATCTCAATAAAGATCGAAACGTCTGCACGATAAAGAAAATGTTTTTCTGAAAAGTACATCACACCAGGCCGCATCTCACGATTTCCGAATAATCATCGACTAACGGTCACTAATCACCACTCATTAAATAACTATCTAATTTGCTAACTAAATAGAAACAACAGGTACAAAGTATAAAAACTATAACTACAATGTGTCGTGTTACAATGTGTTCTTTTGTAAATCTAAAATTTTCTATCATTATATAAATTAATTTTTTTTAATCTAAAATTTTCTAGCATTGTATAAATACAATTTTGTAATCTAAAATTTTCTAGAGTTGTATAAATTCAATTTTTGCAATCTAAAATTTTCTAGCATTGCATAAATACAATTTTTTAATCTAAAATTTTCTTGCGTTGTATAAATTCAATTTTTGCAATCTAAAATTTTCTAGCAGTGTATAAATTCATTTTTCACATCCTACATGTATTCGTATAATTTAAACAATGTTCATAAATGCCAGGCCCTGAAGATGATCTCAATAAAGATCGAAACGTGGGCATGATAAAAAAAATGTTTTTCCAAAACCTACGACCCACCAGACCGCATCTCGCGAGTTTCCGAATAACCATCGTGATTAATAAATAGCAAACCAAATGACTTTTTTAAAAAAGTTTTCTCATAACTTTGACATTTTTTGACCAATTAAAAAAAAAAAAAACACCATGTGTCAGGCTGTGTAGGGACGTATTTGAAATTTTAAGGTTGAACAGGGAACAGGGGTATAACATAATTTTGGGGGAATAATTTTTCTCTAAGAAAAGGTAAAAGTATGAAACTAGACTAAAAAATATGAAAACGAATTTTTTGTTTTTTGATAGCGTCTTCGGTTTAAGAGAAATTCACCCCAACCATCTAAAAAGGACTCCCTTTGGATGGACAAAGAACTTCCTGTAAGTTAAGTAATTGCTTATTAAATTAATTAAATATTTTGGGGACATGTAGGACATTAATTTATAATTTAGCCATACTCTTATATATACGTTTCGGCGAATTTTTTAAGTTAGCATTTATATGTAAAATAAATTTTTTTTTTATGGTTCAAAGATAAAATGTTTATTGCGAAAGAGTTGGTCTACCTAAGGTAGTTTTTATTAGGTTTAGATAAACATTTTTCACTAGAATATTGATTTGTTTGGATAAACGATTTACATTAATGATTCTGATATAAGCATAACTTTGATTCGCTTAAATTAATTCTTTTAATCAATTATTCCACTGGCCGCCGAAGACAACTTTAAATACTGCTCGATAAATTTCTTAGAAGAATCGAGGGATAAAATTATGATCGTGAGGGAAAGCCGAATTAAACGTTTAGTCCGTCCAAGGACGGATTCCACCGAAAGATCTGTAGTGATTGGATCGTTAACTGCTTCCTGAGAATGGATAAAAATGGCATTCTTTTTCTGTGAGAAAGTTCAGCAGCGGACAGGGGGAAAAGTCCTATGAACAGTCAGCTTTAAGGGCAGATTGTAGATTGGGTGGAATGTAGCTGAATGGCTGCTTCTTCAGAACAACTCGGGGTTTACTGGCACTGATTACTCAACATTAAAAAATATTGATATTTATTATTTAGCACTTCTACATGTTTTTTTAATATATTAAAATAGTAGGGGACTTTTTTCTTTGAGATATACGGCTTTTTTTAACTTTATGCATCAATATTTATCTAGAAGTCATCTTTCATCGACGATTTGGTATAATTTTTTGATAAATATATCAACACTTATATACCTAATGTTGTTAACCTAGAAGCTGATCAGAGTTATTTAATAAAGGAGAATAAAGCGTACACGCAGAAACCACCAAAATCTCAGGTCGCAAGGACTTTTTGACACTTCGGAACTCTTTGATTGATGGGTCCGTTTTTCATTCAGAGTCATTTAATACATTCAAAGAACCCTTTATTTATGGCATCTGGTAAGCTCGTAAGATAAGTCAGAAGTCATTTTCTCTCAGCAAATTAAAAGACTAAGTTGTGTATTCCACCTTTTTTCCAGAGAATGAAACGCTCTTAAATCTTATAGCGTTCAAATAGTTTTTAATCCATCCATGATAGGACAAGACCAAATATTTCGTTGGTAATGCTGCACTTTTTCTAACATTTTTTTTGCCTTATGCATAGCATATTAAGGCATATCCATGTATTCAATTGTTAGTAAAATACACAAGTTTGTAACATTAAAATGTACATGTGTGTACTCGTGGAGTACCACAGGGGTACATTCTTGGTCCTATCCTATACCGTTGCATGTAATGAAACTTTTTTCGAATCGACTGTACCACAGCCGTCCAAAATCCAAAAATGGAACAAATATCGCAAAAAAAGCACCATGGGTATCGTTTTGTATGTTTTTCTCTACGCTGAAATCAATGAAACTGTTCTCGAATCGATTGGATCATGGCAAATAGTTCAAAATTGTAGACGGTAGACAAATGACTGCTGCAGGTTGCAAAAAATAATCGTGACTCAGATGGACTCACTCACAATTGTTCCTAGTTTGTTGAAACAAAAAGTGTAAAGAAGCTAAGAACAAATTCTGAAAAGCCCTATCCTTAGAGGACATTTAACGCTGATCACAAATATAACCATGAAAAAGTCATTAAGTTATTTTTTACAGATATACCTTTTTATTGAAAAAAACGTTTAATGATACGATATTTCCGATATCTGATTCGGATTCTCTATAGGGAAAAAAAGTAACAGTTAAGGCACAATCCTTCAACTAAACAGAAAGTGGCCAAATTTATTGTCTTTTCGAGATTTTAGTCTAAATAGCTCCATTTGAAACAGTGCTGCAATCAGATAGACAGGAATGTGTAGCTGAAAACCACAGATCTACTAATTAGTTGTGTATGGAAGAGAAAAAAAGGTGCCAAAGCAAAGAACAAAGAAGCTTTTTTTGAACGTCTAAAAAACCGAATATTTTCGGGGGGGGGTTCAGAAAATAGCTGTATATCTTGCAAAATTTATAATTTTCAGGTTTCAGCAGTGATTACTGGTTTTGATCAATTTTTAAACGTAAAACCATTATTACAGCCTTATTCTTTCGATCAAAATGTAAATTGGATTGTGAAAATATAAGTTTTTAGAAATCGATTTTTTTGCCATTTTTGCCGCACTGTACGCCCATAGATCCAATTCCTACATCACTCTGTCAGCCTATGTTGATGACACCGCAATATCATGTACGAATCCGAATCCCACAATACCACCGCCAATATCCAAGAGCTAATCCAATGTTGGTGCAAAAAAATCGAAGATGAAATTGAACGAGGACAAAGGCACCCAAATCACTTTTACTTAAGAAAAGAAAAAAAAATGCCCTAGACGAGGGGTTCCCAAAGTGGTCCCTACGGACCCCCAGTGGTTCCCGGTACGTGAAAAATTAAAAATGATTTGGAGGTCCCTGGAAAACGTCAGGGGGTCCGCGCCAGGTTTAATATAAAAAAATAAAATTGTGAACCATTTTTATTATTATGGAAATTAGCAGTATTGTAATACTCGGTAACGAGTAAAAGAACTGATAAGATAGGCAGTAACTAGTACGACTAAGGAACTGCCGAAACTTATAATTGTAACCGTATTGGTAACGAATAAGAAAAATGATTATTTGAATATCGTGAGATGCGGTCTGGCGTGACGTAGGTTTTTGAAAAACATTTTCTTTATCTTGCCAACGTTTCGATCTTTATTGAGATCATCTTCAGTGCCTGGGATTTGTAAACATAACATAAATAAATAAAAAAAGAGATAAAAAAAGATAAAAATTTGAAAGACTAAAAAATATTAAAACGTACTTTTTTTACAGTATCGTTAGTGTAAGAAAAATTCAGCCGGACCATCTAAAAAGGACACACTGTATATTACATATTTTCATCCTCAACATACACTTGTAACGTTATTACCGAGATTTTATGACACGTGTTCTGCTAGTCCAGATGTACAAATCACTAACCTTTTTTGCTACGATAAGGAGGACTTAAAATACCCTAAATATAAACCCAAAAGTTTGAATCAAATAATGTTTGACTTTAATTGTAATATGTTCATTTTACTCTAGACAATGATAATTGTAGTTATAATTATTCGGAGATCGTGAGATGCTGTCTGGTGTGACGTAGGTTTTAGAAAAACATTTTCTTTATCGTGCCAACGTTTCGATCTTTATTGAGATCATCTTCAGTGCCTGGGATTTGTAAACATTGTTTAAATTTTACAAATACATGTAGGATGTGAAAAAAATGAATTTATACAATGCTAGAAATTTTAGATTCCATGAAATTATTTGTACTCACTCAAAGTGTTTGTTTTCTGTGTTACACAGTAACAGTGGTTTGTTGCAAATAAACCATTTGATCTACAAATTATATCCTTTTGTGCCCTTTTCAACAGATAACAGTATGAATGAACCAAAGAAAAATGCTAACAATACAGTGTTGAATATTTGAAATATGGCTTTATTTCATTAGGAAATAGTACTTTACCTAAGTATGTGTCTTTTATATAATAAAACTATGTAAAATGATTCAATGAAACCTTCCATGCTTAAGGAGCATTTAATAAAAATCCACAGTGACAAAAAGATAAGGATTTAATGTTTTTTGAAACAGTCAAAAAAATATTTGAAAACAACGTCATTGCAACAACTCTAGGGAAAACATCTAAGCGAGGTGTCGATGTACTGCGTGCTTCTTCTTATAATATTTCTTTATTGGTTGCAAAGCCCGGAAAGCCGTACACTATTGGTGAAGACTAGAAATTAGTGCTCGTGGGGATTTGCGGTTGCTACTCACAAACATTGAGCAGGACATAAATACTCTCATAACATCTCATCATGTTCATCAAGTCATTAATTTTTTTAAATTTTATAACAAAAGTTACAATTTCAATAAATACTTCTTCAACATTTTTTTTAAATTTGTAATTTCTATACTATGCATTTATGTAGCTTTTTTACTTGGGGATCCGTGGGCAAGTTTTGACTACAAAAAGGGGTGGGTCAAAAAAGTTTGGAAACCACTGCCGTCGACTATACGCGAAGCAGGACTTTCGGACATTTCCACTAGTGAAATACTTAGAACTACGGTAGACTATCCTTATCGGCGCTTTCACTCAGGGTCGACCGACCACCTAGTTGAGTTTTAGAGGAGAGTGGGACTCCTGCCTGGAATAAACTTATACATATGTTACTGTAAATTGTATTTTTCTTATTGAAAAAAACCCCCTGAAATACGTGTACATTTCATACAAAACATTGATGATATGTTCACGAGATACAGAATGCGTCTGATTGTTATTCAGATAGAAGAAAATCCTTCAAAGTCCGATATTCGATTTCCTATTATCCGCGGTGATACTTAGTTTGTGTCCCACACAAGGTGGAATAATACAGAAATATATAACAATAAAATATTTTCAGTTTATCTATTAAAATTTACTAACCGTTCAAAAACTTTTTTACATTATCTCCGGCCGGAAAGGAACGAGGAAACGCGTTAAAGTTGCGATTTCAATTTTATTTGTAGGGTTAGCTGTTACACCAGGGGATTCTATTATTTCTGAAAATTGATGAGAAATCGGTGGGTATATTCAATAAATCAATCAAGGCTATTTAGGTTTTTTTAATGAAATCAAGACATTTAAAATTGAGATTGTAAAGCAAAATGGAAAAAGAGATTCTTTTTTAAACTCTCATCTTGAAAAGCTGCAGAAATACAAATAAACACATAATTCACTTAGCACAAATTATACCTTGTTATATTTCTTACATCACACGAAAAGTGACTAATCGTGGAATAAATTGGAAAATAGCATTGCACACGCAACATTTCACCAAACGCACGAACCGAACGAGAATTTTTTAGAGGTTCTTCAAAACGTTCAAAGTGCAAGGCCGTAAAATCTTTGCAATAATGTTACACAATTTAAAATATATAAAACTAGTAGTAGGTGAAAACATCAAATGACCTACATCAGTGATCTGTTTTTTGCGAAACTGCAATCAAAAAATGCATTAACTTTTGAAATTTCCGTTTAGTAAAAATGTGTGGTGTTCAGTGTTAGTTAATGATTAATTAGAGATCGTGATATGCGGTCTGCTGTGACGTAGGTTTTAGAAAAACATCTTCTTTATCGTCCCAACGTTTCGATCTTTATTGATATCTACACAAAAAACAAACACTTTGAGCCCTGAAGACGATTTCAATAAAGATCGAAAGTTGGCACGATAAAGAAATTGTTTTTCTAAAACTTACGCTACATCAGACCGCATCTCACGATCTCCAAATAATATTTAGTAAAAATGCTTTTTAAAGGATTGATGCGACCGGAGTTTGTAGTTCAGACTGCTGTCAATGGTAATATTTGAAAGCAATGAATTCTCAAAATTGATTTGAATTTGATTCATGTGGATCTCTCGTGCACATCGTCAAGGCTCTAAGAATATATCTACGACGTACATTTACATTCCGTTTCACAATGATAACGGTGATCGATGATCTAATTTAGCTGTAATCTTGCTATTTAGTATATTCTGAGGCGTACTTACTTTTATCGGATAAATTATACGTTTGGTTCAGCTAAGGTTAGATCATATATGCGAAAAAATACTAAAAACGAACATATTAAATTATTCATTGGAATAACGGTGTTTCATTGAATATAATTTCCTCGTTTTGGTTATAGGTGAAGGTAAACTATTTAAACTTTGTGCTTTTGTTTGAATTTTACAGTTAAAACTAAAGATGGGAAAAATCGCTCTTTTTAAGAATCGGATCAAAACAGCTCACACGAAATAAGCTGCATAAGCTCTTTTCTTTAGTTTACCGCTCGCGCTCACCAAATTTAACTTAGGCGTAATTCCATGGGTAAACTTTGGCGGGTTTTTCGAATTTCGGTGCGCCTTCGCTCGGGCCTGGAGTGGAGCTGGAAGGCCAAATGGGGGATAAGTCAATTGTCAGGTTACCGAGTGGTGGTAAAGAAAAAATACAAAATTAATATTGCAGAAAAGTTGGTATCGGATTAAATGGATGTCAGAGCGTTTCATCGCCCGCTCAGTGAAATGAGTGAACTTTTTTGATCAGCTTGCCAACAGTGCCCCATCAGTAGTTATAACAACAAATTACTGCACTTCTGTAAAACGGACAGCCATAAAACATGTGGAGTATTCTGAAGATATCAAGGATAGAAGCAGGACGAGGGAAGATGATTAATCGAATTGATTAATCCAACCTTGCTCAGACCAATTGATGTGATTCCTTGAGAAACTTAACCATGGCAGATGTTCTGGACCAGTGGCAGGCCGTCTCGCATGTAATCCAAAGCCGTCCTAAGCTGTTGACATCCAAACTGACATTTCTAAATGGTTGAAGTCGTTGCCCGATCTCAACAGCGGTACACTGTCGGTTATGAGTAGTTTCGAAACAATAAAACGATCATCACTCTGAGATGAGACCTTCTTGAATAACCTCCAGTATTGGCGACCCGATCCATGCCTTCTTGAATAACCTCCAGCATTGGCGACCCGACCCATGCCTTCTTGAATAACTTCCAGCATTGGCGACCCGATCCATGCCTTCTTGAATAACTTCGAGCATTGGCGTCCGATCCATGCCTCCTTGAATAACCTCCAGCATTGGCGTCCCGATCCATGCCTTCTTCTTGAATAACCTCCTACATTGGCGACCCGATCCATGCCTTCTTGAATAACCCCCTGCATTGGCGACCCGATCCATGCCTTCTTATAAATAACCTCCAGCATTGGCGACGCGATCCATGCCTTCTTGAATAACCTCCAGTATTTTGTTCTCGATGGATGTCCCTTCGGACAATTATTCTGGGAATGTTAGGCACCCTGGCTTGACGCTTGACTTCGTCCATCTTTCAATAATGTTATGATTCTATCCGAATCTGTATCACTTAAAACATCTCTCAAACAAATTCGAAACTTACAAAATCTAATTGTAAACATAAGTGGGAGATTTTATCTGTGCTTTATTTACCTCTAATCCTTTAAAACGGACCAAATGTTGTTGTAAGAAAATCAATGGAGTATTGTCTAAACTCTAAGAGATAATTAAAAATATTTAGGGTGGCTAAGTTCGGCCTCTCAGTGAAGTTATGAAAGTTTGCGGTCCCTCAAATCGCGGGATACCTGTTATATAAGAAAATACATTAAAAAATATATTTTCATTGAGGCATTAATTTCCCTTCGGACAATGTCGGGACCGCCCACTTGTTAAAAGAGGGCGACGGGTCTTTTACGGCAACAGGTCGCGGCGGTGACTCGGGTGCATTCCGTGGAGCGTAAATATAGGGCGTGAATGGAATTTTGGCTGCCATTTCGTCGGCGTGGATATTCTTGTCGCACCGCTGAATCTCATTCCATTGCCGCCCCCCGTCGCTAATTAAAAGCTCTTCCTGGTCTCGGATGTCGTCGAGGAATTTTAAGGTCGCTTTTTACAAACAACCGTTAATAATAGTCTCCGTCCCGTGCAAACGTTTGACATTGAAATTTAATTGTTATTCTAATTTTATTGTTTCTGGAATAACGGCAGTTTATGCGGTTTCGAAAAAAATTGCACCTTTGACATTAAAATCTAAAAAGTAGTCTTGCTATAGAAAACAACCATTTAACCATTTTAAGACGTCTTTAAATTTGCCATTGATCTTTAACGTTAAGGCTCTTGACTAGATAATATTTTTTTGGCCTTGTATTATATACAACATTTTTATTTTGAACAATTTTCATTTATAACACATAACAAATTTTAAATAATACAATCTTACAATATCTCCGATATAATTAGTATCATAGTTATTGTTATCATTGTAGATACAAAAATAAAACACTCAGTTCTATCACGAGCTTTTAAATAATCCTCTTCATCAGGACTGTCAATCTTCATATAAGTACAACAATCTTAAATATTAAATAATAATAATTTTAATTAATTATACTTGGTTGAGATGAAAAAGCTAGCTAGCGCATGGTTCGAACCCACGACCTTCGGCTCAATGCGCCGCTGCTCTAACAATTTACAAAATAATATTTTTTAATCTAATGTCTTGGTTGAGAAGAAAACGTTAGTGCCACGAACGGGATTCGAACCCACGACCTTCGGCTCAATAAGCTGCTGTGCTAACCACTTGAACACCGTGCTAAGATAACCCTTGAACTAAAATTTATGTTGAAACCACTTAAAAAAATAAAAACAAAAGTTCTTACAGAGCAATTTACGCACATCCACATGCTCATAGATAGTCGAAAAACTCTTTTTTAATGTAATAGATAAAAGAACAAGATTCACAAACTTATTATATGTGCCCAGCAAATTATTTACATAACGCCCCAATCATTAGAATGTGTAGGGTGGCAAATCATGCAAAATTAGATTTATTTTTTAACGTATTGTGTACGATTAAACGAAAAACTTGTAGCTTCATAATACTGTGCAAATTCATGTTAGCCGTTAATAAAACATGATTATTATTGATTAAGTAGAGATCGTGAAATGCGGTATAGTGTGACATAGTACATGACATATAAAAAAAGTTTTCTTTATCGCGCCAACGTTTCCATCTTTATTGAGATCATCTTCAGGGCCACTAAACACCACGCATTATTATTATTACGATATTTGAAAATATGGCAAAACGAGGAAAATTTGAAAGGTTGTATGTTGAGAGGAAGAGTTGGTATCCGACTGGATCGAAGTCAAGTGGTAGAGCAGCGGCGTATTTAGCCGATGCCGCGGGTTCGAATCCCGCTCGTGTCACTAGCTTTTTCATTTCAACCAAAACCTTACATAAAAAGTTTAATTAATTGAAAGAAGTAATTTGGCGAATAGACCACTAAATATACTAAATATAATGGATATACACTAGGTTAAATTTATATTCTAATCCAAAAAGCTTAGACAATACTACGAAACAAATATTTCGTAACAGCAAACACCTTTGTCATTATATTTTCGCTTTGAGTACAACAAAATACGTCAAATAGCAAGAACTAAGATTTCTTACAAATGCTAACTATTAATAATGAAGTTTTCAAGATTTGTTATAATTTTTTAAAATTGATTTTTAGTGTTCATGGTTGAAACTGAAAGGACGAGGAACTATTTGGTTAGCTGTCTTTCCTGTTCGCTTCTAGGGTGTTCATCCATCGGCTTTCCTTTCGACGAACTTACACCCAAGGAATAAATAACAATCAAGTGACATTCTTGATGCTCTTTAACAAACGTGACAAACAGTTTGAGAACGACGCCAACGAATGCGACTCGTTAACATCTGACTAACAAGGCTAAACACGTAGAGCATCCTCCGCCCGAGACATTACAATTTTAATTACTCAAAGATCTCCAAAAGTATTGATATTTAATGCAAGAATTCCCTGTCCGCATTTGCAAACTATCGTAAATTGTTGGATAAATTATGTTTTGATTTTTTTAATTAAATTCAGTCATTGGCTCTGACCATCAATCATTCGGCAAACTTCAAGAAGGTAAAGTAATGAATGCAAAATCGTCTCTTTCTAATTAGTTTACCTATATTATTCCTATTCATTGGTAGGTAGAATTTCATGAAAATACTAGCTATTCGTAAGATCTATTATTATTCAAATTACCGATTATTTGGAGATCGTGAGATGCGGTCTGGTGTGACGTAGGTTTTAGAGAAAAAAATTTCTTTATCGTGCCAACGTTTCGATCTTTATTGAGATCATCTTCAGGGCTCAAAGTGTTTGTTTTCTGTGTGTCGAATGAGCATATCTCACAAGCACTCTTATCATGACATACAAGAATTTACCCAGAAAAGAAACGTTTTGAACCCTGAAGATGATCTCAATGAAGATCGAAACGTTGGCACGATAAACAAAATGTTTTTTTAAAACCTACGTCACACCAGAACGCATCTCACGATCTCCGAATAATCATTAACTAACGGTCACTAAACACCACACATTCAAATTACCTCTGCCTTTACTTCAACATTGTAACACTGAAGTGCCCGGCGTATAAAGTTCGATGCACTCACGCGTCGATAGTTGGTTTTAAAAGGGAAAGGATGAAGCGGACTTCATTAAACTGTCTTATTCCATCCTAATCTAAAAAAATGCAGAAAGCAAATATTGTCGAGGGCATTACGTTTATTTAATCCCTCACTATCAGCCCAGTCTTGGGATTAGTGCCCTAACACTAACAATAACTTCGCTCTTTTCCCACACAACCTCACTTCAAAAGCTTTCGGATTTAATCTGAATGGGTTTTGAGATTATCGAAAAGGAGAGAAAAATTGAACTATCTGATCAGCCGCCCACTAGGATGAATTAATTGTGGATCTCGGGGAGATAAATAACGTTGATTTGTTACAGCTTTCAAAAGGGCGGGGTGTTTGCAGTATCCGATTACTCGTGTTCTGATAAATCATAGTCACGTGCTGTACACCGCTGGACGTTGGCCTGCCAGTAAATTATCCCACCTGGAGCCGAGATTAACCAGCCCATCCTGGGATGTCCCTTCCTGTAACAATCCTTCCGGGGCGTGAACATTAAATGTAAAAAATGAATGTGAAGGTGTGTTTGCGATATGCCATTTCTTACTAGATTATTATATTGATCGATCCGTCAATTTTTTGGATATGCGGTTGGCCTTGAAAGCGGATTATCCGAAAGTCGTGTCGGAGATCGTGAACGGATCATAGTTCCATTAAACCGTCTCAGATAAGATCGACTTTTTTTTGTGCTTTTTGTCTAAAACTGACGGGCGTAGCAATTCAAGGTGCACCGAGTCATTGCCAAGGTTCCACGGATTCCATTTTTGGCGGCCATCGTCCCAGCAAGACGACCGTCTATTCCTGAGGCACGAACCAAGCTGCTTCTAAAGTTAGGCCGGGACGGATTGACTTAATCTCTACGAAGATTTTATGGAGCCGTGCCTTCTCTGTTATTAAGGGCAGATTAAAAATAAGCTTTTCCATGTAACTACTTGGACCCAAGAAATATAGCGATACAATCATTTCGACGATAAGTAAAAAAACCTTTCACATAAAACATCGAGCAAGAAAAACAGTAGACAAAAAGTAACCTAAAAATTGGATGAAAACGATATCTTCAAGATTTCAGATCTGTGATAACAGTTAAAGATGAAAAAAAAGACACGAGAAAGGTCAAATGAGTATAATTTAAGAATGTTTTACTATACAGTTTGCGTATAAATATATTACTTCAAAGGCCATTGTGTAAAAGTCAGCCTGACATTTTCTGTTTCCACTAAAAATATTTCTTCGTGGGGAAAAAGACAATTTCGAGTCTTTGTGACGATGAAGATCATTGGAAGGTTACAGAATCTTCTTGGTCTTTTGTTCTGTCTCTTATGACTTGAAATGAAAACGGCATTTCTTAACAAGAAAAAGAACAACATAAACGAACTTGTTTTTATTTTTATTCATTTCTTTGCAGCTTACACATGTTCACCTGTATGAACGAATGTGATTTCAGTTTGAAAGTTATATTCCTAACAGTGTATTTCATTTGTTATTTGTAGCCTCTACATATAAATGTGATCACTGTACATTTTTTCACAAGGTCACATCAGTAACACTAACGTCAGCGTGCACCCGGAGGACTTACGCCATGAGAAACCTGCCAATGCTGGCACTCAGCGTGAAGGATTAAGAGGCAAGGTCTCGAGGTGTCGAGTAAGGCGACGTACGGTTCTTGGGATGGGAATGTGTACACAAGGCTTGGGCAGTAGGGTGAGGATGGATCGAGTGACACTTTTGGAATCGAGAAAGGATCCGTTCGTTGGCAAAAGGAATGCTGAGGTCGTTGTGGATACTGAGGTTAGTGACTAAGGCTTTGCCACCATGTCTGAGGACTTTTGGTTGGAAGGATTGGATGCGCTGGGTGTTAGATTGCTGAATAGAACCCCTACTGTTCCACCCCATACCAAAGTGGACTCAGTAAAGGTTTGTATAAGGTTAGTTAAGTGTTGACGGTTAACTTGGATTTCAGTCCTAGAAGTCTTCGCAGTTGCCCAAGTCATAAGGTGTTGTCTCTTAAGTCTTGTGTGGGGATTCCACGTCAGCCTTTTGTCTAGCTGGGAAGCCAAATGTGTTTTTTCAATGAAAAAAGTACACTGCGTACATTTTTCTTCATTCAGTCTCGTCCTCCACTTTTTGCTCCAGTCTTCAGTAAGGTCTTCTTGGATATTGGAGGTAGGTTTGATAGGACTCGAGTTAGACGACAAAATTGCAGTATCGTCCGCGTAGGTGATGGTATTGTGGTAAGGGCGAGGTAAACGCACTAAAACAATTATTGTTGTACTTCATTATCCAGGTCTGCCTATCCTCAATGTTTATACTTTTTATGGAATATTTTTTTTAAAGATCAGTTATACTATTATTGATCTACAGTTGCACGTCGGGGCAAAATGAGATAAGTGCATATTCCAGTAAGTCTTTAGGCCAGACAGACTGTAGAATTTATAAATCCGAAAAGGAAACCCCCTCATAAAGCTGGAAGAGTAAAAGTTGGAAGTTAAAGTAAAAGTTAGTACTACACATTGAATGTATATTGAAATTTGTTCGTTTGATTGAACGAACGATACTTCGAGAAATGATTGGCAAAGTGTCCATGGATATTTGAGAAGACTTGATCACTGCTATCTTATCTCAAGGACGTGCTTTCGCGGTGCCAGTTTCAACTTTTTTTCCTCTTTAATCATAGACAACAGCCGCAATATCTGTAAATGGCACGTGGTGAAATCATAGTGTCTCTAATGAGGCCGTATAGGAAGGGCGCCGTTGGGTGGGGCCGACCAGTGATATCACCTGCAAATACACCCATCTCTTAATTCAGCACGATTTGAACCACCCACATTAAGAATTATGATTTTTTTGCTCCTCCGGCTCACGTAGGAAGAGGCTAATGTGCCGCATGAAAAGCTGGAAGAAAGATCGAATATGGACCCACATGAGAAATCCCCCATGGTCAAAAACGAGGCAGCCGAGAAATTCTGATTTATGAGGCAGCGTCGAATGACACTCGAGGTTTTTTTTGTCCATGTTCACCTCTAACATTGAAATTTCTTAAAAAAAATTAATGTCTCTAGTAATTAATGTTTCTAGAAGTGGCAGCAATTTGAAAAGTACATAGAAACAGGTATAGATCATTAGTAAAGTTTTGTTCCAAAAAAAAAAAAAAAAAAAAATACAACAGTACATAAAACCAAGGAGTTCTTACTACTTTCAATGCGAACACGCTTATAACCACATTGAACGAAGTAAATATAGAAAATAGCATGTATAACAAAACGAGTACTTAAGACATTTAAAAACAAGTTGGGTAGTAAATATTTACTGTAGAAATTGAAATGGCTAACCTAGAAAATATGTTATAAAATATAAGATAAAAAAAATTAAATAAATACTTTTTGACGGCCTATCAACGTTTCAAAAATCGATGAATTGGTTATTAATTACCCATTATTAAATAAAACAGCTCTGATGAATAATCTGCCAAATTCACTAGTTTTCGTGAGCCGCTTGACCAATATCTTTCAATTAATTAAGGTTTTTAGTTGAGATAAAAAAGTCAATGTCACGAGCGGGATTCGAACCCACGATCTTCGGCTAGATACGCCGATACTCTACCATCTGAGCTATCGTGACTTCGAATCCCGCTCGTGATATTGACTTTTTTTATCTCAATTAAAAACCTTAATTAATTTAAAGATATTAATCTGCCAAATATTAAAGCGAGACAACAGATGACTTTGAGTTTAAACTTTTAGCCTACTTGATACAACGGTAGGAAGAACCTGAGTAAACGGAAATTGTTTAAATTTATTTTTATATATGTAAAGTAATTACAATAGTAAAAGAACAATAAGAACAACAGAATCATGACAAACACCCAATGGTAAAACTCCAAAACAAATAAATAATAACTGATAAAGAAAAGGACCACTCTTCGTCATCACATAGGACATCACGATCCACTGGCGATTCGGTCGATGGGAGGGTTATCTGGGAAGGCAGTTGACGTACAAAGTCATAGATGGAGATTTTTAAGTTTGGCTTTCGCTACTTCTCGAACGAAGGAAATATTATCGTCTCGGTGTAGGGTGAGGTTTGGTGCATAATAAGGAGTGTTAGCAATTTTTCTTGGATCTTTTGATTGGAACCTTTGGATGCGTTGGGAGTGAGGATGCTTGGTTCACCCCCCAGTGTTCGATAGATAAGTCCACAGGTAAGTTTGAAAATCATGGTATAAAAGCCAGTGCAACACAGAAATTTCAGTAGCTTCGTTGGTTTACGTTAACTCTGATTATTCGGATTTAACTACGATGTTTAGCATGATGCCATTTAGGATATGCCATTTCCGAAGTGGCCATCCTGTCAGGATCTTTCTGCTGGAAATGCTGAATCATTCAGAAAAAGTGGAGGGGATAGGATATCTGGGGGGTAGGAATATACATAGTAGATAGTCAAGAATAATCCTTTTTTGAAATGCAAGCTGGATAGAATGGCCGGTCTCTATGAAGTAACGATCAGCAGGTACAAGGAAGACCTAGTGCTGGGTAGGAAGACCAAATAAAATAAAATGTAAAAACATGGAAAAAATGAGCTTCCTAAAAGGAAAGGTCAAAACATTTAAAAATAGACAACTTGAAGTTAAATAAGTGAAACAAGCATAAATTCAAATAAATTTACAGCTAATGGGGAGTAGAAGAAGAAACTTCACAAGACATTTACTTACTTAAATAGGAATTGCGATTTTAAACCTAAAAGATAATGAAAATATATAATTACTTATGCGTATAATTAAAAGGTCATTTTTTGGTGATGACCCCTGAAAGATTTATTAGGCCTCTAGTGATATTGGGCTAAAACGAATATTCCATGAGTAATATTGAAGTTTCATCTTCAGGGCTCAAAGTGTTTGTCTCCTGTATAATTGTGCCAATCTTGCGTGTCGTGTTGAGAGTCAACACTTCGAGCCCTGAAGATGATCTCAATAAAGATCGAAACGTTGGCACGATAAAGAAAATGTTTTTCTGAAACCTACATCCCACCAGACCTCATCTCACGATTTCTCAATAATCATCAACTAACAGACACTAATCACCACACATTGAAGTTTACGTTTTCGTTTCTAATATTTCACTTATTTTAATGTCCCATCTGCTTCCGGCATGTGGGCGATTTCAAATATGATACAAGAAGGGGGTCGTGTTTCGAAGGCTCGATCTTTGACGAAGCGCATCTCCTGGATCATGCCTGAAAAGTTAAATCACAGGACGGATCTTTCGGCAGATCGGACTTTCATCTTTTCGGATCTTTGTTTTCGTCTGCGCGGGGCCATTGTTCTTACCAGGGGCGACGGATCGAAACGGCGAGAACGCCCGGGGCTCCGTCGAATGTCCTCCGTTACGAAACGAGATGTTACGCGACCCGGCGGACCGTTGCGATAAAAGGCGATCACCGGTGACAAAGGAGCCATCTCGGCTATTTATTTAAATTATCGGCGGTTACAGATGTTACTTGCACAACCTAATCCGGCTTGGGCTACACGTGGGACGGCGGGCCCAATTTGTACCGGAGTTCGGATAATATGCTAATAGCTGAGGCGGAAGCCTGATGAAATTTTTTGGAGAGGAGTGGCCCAAAAGCAGACTGCTGCTGTTGTTTCCATGAGGGCAATCCACCGGTCTTAAATGAGGTGCCATCAAGGGATCTCTTCTATAACTCACTTCCTATCGGTTTGGGCGTGATGTTGGTTGTTTATTTCACAATTTAGTTTCTAGGGATGCCGTCAATCCGAATTTGCCAAGA
This sequence comes from Cimex lectularius, assembly GCF_000648675.2. Lineage (NCBI taxonomy): Eukaryota > Metazoa > Arthropoda > Insecta > Hemiptera > Cimicidae > Cimex > Cimex lectularius. The sequence goes on from NW_019394219.1 coordinate 1,340,093, forward strand.
AATTTCAGTTTACCATTTCTCCCAAACGATACACACTTTTAAATAACTAAAACCACCAAAATTTGTAAGATTTACTACAACAAAGTTATACAATGAAACTCGAGCAATTCTCGCATTAAATAATTCCCTTAAAGTTTATAACTAAGTCATACATGATTATGCTCATGTAGCAGAAAATTAACAATGAGATTTGTGGCTGGTATTTTTATTGATAATGAATTAACCCTCAAATCCAAACTGCAAGATTTTCAAACTTTTTTTTCACGATTTGATATATTTGTTATTAATTAAAATAAATAGCATTAAAATTAGTGAGTAGAAGATATTTTTGTGATCCTTTCAAGGAATGACCGTAACGCACTTTATTACGGGTATGGGGTGTGATTTAATTTTTTTATTTCTTTCATTATTTTCTAGGGTTGAAACTGGATCCGATTTTTCCTAACAAATCCAATTTAAGATTTATTCTCGCCACAAATTTGCAACAAAAAACTAATAAAATATGCAGGATTATGAAAATAATTAATCTAGCTAATTCCCAGTTTGTACCTTTTTTCCTGATATAAGTAAAAAATAAAAGAATATGCTTATATAGCAGAAAAAGTAATGAATCCCGTGTAGTCGGCCAAGTAAAACTGCAAGACTTTCAAACTTTAATCCAACAAGTATGCTATTGTACTAATTACTATTATTAAGAGTGGATATTTAAAAGTGACAGAATTTTATGCAGTATAAACTTTTCTATGAATGTATAATTTTGTAGCATTATATAAATGCATTTTTTATCTAAAATTTTCTAGCATTGTATAAATTCATTTTTTTTAATCTAAAATTTTAGCATTGTATAAATTCTTCTTTTTTTTAATAGAAAATTATCTACCATTGTATTCATTCATTTTTTTAATCTACAAATTTCTAGCATTGTATAAATTCAATTTTTTTAATCTAACATTTTCTAGCAATGTATAAATTCATTTTTTTAATCTAAAATTTTCTAACATTGTATAAATTCTTCTTTTTTTAATCTAAAATTTTCTAGCATTGTATAAATGCAATTTTTTTTATTCTAAAATTGTTTAGCATTGTGTGGTGATTAGTGGCCGTTAATCGATAATTATTCAGAAATCGTGAGATGCGGTCGGGTGTGATCTAGGTTTCAAAAAAACATTTTCCTTATCGTGCCAACGTTTCGATCTTTATTGAGATGATCTTCAAGGCTCAAAGTGTTTGTCCTCTGTGTAATTGTGACATTCTTCCGTGTCGTGTTGAGAGTGCCCTCAATCTCAATCAAGATCGAAACGTTGGCATGAAAAAGAAAATGTTTTTTCTGAAACCGACATCACACCAGACCGCATCTCACGATTTCTGAATAATTTTTTTAGCATTGTATAAATTCAATTTTTTTATCTAAAATTTTCTAGCATTGTATAAATTCTTCTTCTTTTATTTAATCGAAAATTTTCTAGCATTGTATAAATTCATTTTTTTAATCTAAAATTTTCTAGCATTGTATAAATTCATTTTTTCACATCTAAAATTTTATAGCATTGTATAAATTCATTTTTTTAAATCTAAAATTTTCTAGCATTGTAAAAACTCAATTCTTTTAATCTAAAATTTTCTAGCGATGTATAAATTCATTTTTTAATCTAAAATTTTCTAGCATTGTATAAATTCTTCTTCTCTTTTTTTTAATCTATAATTTTCTAGCATTGTATAAATTCATTTTTTTAATCTAAAATTTTTTAGCATTGTATAAATGCAATTTTTTAATCTAATTTTTTTTAGCATTGTATTAACTCATTTTTTTAATCTATAATTTTCTAGTATTGTATAAATTCTTCTTCTTTTTTTAATCTAAAATTTTCTAGCAATGTATAAATTCTTCTTCTTTTTTTTAATCTAAAATTTTTTAGAATTGTATAAATTCATTTTACACATCCTACATGTATTTGGATAATTTAAACAATGTTTATAAATGCCTGGCCCTGAAGATGATCTCAATAAAGATCGAAACGTGGCACGATAAAGAAAATGTTTTTCTAAAACCTACGTCACACCAGACCGCATCTCACGATCTCCGAATAATATTTTTTATGAACTTAAAAAACTCCACCACTTCTTCAAGTTTTGATTCACTCGTTTGTAAGTTTCGTGATAAAGCGTTTAATAAATTTTTTCTAATGTTTTTGACATGCTAATATATGGGTCTAAAAAATGAAAATTCAGCAATTATAGCGTGATCCCCAAACCTGAACAATTATAGCGAATAAAAGCCATAAAACATTATGTTTGTTTAACAGAAAACGAACCGTGGTTATAATTTGCTTGTAACTTGTGCTATTTTTGTGGACGGAATAATTAATAAAGAATGAAAAGTTAATAATGACCAAATTTGGATCTAGCTTTGTGAGTGGACATTTGTGTAACCTTTGAAAGCCTTGGGTAATTTTTTGTTTTTAATCGAGATTCTTCTTTAATGGACAATGGCCAATCGCCTTTTTCTAATTTTCAAGGATTTCTTTCAAAAGTTGAAAAGTTCTTATAAGGAAAAAATACAAAGTTAAATGTTATTAATTCCGTAAGTCGTTAAATAATTTATCAACGAGGCATTCTGACAGTCTACAAATAGAAACGACTTCTGGTTTTTCCGTTTATTCAAAGCGTAATCATTGTTACTAGATGCAAATTTCAATTTGCGATTAATCCCGCTGATTAAAACCAATTAATATGCTGCCTACATGTACAGATATCATATAGAAAGAGCTTAACCGTATAGATCTCCTTCGAGCTACCTCCACGCGTCTCCTTCAAGGTCTGCGATCTTACACTTATTCTTCTCTCCTTCTTACATAAACTGAGATTATTTTCTTTTGTCAAGCTTGAGGCTTAGGCGAGGAAATGTTTTAAAATAATAAGCGGATAAATATTTCATAAATTTTTTTCCTGAATTGTCTGAAGGTGGGGGTTGTATAAGCCGTCTCTCAGGATCAATGGCTGGATGGGGAGGACAATTGGCCCTGGGGATGAGAAAATTGCCCATTGCGAAAACCAGCGACGCTAATGAAGACGGACAGCCGCGATCTCGGCGTCGTGCTTTATGCTTCCATTCAAAGAGGAAGCATCACGTTTTTTTTATCTCCAGCACGATTGTGTCACAATAGAACACAGCTGACTCGCGAAGGACGACAAGCAACTTCCTTCGCCATTAATAAAAAAAATATAAACTCCCCTATAGAAGTTTACAACTGAACCTAACCGTTTTGATGTACGAGATCGTTTCTCTGGACCCCACATTCTCGGCCTGACGCCCTTTTTATTAAATGTGTATCATAAAAAAAGGTACGATATGTTTCGGGGGGCCAAGGGAGAAGAGAAAGTAGGTTAGGATTTCCAAAGTCCAAGGCGGAGAGGGGCTTAGGGCAGGCTGATTTTAGTTATTGGCTTTCTTTAAGCGGCGGTTTCATAAATAAATATAATACACGGTTTTAAACTGCCTTCATGCTTAACTATTTATGTTTATAGTGAAACCGATGGGTGTGTCTCGGTTCAAACAAGCAAAAAATTAAATACAAGTATATGCCGAGATTGCAATCCTTTAAAACCGTTTAAAATAAAAACCTTAACAACTACATGGATCAAATTTGTAAATTCTAAAATTCTCAATAGTATACTATACTATGATTTCAAGGCTTATTTCAATCCATATTTCGATAGTATTTGGAACAAGCAGGGATTTTGTGGGCGATCCCGAACAAAGACGACAGCAGACGTATGGAAAGATTCAGGACCGACCTCTTAAATTTATTTACTCCAGGAGTACAGGTCACGAGTCCAATGATGACTATTCTTCCCTTCGGACAAACTTCAAGTTGGACTCACTCGAACTTCGGAAGCTTCCTATCCTTCGGGTGGAATGTGCTGAACAACTCGATCGACGCACTAATGCTGCTCTATGGTCCGGTTAACGGTCTCTCAGCGAACCATGATGGACGGCCCAGTTATCCATATGGGTTTTCTCCAGACCTCCTACGGGTTTGGCAGTACAGGTACAAAATTGTTCGCCTTTTGAATGAGACTATCTCTAGTGACATTTCCAGGATGGACTCAGCTCGATCATCAAAAAATACAATTCGGTGTTGTGCACCGTGTTACGTAACAACAAGGTCAATCAACGCTGCCCTACTGGACCTACAGGATCAAGAGAAAAACAGAAGAGGAAGGGAGTCTTACGCTGAACGCAGTACCGTGAACATCGGCCAAAATAAGGGAACATTTTTATCAACGGTGAGCCATAAAAAAAAAACTCATTCGGAAGAAGAGGATCTATTTTGTTTGTTCATTAAGGGAGAGAATTGATTTTTTTATTCATAATTATATTTTGATTGTAAGTTAAATTTTTTATTTTTTATTAAAACGTTTATTATAAAAAAGGAAATCTTTAGTTTTGAATTTACAAAACAAATTATTAGGAGGTTATATATAAAAAAGAGAAAATTATTTTTTTTATTTATTTAAATTTAATACTTTAGGATATTACTGATAATTATCATAGGAAATTATATTGTTCATGTATATTTTTTTTTTTCAATAATAAACCGATTGTTTAGTTATAATTTCATTTCTATATTTGTTCTTTTTAAAATCAAAAACTCCATAAGTAACTACAAAATAAAAAAGTTATATAATTGGTGAATGTAAACTAATAATAATCAATTAACTTTACAACCTCCATAACATTCTTATTAAATCCATTAGGTTTCATGGTCCGATTGGCCAAATTAATTCTTTCAGTTAATTAAGCTTTAAGTAAGATATGGGTTGAGATAAAAAAATTTGAAAAATGGCAAAAAGGAGGGAAAATTCAAAGGTGCTCAAGTGAATTTAGCCGAAGGTCGTGGGTTCGAATCCCGCCCATGACACTGACTTTTTATACCAACCAATACCATATTTAAAGATTAATTCATTGAAATGTATTAATAATTATTAGATAATTTACTCTATAATTATTATGTTCAGATAATTCTGCTCTTCTTCTTGTTTAGTTTTTACTTGCTGTTTTTATTTTTCGTTTTATTTTCTAAGTTGGTGAAACTTTTCAGAAGAATGATAACGGTCATCATCAAATACTACAGCATATGATATGTAATGCAAAATATTATTTTAAACTGCAACGGTCATAGATCATAAATTGTTCTATAAAATCTTTTATAGACTGTCGTTATATTTAAAATAGGTTGATATCGAACTATAATTTCATGCTGAAAAATATTAATATTTAGAAAACCTTCATAAAAAATCTCAGCAGTAAGCTGCCGGCAAGAAAGAATATGGAGATGGCAAACAAGGAACCAGAAAAGTTACATCTTAAAAGAACATCGTGGGACTTTTTTTTAGAAAAAGATAAGCAATTTGTATTTAGTTTGATTTCTATTTAGGTGGTCTCGGGGCAACCGGTTTGCCAAGATGTCACAATAAAATAGATTTTTTGCACAAATGTTGTTTTTCGATTAACGGAAAAACACTACATTTGAAAAATACAAGAGCTGAAATAAAATAAATCGTTGTGTCCTAACCTAAAGCCATGTTGAGAAAAATATTGACCGAGATTATGAGAGAACACGCCCTTACTAGGCAGTGGCAGAACAGGGGAACAGGATTTCGGAATGACAGGGAGCCGAAGATAAATAAGGACGAAAATGGGGAGACTTGGATTTCGGGAGGACGGCCTGCGAGGATGGAAGAGGGGGATTAAAAGGAAGAAGAAGAACTCGCATGGGACAATGTCCACCATGATGACGTTACAAATCCCCCGCCATCCTAAACGGAGTTTCTTTTACACTGGAATCCGTCCTCCGGGATTCCAAGTGCCCAAGAAGGAGTCTTCCTCTTCATATTTGACCACCGGACTCCATTCCCACCGGGACGTTTTTCTCCCGACGGCTTCTTTGTCTCTAGGAAAGGGGATCTCTGGAAAACCGGTAAACTGCGGTATCTCCTATCGACATTTTTCTTCTCTCCGGCTCGACGACGCGACGTCCTTTTCTGCTTCCTGTCACGAAATTCTTCAATACGCTCAATTTAGTCTTTTAACAAGGGGGAAATTCTCAAGAGGCTTTTAATATTTTAAACCAACTCTCGTTTACAATTATAATAAAGAGGTTTTCGTCTCCAGACGTACGGTTCATTCATTAATGTAAGAACTCATTTATTATTTCAAGCTAGAGCCATTTTAAATTCCGATAGTTAGTTCTCCCGACCAAACGACCTCTTTCCCCTTTTAACAAATATTGGGTTGTCCGGAAAATAATGCAGGATTTTGGTATTAAACAAAAAAAAAGAAACTAGTTACTTTAAAGCAATGTTCTTTAATCAAAATAATTTCCCATACNTTTTAGATTTTTAATTAACATTTCAATATCGCGTATTTCCTCCTTTTGCCTTAATTACATCTCGAAGACGCCTCGGCATACTTTCTACCAGTCTGGAAATCTTTCTTTGCTGGAGCTTTGCCCGTTCTTTACTAGGAGACCTTCCAAGATCGTGGAGTGATGGACGTGCTCTTATTCGTCTTTTGAGGTTATCCCATGAATGTTCGATAAGGTTCAAGTCTGGAGAACGGGCTGGCAAGGCTAAGACTCTGATGTTATGCTGCTGAAGTTGTATGCAAGACATGTTGAAGGGTTTTATCGTCCATTAGAATAGGATTGTCGCTGATTTAATCGATGATAGGCAACGCGTGATGTTCCAAAATTTTATCCTTATAGCGAGTGACCGTCAAAGACTCGCTGAGCTACGTTGAAAAGATCAGCTCTGGGAAAAATCACAGGCTTCATACCTTTCATTTCGCCTTCTTTAAACTCTTTCGGGCCAATCTGGAGATCGCAGAGCAAATCTACCCTCATCTGTAAAAAGTACAGCAAACCAATCGTCCAAAGACCAATGGCTGTGTTCTCGAGGAAATGGGAGCCGTGCACCAATGTGTTCTGGTCAATTCTGGTCCTCTTACGAGGCGAAAAGCCATCAGTCCATACCGATTTATTCTTCGGGCCGTGCGTTCAGAAATTTGAACCCCTCGAACTTCCTGGAGCTGATGAATCGCTTGAACTTCAGTAAGGTGCCAGTTTCGCAAAATTATCAAAGTCCAAAAATGGCCATCCTGTGGTTAAAACTTGTGTCCTGTGTGTTAAATAACATACGAGAACTACAAAAGAACGCTTACATTTTTAGCGTAAAGATGGCTCCAGAAATGCCGGTATTCGCCGAATGCCGATTGCCGCCGAATGAATGCCAGGTCTGCTCAAGATACTCGTCCGCATTCGTCAAATATTATGCGTACGCATACACAATGCGGGGTTTGTACAGCCAACCAGTTTGTGCGGAATCAGCGAATATTCGCCTCAACTAATTAATTATCTAGCTAACAATCGTGATGGACAACAGTGAAGCTGTTCGTTTACTGTTTTGTGTAGTGGCTACAAACTCAGTCACAAATCAATCACAGAGTACTGTTGCCCCATTTTACTTTTGATCCGTTTCGTATTGAAAACCTTGTTCGAAATTAATCGTTTAGTTTGACCGAGGAAGTCCAAGACTGTTATGTCATGCCAATATATTCTTAACCAAAGAAACAACAAATTAAGGTTTTTAGTTGAGATAAAAGAGTCAATGGTACGAGCGGGATTCGAACCCTCGATCTTCGGCTTGATACGCCGCTGCTCTAACACTTGAGCTATCGTGACCTCGATCCACTCGGACACCAACTTCCCATCTCAACCGCACCTTTTGAATTTTCCCTCCTTTTTGCCATTTTTCAAATGTCGTGTAATCGGGTTGGATTCTCGACGACAAATGAAATGACCACGGAGAGCTTTAGTGAAGTATACTTCATTTTTAATCATTAAATTCAATTTAATTCAAAGAACTTAATGATTAACAATGAAGTATACTTCACTAAAGCTCTCTGTGGCCATTTTCCGCTTTTTTATCTCAACTAAAAACCTTAATTAATTGTAATATATTAATTGCTCAAGCGGACCACGAAATTAGTGAATTCAAAGAAACAACGTTATGTTGTTCTTTTCTCGTGCCGGAGGATAAAGTTTTTGGTTTTAGGTTTAGATCCGTCTGTTTAGTCCGCCATTTTGTATACTATTGCTTTAATAAGTAAAGGTGAATCTAGGTTTCGGGATGGTAGGAAAGGATCGAAATTTGATGATAATATGGTGATCAAATATGTGAGAATCGCAGGGTCTGTCGGAAATGTATATTGCGCACAATAACGGACTAAGAACGCTACCCTTCGAAACTCCGGTTACGCTTTGAAAAACAGATGATAGATCGAACCCTAATTCTAATGTATCTAGACAGATAGTATTTGAATATCATAAAGTGTGTAAAAAGTTTGCAAAGTCTGATGATTCGATCGAATGCTTATTTCAAATTGTTTTTAGTGACACTTTGCCCTACTAGACTTCAGGCATTACATGCTCAGCTCGTAATAATTTCAGGGTTTTAGAAGTACAAAGCTTAAGATAAAAGCATCAATTGTTAAAATGTCTTTAGGCCCATACAATTTCCGCCCAACAGAATTTCGGACGGATGACATGTCAGCTGGAAAAGAAAAGACTGGCAAGTTCTTTGGGTTAAACAGGAAATAATTAGACCTGACGTTTAAAGGCTAAATGACTTCTGGTATCGTGCCTTTTATTTAGAAAATTATGTGAGGTAAAAATGAATATGTTGCTTGTAAAACCAAGTATGCTGGATACTCAACATCAACTCGTTTTGAAAGTAGGTTTTGTACAGAAGTAGAGAGTAACATCAAAATTACTATATTTTCTGTGTGAAAAGGAAAATAAAGTACTTTCTGGACTAATTTGGCTATTATTCTGTCGAAATTTGACAATTAACGATTGTTGAACCCTACAAGTTCGTCCTTAGTTTAATCCTTTCAAACTCCCCTCAGGTTCCTGTATATAGCACTTATAAACCGTTCCTGTTTTAAATTCTGGAACCGAAGGACAAAAGGCAGAGGTAAAAAGATAAATAAGAGTATTATCTGAATACAATGGTTAGCCGAGACAATGGACCCAGGTTACAACGGGAAGGGAGGCGAGACACCAAGATGGCTACTAATGGAATCTCACCTACAACTCCAGGAGATAGCTCTAATGTGATCCTCGGCTACTGTCTATCTCCAGTTTAGCGTATTAGAAACCACTCTTAGAGGTGACACCACGATTTTTATACGGGCCAGATCGGCATTCCGCCCCGGCCGTTTGTGAATTCTACTCGGTCCTTTCTTTTATATAAGAGGGAGATGGTGTTTATCTCGGGGCCTTTTAATCCTTAAAACCACTCTCTTTTTAAATGTTTCGGCTTCTTTTTTCTCCCCACGAGCATCGAAAACTCGCAAAACATGGTCCTGTTTTAAAATGCCCATTTGTTCTCTAACGAAATGCCCACCGATGAAGAAAAACCTCGATATGCAAAGTACAATGACGATACTAGCACTAATACCTTTTTTATACTTTCTATTGTTATATAATTAACATAACAAATATTAAGTAAATTGTTTTAAGGAAGAAATTAAAAAAAAAATGACCCATCTGTCTTATTCGAAGTAATTCAAAGCAAATCTGTTACTAATATTGGTCAAAGATTAACTGAGTTTTCTATCCAAGATTCGATTTTAAAAAATCCCAAAACCTGGAAATTAACAGACCAACTCGTGCAACTGTTTCAGGTTCGTCTTGGGCGTTTATAAGATATCTAAATGAGGACATAATAAATGATATGAGAGGGCTAGGATTTTTAAGGGATTTGTTAGAAGTTGATCATTTTCATTAACTGTAGTTGAAATAAATGGGATGGTGCGGTATTTTCGTAATTTTTGCTAGGATTTTAGTTAGAATGATTATATTTTTCCTTAATTAGAAAACCTTGTGGGTTTTACGGAAGATTTCTTGACTAAAGTGTACAAGCTCCCAAAAACTAGAATTTCAGATAGAAAGATCATAAGATTCGGCGGAATATGGCCATGCTCTTTCATAGACTTGCTTTCTTCACACTTTGAAACACAAACATGGCATTTGCGTGAAGCAGAACATCGATTTCCTTTTTGCTCAGTTTTTACCGGCTTCTGACCAAAGTTTAATACATTTGGCCAATTTTCTGGCAATACGACCGTAGTGACTATGCACAAACAAAATAAAATAACACAGACCACCATTCATTACTTCCATCGCAAATTATTATTTCGAATTAACATTCTTGTTTTGTTGATTGACATTATTTTGGCACATTATTATGCTACCAACAAATAACAACTTTTTTGATGTACAAATTCACGTGCTTTTGAATATATTAAATTAGTATTACATTTCAGCAAACTTATTTTCGAGAATTTCCGTACAACCATGAATCAATAAAATGCATAAAACTGTAACTATTCAAATATTTGTACTAATTACAAATTAAAGTTGGCTATGTCGTGTAAAATATTTCTTCGTATATCAGTACTTACATCTTAAACTTACGCCTGCGAAAAGGTCTTTCAATCGTATAATAGGAAATTTTCTGAACGATGTCACAGCTGAACGTTAAATAAGTAACAAATAGGTTGGTATATTTTATCATGGATGAGAGAGAAAAAGTGAGTGCGAGGTTGAGCGAGATAGAAGAATAAAGAAAGTAAGAGAGAGAGAGAGAGAGAGAGAGAGAGAGAGAGAGAGAGAGAGAGAGAGTAGAGAGAGAGAGAGAGAGAGGGAGAGAGAGAATAAAGAACGAATGTAATAATGTTTCATTTGAGAAATTTGGAAATTTTGGTCGCGAACGACCTCTCATCAAGCGAGAGAGGGGCGGTGAGCGAACGAGAAAACGAGAAGAAGAAGCAAAGAGAGGGAGAGAAAGAAAGGTACAGAGAGAATGAGAGCAAAAAAGAAAAAGAGAGAGTGAAAGAAAAAGAATGAAGAATATCGTTTCATTAAAAAAATATTAAGTTTCGGCTCGTACTACCACTCTTCCACCCAATTATCAAAACGTAGAGAGAGGGAGAGAGAGNACGGCTCACTAAATATTTGTTTTTTTGTTTCGGTCAGAAAAGTATGTTATTTCCCAAATGCGTTTAGTTGGTCAAAAAATCATCAAGAAGTATTGGATTTATTTTTTGCTTAATGAAGAATAAACCAAAATCATCACGCTTCATTGATTCGGGATTCAAAATTGGGTCTCGTTAAACGGTAGAAATTGCAATGCACTCGATCCGGAATGTTGCTTTCGTAGCAGCGTGTAAAAAACACCTTCCGCCATTCGAGAGCCAAACCCGATTTAACTTCCCGTCCTCGTTGGAAAAAAGAGAAAGGCGAAATTATGGAAAGAAAAGGTCCAAAAAGGCCGACAATAATAAAAGCAGGACAGTTCTCGAGATTTATGTTTGCTTTGTACAGCCTTTCACATATTTTTCCCAAGAAAAATCTTTTACCAAATAGACATTTGTGGTCAGAAGCATTTTTTATTTATAATAAAATAATCTACTTGTAAATTTAAATCACCCAATGATACAATGATTGGTGCGCCAACTACAATTATCTTCAGATCAGGATCTGCAGGAAATACCAGAGCATTCCTCTTCAACTACTTATAGTCTTAAAAACCTCTTCATAATCTTTTTTTATTACCGTGTCGGTTGGGAAAATTTATGTAACTATTTAAGGAAAAAAATGATCTGTGTACTATCAATACACAGAAAATGCGACGTCGCTCAAATAACGTCGGTGTCCAATTTTCGACTAAAAATATTATCCCAAATTTACTCATAAACAAATAATTACATATAAAAAATGTACATAACGACATACAGATAATGATAATGTGAACATGTTGGCCACAAAAAAGGCGCCAATATGATTTCTCTAGGCCCTGAACCCTACTGTGGTCTAGCGCCTTGCCACAAAAAACATTACATCCTTAATTATTCCAAAAAATAATGGAACAACACCCCATGCATGTGGCAAGCGAAGAGATTCACGGAATGGCCATCCACCAGACGTTGCAACAGAACAAAGATTCAGGTTGTACTCCTGGACAGGGCACTGCCGCCCAAGAAGGTACATGCATCGGATAGGGTACTGAAAGAAGAAACACTGTGCAGATATTGCCAGGAAAAACAGAAGGCCGCAGTAAAGAGCACACTTTATGCTGTTTATGCTCTCTGTGAGAGTCAAAAAAAAAGAAGAAGGAGCACAAAAGATCTAGTCAGGTCGAGGTGGGGAAAGCCTTGGGGCTGCCTCATTTATCCTTATCTCTATTGGACTCTGACGAGTTAAAAACTCAGGTTCACCCGAAAGACGATTAATTACTATGTCAAAAAAAAAAAATGAAAAGTACATACTGATATATCTATTTTATTATATTTTTTGATAATTTTGTCTGCCCGGCCTTGGGCATCTTCCAAGGGAAAGAAGTATGTGATGCTCTATATTTAGACACGGAAAAGGTGTTTGATAAGGTTGGCCTACTGGCAAAACTTAGATCTTTCGTGACGATACTGGAGGGGTAATTAAATAATATCTCACCGGAAGATCCTTTTCCGTGTCAATAAATTGTGCATCCTTCCAAGAGCAGCACATAACCAAGCATAGAGCAGCCTTCCTGTGCAATAACCTCATTCCATAAAATAAAACAAAAAGTTAAACACTTTCCGGACGACATAGCGGCTGTCTGGAACCTTTTGCACGCGAAGTAGACGACTAAAGTGCAGTATGGCGTGTCAGACTAAATCCATCAAAGTCAACAGAGTTCTACATTACGTATAAAAAATATCAGGTTTCCTCTATTAACACGCTTACGTAGTACTTGGAGATCAAGCCAGTTTATGGACTGAATTAGAGGGAAGAAGTGTCATATGTAGACGAAGTATCGAGGGTTGGAATGAACAGCTTGAAGTCAATACTCAATCATCATTGGCACTAAACATCTACTATATGGTTGTTAATCAGAAATTTCTTGCTATATGCTTGTCCAATATGATCAGTAGGTTCAAACACCCTCACAAGAAAGACGACCTCAGAACCTGAAGGTGCACCCTGGTAGGTCTGCAATCGTCAACTACACGACGGGATCAGCACACTGTAGTAATTTCATAATCTGCGAACCGAGTCAGAAAAATGTAGATGTTATCAGTCTATCGAAGTCATACGATTTCTACCATTGCGGTTAAGCTTCCGACCCCACATCTATGCATTTAATGCCAAGTATGATGCCTGTACTTTGCGAATGGCGTATAGACGTACAAACCCATCGCTGCTTCTCTCCGAGAACGATGCACCCAAGACGGGCTCATTTCACCAGGGCTGCTGGAATCACATGCTCATCATGAGGCCGCCATCAGCATGATACATTCAAGCGGCGTTTTAGAAGAGCTTTCGTAGGTTAAACATGTTGGAAAGCTAAGCAATGGCCAACACAGGGAGTGTCTTGCCTTTTCTCAGTAATGATCTTTAGGCAGAGTTTTCAAATTTATGTGATGCCCTTTCCGACTTCGAGTTAAGTACATGCTCCCTAAGTGAAGAACTGACTGCTACAAGTCGTGTAGCAGTTGTTAAACACTGGGCTTGGAACGGATAGAAGATCACTTATCTGCCAAGTGCGGTGACCCTAATAACGTAGGTTGTGCACTTTCGAGTGTTGTAAATTGAGAAGGGTCAATTCCATAATAGATCTTTTACGTAGAAGTGGAAGCTTCGACTAGTGATCCTGAGAAAAGGAAAAACCACATAGATGCGGGGACGTCGAAGTTCTTATGCTCTAAACCCCGAGGTATAGGGCATCACCATGTCCTCTAGTGTTTCCAAAAGGACTTCAACCACGGAGCGACTGTAGTAAGCCTGGATGCCTGGCCAGCGTTCGGGAAGGGTATGATAAATGGAGAGATGCTTAAGAAAACTGTTAACCCAAGTAAAAAATAAAAATCTCCCTGTCCTAAAGGCTAACAAAAAATCCATCTCTCTTCAAAACGACGCTGCAAACTGGCGGTCTATGAGGCACAAAGTTCACTTTTCAGGTTGCCCTCTACCCAGATCACTTCCGCCTAATCAAAAGTTTGATATATTACCATTTTTCACATAATTGGTATGAGCCCAGGCAACAACTACCCACTTTTCTGAGCTCCTCAGCTCATAAGTCTTAAGAGCTTCATTTTCTTCAGCATAAAGAGACTACCACTTTACAAGTTACCGTCCATCAGGTTACTCATTATTTCGGGGCCCTTGCTCCTTCTGTCTTGACTATTGTTTTCACTAGGTCGATGGTTGAGTTGCCTCGTTTGCTCAGTCTCAGAGTGGCGCGTACCTTAAATGCGGTCCGCATTTAATTTCACCGTTCGTCATCAGCCGCCATAATAATGGGTTGTATTGGATATACCGCAGCATATTTGGGACGCTTGCTACTTTGTCCGAACCACCTACACTATCACAGGATAACACCTCTCAAGTGTTATTCGAATTATTTTTAGTGCACTACTATATTTCATTACGGTTGTACATTCCTTGACAATATTTGTTTAGTTCAAATAAATATGGTTAGTATTGGGATAAGACAATTATTTTAACAAAACTATGGCTTTTGTAAATTCAAAGTTTACGGTGTTACCGTTTGTTTTCCGTTATTGATTACTTACATTAAATTCGATTGGTTTGAAACTTCTGATGGTTTGGTTGTTCTTACAATTAATAAACCAAGAAAGCTCACGAAGAATCCGAAGGAGAAACCTCACACATAATTAAGCCTCTGGGTCGATAAACCAGTTTCTTTTTTCTTTCAAAACACACTTATCTCCATCTCCGGACAATTGGCCCATATTCTCCAGGTCGATACAGAGTGAGTGATGAGGGTGGACAAGTTTTATTCAATAAATGTACAATATTTAGACGATATAACAATCAATACTGCAATGCTGTTTTTGGATTGTTCAAAGTCGAATTAGTGCACCCAAAGAATGTGGGAAACACCCAAAATTTAACAGTACACGATTGCCGTACAATGATAATTGGATTGAGTCTGGAGAACTGTTTTTTGCTTATATAAGAAATAGGAAAATAATCAAACCTTTCACGGCTACATAAAGTTTGAAATGTAAGATAGTGCATGATTTTTATCCATTGACGTGATTTTCAGATCACGCGAGAGGGATTCAGGATAGAGATCGGTATTGCGTGGCTCTCGTGAGTTCCGCGTGATAACGCTTGTCAGAATTCAGTTAATCAAGTTTAAGTGAAACATCAGGCATATCGCTTCCATGCCATGTCGAGTGCAACCGTGGAAAGAACCCTCCGTGCTGATCAGGGGAAATTTACGACGTTTCAGGCGATCAGCAACCCCAGTGGCGTCGTTGATTTAGATGTTGAACTGAACTGAAGAAATTATAGCTGTATAGATCAACTGGGGAGAAGATATTTAAAATACAAAACAGCTTTTTCTTTAGCTGTATTTTCTGAAAACGCAGCTTGTTTTAAGCATATTTTCCAAATTATCAGGAATTGTTTTTATTTAAATTTATTTGTTACCTACACATGAGTAATATATCAGCTCAGCACTGCACCGGTAGGTATTGCTGGAACTCAATGTGCATGGCTAGATGTCAAGTAGTTCCCGAGGCCACCGTCCGTTGACGCGAAGTGAGATCTTTGTGGATAGTGAGGTTAGTGACATAATAAAGTGCTTTGGCAATTTGTCTGTGGACTTTCGATTGAAGGACTGGATGCGCTGGATATTAAATGAGTAGGCAGTCCCCCCTGTGCCACTCTATGTCCATATTGATTTTGGTAAATTCTTATAGTGTTAGCTTTTTTTTTACTTGTCAAAGTCGATTTCGGTCTTAGAAGTCTTCGTAGTTGTCCAAGTCTTGTATTAAAGTGTTGTTTATTAAGTCCTGTGTGGGGGTTCCACGTCAGTCTGCTATCGAGATTAGTCCCAGGGATTTGACTTGAGTTGCAAACTGGTATCTCTTTGCTGTTGATGTTCAATGGAGTACAAGACTGCTTTTTCAGCGGATTTTTTTTTTTAAATACTTAGCCGTATCCGTTGTTCCTTTTATGAGATAGTTTTCAACGCAATCATTTTGATTTTTGATTATAACAGGTTTTTTTTGAAATGATGACATTGGAGTTTGTAGCTCTTCCATTAGTGCATTTATCTGTATTTTTGTAACTCACGGGACCAGCATTTCAGAATTTTTACCAAATGCTAAATTACCCAACCAACAGCGTCATTACTCCTTATGCTATTGTTGGGTTTATGAAAAAAAGAGAGACCGTGAGAGAGCGTGAGAGGGAGGGAGATAGTTTGAAGTGTGAAATGAAAGGTAAAATAGAAAGATAAGGCAAGTATAGAAAGATGAGATTGAGAGAGAGAGAGAGAGAGAGAGAGAGAGAGAGAGAGAGAGAGAGAGAGAGAAACAGAGAGAGATAGTGAGAGAGAGAGATAGTGAGAGAGAGAGAGAGATGGAATAAAAGGTAGAGAAAGAAAGACCATGTGATAGTTTGTACCTACGTTATTGTTTAATATATTTGGATTTACAGATTTGGTACCTTAAATTAATAATTATTCAGAAATCGTGAGATGCGGTCTGTTGTGATGTAGGTTTCAGAAAAACATTTTCTTTATCGTGCCAACGTTTCGTTCTTTATTGAGATCATCTTCAGGGCCTGGGATTTACAAACATTGTTTACATTTAACAAATACATTTAGGATATGGAAAAGTGAATTTATGCAATTCAAAATCTATTTTTTATATTCAATCAAAGTATTTCTATTCACTCAAACTGTTTGTCTTCTGTGTAATTGTGCCATTCTTGCGTGTCGTGTTGAGAAAGAAAATGTTTTTCTGAAACCTACATCACACCAGACCGCATCTCACGATTTCTGAATAATTATCGATTAACGGTCACTAATCACCACACACTTAAATTAATATATAAAATGTCTGTATGTGTTGCATATTTTTAATTGTCATGTGTACTATTATACCTTGATTTGATTTGCGAAGCCAAGTCATCCGGAAAGCTATATGAAATTGAAAGAGGGGAAAAGTAAAATGACTTCCATTAAATATTTATAATATTTATAATAATATTTATATAATTTGTACACGTTTATATTACATAAAGATAACACAACGAGGCAGGTGTAAATCTACATATTTAACGAACACGTAGGAACTAACACCTATGGAATGGTTGGGCCAGGATATCGAAAGGTAAAATAAAACACTTAACTAAACAGCACATCACTATAACAAAGAAACTGGTATTTTTTTAAACTGTCAGTTTTCCTTATTTCTCTCATAGGCTTCTTAATTTTATTTTTGTTTTATTCTTTATTGAGATTCTTTTCAACGACATGATTAGCCGGTATAACGTGTATCTATGTTATCTCTGCATCGTTTCCGTCGCATGTGAGACTTTAAAAAAATATAATTATATATCATTAATTGGTCGACCTTTCTGGAGTCCGTCCTGAATTCACCGAAACCATTTTTACACAGAGTGAGTGGGAATGAGCTGCGATATGAAATAAAACGTTTTATTACAATGGAAATGCATTTGTGAATCAGTCTAGAAAGTTTTCAACGACCAGAAATAGAATCTCTTTGGTACCAGCTTTTCTGCCACGAATTCGCAACGGAAAATAGCCTATTTTTCTTTTTTCGTGAAAAAAAATTAGATGCAACTTTAAAGGGTGCGTACAAAAATTGTAAATGCTTAAACTTGACTTTTACCGACGGCTTTAATAGTTTCGGATTAAAAGCTTAAACCGAAACATCAACATCGTGATGTTAATTATATAGAAATCAGCCTTCAAATCATAAACATCATAAATAGTAATAAGCAGTAGGAAAAAATGAGGACAAACACTGGTTAACCCCCGTTGAATTATACCTCAGGTGCATACCAAAGACAACATCGGGCTCATTAACCTAAATACCCGGCCAAATTCGATCTATCCACATCGTGAACCAGGTGAAAACTGAAAAAATAAAAATATATATGAATCTGTTGTAAAACATTTATGTCTCAAATAATTCAAAAAGGGGTGGCAGCGTCGAAGAAAAAATTAAATTGACGCTTTCATTGAACGGACCGCTTGTACTCGCTGTATTTTTATCCGCTGACAAAAGCAAATAAATATATACATTTAAATAAAAAAAATTTAGAATTTTTAACCAAGCAAAAAGAATAGGCAAACTATAATTTTCTACGATCAAGAAATAGCTGACAAAAAAACTTAAGAGTGGTAAAATCCGTACAACAGACTAAAAAATCAGTATAAATCTGGACTGTTAAATAATAAAAAATTAAAAAACGCAAATGCATATTTATTAATATTTAGGGTAATCCTAAAAAAAGCCAAGAAATTGATAATAATCACCCTTTAACATTTTTGTCTGATATAGAAGAAGCAAACCAGAAGAAACTTTTAATGTCCATCAAGGTCCACCCGTTCTCGCTGCTTTTCGCTCTACAACAGTTATCCGCTAGAAAAATTAATAAAATAATACGGACAAAGTCTGGGCGAAACAATTAAAGAAAATAAGAAGTGCAAAAATATTTAGAATCTGTAAGGGGGCCAAAAATACCCAATATAGAAAAATGGTCTAAATTGGTCAACGTCCTATCCACATCATCCAGCTAAGGTCCAATTTGGTTTTAAAAGTGAAACACTTGAAATCCTGTACAAAGGAGCTGTTTCATACGAAGCAGTATGTCTATAAACAAACGTAAAAACTTGAAATTGAAAGAAACTATCAACAAATAAACTTCAAACAACACAAACGCATATGAGATCGTTATTGAATAGCCTAGCCGTAACAATTTACTTCCTCACAAATGGACCCATTAGGTAGATTTTCCCTCCTAAAATTATTTTTTAAAAATTACGTTTTCGCCATTTACACGGTTGGAAGTAAATCAAAGAACGGAGTAGAATGCTCATCGTATCGAGATAAGTTAAAAACTAGTAATTTACATTTGACGAACACTGTTTAAACAACATGACTGTTTTCTTAGTCATCTGTACAGCTCGTGAATGGCAAGCAATTATAATGGCAGATAACTAAAAACCTAAAAATAAAAACTTGTAAGTTGCAATTTTCAAAAATTACGATGGAATCTGATCGCCATTAGTCAATGTTGGTACACTCGGGAACGAATAGCGGACCAGCTAGAGAAACTAAATAAGGTCGGTGCAAGTTATGGAAAGCTCTCTGTCTCCTTTTTAGTAAGTAACCTAAACAGACGTTCTATGGATGAACGATTCTACTTGAGCCATTACCAGAAATGTTTTCCCTACGTTAATTAATATAGGTTAAACTTCAAGATGAAACGAGCACAAGATGACATGCCCTCACAGTGCACGGAAACAATAAGGGTATCACGATCTTTGTGTTAACCCTGTTAACTCTGCTAGATCCTGTTATATCGAGAAAAATGATGACGTAGACTTGTAAGAATCGACTAGTTAACATTGCTCGATCTAACAGGCTAGGGCCAATGTTAGATGTTAAGTCGAAAATGTAGTCACATTGCTATCCTTTAGGGCGTCGTTATCCAACATGGCAGCCATGAATTTAACACCTGTTTTTTGTTTACACGTATTTTTATTCTTATATACTCATTAATTAAATCAGACCAATACATTTCTTTTGTTAATTTCTGACCTGTCCTTCTACTCTCATTCATAATAGATATATCCCCTATTTTATAAAGTTTTAGGCTGTTAGAAGTTAGGTTATAAGTTAGGTATGCCTGCACGAATTGAAGGTGTCATTTGTCAGTACTTTTCGAGTACATAGGTAGTCTTTGAATGAAATAGTTGATTAATTTTCCTTTTTTATTAACTTCTGGCATCTTACAATTTAAGACAAAAGAAAACCAAAACAACAACAAGCCTTCAAAGACTGTTATAGCTTTATTTTTTGTTCTTCCAATCGCCACGCGCAGCATTGCTGAAAAATTAACGTTTCACTGCTAAGAAAAGAAGGGGGCGTTCACGATCTTATTGGACATTTCTCTATTCGAGTTAACATCTTACAAACATAGTCAATACTCCTATACCGATTCGGGCTGGGTGCAGATCCAAAGGTATGATGTGTCATTTTAAATAATTCTGATATCCTGCATGATTTATTTTGATTTACTTTAAAATGTAATTCATCATATAATGAGAACATGTAGAAAATGAAATAAATGGTCAAAAATTCAAACAAGAGATCGTGCTCCGTTTGATGATAGGCCATACACGACTGATATACGGACTGTCCCGCTTGTAGAGTTTTCTCAGTGTTTCTCACATAGTAGAGGAGTGCAAGACATTGTCTCTTAAAGGTAGCTAGTAGCCATGGAATCCGATATAAATGCAGTCCTTGGGCATGAGTGTATGTTATGGGTCCCCTGTCCCGATTGTTAAGGAAAATGTGTTTCCCAACTTTAGTGTGTAAATATTGTAAATAATGTATTGTATGTAATGTGAATGTGTATGTAGTGTGTGAATGAGAAAGTCAGTATTTAAAAACAAAATATTAATTTTTTATAAATAAAAATACTTAAAAACAAAATTAAATAATAATAAATTAATGTTTGTTCTCTTGGGACCTTTTAAGAAAGATATTTTATGAATTGTATGGTTAAGCAATGTTGAAATACATGTTTTATAATGGAAGAAAACTCTCGCTTTATTCGCCTCAAATAAAACATGTCATTTGCATAAAAGTCTTACATGAATATTTATTTATTTTTTTAAAACATCGGGAACCTTTATTTAAATAAAATTTTTAAGTCTCTTCGTAATTATTCAGCATTGTTATTGCCCTTTTGCCCAAAGTGAAACACTATTAGTATAGCAAAATGTAAATCGATATGAAAGATTAAAAAAAAAATGCAAGAAACATATTAAATAATACATATGTTAGAAATTATTAGGGTTATAAAAAGTTAAGAAAAGGCGTTTTTTAGACAAATCGTTCCTTCTCGTTCATTCAAACTGTCATCCTGCTATATAAATTCTTCCTCTTTATGGTCCGCTTCTGTTGGAACCATCACCTGGTTTCTATGCGGTTGAACATTATACACGCCACATTGTCTTTTTATGTCACATACTGAATATATGACAAAAGTCTTTTATAACAATGTAAATGCACACTCTGTGTTGGTTTTTTTTGTTGAGAAATTTGATTTTTTTTTCATTTTTATGTTAGCTAAGAGGACGTTGTGGGCGTTTTGGGCAGAATTTGTTTCTATTTTCTTCATATGTTGTCTCCTTAATTTTATTTTTTAAGTTTACTGACAGCTTTCAGTATATCCTTTTAAAATTACAATTATTTTAAGTAAGTAGGTTAATTTAAGTTTTAAAAATGACAACGATTGTTATGATGAATGATTGTAGCAAATATGTCGTGCTGTTGATGGTCCTTGATTTTTTTTACATTTCTCGAAGGGCCTCGTAGCACTGAATTAAGGGAAAACCGGAAAATTTTTGTTTTAAGGTAAGAAAAGTTTTTAATCCTTGATTCAGTGAAGTTTCTTCTTAGACTGACTTATAAGAAGATATTATATTAACAAGGTATCACCTGAGTTTTCTTTAAAAGTTTTCAACAAGAAATCACGAGAGCGTTCAAGCCAAATGCTTCCACATTAGCACGTTTTCTTGTAAAAAAGAGTGATTCAGTTTTAGGATTCTGTTTGGATTCCGTTGGTAGATTAAGAAAAAAAATCTCGTCGTGGATGAACAGATTTTGGAGTGTTCTTCTACCAGTGACACTAAGTGTTGTATATTGAGATAGCTAAGTGTATATTTTTTAATAAGTCTTGAAGGATTCGGAACCATTGGTATACAAATTGTAACAAAACTACTCATTTTAGAGGATCAACTTTTTTTCTCAAGATTACACCAGAATATTTTAGGATTACCCTGATATTATATCAAAGATAAGGAAGGGAAAGTTTCCTTGTTAATTAGTAAAGACAAAGAAATAGCAGAGACCGAAAGTCTTTTGCAGTCAAAAATTCTGGATAATATATTTTGTAATGTCACCAGAAAATAATAAAATACGGATTAAACTAAAACAAAAGGGTCTTTTCATTTGAGGATGAGCGAATCTTAAATTTTTTGTAAAAGCATCCTTTTACTTTACCCCGTAGTCGTACTTAAAGAGAGGACTACATATGTCACATATTTTCATCTGAGGATTGTCTCTAAGGGGTTCTCTTAGTTGAATGAGCAAAGAAACCTCTTCAACGGGAGGAAATCGATTCAGAAATGTGTCAAATCTCATCAGTACATGTCTGAAAATGCGAGCCCTTGCTGATGCTGGAGGTCTTCCAGCGAGGTGACCGTCTCTGTCACGATGAGCGGCGCCTGCGGACAACCGGCATTGCCGCCTCCTTCTTGGCGCATCAGGTTCCTCCTCCACTTCGCCCTCGCGTTCTGGAACCAGACCTGGAACAGGGAAAAATTCTTAAGGGACGTAATAATTCGGTTATTCGCCCTGAACCCTTACCATTCGTTAATACCACCCCCGTGGATGGTCGAGAGCGATATTACCTGAACCCATATCAACACAATAAATACCCAACATTACAAAGTTTTTTTTTTTTTTTGCCTTATGATCTATGCATATTAACCATGGTGACAAATTCTTGTATGCGTATTCATATTGGGGGGGGGGGTTTCGTGAAGGGCCAGAGGCGACGGTGGGAATCGAACCCACGACCGCGGCGTCTATGAGCCGAGAGTCTCTCACGTTAACCACTCGGCTACCGCGGTCCCCCATTACAAAGTTCTAATTTCGAATAAACGACAGGAAATAATTTCTCTGTATGAGAGATAAACTTCGCCCTTTCTGTCTTTATTAGTAACAATTATAAGAATAAAACTTTACAAAACTTAATACTCAAGAAAAATTTTAAGCAATTCGGAAATTGGAAAAAATACTCCCGCTTTCTTCCACCCTTTTTTATATTTGCTCCAATTCTTTGCACTTTGCATTCATTAAACAATACAGAGCTTTTTTAATTAAAAAAAATCTAGTTTACCTCCTACTGCAGTCGAAGCTAATGCATTGGTTTGAACCTCCGGGCCGGATCGAAACATTAGCCAGACATTTTTTCCAATAAACAATCAGCACAGTATAATTAAATACATTTAGCTGTATAAAAAGCTTACATAAATATCTGCATACGATAACAAATCTTCAGTTCATTATATTATCCTGTACAGGATAAAAAAAATCGATTTCAAAGTTGATTGAATAAAAATAACTTCAATATAGGTCAAATTTATAAAAGTGATTTCATAATATTCGTTTTCAGTTTGAAGGATTTCTTGATTTAGATAATCATTTTGTTAAACGGATGTTTAGCATACACAGGAAAGGTTACTTATACGAGTTGGTCGTTTCACGACTTGTAGGTGCTCAAGATTTAGAAAAAAAAATGAAAAAATGAAAAAAAAAGTAATTATGCGTTTATATATTTACATTAGACTCCATTGAATAATGGCTACGGGCTGGTTTCATAATAATTGAAATGATATTTCAGATTAACGCGTCAGCCCTTCGATTCGGTACGATTTAATTTGATTCGAAATGAATAATGGATTAGTTGTCGTTGTTTGTTCAAAGTCTGTCATACGGATTTATGCGTGTTCGAAGGGCTTTGTGAAATTTACGAATCATTAGATGCTTTTCAAAATAGGGAGAATGGAAAACAAGAATTGGTAAGGATATTTTTAAACTATCCAAAGAAATGATCAGGGACAAAATCTATATATNGTTGGCAATTGAGCACTGCCTGAGAAATCATAAAGTTGTTTATTACCTTCAAAAACAGATGCCATGCCAAAAATAACAGCCAGGCAGAACTAAAGCCAATCCGATAGGCAGTAAAGACCATAGTTGTTTGGGATTGCATAAAGGCCCTGTCAGACATTGAGGAAAATACGAAAAAAATTGGGTATAATTGAGGGGCGACGAATTGCGGGACAAATTGGTCGAAAGCAGTTCAATAAAAAGAAACCTATCGGCCCTGATAATTTCGCATACTAAATTTCCAAAAAAGGTGTATTCATCATCCAATGGATTAAAAATACGACCCGGTTCAATAGGAATGTATTCCAGCCTAGAGGTATGTACAAAAGTCAATTGAAGGACCATCGCAAAAATTAACGTCAAAATTGCTAAAGCATGTAGAAATAATTGGCAGACTCTAGAGGCATATGTGTTATATATATATATATATATATATATATATATATACGAAGTTGATGTACTTCAACTTACTACAAAGTGACAAAATTCAGCATACGTCTGGTAGTTATTAGACATGGAGTATTTTAGTGGTTGATTTCAAGCTCAAAACAAAATTAGTACACTCAAATCTTATTCATGGTACGGGTTCATCCCGGCAAAAACATTCATCGTTTGAAATATCTGTTCAAACTGGAACGAGCAGTGAAGGAGCTGAGCTTTTAATGAACCACCTCAGTTTATTGAACAAGAAAGACAAGGCATCCGTACAATTGGAATCGCCTGAATAATTCATGCTTTTGGAAACGAGGAGGCCGATGGAAATTAGAATTACATACGCAATTAAGAGGCTTGGCTTATTAAGAGACGCGATTCTCTCGACTACACGCGACAAATAACGCCATCTGATAAAGGCATGAAGACTTTTATCGCTCGATGAAATTCCTCAGAGAGCCAAGACGCTCTAATTGAATTTTTGTCTTTAATTGCCGAAGAATTCGACGTCTTCATCGGGCCAAATTCTATCCCCATTCTCATCCGTGAAACATTGATGAAATATATTTACAATTGTTAAATGAAGGGCGTAAAGGGGTGTAATGCTTCCTACCTCTGGAATTTAAATTCCTATAAATAATCAACATTCAACGGTGATGTTGGGATATATCCGAAATGAGGTTATTTTGGTCAATTTTTGGCTTCCTTTTGTATATATATATGTTTATAGTAATTGGCTACCTACTCTGCTACTTTCCATTAACGGAGGCTTAAATAGGTTGAAAAGACGTCTTCTTCTTATTATATGATGTAAATATTAAACATGCCAATAATGAAAATTAGCCTTCTTGCTGTTAAACGGTTTTTTTCTTCAATGGTGTGTAGCGTAATTTATAACAGGTCGAGCTACAAGTTCTACCCTAATTTGGGATGCTGTAAATATCCGGCCATGATTCTAAACCATTTCCGGTCGTATGACATATTCTTTAAAAATAATTAAAGTATGTATTCCTTCATTTTAAACTGTGACTCCTTTTTTGCTCTGTTTTCAGCAGGACGAGTTAAGCCAATGAAATTTCATGTATCCCGTCTTGATGAATAATTCAATTTTACGAAAAAATTTGATTTATTCATATTAAATTTTAATTACAATAACAACATATTAAAAACATACTGACCTGAAGAACTCTTTTTGAAAGGCCGGTTTTCTGAGCTAGTTGTTTGAGGTCTTTGGCGTCGGGATTTTGGTTGATTGCGAAGTAGGACTTCATCGTACGGAGCTGGTGGTGTTTAAAAGAGGTCCTCATTCTCTTCGTCCTTTGCTGCGGGATGCTGGGCGAAGTCGCAGAACTGTCGTAAGAGAGTGATTCCATCGAAGATGACAGATCCCCGGCGTGGATTACTTCTGGAATATTACACAAATTTTTAAAAAATAAAGATATGGAGTAAATCGATATTCAATAAAATTAAGCTAATATGATAAACACAACCTGATAATTAAGACGATAAACATTTATTTTAATCATTTTTAATTTTCAAATATCTCTTAATCAAATGAGTAGCGACCGTTTTTCGAACAAATTTAAAATTTATAACATTATTAACAAATTTAAAAAAATTTTATTTGTTAAAATACAAACTTTTTTTGTACAAAATAAAAATAGTTCCATGAGATTCTGAGGTTTAAACGTAATTCAAACAATTTTTGAAGTTTGCAAATCAGTCATTTTCTTGTATCTTGTTTTGATGAATTTGGCGTGTACAGTTTTTTACAATGTGTACAGTTTTTATGACGTGAATTGGGCGGTAAGAGGAAAAATTCAAGCTCGATCCGAAAATCGTGTCTCCTGAAAACTTGTATTTTTCACATCTCAGTACTTTTTTCTCTAAAACTATACGTAACATTAAGATAATTAAATTTTTCGTTATTGAACTTTAAAGTGTTTACAATCGTAGCTAGTTTTTAAAATCATCCTTAACCAGATAAATAATTCTTCATACAGCAAAAAAGTTGTACTATTTTGCCTAAAGTGTAGGTTGTTGTCAAAAATTAGCGATTCAATTTTTCGTAAATTCTCCATCTATGTATGCGTAGTATATTATGAAAAATAAAATAAAAATATCAGTTTTAATAGACCAAATAATTTTTTTTAACACTACTGAAAAATGGATACTTTTTCATTTAATTGAACAGCTAAATAACCGTGAAAATTTGCTTACAAATTGTAAAATTCTTTCTTCAAGTTCTTTCAAATGGTGTAATTGAATTTGTTGTAGTCTCAACATTTTGGAAGTTGTAAGCGTTTTTATATGGTAAGGTAGTGAAAAGTTGAAAAATTGACGAATGTCTTCAAAATAGAGAACTTTCCGAAAATTTTGTCCTGAGCATTTTTTGCTCCAAACGAAGAGTAGAATCAATTACCTGAGTTTCGTTAGAACGAACTGGGACACCCTGTATATATATATTCTGTTTTCTAGAACGGATTGTTCTTAATTTGAAAAAAAAAAACTTAGAAAAATGATAGATCTTTGACAAGAGTTTAGATAATTTTAACATAAATAAATTGTGAGAAAAATACAACAGCGGATGTCAGCGGACTTTAAAAGCGCTAGCTTTCTCATGGATAACTAACGATATGTATAATAGTTACTAGAGTGAACAATTAAACCCATTATTTCATAAGGAAATATTCGAATTTGATTCATACTATAATTAGAATCAGAGATCTGTTGGTACATCCAATTTTTTAAAAGTTATTATTTATTATAATTTCGAGTTTTTAATTGCTTTATCTAAACTAAATTTAAATCAACTTAAAATATAGAAAATAAGGGATCAGGAAAGAAAGAAGTAGGAAAGATGAAAGAAGAAAGAATCAAGAAATATGTGATCAGGAAACTCATTGATCAAAAACATCATTGAAGAAAGGATTGAACATTAGTTTTTCTTTATAGTTTTCCAACAGTAACAAATCGATGGCCTAGAGATGAGATTTATTGAAAGATTGATAATTGATTTTGGTCACTGCATGAATTTACATATTTAATTGTATTTAGGGGGGGGTTGGCAATTGAGCACTGCCTGAGAAATCATAAAGTTGTTTATTACCTTCAAAAACAGATGCCATGCCAAAAATTGGGTAGAATTGAGGGGCGACGAATTGCGGGACAAATTGGTCGAAAGCAGTTCAATAAAAAGAAACCTATCGGCCCTGACAATTTCGCATACTAAATTTCCAAAAAAGGTGTATTCATCATCCAATGGATTAAAAATACGACCCGGTTCAATAGGAATGTATTCCAGCATAGAGGTATGTACAAAAGTCCATTGAAGGACCATCGCAAAAATTAACGTCAAAATTGCTAAAGCATGTAGAAATAATTGGCAGACTCTAGAGGCATATGTACAGACTCGGAGGAGCAGAAACAAGCCTGTCCAGGGAAAAGAAGATACAGGGGGACATGATTGATATTGATGCAGGATGAGATTCTTACTCCAAAGCGAGAAGTAAACACTCAGGGGTCTTTCAGCTCTAGACGGTGATGGAAATTGCAAAAAAGGTGAATGGTCGCGATACACAATATCATACAGACGCAGTTTACCTTTAAGGTGTTCATATTAATCAATGAATAGGTTGGTCCCCTGTTGAAATTCTGGTAGTACTGTCGTAAATCTCGTTCCAGGCTTTATAGTCAAAATAGAGTATTTTTATTAGGTCCAAGACACAAGTTGTTCAACAGATCTTGATTATATTGATTGAATCATTTATTATAGGCTATTTGAGAAAAAAATATAATTATTAAAATTAATTAAGGTTTTCAGTTGAGATAAAAAAGTCAATGGCACGAGCGGGATTCGAACCCACGATCTTCGGCTTGATACGCCGCTGCTCTATCACTTGAGCTATCGTGACTTCGATCTACTCGGGCACCAACTCCCCATCCCAACCTACAACCTTTCCAATTTTCCCTTCTTTTAGCCATTTTCAAATGTCGAGTAATCAGGAAAGGTTGTAGGTTGAGATGGGGAGTTGGTGTGCGAGTGGATCGAAGTCACGATAGGTCAAGTGGTACAGCAGCGGCTTATTTAGCCGAAGGTCGTTGGTTCGAATCCCGGTCGTGACACTGACTGTTTCATTACAACCAAAACCTTATATAAAAAGATTAATTAATTTAAAAAAGTAATTTGGTCAATAGACCACTAAATATAATGGAATTAATATTATTTTTACGGGCGTTTTACGGCTAAAGTCTTTTCACCTCGTAATATTTAAACCTTCTATCTTAGATTAGCACCTTCCCTTTTGGGTTCTATAAAGCTCTGACTCAAAACATTCATTCATAAACTAATTTATCCTATTTCCATCAAAAGCATTAATTTATCCTTTTAAAATACTTGATTTGGAATGCCTAATGTATGCAAAAAGCCCATTTTAAATTATAAAATGTATTCCTATTCTTTAATTGTAATTTTCAAATTTTGTTCCATAATTTAATCATTTCGCATAGGCTTGTATGGCAAATAATAATAATAATAATGGAGTCAGACAACAAGAGCCTCAACATGAGGCTCAACGTTATCCTTTTATTCTTCCTTTCAAATACTGTAAATAAACTAATGCTGTTTAACAATAATAAAAACCAAAACACAACACTTTTTGGACGGAGCTATCTTTTCTTATTTAAATTGAAATTTTGGGCATTGTCGTTTATTACCCTGCAATTTGTATTTTCTTTTATTTCATTTTTCGCTCCGGCATGCTCAAAAATAATTGAAAAAATAAAGAAATCTTGCTCGCAGAACTGTCATCAACACTAGCAGACAAACATTCAAAGGTATTTTGGGAAAAGGCTTAAATCTCATTATAAATTCCAATAAATTTAACAAAGGTGAAAATGCTCTTTGAAATAAATACTGAGGACTTAGTAACTCCTTTAAATACTCGAAAGGTTGAGCCTTTGCCTAAAGGGTTGCAAAGTTGAACAGTCGACAAAAATAAGTTTTACATCAAAATGATACGTTTTCCACTTTGCATATTTCGAGGACAAGTTGGAAAGTTGTTGCCTATCAAAAGCCTTTTATGGATTAGTCTGATGTGACCTATTCGCAATCGAGAGAAAACCACAAGTTCTTTTCTCTCAAGTTCCTCAGTTGGCCATTGATGGACAACTGGCTTAATTTGTTTGATTCAATCTCTGTAGACTTTCCATCTTGCCGCCCAATTTCGTTCGATAATTATTTAAACATAAACGATTACATCGATTGGGCAGAGAGGAAAGTTATTATTATTTTTATTAAGGCTGAAAACCTAGATTACGATATAATACTGGGCTCTATTTGCAGCACGGGGACCGCGGTGGTTAGGCTGCCCGACTCTTATTTGCTACGCTGCGGTCCTGGGTTCGAATCCCAGCGTAGCCCATGGTTTTTTAAACGAAAATAGTATGAAAGATGTATTGCAAATTTGTTTGACGTCTCGTCCGTGACACGCAAAGGGTAGTTACACAAAACAGGAATTGCTTTACTTTACTAGTTGCAACATTCTGATTGATCGTCATATCAGGAAGTGTGATTTGGAATCGATGGTCAAATTTGAATTTGAAAATCGGAACGTTTCTTCATAAAAAAGACGAACAACGGCTAAATTAGGAACGCCCAAGAGGTAAGATTAAAAATTCCAAAAATCAGCTACTGCCTTCTCGATCTTCCGGTTTTCTTTATTTGTTCTTATTCGTGACGGTCGCCCTCAGTAAATCATCCGACGAAGGCAATTTATCAGCAGGGCGTGGACATTTTTCACAGTGGAAGGCCTTCCCTCGACGTGCCCCCGGGGTCCCAGGCGCATTGACCTTTCGTTTCTACCACTGGCAACTTCATTCATCCATCCCTAAGATCCCGAGCATCTATTTTCATTTCCACGGATAAGCGCTGGCCTCTCAATTAATCTCGGATCGTGAGCCGGGCGTGAATTCTGGATTAAGCCGCTTTACGTGACTTCACGGAGCCGTAAATTGTTGTTGGGAAGCGTTCGCCTCCTTTCGCAAAACCTGCTGGGCAAATAATTCGAAAAGAAATTATACTAACAGTTGGGTGTATTTCTTTTATACTTTCAAGCTCGTAAAAATATTAAACATAGTATTTTTCATGTGAATTCCAAATTCTTTTTATTTCAGTTATTTTGTCTAGTTAAGTTTATCGTTCCGTGCAATCTTTAGTGCCCTGCGTGTGGATGTAACGATTTTTAAAAAGTAACTTAAATAAGGAAAAACTCTATAAATCATAAAACCTATTACAATTTACTGATTGTATCTAAAGTAAGTAAAATTATTAAGACGAAAGTCAAAAATAGAAGAAATGGCATTAATCCATAGAACAAATTGCCAACAAAATAAACGAATTGTACCTTGAGGACATTAAAATAACAAGCTTCCATTTAAATGGGAAAAAATGTATTTAATTAAATTGACCACTACAATTTTATTTTCTATAAAGTCTTAACTCAGGACAACTTTAAACGCACAACGTTGAAGAAAATTTAAATCCAAATCTAAATTTTATCTCTTTCTACCAACTTAAAAACAGCGAAAATAAAGCGGAAACGATAACCAATAAACTAATAAAAGTTAACTTAACTTTTAAATTTAAACACATGAACTTATGTAGCATTGATTTGGTTTTGCGGTTGTGAATTTTTTTTGTTGATATTTTTCTTGTTCATAACCTAAAGTATACAGAATTCATTTAATTCTCGCTATCAAGAGCACAATCAGTAGGTGTCACCCCCAGTGAGGCTAAACCAGATAAGAACGATCATCGTAACCAGAAATGAGAATTGGCCATACGTGGTTGACTTAACCTTATTTTTGGGCGGATGTGTCCGACATGCAGCCAAATGCCCACGTAATTGAAGCGTATCATTCCTCTGCTCCCTATAGAGAGCGAGTTGGAATACGACAATTGGGGTCGAGTACGGCAGTACGAATCTTTGGATATTTTCTACATCAAGCATTTGTTTTGCAGTTAATCAGATTATTATATAAATAGTTTGACGATAAATGTATTCTGTTTTCAATCTTTCGTAAGAATGCATTTATTAGCGTGAATGTCGGGTTGTATACAAGAGCGTCGATGGGGGATATAAGGGGTATTCACGAAGTTTGTAAAATGTAAATTCGTGTTAACTCGAATAGAGTTAGTCCAGTAAGATCGTGAACGCCCTCTTCTTTTCTTAGCACGTAAACGTTAATTTTTCCGCAATGCTGCAGAACCAAAAATAAACCTACAACAGTCCTTGAAGGCTTGTTGTTGTTTGTTCTGGTTTTCTTTTGTGTTAAGTTGTATGATGCCAGAAGTTAATAAAAAAAAATTAATCAATTCTTTCATACAAAATGCTATGAACTCGAAAAGTATTAACAAATGATACGCTTCAATTCGTGCCGACATACCTAACTTGTAACCTAACGTCTAACAGCCAACAACTTTATAGGATAGGGGATGTACCTTTTATGAATGACCGGTTATATAAGGACAGGTCAGAAATTAACAAAAGAAGTGTTTTTGACATTAGTTCTGACTTAATTAATCCGTATTTGAGAATAAAAATACGCGTAAACAAAAAACAGCTGTTAAATTTATGGCTGCCATGTTAGTTACATACGCCCTAACGGATAGCAATGAGACTACATTTTCGACTTAACATCTAACATTGGCCCTGGCCTGTTAGATCGAAGAAATACAAGTCTACCTCATAATTTTTCTCGATCTAACTGGACCTAACCGAGTTAACAGGGTTAGCACAAAGACCGTTAATACCTCTATACCCGGGTAAATGTATTTGTTACTTTTCAATAATCAAAAAATCTTTGAATGATAACTATCAACAATTATAATATTTTAATGAAAGGTCATAACATAATTATGTATATTGTAATTAGTGTAGTTGACGAAACCTAAGCGGTAATCCTTCCTCTTTCTTAAAATTTTGTTTTTTTAAATAACCCTTTTAAAACGTGGTTTACAGTGTTTTTGTATGGATCGATGGACTTAAACTTGTGGTAGCCATGTTGAAGCCATTGTGTTCTACATTCCAGGGAGGATCGGGTCTCCAATCCAAGGGGTCTTATCGACCCCCTCTACAAACTGGATTTATTACATCCTGCTCGGATGAGCCACCGAAACCTTTAATTGAGGGCCACCCAGCCTCGGCGTCAGTAAATAAAATAGAAAATGTCTTTTTTTGGGGAGCGCTTCTTCTTGGCTCGGGGTTTTTTCCGTTTTTGAATTGGTTCACAGGTGTCCCGCGCTCGGTGATTCGGTCGATTGATAAGGATCGGAATGAAATCCAATTCACAGTTTTGACGTTAACACGCCGAAAAGTAGCCCTCGGGAAGGAAGAAATAGGGCGTCCTTAAGTGGGTTCAGTCTTTGACTGTTATTGTCGCATCAGCATATCTAATCGGCCCAACTCCAACTCGTATGGATTTTACGATGAGGGATAAATCGGAAAATTATGAAAATTTCACATTACATCAAGAACTATTTGCTCGTTTTCATAAAAACGGTAGTTCTAGATTAACCTCCCCCCGATTATCTTTTATCTCAACCAACACTTAATCGTTATATCAATCTATGAAACTTATACCTAAGTTCCTTCCACTTGAGGTTATCGTTAATAGTCAAACCGCTTTAATTATCTTAAAATAAGAAATACGCTAGATTAATATGATTTTCTAGCCAGCTAACTCGAATTAAATGCTGAACAAGTACTACCGGAATTACCTAGATGAAATTACGGTACTGATTTTACAGTTACTGACACATACATTTTTTAAAGAAAGCACATAGATTGGACAAAAACAAAATCTCTTCACAAGAAAAAAAAAATTTTCCAACACTTTATACATTTACTCACAAAATGCTGGGACAGTTAATGATAGTTTGGTAGATACAACATTAGCGGGTAGAGATAGGATAATTCAGAACCTTGAGATTATAGGAAGGGTGAGAGAGTAATTGAGAAAGACATAGACTGAAAGGAAGATAGATAGACAAACACAAAGAAAGAAAGCAAGATAGATATATAATAGATAGATAAATAAGAAAGAGAGAAAGAGAGAGAGAGAGAGTGTGAGAGAGTGAAAGTGAGAAAGAGTGATGAGATACTGAAATAGAAATTTAGTGAAATTGACTCTTATGAATAACCATGGTGTACAAAGTAGTTAAATAGTAAGACAGTTAGTGATAGTCAGAAAGAGCGATGGAAACATAGAGAGAGTTAAAAGAAAGAAAGAGAGCAAGAAAGAGAGAAAGAGAGAGAGAGAGATAGAAGGAAAGAGAGAGAGATAAAAGGAAAGAGAGAGAGAGTGAGAGAGAGAGAGAGCGAAGGAAAGGGAGAGAGAGAGAGAGAGAGAGAGCGAAGGAGAGAGAAATAGAAATATATTGGTAGGAAGGAAGATATAGAAGCGGGCAAGAGAAGAAACAGATTAGTGTTTGTCAGAAAGAGCGATAGAAACATAGAGAGAGTAGAAAATAAAGAGAGAGTGAAGGTGAAAGAAAGTGGGAGAAAGAAAGAGAGAGAAAAAATGAGAAAGAGAAATAAGGAGTATGATTATCTTTCAAATTTATTTTATTGTGTATTTTGCTTTGAGTGAGAGAGAAAGAGGAGAGAGAGGGAGAGAGAGAGAGAGAGAGAGAGAGAGAGAGAGAGAAAGAGAGAGAGAGACAGACAGACAGACAGACAGACAGAAGTAGGAGATTGAGTTGAGTGAGCGAGAGACATAGAGACAAGCAGAAAACCAAGCAAAGATAAATATTAAATTAAAATATAAATGTTTATCATTCGAGGGAAAGATTGATTGGTTGTGTGAGTGAGAGAAAAGTTTTGCAAACATATGTTTATAAGAATCCGATTTAAAATATCAAATTAAAAATATTTTAATTTTCCTATTTAGGTCCAGGTTGGGTCATATAACTTTTTTTTTAAATCCTGAACAGCTTGTTTTCTCTCTCAAAACCTATGATGGTTGTTTTCTAAATTGCATAACGTTTTTCTGGAACCCATCCGCCTCGAAATATTTCAGCTCGGATATTCTACAGATTAACAACGAGGTCGTCCTTGAGAAAAGTGAAGAATTTTGAGTACAAGACAAGGAAAGATGCTTTAATCAATTCTTTTCAAGAAAAATTTTCAAAATTACCATTCGATTATGGGTTAATTTTTAATTGACAAAAAGAAGTCCTTCCGTCTGACAGACTAAATTATCGGAAACGAAGAAACTAAACTTTATTTAATGCTTATATTGTCGTAATCAGTATTCTTAAAATTACAGATAATTTATAAACTATTTACTTTTTAACAACAATTTTTTAAATAATATTCAATTAGTAATTAAAATTAGATTATTTATATTTCATAGCGATTTGATTGATATTTTCTATGTACTTAAAATTTACATGTTAGTTATTTGGAAAAATTTAATGGATATAAGTCAGACAAATAATAAATTGTTACGTAAGTAGCCAGCAGTCAAAAAATAAATTGTCAATTTCTGAAATAGTTTTAAACTTTGGACTTGCTAATGAAATGCTTAATCGAAGGACTTTGTTTTACTATTTTAAATGCAGTGTGTTTCTGTTTTATTTCAAGCTGAGGAGGCGAAAGAGGAGGCCCGTTGGATTTAGTACGAAATGACGGAAGGAGAGGAGTGAATGGAGATCCTGCGAGACCCGCCACGCCCACGCACACGCACAATGGCTACCCTTCACGACAAACTCGCGTTGAAAGTTGTACTCGCCCAAAATACATTTTCTAATTGTTAAAGATATTATTTTTATGTATTTAATTTTATATATATATTTCTTTATTTGTTTAATTAATTTTCTTGTTCTTCCTAGAAATGCCTTGAAAGTGTCCTTTGAACAAATAAACCAGAACCAAACGTCTATGAGAGAAACTAACAAGTTCCAAAAATAAACATATATTATAATTGTTTTTCTTATAACATATTATTGTAAGATAATCAATGGATGATTGTCTAAGATATAATTAAAAATATTGGCCACTTTTGCCTCTCAGTGTATAAATGCTAAAAGAAAGTTATAGAAGATGATCTCAATAAAGATCGAAACGTTGGCACGATAAAGAAAATGTTTTTCTGAAACCTAGATCACACCAGACCGCATCTCACGATTTTTGAATAGTTATATTTATTGAGAAAGTAAAAGATTTGCCTAATCTCTGACAGTTTCTTAATATGAAATTATAGCATTGACTGCTTATCAATAATTGTTACTACTACTATTTGAATGTCGGGTCTGCCGCTGAATTCGAACCCTGTGCCTATATCTTTAGCTTCTTTATTAAAAGGTTATAGGTTGGGTAGATAAATAGAAAAATTACCGGGGAGAGGGATAAAAACACAGAACATTGAGATTATAGAAAGTGGGATGATGATGATAAACGCTTTATTGATCAATCACACAAGATTTGGTCTCAAGGACCATTTTTACTGTGAAATACAATGGTTACTAATTTTACTGTACTTCTAATTTATTACACATTAATTACTTCGAATAACCTTATTTTTGTGGTCAATATGTTGCATCTATTCCTTTTACATTGAACTACGTATGTATTGACTTCAAATTTCCTATTGAAATAAATATTCTAATGTACAGTATAACTGAGTAATTAAAAAGAAAATTACTAAATAAATTAAGCGAACAAAAATTCTTTTTTAATACAATTCAGTATAAATTATGAGTTCTAAATTTCTAATATAAATCTAGAAATAAAACTTCGAGTCACTTATTAGTAATATAAAAAACTAAAAAAACAACAACAAAAGTTAAATATATGGCAGTGAATTTTTAGCGTCAATCATAATTTGATAAGAGGTGATTTTTAAGACCATTCTGGAGATTTTTGATATTTTTACATAGTTTTATGCGTATAGGGATTCTCGAAAAAGAGTTATAGAGAAGAGAGTGAGAAAAGAAAAGAGAAAGAGAGAGGGATAGAGAAAGGGAGAGAAAGAGAAAGAGAGAATAAGAGAGGGAGAGAGAGAGAGAGAGAGAGCGAGAGAGAGAGAGAGAGCGAGAGAGAGATTTATTGATTGAGGGTTTACAGAATTTTGACAATTTTGAGAATTCTTACACACAACAACTGAACAGAAAGAGCAAGCTTACGAGAGACACAGAGAGAGAGAGAGAGAGAGAGAGAGAGAGAGAGAGAGAGATAGATAGATAGATAGAGAGAGAGAGAGAGAGAGAGAGAGAGAGAGAGAGAGTGAGAGAAGGAGACAGACAGACAGGGAGAAAGAGAGAGAAATTTATTGATTGAGGTTTTGCAGAATTTAAACAATTTTGAGAACTCTTACACACATCAACTGAACAGAAAACGCGAGCTTACGAGAGAGAGAGGGGGGGAAGAGAGCTAGATAGAAAGTGAGAGAGATAGAAAGAGAAATATATAGGTAGGGAGGATGAAAGAGACAGTTGGTTGATAAATAAATAGAGTTAGAGAGTGGTAAATAGAAAAAGAGAAAAAGAAGATGAGAGAGAGTTAGATAGATAAAGAGAAATAGAAAGAGCTAGTGGGAGAGAGTGAAAGAGAGAGAGAGAGAGAGAGAGAGAGAGAGATAAACAGAAATAGAAAGAGCTAGAGTGAGGAAGGGAGAGATGGAGAGGAAGAGCGAGTAAATTACTAAATAAATTAAGTGAACAAAAATACTTTTTTAATACAATTCAGTACAAATCATGAATAATAAATTCTCAATACAAATCGAGAAATACAACTTCAAGTCCCTAAATAGTGGTATAAAAAAACTAAAACACTGAAAGAACTTTAAAGCATTGAATTTTTAGCATAAATCATAACTTGATAAGAAGTGATTTTTAAGACTATTCTGGAAATCTCTGATATTTTTACATCGTTTTATTTGTGTAGAGATTCACCAAAATGTTATTGCATCGTTTACTGAGTATGACCTATTAAAAGTGTTGATTTTATCCTTAACGACTCGCAGACGGTAGTAGCTCTTTCATGAATCTAAGGTATGTACTTAAATTTCACAAATAGATATTTTGGTTTTTGAACTTTGAAAATTTTAAAAACTTTACATGAGAGATTGAAATCACGTTCAGAATATATCTGATAAACCTGACTTATAATTTTTTTATTTGTGTACGGTTTAAATCACAAAGTACTCCTAGACCATAAGTAATGTGTTGAAAGAGTAGAGTTTATACGAGTTTTTTTTTAAATATTTACATAGCATTTTGCAAAACATAATAATTTATTAAATCTATGTAAGGTTTGATTGTTAATTTTTAACATATGTATATCCCATGATAGATTCTTGGTAAGCGTTAAACGCAAACATTTTTACATTTTTCTCATGTTTTCAAAATATGTTATCAATTTTTATTTTATTTACTCCGTCAAGGTTCAATTTTTTAAATAATTTACTTTGGCCAAAAATTATTGCTTTGTATTTAGTCCGGTTTAACGCTAACATATGGTATTACTCCAGTCTGCCAGTCTTACAAGGTCTGCATTTATTTTGTCAATTTGGTCGATAATATTATTAACTTTTGCATCGATATAATCACTTAGATCATCTGCACGTAACTTAACTTTACAACAATGGAAAGCTTGATATATTCTATTAATATGTCGAGAACAACAACGCTGACAAAGTAGACCCTTGTGGAGGAGACCTGTGAGTAAAGAATATTTCTTCAGAAACTTTTCCAACCTGTGTTTTTTATCATCTGACTTACGTTTGTTAAATAAGTGTGAAACCAGTTAATTACATTATCGGATAAATTTATTGATTTCAGGATTGCTATTAAAATTTTGTGATTTATACTGTTAAAATCATGTCTACAGTCAACTCGAGTCATGATGATCATTTTACTGTTATCTGTGTTTTCTCTTATTTCATCAGACATCACAATAAAATCAGTTTTCTTGCTATGTGCTGATCTATAGATATGGATTGATATGGATAAATTATATATTTAGATTCAAGATATTAAGTTGTAAAAACACTATTTTGTCTATAATTTTTCCTAACGTACAGATAATATTTATGGATCTGTAAGAGGCACAATTACAAGAGAGAGGGAGAGGGAGAGAGCGAGAGAGAGAGAAAAAAAGGGAGAGAGATAGAGAGAGTGAGCGGGAGAAAGTGAGAAAGAGTGATAAGTGATACAGAACTATAAATACATCCGTGATTTTAATTTAAAAGACATTATATTCTAATTCTACATTGCATAAAAATGTTAAATATATTATTGTACATGTTTATTAAAAATCAAGTTTTATGCTCGTTTTTCCCATCATATTTTTTTAAATAATAATTAATCGCAGAATGCCATATTCCCAATCCCAACAATTGTATAAATTAAATTCTACGGTTCCATTACATTATGTTGCAGGAATTTACTTTTAAACAGTGGTGAATCGATAAAAACGTTATAAAAATAAAATAAATGGTTCATAGCTTTATTCCTGTTTTTGGTACCAATTATTTTTGTTAATCCTTGGATTTCTAATTTTTATCGATAAACCGTAAAAATTTTTTATGACTTTCTTTACTTTTTATGGCTCAAGTCCCATTAATTCATTAGGGAGGCGTTCTATCTAGCCCTTTTCGAAAAGCCGCTTTGGGGAGTCGGTCAGGCCAAATGAAGATATTTTTCAGGTGATAACTCCAAAATTTACATTAGCGCCCCTAGCAATCGGACCAATCCGGCTTTTACGACCCCCTTTTTTCTCTCTCTCGAAATTTTATTACCCGTTTGACATCCGAATTTGCCGGTTGGCTTCCACACATAGTTAATAATTACGACAATTAAGTTTGATGAGCGTAAATGGAACGTTGGACAGCTGTTTCTCAGTCTCGTATGCGTTTAACGGCTCGGAATTAATTTCAAGATGGAACCCTGTCATAATTTGTGATAAGACTATCTCAGACAAATTATTGGCCGATTTTGTTCACTAATAATACTTTACTTACGAGAATTTGATCAGGGAAGAGGTTTCTAACTAATGTTTGCCTCGTATCCCTTTTTATCGCTAAAATCTCATATAATAAAATATTTCATTTAAACTTTATTGAAATTCATTTTATTTCATTGAAAAATTTTCATAAGCTACCTCATTTTAGAATTCTATGTACTAGATTGTTTCTTCCTAACCTCAACCTCGAAGATCCATTCTCTCTTATTTGGTGTTCCTCAAGGGAAGATCCTAGGTCCCTTACTTTCGGGCATGTTCACAGGACTTCCCTCAACACTCGTTCATACTCATCCAAGCATACCTTGGCTAACGATACAGCTATTCTCTCTGCAAAACTCGATCTTATCGTAGCAGTTCAATCTCTCTCTCTCTCTCTCTCTCTCTCACTCTCTCTCTCTCTCTCTGTCTGTCCTCTTTCTCTCACCCTTTCTCTCAATCTCAATCTCATTTAATATGCAAATAATCAAAGTCATGTCAGAATCAAAATAAAAGTTCCGTCACACAAGTTTCAATGGCTTTTTCTTTTCGCCAACTTTTATGACCAACGGTTTGAGCTGGTTTAGTATTTCTTAGCGCCTTGATTTCATTTGAAATATAATTATCGGGCACGTATCGCCTCCACACGATATTACTATTCCATACGTGCAATTTGGTGAATTTATTTCTTTGGACTATATATATATATTACACAGGGCGGGCGACCAGGACCCGAGGGGTTAAAAGCCTGAGTAGGCCCGTACCCCATCCCTAAAAGGTCCGGGACCTGTTCGGCTCACGAGTCCTGCATAAACCTATTGGACCTATTCACAAACCCCAGGATTGTGGACCATTTTATCCTGGGGAGTGTTTTGGTTATGTCCTCTCCTTCGAAAGTATTAAATCTTTCCCTAGCATACCTATCGCATTCTGCGAGGTAGTGTCGGGCCGTTTCTTCTTTTGTTTCGCAGAAGCGGCAGAAGGGGTCTGGTAGAGTACCCGTTATGAAGAGGTGTCTTCTCAAGGGGCAATGGCCCGTTAGGGTACCTATCAGCCTCCTTATTCCCCTCCTAGAGTTAGAGAATGGCCATTTCGATTCTTTAGGTTTGATTTCCTTCAGAAACTCCTTCGATTGCCTGCATCCTGGGGACATATTCCATTCCTTAAGGAATTGTTTCATGCCCCAGCTACCTATACTCTCTTTTGCTGTGCTTAAAGAGTGGGGTAATACAGGTTGTGGTCCGACGAACTCAGTATTTGATCCTTCCTTGGCCAGGCTGTCCGCCTCCTCATTGCCATAGTGCCCCTTATGAGCAGGTATCCATATGAGGGTTACCCTATTCTCATACCTGGTGATAGTCCTATTAATGAGTTCAACGGTTTCCTCTACCAGTCTAGATGTTGATAGTTCCTTTTGTAATGATTTTAGACTGGCCTGACTGTCGGAAAAAATTTTAATATCTTTTCCCTTAATCTTGTTATCCATCAGTGTTCTACAGCAAACATTAATGGCCCAGACCTCAGCCTGAAAGACCGAGGTGTTATTACCAAGAGGATAGGAGATGCTGATCCCTAATTTAGGTATGTGTATTCCAGCACCACTTCCCTTATCCTTAATGAGTGAGCCATCGGTGAAGCAATCTAGACTACGATGGTCATCATCAGACCTATAGTTATAGTCACAGGGAGTAACTACCTGAAAGTACTTTTTCCCTAAAGGTGTTTTCACCTTTTTATCGCTTACACCCAGTAGTTGGTTGTTGACCTTAC
Source organism: Cimex lectularius (assembly GCF_000648675.2). Classification (NCBI taxonomy): domain Eukaryota; kingdom Metazoa; phylum Arthropoda; class Insecta; order Hemiptera; family Cimicidae; genus Cimex; species Cimex lectularius. Next base: position 1,381,160 of record NW_019394219.1, read on the forward strand.
TCAATAAATGTAAAATTTTCGAGTGTCCTATATTATTTCCCTTATGGTTCCAGCTGCCTTCACTAATTAATCTATAGCAGCTGGTTAGTGCTTTAACCTTGACCTCAATGTGTAGAGGTGTAGTGTTTGTTATCACTTCCAAAGCTAGGGTTGGTGTAGTGGGAAAAGCTCCCGTCATCATCATACAACCTAGTCTTTGGAATGACCTTAGCTTGTTAATAGCCCCTTTGTTTTCTAGCCCATTCCACCAAACTAGGGCTGCAAATAGAAATCTTGGTAGTATGATCGCGGTGTATATCCATTTGGCCACCCATGGTTTAATACCCCATGTTCTACCAACGATTCTCCTACACTGCACCATGGATATAGTGCCTTTCCTATGTATATTTTTAATGTGGCCTTTCCAATCAAGTTTCCTATCTAGCGTTATCCCTAGGAACTTGATTGTATCCTTTAATTTTAATTCAATACCCTGACATTTTGGGTTTTTAAAATTACCTATTGATCTTCTCCTGCTGAACATTATCAGTTCCAGAGTTTTGGACTATAATCGTTGTGATACTTGATATACATAAGGTAGAGTGAAAATTAACAAAAGCTTGTGACGAAACGATTCAGAAATTCATCTTTTCGGAACAAAATAATACGGCGAACCGATAAACACCGCTTCATTACAATACGTCAATATATAGTTGAGTACAGTATCGGCCTTCATGATAAATATTGAAATAAAGTGATCGTGGATGAAGCCAAGTAGGTAACATCTGTCCTGAACTAACTGTTTGGTATGTCCATAATATACCCTACCAAAGTCCTTGCAAGGCAATTTGCGGACATTACCATAGTTCAGTAGGTACTGGAGACTTCAGCGTTGATAAATCTTTGTAACCAAAGAAAATTACTTTAGGACAATTTGGAAGCCATTGACATCACTGTTGTTTGAGATGGATAGCATGTTGTTGTCTCTCCTGGTGGACTGGGTTGAGTTATTCGGTCCCTTCTATTTGGACCACATATCCGAACTGAATGTTATGTTTTTTAAATAATTTTTCAAGTAAGTTGTTGATTTATCATTATAATTTTATATATGTTCTCTGTAACGAAACACTGATTTAATTAGAGTCCTGAGGAAGGCGTCAAATACAGCCGAAAGCTCGACAGTAGAAAAACAAGTTGGTTTTTCTTCACCTACATGGTTACATGGCTACGGCTTCATACCCGATCACTTTACTTCAATACGTCTTTATTTTCAATTAAAAATCCACGGGTTTTTCCGGGATTCGAACCCAGGACCGCTAGGACCGCGTGACAAATACGAGTCGTTCGCTCTAACCTTCTCGGCCTCCGCGGTCCCCTTACACATATCTCACACCCACCAGAAAAGTGTCACAATTCGAAAAATTATAAAAAACGGATAATTTAGTTTTTAAAGTATTCGAGTACAGCTATAGGTAGCTTAGCTGCCAAGTAGCACTATTTGTCACTTTTGAATTAACTGGGACTTACTGTCACTATTCACGAAAAGTGTCGTATCTTGGTTCGGTGTCGAACTTTAAAGCATTGGTGTGACTATTTATCAGAGCAGTGGCACATTTCGAGTAACGTCAGTTTTTTCGGGTTTAGTGAAGGATTTTATGCTCCACCGTAAACACATTTTCACATTATGAAAACAGTTGTTAAATCAATTGTACAAATACGTTTTTCGAAATGTGAAATTAATATATGATGATGACCTAAAAATAGGTTAAAAGCTTGGCACTAATATCTGAATTTGATTTTATCTTCACGATTATATCTGGTTGTTGAGTGTTCGTGAATCATTTTAGATTCATTTCTTTTATTTTAATAACATTCTTAATTATAGTATTGTTTTTATAATTTTTTAGCAATGTTTCTTTTAATTTTTACATTACCTTATAGTTTCAACGATTTTTTAAAGTTTTAATTATAATATTTTTAATAATCAATAAAACCTTTATTTCAATACTTATGCTGAATTTTAAAGAACTAACGATTAAACTTGACACCAGGAGGAAAGCATATTTCGCTCAAAAATGATCTTAGTAAAACTTAACTACGTGGATAATTATGCTCATTTGTTAAGTTTGTATGCTGTCTGTTATTATCACAAAAACATCCTTACAGCCATTCATTGACCACCATTATCGTTAGAGCAAACAAGCTAACTTAAATGACTGTGAGCCCATATATGCAAGAAAATTGTCACAATCAAAAAGGGGTAGTTTTTTAGGGGTTCAGTTGGATTTTTTAAATTTTGTGTTTTCGCTTGTCATGGAGAAACGATGATAATATTGATTGATCATTAGAGTATTTTATTTCCAACAACCGTAATGTTGTCAAAAATAGAAAGTCAAAAAATAGAAAACTTCCATTTGTCTCTCCTGTATAATTTTTTTCTGTTAAGTTGAATCACTTTTCTTATGGGTGTGAGATATTATCACACTAATAAGTACATTCAATCTCAATATGCACAGAATAAGAAACACAAAAAGAGATTTTAATACATAAACAACATGTAATATATAAACAAAACATCCCTGCTTCCTTCACAAATAGAAAAATAATCGCTGCCTTTTTGAGCCATCTAATATATGGCAGCATTTCTACATGCTCTCCATATAGAGCCAAGAAAAGACACTCTTCGATTATGTAGGATACATACGTGGGATTTGAAAGTAAATGTTTTTTTTTGTCATCCTAGCATATATATACTGTAGTATGATCCTTCCTTTACCCAAACAACCCCTAATTTTTCGAGTCGATCAAATTCCGAATATCCCTCTAACAAGAGCCCGAATAGAGTGTACACGGAATACCTATCAACCTTTAAACCTGTTCGAAAATAAAATCAAACATTGTTTTTGTTTATTGCCGAGTCCTTAACAATTTGGATTGCGTTCTGATGCCTCGTCATTGTATTATTAAAAACGTCTTAAAAAACATACCTTGGTCCACAGAGTTCATGTGTGAAATGTGGTCGAATCTTCAAATAATGAAAATTATTCACAGGGCAGAAAAAAGCTGAGTTGAAAGGACTCAAATAAACTAAAAACCTCTAGCAATCTTGGTTTTGATTATTCCTAGTGTAATTTTTCATGTCAGGACTTTTCTGGGTAACATTGAAAATTATATCCATTAGATTTCGCAGTCTGATTGAACAAATAACTTCTTTCAATTAATTAATCTTTATGTAAGGCATTGATTGAGATAAAAAAAGTCAGTGTCACGATTGGGATTCGACCAATACCTTACCCAAAGATAAATTAATTGATTGAAAATTATGTTGTATCAGCGAAATTAAATTTCTACAAAAATAACTCATGTTAATTTAAAGTGCGATCTTACGCTATTCCTAAGTTTTGAGCCATGATGGAAGGTTTTAATGAATAAAATTTGACTTTCTAGACGTTGTAATGAGTATTCACTCATGATAATTAGAACCTGCATCGTGTGCAGAAGCTTGTACCCCGGCCAGAATTACCATGTAAATGGTCGATTACACCATCGGAAATCGATAAACAAATCGTGATCGATCCATTCTGGCCATTAAAGCCCGGACATGTACGTTTTGTCCATTAGGCGTTAACTCTAAATCGGACAGGACGAAACCTCCAGTCATTTCCTCCCGAATTACACCTGCTCCTGTACATCTGTAATTCTCTCGCGGGGGGTCATTTATGGGTAGCGGCCGTTGTGTTTTTGTTTACCTTCCAAGTGTCCGGATTGGAAGTGGGCGTATGCTGATTGACGTGGCCACTGCACAGATGTTGCCGACCTACAAAACAGCTCTCGATAAACACGAGTGGCCCATTCAGAGCTTGTTTCTGTTTTTTTAAAAGGGTCCTTTTTTTACGGTTTCATTGTTTTATTGCCGACAACAATGCTGGATTTGCACGTTGGAGCTTTTGTCTCTCTGGCCCTGCAACCGACTGAATACGGACTGAACTGAATAAAAGCCCCCTTAGCTTCTGCTACTATAAGGTAGATTATTCTTTCTTTCTTTTCCATTGAAACATGCCAAAGTCTGGAATGCGTTCTGATGTTTTCGTTATCGTACAATTAAGTTGTAGCAAAGGTCATTTGGCCACGTTGTTCCCAATTTTGCTAACCTGCCATTTATCAACATAATTCTGAATTAAATTAATTAAGGTTTTAAGTTGAGATAAAAAAAGTCAGTGTCACGAGCGGGATTTGAAGTCACGATAGGTCAAGTGGTAGAGTAGCGGCGTATCAAGCCGAAGGTCGTGGGTTCGAATCCGCTCGTGACACTAACTTTTCTTCTCAACTTAAAACCTTAATTAATTGAATGATATTAATTGGTCAAGCGGACCACGAAAAATAGTGAATTTAATAATTTTGACTAATCATGATGAATTCTCCGTTTATGAACATGTATGTTTATACACTATGATTTGTCCAAGTAATACTTTAAGTTTTTTAAAGTAATATATTCCATAGATAAGAATAGAACCGAATCCGTTTATCTGAGCCATCATAATATCTTTCAACTTAAAGACTTAAAACAAAATATTCCATATGTTTTGAATTAGAACATGATAAGGTAAAGTTCCAAAATAGTCGGAGAAAAACGACCCAAACCTGGGAAAAGACACTAATTGGGTGCCAGGGTGCAAAGGAATTTTTGGCAGTCTGTCTAGAGGAGGAAGTGCAACATAAATTATTAGCGGAGAATCAACAATTGGAATAAAAAGTTCAAGCAAACCTCCTCCAACTAAGTATGGGTTCACAAAAAACAATGAAAACTAAATAAAATCTAGAGGTGTCAGAAAGTAAACTCAATGGTAAAGAACTCGCTACTGGCAACCACATTGATACAGTTACATAAATAGGTAAAATTCAAGTAGGTAGATGATAAATCGATTTGATTTAATAAACGATTTATTTTTACAAATCTCTCAGTTTGAGCAACTCAACGAGAGACGAACATATTACAATTTGAACTTACATACATGCGCTNAAAATCTAGAGGTGTCAGAAAGTAAACTCAATGGTAAAGAACTCGCTACTGGCAACCACATTGATACAGTTACATAAATAGGTAAAATTCAAGTATGTAGATGATAAATCGATTTGATTTGATAAACGATTTATTTTTACAAATCTCGCAGTGTTAGGTCAATTTGAGCAACTCAACGAGAGACGAACATATTACAATTTGAACTTACATACATGCGCTTCAAGATGATCATAATAATAATAATAATATATAAAAAAAATAAAATGAAAAATTTAAGCTGAATGATGAAAAGTAATAATAACTAAACAAAAATTTACATTAATTTAACTGTAACAAATCAATAAAGAAAGAGAATTATATAATTACTCAGAAATCGTGAGTCTGGTTTGATGTAGGTTTCAGAAAAAAAAAACCATTTTCTTTATCGTGCCAACGGATGTGGAAAAAAGTTAATTTATACAATGCAAAATATATTTTTTATATTCAATCAAAGTATTTCTACTCAGAGAGAAAGTGAGGGTGAGGGAGAGTGGGATTGGGAGAAAGAAAGACAGAGAGAAAAAAAGAGAAAGAGAAATAAAGAGAATGAATATCATTTTATTTGGCGAATCGTGTAAATTTAATTCATTTTTTATTTTAATTTGAGATATATANTTATCTTTTTATTTGACAAATCTTGCAAATTTATTTTATTTTAATTTGACAGAAAGAGAGTGTGAGTGAGAGAGAGTGAGAAAGGGTAAGACGCTGAATGTGTGTTTTAGTAATAGAGATACTGGGAACTGGACTACAAAGGAAGATTTTCTTTTTGCCCAGTTATTATTTTTCAAATCTACAGAAAAATTATTACTACCACAAAAAATATTCTCCCAAGAACAATGTTCGGTTCAAACTGGAACGTGCAGTTCTGAGTAAGCTGAGCTTTTATTGAACGACCTCAATTTATTGAACAACAAAGACGAGGCATCGTAAAATTAGAATCTAGAGGAAAGGTATGATACATTTTACATTTACTTATGTATCTAGATATACATGTGAATAACTATTCATAGGCACGAATTTGAAATATAATATTAAAACAAAATTAGTAAATCTTGATGTTTAAATTTGTATCATTTTCCTATATCGTTTATGTTTCCAAAACATATAAAATTATTGATACGTTCATTATAAGTTATTTTTCGACATTTAATAATAGTCAATGGGCAAAGATTAAAATTCGTTTTCAACTATCAACGTTTTGTTTATAATGTGGATGTATGAAAACATAAAAATTAAAATGCACACATAAAGCATTTTTTTTATAACAGGATACAGCCGAATTTTTCTTAAGAGAATAATTTTCAGGATAATAAACAAGTCAAGGTAGAGAACAAAATCCTGCCAATCTGTCCATTTTTCCTCTTCCGGTTATAATGTTCTACGTCTGACGAAATAACGACATCCGCAATTAGATTTACGATCCGAATAAACCATGCGTAGAAGATATTCAAAAAATTTCGTTCAGTATTTGTTCAATAATAATTATACCACGATTTTAGCCCTAAAAACATCATTAAAAAGAATCCTTACGCATTTAAATCTCTTGTGAAACACAAAAACGTTCAAAATCCATGGTAAAAAAAGGTACATGAATATAACAAAAATAAATTATACGTCATAAGAATCATCTTGAGATATAAAATTTCCTTATAAGTACATTATTTGCAGAAATAAACGATTCTTTAAATTGCTATGTTTGTGTTCTCCAAACCAAACAAAACTGACAAAACATGACTGTAGGTAACCAAATATTTAAAATAATTCCAATCAATTATTATTTTTATCTAAGGTTTTTGGAACGAAATGAAAACTTAGTGTCACGAGCATGATTCGAACTCACGTCCTTTGGGTCAATTCTCTTGCTCGCTGTAACCAAACTTATAGAGTTCAACAGTGACTTCAAAAAGAATAATTATTTGAAATAATTAATATTTTTAATTATGATAATTAAGAAAATATGGATTAATTCAAAATAATATAACTATTCTAAACATTCACTTGTGGTTAATAAGATTAACATGACTTTTACATCGATTGAAGTCTTACTTGCACCTTGCATTCGAATTGAAAGAAAATAACTGAGCAGACGTATAAACTTCAAGTAGACGTATAAAGTTTAAATTGGGTCTTTCGCAAGGCAGTATCCTTGGTACCATTATGGTCCACCGTACAGTGAACTCCTGACATACGTACATGTAGGATTGGCCTCCAGAAACCTTCAGAACCACATCTCCTGTTTGGAAGAATGATTCAAGAAATAGCGAATTCGTCTCAACGAAACAAAATCCAAGAATAAAACCTTCACCTTCCGCCTTATAACCTTCCTTCCCGTTTAATATAAGTATGTTTGTCTCCCAGACGTCCAATATTCGAGCTTTAGTTCCATTACTTTGAACCTCCATATTTTGTCTTCTAAAATAACAGATCTAAACAGAAGATATAGTGCGATGTCGACTCGACAATAGATCCAAGTTCTTATTTCAAGACAAACACCACATTTATACTACAAATAATCCGGACGTACGGATTTGATCGAATAGTTCCAACCTCCGAAGAATCCAGTCACTCTAGTCCAAACCATTCGATGCGTAATTTCCCTACATCGGCAATCTGTCTATCAACCATCCACACAGACATTCAGATCCCTTTTGTAATCGAAGAGCAAGAAGTCGACAAAGACGCACATAAAAGCTGGACCGTCATCCCCAACTTCTAGCACAACCCCTTTCATAACGAACCCTTCCAGGAATCTAAGACGCCTGAAAAAGCAATGGCATCGCAATTTCCTCCCTGGTAAAAAATTTAAGTGATGTAAGAGATAGATAGATAGATAGAGAAAGAGAGAGAGAGAGAGAGAGAGAGAGAGAGAGAGAGAGAGAGAGAGAGAGAGACCTGAATTTGATTTGATTATCAATCATGATATCAATGATTGCCAACTTCCAAAACATGTACAGTTTTTACCATCAAAGCAGATGTGAAATGCCTCCACGCTAATAAAATCTGTGAACACCTGTGGATGCTGAGTAATCTTGGGCAGGTGCCGGGGTGAATTTCTGGCGAGGGTGGTTCTCGGCCCATCACTTATCCGGGATCATCCAAGTCAGTAAGCAGTAGCCAATTGGTACATTCTCAGGTGGCCGTTTGCGATAATCCTTCTCGATCCTTTGGGCAAATACCGCGCACCCCCGGTTAATACGGGCTTTGAATTTTTAATTTTCTCCCCCGTTGACATACACAACCGTTTACACACGAGTGTTGGGCGGGAGGAGAGAAAGTTTGCCCTCTGGTACAAATATTTCGCTCGGTTGGCATTGGTTTTATTGAGATACATTTATTTGTATTTATTCAGAAATCGTGAGATGCGGTCTGGTGTGATGTAGGTTTCAGGAAAACATTTTCTTTATCGTGCCAACGTTTCAATCTTTATTGAGATCATCTTCAGGGCCTGGGATTTACAAACATTGTTTAAATTTAACAAATACATGTAAGATGTGGAATAAAGTGAATTTATACAATGAAAAACATTATATTTTTTATATTCAATCAAAGTATTTCTACTAACTCAAAGTGTTTGTTTTCTGCGATACACATCTCACGATTTCCGAATAATTATCGACTAACGGTCACTAATCACCACACATTTATTTGTACTATTCAGAAGGATTCATACAAAAATAATATATCTATCTATGTTTTAAATATCTTAATTTAACTCTCTTTTGGCTGGGTCCAATGGCACAAAGGACAAAAGTTTAAGGAAGAGGCTGATACGCTGTCCAGGAAAGATTCCCCATCAGCAACAGAGGGACCAGGAATCTTTTCTAAAGTTCGAACTGCCATATAAATAAAAAAACCATACTTGGAGGAGCAATATAGCTCCCCTGAAATGGTTTCATTCTTAGTTACCCAAAACTATTTTTTCCTCTGTCGAGTTCTTGGTCCATTTTTTGATTTTGCTTTTTATAAAAGATATTATCTCTTTTTTGCATCATATTCATTTTCCACTCATTGCTAAAGATTTCAAAAACCTTCTAGTCCATTATTTACCAAATATTATACAGAAAGAAGCCTAGAAAAGTTCTATGATGACACCAATCTGCTTGAACCCTTTTGCGGCATTCCAAATTGCCAAAAAGTAGATCTCTTAAATAATGGGTTAAGAAAAAGTACAACAACATCGAAAAAACAAACGGCAGAACTACTAATTCTCTGATGTATTCGCATTTAAATGATAGTAGAACATTGCATACTCCAGAGGAAAACGTAGCTCGAAGGAGGATAAACAAGCAAGTGCAGATATCGGAAGGAAGAAGCAGCGGAACATGTCCTCTGTTGGTGCGAAAGCTTATAATGTGAGTTTCCTACACCTGGAACAAGAAAAGCCTTTGTATCTGGTAAAAACCTTATGGAAGTGAAGACTCCGATATTGGCTGCGGTGCGATTGCAAAGAGGCCGACACTTTTATTCTTAACCGTAATCAAGTTGTCGATAGATTTGTTACCACCTAATGCAAACCTTTCTTAATTAACCATTTGGAGCTATTAAGTAATTTTATTCATAAAGCAACTCTTGGTCACTCCTCCGAGTTGGGCGAGTGATTAGGGCGTCCGACTGGGATGCTTTATTTTATGTAGTACATGTTAAACGTCTCGTTTTGTGTTTCCTTTTTTTGTGTATATTGAGATTGAATGTATTTATTAATGTGAGTGTATGGTGTGAGAGGGCCTATTGCAGGACTATTAAGTACTCCTCAAGTAGATTAGTTCAATAATATGTGTGACGGGACCGCGGAGGCACGGCGATTATGGCGTACTCGTCGTATCTGCCATCGTAGCGGTCCTGGGTCCAAACCCGGTAGAGACTATGTCTTTGTAATTCGTAATAATTTGGAAAAAAAATTGTAAAATGGTTTGAAGAGTTGATCAGCGAAACACAACGGAAAGTTGGACGTTAAGCTCTCCTGTAAGACAGGAATTTCTCTTCGTCAGAGAAATATTTCGTTCCCTATGTCGCAAGTTTGTCTCCTTCAACATTGCCTTCAATACATTTAAATCCAGGGTTAATCAATGTTAGTTTGTTACTTTATCCCTACAAGAATATGGTGTTGAAATAGGACCAAACATGTTTAGATCGTATTTCATAAAAGGCAATGACCTTTAATGTCGCCTGGCTATCAGACAAAATCTTGGCACTATTTAAGGATTTCAGATTGAAAAATAGTATCTGTTTGCTATCCCAGGTCTATTGATATAGAGTTTGGTGTTTTTACAGTAAGATTTGTTTTTTCTAAAAATTATTGTTGGGAGAGAAGTAGAATACCAAGGGGAAGTGGAACTTTACATATCTGAAGTTGGGAACCTGTAATTTTGCTATTTCCATACATTTTAATCTGCCTATTTAGGCTGTTTAGGTTTAGTGACATGCGATACCAGAAAATATTCGATACTACTCAAGTATCAACAGAAATTATTCGATACTAACGAGTACATACTCATATGTGTTCTTTGTCGTTTATTTAAAAATTATGCAATTGGAGAGGGCCAAACTCGAGGAGTGGTAGGACTACTAACCGTCACTGGCATCTGAGAAACCATTTACACAACATGGGTATATAGAACGATGATCCCATTTTGCAGATTATGTGATGAGGAGGAGGAAACAGCCGCTCATATCATGTTAGAATGCGAAGCAACAGCTCAATGGAGATTTAACCTAACGTACGAAAAAACTTACGGAATCAAATTGCAGCAGCGACAGTCAATGAGCTGAAACTTCTAAGGAGAAGGATTGAGTCTATTGCACTGAACTAAGGTACTAGGAAGGTACAATAAGCCAGAAGGCTGCAGTGCCTGGGGAATACAAACCCCGCTTCCTAGTATCCTTTTCCACCATACCCTACCATACCATCGACAGAAATTATTCGATACTAACGAGTACATAATTGTGTTCTTTGTCGTTTATTTAAAAATGATCAATTTACTCACTAACGATTTGTGGGAAAATACGTTAAAATAAACATATGTGCATGCGTTAAAATAAACAAAAATCTGCAGTTTGTTCATATTTTAAGAATTTTTTCTTATAGTTGATACGTAGGTAAGAACAAGGCAAAGCTGTCAACGCATTTCAAGAAAATTGATATTTCAGTTTTATCGTTATGAGTTTTGAGAAAAATTATCAACGGGTGTTTTCTTTTCAAATGTTTGAAAAATTAGACGTATTCCCGCACAGTTTACTAGATGCCGACGATTCATTGTTTTTAGTAAAATAACCTCATGCTTTATTTTTAGGAAGAGACATCATTAGGTATCTACCTATGAGAAGGAAAAAGAACACATTTTAGGTACTTGAAGAGAAAAACATTTCATAAAAAATAACAGAAATTAAAAATCCGAGGTGCGACGCGGAAAAAAATTGAGTTATTAGAATTATTAGCAGATTTACCAACCACCAATTCGAAATCTCGATTAACTTTGCTGACACACTGCGCTCCTACAGTAACTAGTCAATTCTCAGCTTGATGAAAGGTGAGTTGCGAACGGAAAATAACAATTCAATATTACTTGAACAATCGATGAAAAAATCTATTTTAATATTTTTACGGATACTTGAAACAGTACTCGACAGTACTTGTATCGAATGACAATATTCGATGCCAAAAGCAGTCGATATCAAAAGAAAATATTCGATACTTTACTCATATCGATTGGTATCGAACGTCACTATTTAGGTTTGGCAGATGTATTTCAGCATTTAGTCATTTTCTGTGTTTGATTTATTTGTCAAACTAAAATGATAGGAAACGACCTAGCTACAAAAAAGTGATTGTTGTTAATAGCTCACTTACCTAGGGATGGATGTGTTAGTCTGAGTTGGTCCTGTGGCTCGGGCGAAGACAGCTTTCTTTTCCTCGGCCTGCCCTTGGACGCCCATGCCGGCGAAAGAGGAGCCTCGACGTCCTGAGAGCACGGTAGCAGCTCGTAGTGCGGACGGCAGTACACGGAACCCTCTCTCATTCCGAATGTGTCACCTTTTGTCAGCAAGACGCCGCAGCTGGAGCAGGCGAAGCAGTGGACGTGGAAAACCTCACCCTTCGCCCGCATAACAAGTTCGGAAGAGGAGATTCCAGCCCCGCAGCGGCTGCAACGCCTAACGCCGAACAACCTAGATAAAAATGATGTTCACTAATTGTTCTTCCTTAGCAAAATGCACTATTCACCAAGGTATAATGTTCGTTGATCGACCTGCAGATAATCTACGTAGGGTTGCAATCTTAGTACGGGGTTATTTTCACCCGTCTAATGACCTCTACGAAGATCGGAACCCTACGTGTATTCACCAAGAATTTGTCATTTTGAGTTGTCAAACGTGTATGGTACCTACTGATCAGTCGATCAATATAAACCAGAACATTATTATGAAACATTTACGACACGAGTGAATCGATTCGGCCTATTTTAAGAGAACGCCGGTTCGGATTATCGAGAGAAAGACAAACATTGACTCAACAAGCTGACACCTGTAGTTACACACAGGTTGATTGTACATAAATGAAAAAAGGGCGGCGTGTTGACGACTTACTTAATGGCTGTTTGAATGTTTGCTTTTCCGGCTTCACGAGGGCTGTGTCAATAGCGGCGAACCACCTTTGGCTAACGGCTTGATATATTTACCCCACACCCTGTGGCACAATGCGCCCTTTCCCCACAAACCAAATACAGAACTAAATGATCCGTAACGTTAGCCCTCTGGCCTTGGTTACGATCACGGTAGAAGCAAAGGTCCCAAATGCATTGAAATGTTTAACTGATAGCCTTATATTTGGATATTCTTACCATAGAACACGAATTAAGCTATTTCTCTCTCTTGTTATATAACATTCTCTCCTTCTTCTCACTTTCCATCTATTTAGAATAGATCAATACACATTACTTTATAGTAATGTATGGTGTTTAGTGAGCGTTAATCAAGATTATTCGGATATCGTGAGATGCAGTCTGATATGATGTAGGTTTTAGAAAAACATTAGAAAAACACACACAGTCTTATGTTTTATCATAAAACATCATTATCTCACTGGAACTCTCATCACGACACACAAGAATGACACGTCTACACGGAAAACAAACACATTGAGCCCTGAAGATGATCTCAATGAAGATCGAAACGTTGGCACGACAAATAAAATGTTTCTTTAAAACCTACGCCACACCAGACCGCATCTCACGATCTCCGATTAATTAATTACTTTATAGTTTTATCCGAAAGTTAAATATACACCAATTATCTAACAATGTATGCTAGGAAGGTGAGATCACAGAATGTAGTGAAACTTTAATGCAAACAATTAATGTATATAATCCAAAGTGTAAACACCAAACGGTTCTAAATCTTTCCAACCACTGGATTGTGCTAGCTTTAAGCTTGTTGTTATTTTCACCGAGGTTTGTAGCGATTTGCGGTGAACCGAAGTATATTTACGCCGAAAGGATTGTTTCCTTACTCAATGCTGTTTACGAAAAGTCGACTTGAATCTTCCACAAGAAAATTCGCCAAGATTGTAGAAATTCGCTGTCTCATAAACAAAAGAGCTTAAGGCACAATGTTTTGAGGACTGTTTTGAATGTAGATTAAAAATTCAAGAAGTCCAGATTGACTTATTAATAACCAGCAACTAAGTTTTGTTTTTGTTATCAATGCACATAAATATTATATATGTATATTTTTTTTTAAATATTTTGTTTATTATTGGACGGTAACCACTGAGTCGATCAAAATTAAAAAAAAAGTTTAATAAATTCATTCGAAATTTCCTTAAGTTTTATATTTTTGTATTATTATTAATCGTTCCACTTTACCAATCTGTCAACCACGGTTTTTTCCGTTCCCTCAAAAAATTCCTCAAAATTTAAAAAAAAAAATAAAACAACGAAAAAGAAAATCAAAGGAAGAACGTTTCCGAAAATTAACGGGCCCCAAGGTTGGAAAAAAGAAGTTAAAAACAACAAAAGAAAGTTTTCAAACTAAAATTTTTTTCAAAGTTCTCGCTACTAAAAACGTTTATTTCACAAACGTTTACAAGTTTAGTATTGATGACATATTATTTATCTTTAAACCTTTTAATTTTGGAATTATCATTGTTTATTTGAAGCAAGGCCGTGAAATTTTAAAAAATCAGAAAAAGTGAAATAACTCCGAAACTGTTGAGATTAGGACCATAGCTAATTAGGAGTTTTTGGTTCCTTTTTGAATGTAGAATCTACTGGCAAAGTTTGTTACCCGAGCCGAACACCCTGTATATGACCGCTTGGATGGATTTGTCAAAGTTGAGTTTTTCTCACATTTTGTCAGGTACCGTTATAGCCATCTCATTTATTTTAATTCTACACTAAAATTGGTATATATTATTATCACTAAGTTTTAGTTCGCTTGAATCATTTATGACACTCAAGGCTTTATTCTTGCATAAACATCTTAACAACAAGATGGATAGTTCACCCCTGAGTTAGTTCAAGTAATAAATTCACTCTTCTCCACTCCTTCATAGAAATAGATAGATAGGTCTGAAAAGAGATTTTATAGTATGAATATATAAAAAATGAGAGAATAAGAAGGAGGCAGAGAGAGATAGAAAGGGAGCAAGGCAAAGAGGTGAGAAGGAGAGGGTGAGAGAGAAAAGGAGAAAGAGAGAGTGAGAGCGTGTGAGGGGCAGAAATAAAGAAGGAGTCTGAAAATGAAGAAGAGAGAGACGGTGAGGACTACTTTTTACTAGAATTCATTCACTAAATTTAATTGGTTTCGGCGACGTGTCGATGCATCTGTAATTCAGTTAAAGGACTGTCTCCTGTCCACAAGAAGCAAGCTTTTACCTCCTTCAATTGTCCTCATTATAAAGATTGCTCGGCACAGATAGAACCTGAATATGTAGATATTCAGATACCAAAAGGAAATATTCACCGTTTCTTCTTTTATTCAAAAAGACTTACAGACACAATTACAGTACATTAACGCATTCAGTTAATTGTTTCGGTGTAGCATAGCTTACTTAATTCATCCCGGCGTTCTACTTTTATTCTATAATAATAATAATAATACGCTGTATATTAAGCCGTATAATATAACAGCAGGGTTTCTACTGAAATTGCGTCAGTTTTTAAAGGTAAGTCTTACTACAAAGGTTGTACCAATTTTCAGCTCATAAATAAACATTGCAGTACACGGATATAGCGGTGGGATGTTGTGGCTCAGCTTTAATACTCTGTTTAGGAGGTTGATGTTGATCAATTTAATGTGGCCTGATATCATCAACCTCCTAAACAGAGACAGTTCCTACTCACAGTAAGTATATATAGAAAAAAATGTATGTATAGAAAACCCACAACTACAGACACTATGATACTAGCGGATTCTTCTCACCCATGGACCCAAAAGGCTGGTGGTTTCATTTGACTCATGATCGTATGTTAAAACCTCCATTAACATCTGTTAACTATAAAAAAAATTATAAACTATTAAAAGCCTAGCAAAAAACAATGGATATCTAGAAATATTTATTGATAGGTTGCTAGTTAAAAGAATAAAAAACTTACTTTAAAAGAAGGAACAATAGGACTCAGCCACCCCACCATAAATAAATCATTAGGTTTCCGTTGGTTGCCATACATTGGTGAACTATCAGAAAAAGTTAGTAAAATTCATAAACAAGAAGGTTTTAAAATAGCTTTTGGAAGTACGTGTTCACGCTTCATTGTACATCAAAACAAAGATATACCAGTTTCTACTCAAGTCAAATACTTGGGACATATCTCGACAGCAGACTGACGTGTAAACTTAAGTCCAACTTAACTTGTTAAGTAACTTAACAAGACTTTAAAAATAAAAACAAATTAATACAAGACTTGGACTACTACGAAGACTTCTAAGACAGAAATCGACCTTGACAATTAAAACAAAGCTAATATGGACATAGGGAGTGAAACTGTGGGGTAGTGCCAAACCTTACAATATCCAGCGCATCCAGTCCTTCCAATCGACAATTAGACAAATTATCAAAGCACCTTATTTCACTAACCTCACTATCCAAAAAGACCTCAACATTCCTTTTGTCAACGAACTAACTAATCCGGTCCAGATTCCAAATCTTCCACACCAGCCACATCCTAACCATGCGAGCAATTGCTGGCTTCTCAAAGCATGTGTTCAACCGGTGCAGTGCTGGCATTAGTGCTAGTGTTGTGCTGTGTGATATATTAATCATGTATACATATTTGTATAGAATACTATCATGTAAAGGTAACAAATAAATAAAATAAAAAATATTCGGTAGGATTCTGTGTTCTACGAGCTGGAAGGTCAGTAAATGAACTTGCACTCGTTACGAAAATGTCCATTAGTATTGTATTTTATGATCAGTCATGAGTAATCCAGGTTATTCACCCAATCGCTAATCATGTAAAGTTGGCTAAAGTTTAATCTTTGTGATCCAAGTGTTCTATGTTGGTAATAATAGCACTAGAAAACACCTAGATCTGCTAATCAAAACTGATATTGTGCCATTCCGTCAGTTCTTTTCAAGTTAGGCTTTGGTTTACTTTCACTTATTTTTATAATGGTTATTCAGTTAGAAGATGACGATGACAAATTACATAACCTTTTTATACATAAAGTGTCAATTAATATTGCATAATAATTCTTTTTTTCTTCTTCTAGAGATACACAGTTATTCAATAGAAAGAGCTTATTGTTTTGATAATTAAAAATATATATTTTTACATTTTCATGGCAATTTTTT
The DNA here is from genome assembly GCF_000648675.2 of Cimex lectularius. Taxonomy (NCBI): domain Eukaryota; kingdom Metazoa; phylum Arthropoda; class Insecta; order Hemiptera; family Cimicidae; genus Cimex; species Cimex lectularius. The sequence goes on from NW_019394219.1 coordinate 1,397,992, forward strand.
TGTAATTTTAATTGTGCTTATATAAGATGTAATGTCATTAATTTGTGAAAAATACTTTTTAGTACCCACGATCTTCGGCTTCATCAAATTGATTACACGACATTTGAAAAATGCCAAAAAGGAGGGAAAATTCAAAAGGTGTGGTTGATATGGGAAGTTGGTGTCCGAGCGGATCGAGGTCACGATAGCTCAAGTGGTAGAGCAGCGGCGTATCAAGCCGATGATCGTGGGTTCGAATCCCGCTCGTGCCATTGACTTATTTATCTCAACTAAAAACCTTAATTAATTGTAGTGTATTATATCAAATGTGCACAATGTCCCACTGTATATTACGGCCAAACGAAACAGTATTTATCTGAACACGTGCGGCACCATAAGTATGATTGCAGTAATGAAGAAAGGCCGGGAATAGCACTATCCAAGCATAAACATGCTACGAAACATAATTTTGACTTCGACGGAGTCAAAATTATGCCTTCAGAACAAAATAGAATTGTACATTTTTAAAAGAAAAAAAAAATAGACATGTATTCATCAAAATAACATGGTATGTAATTTAAAAACGGATTTGAATAATTTGAGTGTGATATATAGTGGAGTTTAGAAACAGACAAGCCCCCCCCCCTCTGAGAATCGTAGCAATACATACATATTTATTTATTATAACAGGCTGTGATAACATTAATTATACACTAGAAATTAAGTTCTTGTTGCTTTCTAAAAATTGTATAAATGTTTATTATCAATAGGTGACAGTGTTGGAGAACCTCACCTGATAACGTGATAAGCACACATTTTCTTGTCAAACACCTATGATACATATGTACCTGAACAGTTTATTAATTTTAAGAAATGTTATTGTTATGGATTATATAGAAAAAAGCTAGTGAAAACGAGGTTTTTATGTATATATATGACGAATTTGTATAATATGTTTAAGTGTCTGTAAGTAGCAACAAATTGACAAAATAATTTATAACTACCCACCTAACTATGTTCCTACGTCTATGCAGATCCCCTGAAGAAGACAATAAAACTTGTCGAAAGCTTGGGCATTGATATAATAACATTGTATGTTTAAAAACCACAACCCGAATCCTAATCAACTCTTTCATTCAAAATGCTATGCATGCACTCAAAAGTACTAACGAATGACACGCCTCAATTCGTGCCGACATACCTAACTTGTATCCTAAGGTCTAACAGACTACACTTTATAGGATAGGGGATGGATCTACTACGAATGAGAATTTAAGGACAGGTCAGAAATTAACAAAATAAAGTTATTGGTCTGATTTAATTAATGCGTATTTTAAAAATATGTGTAAACAAAGAACAGCTGTTGAATTCATAGCTACCATGTTGGTTACCTACGCCCTAACGGATAGCAATGTGACTACATTTTCGACGTAACAACTAACGTTGGCTCTGACCTGTTAGATCGAGCCATGTTAACTAGCCTATTCCTACAAGTATAGGTCATCATTTTTTTCGATCTAACACCACCTAACAGCGTTAACAATGTTAACACAAAGATCGTGAATACCCAAATAAAATGAAGCCTAAGAACTATTTTTCGCTTAGAATTTCAAGAAAGAAAAAACCTTATTTCTTTCAACCTAAACTACTGAAAAATGAATTGGGATATTGCCAATTTTGTAGTATTTGCTTTCCCTAGCATTTTTAATTTATTTTTATTATAAATTACATTAAAGTTTATTAGAAGTTATTAGGTTTTTATTGAAGGAAGGACACTACCAACCGAACAAAATGATAAATACAATTTTTTGCTATTAAAACCGGATAAAGATACCCCAATACTTTTGTAGCCTAAAATCCACAGTGATTTTTAGGGTGTTAGATGATTTTGATGAAGATATTTCAAATTCCGGTCGCTATTTTGATATATTGAAAAATCGTATGAGAATAAAATATAAGAGTACTTTTTTAATTACTAAACTAAAACAAAAATAATTGTTGGCAGAACCTGTTTATAAGGGTGTATTTGGAGGAAGGCAACCGCATAAATGACCGCGATCAAATCCCGGATAACATTCGCCGTCTCATCCCTTCATTCTCCGCATTCACCGAGCCGAACGTGGAAACTGGGGTCGGCCTAGATCCGATCCCCGATCCAGTTATGAATAGGTGCGTTGGCCCGTGGATCAGGTAGAGGAGTACACCTGATAGGGATCGTGAGACACCCGAGTTATCAGAGCTTAAGCCCATTGACCAGGCCCTCGTTAGCCTAATCAGCGACACGTGGCCCCACCCCACGTGAACCGTGCACAGTTCGACCCCCCTTTTACATCCTCATTCAGGCCTTATTTGCGAACATCCCCCGGATCTGGTGACTCCCTGGACGTCATCCGCCGGTTCAAGGACTCTTTCATAACCAATTTCACGCCCCGGGGATCCCCCAAATTAATTACCCCCTTTTTATTAATGATCCGAGTCTGGAACCAAACGTTTATGCTGTCATTTAGGGTGGAAATGGTTTTTAAATTTAAAGTGTAAAGTGTAAAAAGTGGAACTTTTTCAATATATATAATTAGTTAATGTGGAAATATTAAACAACCGCAGATGACAAAATTGTACAAACATTTATGTGAGTATTAACAAAATGAAAGAGTACGACGCAATTACACATTCTTAAGCAGTCTGTTTCACATTGATCCTTTTATTCTCGTATGTCAGACGCCGCTTTTGACCGACATAAAAGGATTCATTAACCTCATTTCTTAATAGCAAAATAAATTATCGAAATAGTGAAATGAAGTGATCAGGGATGAAGCCATGTAGGTGAAAAAAATCACTTCTTTTTCAACTGTCGAGCTTTCGGCTGTATTTAACGCCTTCCTCAGGGCACTATTTCATAAATCAACAACTTACTTGAAAAATTATTTAAAAAACTTAACAATGAATTCGGACATAAAGTCCAAATAGAAAAATAAATTATCGTTTCTTAAATTAACATCCTCGCTGGTTTTGCCATCCTCATTGTTTATTCTGCCCCAAAATGATCAGAATTACAGGTCTATCACCACTCAGACTACATTTGAGTATTTAAGATTTAACAAAATATTTTGTAGTTATTAATAAATATTATATTTAAATTTAATTATATGTAATACGTATATTTTATAAATTTATTATTACAATTACTGATTTTCTTTAGTTTAAATTTTTAATTTTTTTAAAAATAAGTTATATTTTTTGTAAATAAAACCCCATTATATATTTTTTTTTTTGTTTTAATCTTTCTCTTTCTCTTTTTCCTTTTTTTCATTTTCCTTTTATCAACTTTTCAACCTGCTATGATTATATAGTACACGAACGAATGTCCGTGTTGAATGTTTAAAAAAAATTAAGTTATATTTTTTCTGTAAATAAAACCGTGTTATATATTTACTTTATTTTTTCGTTTTCATTTTTCTCTTTTTCCTTTTTTTTCATTTTCCTTTTATCCGCCTATCAACCTGCTATCATTATACAGAAGACGAACGAATGTCCGTGTTGAATGTTTAAAAAAAATTAAGTTATATTTTTTCTATAAATAAAACCATGTTATATATTTACTTTATTTTTTCGTTTTCATTTTTCTCTTTTTCCTTTTCCTTTTATCCGCCTATCAACCTGCTATGATTATGTATTTAGAAGACGAACGAATGTCCGTGTTGAATGTTTAAAAAAAATTAAGTTATATTTTTTCTNGTCTCTCTCTCTCTCTCTCTCTCTCTCTCTCTCTCTCTCTCTCTCTCATCTATATTACAGGATTGTGAATTGCTGTAGAATTGTTGTATACTTCTGTTTTATTTAGTATTGCCGAAATAAGACATAACATGTATCTAATTAAACAAAACAGCCAAACAAGCAAAACAACGATTAAAGAACCATTAGAAAGTTTGCCAAGCTCCAATTCCAAACAACTGGGCTTTTTTTTTCTGCACTCCACATTACCGTTTACTTCGAACGTGGTTTGAATTCGAGGACGCCAAGTGTAAATAATTCATCGGCGCCGTCTTGACATTTGGTTAAAAAGGTTAGTGTGCAACTTAGACCAAAATGCCAGCCGACAGGGCAGAAGTGTTGTGTAATTGTGTGACACACGTCAAAAATAAGGGCCGGAATAATCTCCCAATAATTATACCCTCCAGGTCGACCGACAGCCTTTTTACTCTCTCCATGGGTTCTGAACAAGACAGCTGGAATTTGGAAATATTGGGCATTTAACTGTTACAAACGGGGACGCCCTGATTTTCGCGACCACACTACATTCCAGTATAGTGCATTTATATATTTGAGCATTAAGTAGCTAAGTGCCGAAAGCTCCATGGTGTCACAGTTATCATAAAATAATATGAGACACACACGTCATAGGTCTTAGATGGGAAAAAGGTTATTTCATTTTCTACGGGACTGTTGTAAAACAGAAAAAAAAATTAATAATTGGACTCGTTAATTTAGATATGTTTAATGGGCGTTTCTTTTATTATTTTTTTATTTATAACGTATTTTGAGTTGTGACTCGGAACTCGTAAAACCATGGTACTGGCCGCATATATAAATATTATTCAAATATTCTCTAGAACGCGTTTTGAATTTCCTAACATGGCTAATTATTTTTTATTAGAAAAACGTACGGTACTATTTTTATTTTAAACGAGGTGAACTTTCAACATAAATGTTTACTTTAATTAACCATTCTTTTTATGTAAGATCTTGTTTGGGATGAACAAGTTAGTGTCACTTTCGGGATTCGAACCCACGTCCTTCGGAGGACTTGTTCGAATCCCGCTCATGACACTACTTTTTCATCTAAACTAAGACCTTACGTACAAAAATAATTAATTTAAATAAGTAATTCGATCAATTAGATCTCTAAAAATAAATGGATTGTTAATCAAGTTTACGTTAACATGGATATCTTGCTGCCACTTTTTTAAAAATGTTTTTGTTAATATTAGGGGTTTGCTTATGCTAATGCACTTTTTTCAATGGGTAGTGAGTTAATTTCCGAGTTTCTCTCTATAATTGTACACATTTAGAAAAATATTTTTCTTGTCGTGCCGACGTTTCGATCTTTGTTGAGATCATCTTCAGGGTTTGGGATTTATTATTATTTGTATAATTTAAACACTGTTTATAAATGTGACCATTAGGTAATTTAGTTAGTTTGGAGATCGTGAGATGCGGTCTGGTGTGACGTAGGTTTTAGAAAAACATTTTCTTCATCGTGGCAACGTTTCGATCTTTATTGAGATCATCTTCAGGACCTGGCATTTATAAACACTTCAATAAATTAAATATACACTTTTTCACATCCTACATGTATTTGTATAATTTAAACAATGTTTATAAATTCCAGGCCCTGAAGATGATCTTAATAAAGATCGAAACATTGACACGATAAAGAAAATGTTTTTCTAAACCTACGTCATACCAGACTGCATCTCACAATCTCGAAATAATCACTGTCTATAAATCCCAGGCCATGAAGATGATCTCAATGAAGATCGAAACGTTAGCACGATAAAGAAAATGTTTTTCTAAACCTACATCATATCAGATGGCATCTCAGGATTTCCAAATAATCGTTACATAATTATCAGTAAATATACACATTATAAAATTGATTTTAACCCTTTTCTTTTTCGTTTTTAAAAAACGCGTGCATAGCCAAAAACTCCCCTGTTGAAAGTACCTGTAGTAGTCGTGCTTGCAGTAAATGTTGCCGTGCCTCGAATAGCAGGTGACTTCCGTGTCGAGGCTTAGCTTGCATTCGGAACACTGGAGGCAGCCTAGGTGCCACTGCCGATCTACCGCGAGCAGGTAGAAACGGTCGGTTATCCGGGTACGGCAGCCTGCGCAGCACGATTCCTCATCCAACACTTCCTTCAGCATGCCGCAACTGCATCTCTCAACGCATCTGCAACAGCGGACGGGACGCTTTAAACACAGATGACAAAAAAATCGCGTGTCTGAAAACAGTAATGGGACAGAGCATCCCTTTCGTGACGGACCCACCGCGGCCAACCTTACCTGAATAGGTGGCAAGGGTGGAATTAGCATAGTAATGCAGGGTTACACACAGCTGCTGGAGGTTATAAAAAGGTGTTGTCATTTCCTCTCTTTCGAGTCAACCGAGAAGACCTGATACAGTAACCAAAAGTCCCTACAATTGACATTATTTATTTATGTACAATTTAATACAATTCGCTCGTTCGTCGGCATCTTTAAAATTACGTTGTAATTGAATTTTTCTTACGACTGAGACTTAAATCTTTGTCACTTAAATAAACTAATTCATATACAACTTAATATAAACTAGATAATAACTAAGTATAAATATAAATATAAACTGTGAAATTATATTTTGCAACAAACTTGTCTTGTGATTTGAGAGAAAGAGAGAGCTAGAGATATAGATAGAGATAGATACATAGCTAGATAGATAGAGAAAGAGAGAGAGAGAGAAAGAAAGAGAGAGAGAGTGAGAGAGAGAGAGGGAGTGAGAAAGTGAGGGTTATGGGAGAGTGGGAGTGGGAGAAAGAAAGAGAAAGAGAAAAAGAGAAAGGGAAACAAGGAGAATTAGTATCTTTTTATTTGGCGAATCGTGTAAATTTAGTTCATTTTTTATTTTAATTTGAGAGAGAGAGGGTGAGAGAGAGAGTGAGCGAGCGGGAGAGAGAGAGAGAGTGGAAGGAAGAAAAAGAGAGAAAATAAGGAAAATGAATATCTTTTTATTTGACAAATCTTGCAAATTTATTTTATTTTAATTTGACAGAGAGAGAGAGAGAGAGAGAGAGAGAGAGAGAGTGAGAGAGTGAGAGAGAGAGAGTGAGCGAGCGAGAGAGAGAGTGGAAGGAAGAAAAAGAGAGAAAATAAGGAAAATGAATATTTTTTTATTTGACAAATCTTGCAAATTTATTTTATTTTAATTTGACAGAGAGAGAGAGAGAGAGAGTGAGAGAGTGAGAGAGAGAGAGAGTGAGTGAGAGAGAGTGAGAAAGGGTAAGACGCTGAATGTGTGTTTTAGTAATAGAGATACTGGGAACTGGACTACGATGGAAGATTTTCTGTTTGCCCAGTTATTATTTTTCAAATCTACAGAAAAATTATTACTGCCACAAAAAATATTCTCCCAAGAACAATCTTCGGTTCAAACTGGAACGTGCAGTTCTGAGTAAGCTGAGCTTTTATTGAACGACCTCAATTTATTGAACAACAAAGACGAGGCATCGTAAAATTAGAATCTCGCAAGCAGAGGAAAGGTGTGATATATTTTACATTTACTTATGTATCTAGATATACATGTAAATAAGTATTCATAGGCACGAAATTGAAATATAATATTAAAACAAAATTAGTATAATTATATTTTGCAACAAACTTGTTTTTTTTATATCTAGAGATAGAAATAGATCGATAGATAGATAGATAGATAGATAGATAGATAGATAGATAGATAGATATAGATGGATAGATAGATAGATTAGATAGATATATAGATAGATAAATAGATAGAGATAGATAGATAGAGAGAGAGAGAGCGAGAGAGCGAGAGAGAGAGAACGAGAAGGAGAGAGACAGAGACAGACAGACAGACAGAAAGAGAGAGAGAGAGAAAGAGAGAGAGAGAGTGAAAGAGAGAGAGATTGATTGATTGATTGATTAAACGTTTTATTACAATGCAAGGTTGGACCTTTCTTTCACTTAACTTGAAATATGTTGTACATTATACATACAATTTATGTAGACTCCTTTGGTCTTTGCCCTCCCTATTTCTATCTATCTTTCTACTTCCTCTATTTCTGTCAATTTTTACAAATAGAATACAAGAAAAAAGTTTAACTAATTTTTTATTAAACACTTCACGTTACAATTTTTTAATTTATTTATGTAAAAAATGAATAAAAATAAAAAAATTAAAAAAGATAAACAATAAAAACTTTAACTAGAATGTTTGATAGTTAGTCATGTCTTTAAATTAACTAATTAGTTTTTACTATTCTTTATTATTATAATTATTTAAATGTTAAAAAACAACATAATATGTACATAATATTAATTAATTTATGTTTCACGATTTTATGAAGTTAATTATTTTCCATGTGATGTTAGATTATCCATTAGAGTGTATAATGCCTATTAACGGGTGACAGTAAAGTCGACAAAGTAATGTCGGAGAAATTTTTCAATAAAAATTATTCTACATGAAGAAATATAATATATTTTTATTTTATAGTTATCAATTTAAAATTCGTATAAATTTTCGTGAATCCTGACTTCAAAAAATGTATGTATGTAAATATTTAGCTGTTTTATTTACATACATGCAGGAATGACTGCTAGAAATACAGTAACTGTATCTTTCCTCCAATACAGCTACATTGTGTAAAACAAACGCTTTGGCCGAACCACCTAAATACAATGACAAGGTTTATTCTGTGGCCATGACGTCTATGTATATGGTTAGCTAATTGCCCTGTAATATTTTAGTTTTTCCTAAAATTGCCCAGCTAACCTAAAATCAATCGTGTATCATTTAAAGTCAACCTGCCCCTAATCGCCCTGGATTTAATGTTTACTTTGTGCGTTAGAGCTTATACAACTATCAAGTCCTCACCAACCAAACCATCGTCAGAAATCAAGAGAAAATCCTTAACGTCAAAGTTCCCTCGTTTATAACAGTTTCTACGAGAAAATAGGAAAAAATTGATATGGGTAAACCGCTTGTAGCTGGCACGAAAACGATATTTTAATGATGACTGGAAAACTACTTCTTTGTAATAAAAGCTAAATACCAAATTTCACAAACTTGCCATAGAACATGTACAACATACAAATAGCACTTAACATAGCATTCACTGTAAAAACTGAGCAGGATAGCATAACCTTGACCTTATCAACAGCAAATCCGTAGACATGTACCACGGTTTCTTCTTGATTCAACAAATCGGGCCCAACTTGGAATCCTTTTTATTAGCAACAGAGCCCAAGAGGTCTCCATCGAACCTGAATATAAACCGATCAGGAGCCTTTGTATAATAAAATTTAATTCAAGTTTCAAACGAATTTAATAATCACACAAGATAATAACAATTAACACAAGATAAATTTACTTTTTAGATTTTAAACAAACAATAAATTTTTTTTTGTGGTGATTAGTGACCGTTAGTCGATGATTATTCGGAAATCGTGAGAAGCGGTCTGGTGTGATGTAGGTTTCAGAAAAACTATAAATATAATTTAAAAAAAATTTTTTGCATTGTATAAATTCACTTTTTTCCACATACTGCAGGTATATGTTAAATTTAAACTATGTTTCTAAATCCCAGGTCCTGAAGATGATCTCAATAAAGATCGAACCGTTGGCACGATAAAGAAACTATATCAACTAAAAACTACATCACAACAGACCGCATCTCACGATTTCCGAATAATCAATAATTTTTTTAAAATTTACATAAACAATAATTTTATGCATACCATTTGACAGACCATTTCAATCAAGAGTGGAAGGGTACTCACTATTTACAGACAATCTGCTGTAAATGTGCCTTTGTTTTTAAAATTTCTTTTAAACCATAATTTGGAATATAATGTTAACTTAGCCAAGACTTTGTTGCTTTTGAATTCAACTTGAGATTGGTTAAATAAGTACACCGAAAAACGTACATAGGCGTTTATATGTTTTTATTCGTAGGGCAACTAGACCATAAAACTAGCTGAAGCAGAGGGAATAAGATATAATCGTAATTCCACCTTATAAAACGGTTCCGGTGAAAGACTGTAGAATTTTTATTGTTATAAATTAAAAGCCATTTCTAGGCGATTCCGGGCAGTAAAAAGCCTTAGGAGCTGCATGCGTTACATGACGACACATGGCTCTTTCCAAGTGGTAATCGTAATAAAATCGAGAATCTGTTAATAAAATGTCTTTTTACTTTTGCACTGTTACCGTTTGATCCTTGGCCAACTACACCCACGGAATGCAAAGGAAAAAATTTAAATACATACGTAAATAGTTACCGGTGCCACTGTCTTTATTTCTCTATAAACCAGTTGTTTCATATAAACGAGTCGAAAGAAAATAAAAATTTTAACTCGAAGACAAAAAACCTCTGACATTCGTATTTTGTTATTTATTTCAAACCATATCTATTTTTATCGTTACATTAACGACAACATGCTTATTTTAATTTAAATGTAATAAAAATTACTTATTTATTCAAAATAAAAAAAGAAAAAAAATTCATCAAAACACCGGAAAATCATTTCGTGATAGATTAAACTGTAAGTAACAATTTATTACCTAGTTTTCCTCTTAACAACGCTTCTTCTGGCCTTGCGCAGGGCTCCTCTTTCTGTGTGTGTGTCTCTCACTCTTTTCCAGTGAGAGAGTGAGTGACTGAGAAAGAGATAGCGGGAGATAGGGAGGAAAATAAATAGAAGAAAAGAGAAAGAGAGAGAGAGAGTGAGTGGGAAGCAATGTGTGTGTGTGTGTGTGTGTGTGTGTGTGAGAGAGAGAGAGAGAGAGAGAGAGAGAGAGAGAGAGAGAGAGAGAGTGAGAGAGTGTGTGTGAGCTTGAGCAAAAAGAAGAGGGAAAAACCTAGGCTGGGAAAAACGTAAAGAACAGTAATCATTATAGATAAATAAGAAAAAATAAATAAATAGTGGTTATAAACAAACCCTTCTCAAAACAAAATGAAGAAAAACGGAGAATGAGAGAGGAAGATAAAAAGAGGGAAAGAGAGATAGAAAAAAGAGAGAAAGAGAGAGAGTGATGGAGAGAGAGAGAGTGAGTGAGAGAGATGTAGTGAGAGAAAGAGAAAGATAAATAGAGAAAGGGAAATAGAAAGAGAGAGTGAGTGTGAGAGAACGTGTGAGAAAAAAAGAGAGAGAGAGGGAGTGTGTCAGCGGGAGAAAAATGAAGACAGAAAAACACAGGCAGATCAAAATGTAAAGAATATAAAGGTAAATATTATAGATAAAAATAAAACTGAATAACTACTATTTATAGACACACTCTCTTCTCACAACAAAAATTAAATAAAACAGAGAATGAGAGAGAAAGATAGAAAGATAGAAAGAGAGTAAGAGAAATAGAGATAGAGAGAAAGAAAGTGAGAGGGAGAGAGGATGAGAAAGAGGGTAAGAGAAATAGAAATAGAGAGAGAGAGAGAGTGAGAGAATGTGTGAGAAAGAGGGGGAGTGAGGCAGTATGTCAGCGGGAGGAAAAGGAAGACAGAAAAACACAGGCAGTTAAAAATGAAAATTAAATAAAGGGAAATAGGTAACTAAGAAAAATAAATAAATACTAGTTACAGAAAAATCTTCCCCTCACAACAGAAAAAACAAAAAGACAGATTGAAAGAGAGAGTGAGAGGGAGAGAGAGAGATTTCCCAAGAAAATGGAAGTGCGAGGAAATGAGAGACTGAGCCAAAAAGAAGGTATGGATATTACGGAAACAAACATAATTAAACTTTTCGTATAGAAAATTAGAAAAAGTGTGATAAAAATATAAGTGAATGGCAAGATTTGTAATAAAAGAACTGATTTATGTATGAGAAAATTTCTACAATAGAAAAAATATTTGTAGAAAAATAGGAATAATACAAAAATCTCAATTAATTATTGAAAACGTTTTTTTCCTCGTTTTAATATTATCTTACAAAGCTATGAATATATTTTCTATTGCTTCACTGCTTGTATTTTAAAATTAAACTGGTATATAAAAGGATTCGACATTTGAATAGCTGTCGGGCTTTATCCGAACCACTTTGAAAAAAGGGTGAAAGGGGAAGGACGATTTGCCAGATACACCCAGTTTACTAATTGCAGCTCATTTTTATTCTTGACTAAAAGGGAGGATGATGAGCTTCCCTTGACGGTTCCAATTAGTAGGCAGGTGGAAGGAACACCTTCGTGCTTCCAAGGGGTAGGCGTCGCGGACATGTTCTGTCCTACAAGGGCTGACTTCGACACGATAACACTGTGAAGACTGCTAGTTTTTTATTAGAAGAAATAGACATCCACTTAGTCAAGATGTAAGATCTGTTTACACTCCAACAGCCGTAATCAAATATTGATCGGAAATATCTAAGAGGTAGTAAAAGTGTCAACCGAGCAGTCTAGGTTTAAATTTATAGGAAGACATTAAACTGGGTGTTCTCGATTTTGAAACTTTGTGTTTTGAAATATTTATATTACCCCATTACCATTTTTTCCTTTTTTCTCTCATATTTCGCTGTCACGCTGTCTCTCTGACTATCTCCCTCTCTCTCTCTCTCTCTCTCTCTCTCTCTCTCTCTCTCTCTCCCTCTCACTCTCTCTCTCACTCTCTGTCGCACACCACTTCAATTATTTTATATTTTACTTTCTGACGCTATATCTTTTTTTTATATGAAGGACTATGTGGTTTATATGTATGACTATCAATCTAATTTTTTATGTATAAAGTATCATACATATTATTTTTATTTTTGCTTTTAAGTCGTACGTTTCTCTCTCTCTCTCTCTCTCTCTCTCTCTCTCTCTCTCTCTCTCTCTCTCTCACTCTCTGTCGCACACCACTTCAATTATCTTACATTTTACTTTTTGATGCTATATTTTATATAAGTACAATTATGTATTTTATATGTATGACTATCAATCTAATTTTTATATATGAACTATTATACATATTATTTCTATTTTTGTTTTTAAGTGGTTCTTTTGTCTCTCTCTCTCACACACACTCTCTCTCTCTCTCTCTCTCTCTCTCTCTCTCTCTTTCACTCACTCACTCACACACTGTATAATAAAACAATAATACAATAATCCTATAATCAAATTTGCAGTCGTGTTGGCAAATAAGGAAACAATTGTACTATTTCGATTTCAAATCCAAATTAAAAGAAGTTTAATAAATTGATTCAAAATTTCCTTAAGTTGTTTATTTATTTACTTTTTAATCTTTCTACCTTAACAATCCGTCAACTACGGTTTTTTCCTTTCCTTCATCAATTTCATCATCTTTGAAAAAAGTAATTAAAAAAGCAATTACACCACTAAAAAGAATATTAAATGGAGTACGTGTTTTGAAATTTGCTGGCCACTAGGACAGGAAATAGTAGTTTAGAATCACCATAGTAAATTTTTCATCTTTGAAATAAAAATTATTTTACGTAGTCCTGGCTACTAAAACGCTTATTTCACCAACGTTTACAAGTTCAGTGTTGATCACATCTTACTGGAAATTTACGTAGTTTTCAATGGTATCAACGGATTTGTCCAAAACATTTTAGTTTTGGAGTTAACATTGTTTATTTGAAGAAAGGTCGTGAAATCTTAAAAAAAATGAGAAAAAGTGAAATAACTCCGAAACTGCTGAGATTCGACCATAGTTAATTAGGACATTTTGGTTCCATTTTGAATGTAGAATCTACTGGAAAAGCTTGTAAAACGAGGAGCCGAATACCCTGTATAAACTCGAATTTTGGGATGAAGACGAAATTCTAGTTCACTACAGATTGTAAATTGAATGTATATTTTCATTTAAATAAGTATTTATATTCTTTAAGGATTATATAATATTTTTATGAAGCTTTATTTGGAAAATGGAGAATATTTTTTCTACATTTTTTCTAGAAATCATAGACTAAATAATTTTTTTTTTTTAAGTTAAAGTTAAACATTGTTGTCTGCAGTTACACCATCACGATTCTCCGTTTAACGGGTAGAAAGTCGGTGGCATGACGCCCCGATGGGAAGCGCGATCCGGCCCGGCCGTACGAGGATTATTTCGACTACACGTTCTGGCACTCCCAGAAACTCGTCAATCGGTCGTATGTATTCACACGAGGTAAAATTAAATTCCGAATCCAGTTTTTCAGCCGGTCATTTCCGCGGCTCACAACGATTCCACCAATTACGTCCTACTGCGGCCAATCCGGGCGGTTGTTTGGAAATTCCGCCCGAAGTAGCCCTTCTTCCATACACCAGTCGTCATCCGGAAGATTTCGGGCTCATTAGTGAATGCATTTCGAGAGAATATAAGTGGAAAATCTTACTGGGATATACAGATAAAAAGAGTAAAAACCTAAGAAAAAAAATTAACAAAGAAAATGGAATTGTGTGAGAAGTAGAGAAAGCTAATGACAATAAAAAATGCAGACAGATAGATAAGGAAATAGAAACTTAGTTAGACATAGATACTGTAAGTGATAATCTGCATGTGGTGAATGACCGCCGCAGGAGCACAGATGATGACAGTGAATCGCTTCAGATCAGCAGCGAACTTTCCATTTTTGTACAAAATTTTCGTAAATTTAAAGGATAACCTTAATGATTTTTTTTTCTATTTGGTATATACCAATTTCGGTTTAAATTTTCTGCTGACAGTTTCCAGTTTGTAAATTAGATAGAAGCCCGGTACAAACGAAGATTTGTAAAAAAAAATTGTTTTCTTTTTTCTTGAATAATGAATATGGAAGAAAGCCTTGTTTGCAGAGCAGTCAAACATTGCTGGCATAACCACGTAATTATGAAATGAGCATTCAATTATGGTGTGAACTAAACGAACATCAACATTTTCATAGTCCTCCCACCGAAAATTTACGAATAATCACACACACATATGTAAGAATATTACTTTTTTTAATGTAACAATAAAGCTGTTAAGCTTTTTAGATTGGGCTAATAGGCACTGGTTGAAGTGTTTAATTATGGCTATAGTTTGTAAGTAGTAAATTTTATATACTATTTTTTCCTAGTTAAGCTGAGAGTTTTATTCATTGAACAATTGTTGTTCCGTTTTTATTTATTTATATTCGGACTTTCACCCCAAAGGGTTCTCACACCTTTGCTGACCTTAGAATCTATACATCAGGGAGTTCAAGCACCTCATGTGGCTGGGTCGCTAGTATCCCCCTTAGACCAAATGCCGAGGAGATCATCGCTTTACCTGGGGCGACACCTAGGTCATTTCAGCTCCAAATGCATGCTATCTATTATGTAGAACGTCCTACTTAAATTGGTCAGTCACACAAATAAATACATTCATACATTGCACTCAAGCTGATTAGTCGGTAGAGTACTGGATATTCCTCCATCGACCTATACAAGATATTAATAATCTAACCTAAATTAGGGTCAGTGTGGTACTTTTATAAATATTCCGCCCCACACCCCTGGAGGGGCGTTGATGCCTATATTTCACAATCAACCCTCACTTCTAATAAATACTCGCATTCAAACAAAGCACATAACAACAAAACACATACAACATATAATTATATACAGTCCTTTAAAAACGGAACAGGGGGTAAAACGTGCTCGAGAACAATTTTGAAACCAGGCGGCATGCCTACACGCTCTCTATATAGAGGCAAGGCCTGTATTTTGTGGGATCCATCAAGCAATCCTTGCATAAAGACACCTGCGCGGGCTTTGGCCAAATAACAAATGCAAGGTCAACCACGTATGGCCAATCCCCAATCGGGTCAGGACGATACTTCGTCTCCAACTCAGGTTCTCTAAGGGCCATCTACCGGTCATGTGTTTATTTTATTGTTGATATTTTTATGCTTATAAGTAATAATACAAAAAATTAAACACAATATCTAAAGTATATTTCCCACGTAAAAATGAAGGAAATAAACTACCCAATAAAGTTCTATCCTCTACAGTTAACTTGATTAAAAGAAAAACTCTTTTCAGCGTCCGAAATAGCAGTTAAGGGTTCGAATCCCGGCACAACCCTTGGAATTTTATTTGAGATTAATTTAGAAATGATAT
Source organism: Cimex lectularius (assembly GCF_000648675.2). Lineage (NCBI taxonomy): Eukaryota > Metazoa > Arthropoda > Insecta > Hemiptera > Cimicidae > Cimex > Cimex lectularius. Next base: position 1,413,776 of record NW_019394219.1, read on the forward strand.
TATAAATACGTTCAGCCCCTTTATCCGTGAAACTCAATGGTTAATTGAACATCAAGGCCTAGCAGAATTTTCTGTAATTTCCCTATTTTAAGCTCCTCGTAAAACCTTAAATGAATTTAATAGGTCTTGTTGTGTCTTTTGTTTTATTTATTATTTCAATAGGAGGGTTCGGTGGAAAGCGTTCAACAGGTCAGATTGTTTTCGTAGTGGCGTGACTTATTAATTCCTTAAATACACGACAAAACAAATAAAAAAAAGCTGTTTTATCACACTTGATTCAAGACAGTGTAATTTCAGCACACCTCGATATTTCTGTTGTTTATATTTTATATTGATTACTTCCTCAACTTTCCCAATCAAAATAGTCGAAATTTTACAAAACTTGCCGACTCTCTACGTCCATATTTGGTATATTGAAGAAAAAAAAGAAGTAGGTCTTGCAATAAACTGAATCGGATGATTAGAAGACCGGGCAGTATAAAGGAGTCAATTAATGCCACCTGAATGCTTCTCGGCATGCTTCAAATTTTACTCATAACCGATGGTTCAACTGCCTATTTGGAATCTTCAAGACTTGTTAAAATCGTCTATATAAGGATGAAATATAAACTCCAGACCATCATTTCGATCACTGGCAATTCATTCTTCCTTGGATAATGAAAACAATTTCGAATTGAAATAGTTCTTCCGGTTTTTGCAAAAAATTTCATTAAAACTTTTTTTTCAATTAAATTTGACTTTTGGCTCATTAATCACTTTGAATTAACGTTAGTTATACGTGCTGATTAAAACTGAGTAAAAACACTTATTCGTCTGGACCCAGGCTTCCTGAAACCACCAGAGCCATCTTTCCTGTTTGAAAGAATGGAGAATTCAATGGTGCTGGCTCGACAAAACCAAATCCCAGCAAATAAGCCCCATTTCTCCTCCAATTTACATCAATTCAATTTATCTCTTTTTTCTTAGCAACCAATTTCGATTAAGGACTTTAGAAAACACACGATGTAAACTACTGAAAAGGCCACTTCACTATAAAACAAACCACATTTACACATTATTACAACCAATCTGGACTTTCGGAATTGTACTGTGGAGTTCTTCGAAGCGTTCCTTAAAAAAATCAAGTCGCCTCAGTCCAAAATTCTCCGGCAATGGTTCGCTCTTTATTTCGTATCCAACATATCCACAAGAACCTACAAATTCTAATTGTCTTTAAAATTGCAAGAAGGTCGAATACACCTACAAAAAACCTGGACCCCTCATTCCAATCTCTAGCCTAGCATGTTTTATCACGAACCCTTCCAAGACGCCAAGTAACTCGCGATTTCCTCTAGAAAGTTTTTTTTACGAGGGTTCGCATCTCGCAACAGCGGAGGTTCAAAAAGCCCATTTGTAAGTATGTCGGTTTCGGATGCAGGGCCGCTGGATTCGAACTCGGGGACCTTACAGTGATGAGCGCCTTGTCAACGATTAAACAGTTGCTCCTCCAGAACGTTTCGTGTTGTTTACCACTATTTCAAACTAAAATTCAATAAATACAAGGAAGTTTTTTCTAGCGCTCTAGGTGTTGTAACATAATACAGATATTCTTTATATGTAAGGTCTTGTTTGTGATAAAAAAGTCAGTGTCACGAGCGGGATTCGAACCCACGACCTTCGGCTAAATACGCCGCTCCTCTACCACTAGCTAACGCAAAAAAATACTGCGAAAGATTGCATGTGATTTTGGCGATATCCCAACTAATGGAAGGATGTCATGCATATATAGAGATTGTAAGTACATGATATGAGAACAGACTTGAGAACTGAGTTCCTGTACAGAAAAGAAGTGCTTGTAATTGTAATTATTTGTTCATTACTTATTATTTTGGTCTGCCTATACGCGATGTGTTCGTCTGCCAGGCGTGCTTCGGCATTTCGTCTATCAGTGTTGAGTCTATGTCCCAACGACTAACAATCTGACTCCACATAAACAGATCTTCGTCGAAATTAAAATATGCTAATTACTTTTTTCTATTGATTAACCTTTTTGTACGGTATTGGTTGATATAAAAAAGTCAGAGTCAAGAGCGGGATTCGAACCCACCACCCTCCGCTAAATACGCCCCTGCTCTACCACTTGAGCTATCGTGACTTCGATCCTCTCGGACATCAATTCTCCATCTCAACCTACAACAAAAGAGTTCGAATTTTCACCTCTTTTTAAAATTTTCGAATTCAATATTGTAGGTTGAGATGGAGAGTTGGTTGATCGAAGTCACGATAACTCGAGTGGTAGAGCAGCGACGTGTTTAGCCGAAGGTCCTGTGTTCGAATCCCGCTCGTGACTTTTTATCTCAACCAAGACCTTATATAAAAAGCATAATTAATTGAAAGAAGTAACTTGGTCAATTGACCACTAAAACGTAAATGGAATAATACAGATATTTCCATTAATTATCCAGATAGCCATTTATAGAAAAAAAGAACCTCATACCAAGCCATCAAGTTGGCATAATAACGAAAACCTAACAATACATCAAGGTACCATAATTACTGGTATAACAGAGAGAGTTTTAGAAGAGAAAAAATATGTTCTGCCGTGCTTCTGGATATATCTCAAGTTTATGATAGTATACGGCATAACGGCTTAATATATAAACTTAATCCTCAATAAAATCTCTTTTCTAACTTCTCAGAAAGACTATTTTCATAAAGAGAATAGCAAGAGGACGAATATTCCGAGCCAATGGAACTGAAGGCTGGTGTTCCCAGGGAAACCTCAAAGGACCAATCATTTTTTAGCTTTGCAACAGTGACCCGTCACCAACAAAAATCACATCTTTTGCAACATCCGCGGTCGACAGGGAATGCATTCCGAACTTTTTCAATGAAAAATAGAATTGAAGTATCTCTATGAAAACAGCTAAATATACGTAAAATTGTAAAATTAAAATAAATGGACGTAATTGCTTATCATCTAGTTGGTCAGAACCGTTTCGACGATGGCGAAATGTCAAAACTCGTTTGACTGACAAAAATCAGCGAGGATAGGCAGACTAAAATGATAGGTAATTATCAAACTATAGGTTTGTCAAGCCGCATACTACAGGAGGATGTCTCACAAGTAATATTCTAAATTTAATTACTTTTGCATATAATAATAACGATTTTTATTATTTTTAGTGAATATGAGTTGAATTCACAAGAGGTTCAAAGGAGTATTTATGAGTAACCATCCCGCCTACAAAAAGAGAATCGGGTATTGACAACCTGGCATTTTTGTATTCTCGCTTTGTGTCACACACAATGCGCTAAAGATATCCAACTTATTTCCACCAGAGAGAAAAGCACAAGGAAAATATTTGTTTAGCTTTTCAAACAAGACATGCTCTTATATCGAACCCGCGACATATTTTTTGTCTGGCCCTCTGTAATTGGGAGTGACACGTGTCCGGCACAATGGATCTCTCAGTTTCCATTGTAAGAAGAGCAAACGAGAAGAAGGGCTCTCCCAATTAGAACGAATAACAAAACATGACGGAACACGATACGGTCTATCCTCAGAAGGCCCTTTTGTGATTCGAGTTGGCTTTTGTACCACTCGAAAGACGGCTGCCCTTCAGACGCCAAAATTTCACCCTTCATGATTAAAGCTCAGAGGTGATCGATCTTTTTAAAAAAGCGAAATTTCTGTCTGGAAAAGTTCCGACCTCCACTCTATCATAGTCTGCTCCTTGGGGTGGAAACGACGACTACCATCGGCAGATTATATGGAAAAAATTGAAATAAATATTCAACTCATTTTAATCAAGCCGAAACACATCTATCTTCCTTCTTCCACTTTTTAACATTGTTTTATAATAATTACTGTTTTTAATATCAAATATTTTACAAGAGAACTAATCAGGCTGGGCGTTGCATTTCAACCCTTACTCCACGATTCCATTAGTTCTTTTGAGAGCCCACCGATCAATCTTACATTTCATAAAAAATAATAAAAATATTAGGTCGTACTCTCAAAGTCAATGTCAAATTGAGAATACAACCAGGATTTGAGGCAAAATTTTCCTCGAGATCGCAACTAATTGACATTGGGTGTGACGCATTTTAGGGACATGCAGAAATTCTAAAAACAACGGTTTACGTCAACCTTTAGTCTTTATTTATATTAGACATGTCATCACTTTGATATTAGCATAGATGAGTTTTCCCGAGCTAGTCCTCACTGAAGATGGTGCAAAGCCGAAACGTGTTTGAGTAACATCGAAACCAGTGAGTGTAGAAGAAATAAGAGTCGAAGTGGTTCAAGATGTGTTCACCTACTCGTAAACCAACACCCACCATATGCTATACATATTGCATGAAATCTATTCAATCTTGTCTCATAGAACCACTTTATAAAAAATGATGCAATTTTCAAGAATTTAATAAAGACGGATCCAACCAGGAGTATCACAACGGAGCATGGTTAGTCCTATCCTATATACTATATCCTATACTCTAAAATCTACATGGATTTACGAACTGGGTTGGTGATATATTTCACATGGTTTAAAGCCACATGGCCTCTCTTACAGTTGTTTCAACCAAAGTTCATATCAATTTTTTCATTGCTTATGTAAAAGTATATGCTGAAACACTGATAAATAAAATAAAGCAAACATGAGTCTAGACGGAAATAAAGCTGATAAACTTGCCAAGGTGGTAGCATGTTTCACGACCATACCGATCAAGTACAACAGAGTGCCTCTTTCCTTAAGTGACTCTTCAGACTCATGTTCTATGCACAGTGGAATGAAGAGTGGCAGAATTGTGAAAAGAGCAGCACAACAAAACCTTTCTTTCCTACGGTTGGAACACGACAGCGAGTCATTTTCAAATTGATTTAACATATTGGACAGTTCGTCTTGTATTAGCTGGTCAGGATACTGATACTTCCAAGAGTGCGGTGGCGTCCTAGCCAACCTCAAGTTGTCATGTCATCGGTACTATTTTGTCGCTATTGTTAAGATTTTTATGACTAATTTTCGTATTTCACTTAATAAATACATATGTATCAACAATAAATTATGGACTTGAAAACCTGGTGGAACAATACCACAATACCGTAGCATAAGGCGGCAAAGCGACGGGGGCGTTGATGAACAGCTTTTGCGTTGGCTCTGTGCATAAGGCGCTCAAAGAGATTCATAGAAGGGCCATCCGCAAAACTTACAAAGGAATACAGGAAGACAACCCAACCGGATTCTGGGCAATGCCGCCTAAGCAAGCACAACCACCGGATATGAGTACAAACAGAAGAAACTCTGTGCAGATATTGCCATGAAGAGGAGGAGACCGCAGAACAAATTTTATGGTTTTGTGAAGGTTTGTAGGTGCAGATTCTTGCAACTAGGACAGGAAAAGCCATAAGCAAGATCCTACACTAAGGAGCCACTGGCTAGGCTTTGGAGGTTGATAACCTGAAGATTGACCTGAAGCTGGCCAGTGAGTTATAACAAACTGGGGATCACGATAGATTTCTTCTTCATTTCTTTCATTAAAGATTTGAAATTTCTTCCAACGTTCCAATTGCTTCCTATCGTCACGCTATCCTTCCTAAGAATCTTCCATATCGCCTCAAACGTCAATGGCTTCTCATCACACGTGTCCCCCGAGTGCAGTGCTGGCCGTAGTATGATTGTTATACATAAAGGGCAATTTGTAATGCTATTTTTTTAACTTTATTTCCCTATGTACTTTAATGTGGTTCATTTAGTGTCGTTTGGTTTACTAAGTTGTTGATCTTGTTTGTGTTATAGCGTTGTGTGCATGATTTTACTGGTTCGTTTTCGTTTTCCTCCCTGGTTTGTTGCAATGTTTGTAGCCTTGTCATATACTTTAGTGCTGGCATTTTGCACCGATGAGGATAGATGTGTAGACTGGTATTAGGTTATCAGCATTTGTGATTGGTAAGTCTAGAAAGGTAAGGTTGTAGTTTACATGAGAAAATAAGCGCTTCCATTGTAAGACAAATTACTTGCAGGCGTACGAATCACAATAATTTTATTTGTAAACACTGATAAACAAAACTAAGTACTTAATTACTAGTCACAATTAAGGAACGATCTAAAATTCGGGTGGTTCTTCCCATCAAACTCTTTCGACGTTGGTGGTCGCTTAAATGACTGCTTTTTCGGTCAAAGAGGCAGCAGAGAGTTCGTTATTTCGGCATATTATTCGGAAGACGTCTCGTGTTAACGGCTGCGACGAGGCCAGTTCACGGCAATCCAGTGGATCCAATTTATTCAGGAGAGTTTAAAAAACCGCACTCGTTTAAAAATTCTTGAATCGAATTCTGTGTTTTTAATTGATCGAATTCAAACGGTTTTAGAATGCAAGTGCATCACCTTAATAATTCATTAAAGGGTAAAAAAATATTCTCCATACAAATCACTCCATAAGTTAAACCTCCAGATAACGATATTCTTGCACCTGCACCAGCAAAATAACTTTCAATTCTATGCAACAATTTACAAACCGAACAAAAATCAGCTCCTTTTCAGGTAATAACTCATTTATAGGCAAATTATCTTGTTCTCGGTTAAATAGTAATATAATTCTTAATATAAATTTTAGAAACCATTCAAAATAATTATAAAAATGTTCTCGAATAAATGAAAGTCGCACGGCCCAGTAGTGAAGATGACATAAAATGACATGGTAAGCCTAAACGAAGGGGGATGCATCAAAATTCCAAACCGAATTACAGACTTCATTCTAATGGCAAAGTTAAATTAAGTCCATATCTAATCATAGATCATACCTGTTTACCCCCCTTGTGAATCTAAAGCTTCCATTAGGTGGGAGTTTTCACGCCGAACACACATGGGCATGGCCGTATTGTCCAAGAGTAATTAGCATAATTCATTAGAGTTCGCGGTCCAATTGACCGAATAACTTTTTTTCAATTAATTAATCTTTTGTAGGGTTGAGGTGGTTATTGTCCGAGAGGATCGAAGTCACGATCGCTCAAGTGGTAGACCAGCGGCGTATTTAGCCAAAGGTCGTGGGTTCGAATCCCGCTCTGACACTGACTTTTTTATCTCAACCATTACCGTATAAAGATTAATTACTTGAAAAAAGTAATTAGCATATTTTAATTTCGACGAAGACGTCTTTATGTGGAGTCAGATTGTGAGACATTGGGCCACAGACTCAACACTGATAGACGAAACGCCGAAACACGCCTGGCAGACGAACACAGCACGCATCGGCAGACCAAAATAATAAGTAATGAACAAAGTGAAACAAGTACTTACAATTAGAAGCACTTTTTTTCTGAACAGGCACTCAGTTCTCAAGTCTGTTCTCATATCATGTACTAACAACCTCTATATATCCATAACATCTTTCCATTAGCTGGGATATCGCCAACATCACATGCAATCTTTGCCAGTTTTTTTTTTCTTTACAAAACAACAAAAATATCAGTTCATCTTCATGGAATAACTCATTTATAAGCAAATTATCTTGTTCTCAGTTAAATAGTTATATAATTCTATTCTAAATGTAAATTTAGAAACGATTCAAAATAATCATAAAATTATAAGAATAAATGAATTTATTAGTGTTTTTATATAACTATTAATCCATTGTTGTATACATTTCTATACCATTTTTACATGAATGCTATTTATTGTTTACTTACTTCGCGATAATCTCTATTGAGTAATTTCAACCGTCTTTAATGTTCTTTTATTAACTTGTTATAAAACACTGCCAAAGGTTTCATATGATTTCGGCAATGTTCCAACTGATGGAAGGATGTCATGGTTTTTTATAGAGATTTTAAGTAGACATGATTGAAAACTGAGTTCCTAGTTTCACTGTTCAGAAACGAAATGCTTCTAATTGTATGTAGATGTTTCAATTTGGTCGTTACCTATTATTTCGGTCTGCTTATCTTCACTGTGTTCGTCTGTCAGAAGTGTTTCGGCATTTAGTCTATCAGCGTTAAGTCTGTGTCCCAAATACTCAACCATTTATCATTTCTGTCTTTGGCAGTGTGTCACTCCACTCCTTTATCGATTCATTTTGTTCATCATTGTCATATTGGTTTTAGAGAATGATGTGAACGATCAACTATTGGTTTTTAATGAGTTCTACAACTATAAATGAGGACAATAAATATAACAAATTATTAAAAGAACATTAAAGACGGCTGAACTTATTCAACAGGGATTATCGCGAAGTAGTAAACAATGTACTCGGACAGGCAAAAAATTCCACCCAATTGATTTTTTCATTTTTTCGATAAAAGAAAATTCTGAGCTTAATTTGTCTCATTGTTTTGATCAATAAATATTTACTTATGCTATGTTTTAAAATGGGAGAGAGGAATGTAATTAGAGGTAAGCACCCTTATTCCCTAATCCAAAACAAAGATCAAGGATTTTTCAATGTTTACTTTTTACGGAATTTAAAATGCTTATTCAGTTTCATTTGAATTCTGAAGCAATAAATTGTTTAGTTTTCAGCTTTGTTTCCTTAATTTCAATTTTTATACTTAAATATGCCACTTAGTGCTGAGGATGTTGCGCGTGGTGTGGCTCTTATTGATGATGGATATTCAGGTATGCGGCTATTGCCATCGGAGTTCCCTGCGAAACGCTGCGAGACGCCGTTAGACGTTTTCGAGAAACTGGGTCCTACCACGGAAGGCCCGGTTCAGGATGCCCTAGGGTAGCAGAGCCACAGGATAACCGTTTTTTGACTTTGGGAATTTTGTGAAACCGGCACTTTACTGTTGTTCAAGAGATTCATCATGTCCAGGAAGTTCGAGGTGTCCAAATTTCTGAACGCAGTGCTGGAAGAAGATTAAATCGGTATGGTCCGATGGCTTTTGGCACGTAAGATGACCTGAATTGACCAGAACGCACAGAGTTGCACGGATCGCATTTGCTCGAGAACACAGCCATTGGTCTTTGGACGATTGGTCTTCTGCACTTTTCACAGATGAATGTAGATTTATTCTACGATCTCTAGAGGGGCGTGAAAGAGTTTGGAGAAGGTTAAATCAAGGAAGCTTCTAATTTTTCCTAGACTCAACCTTTTCATCGTAGCTCAGTGATGGTGTGTGCAGGAATGGAGAGAAGCACAGATTTGGTTGTTGTTCTTAGAGGGTCTTTGACGGTCACTCGCTGTGTGAATGAAATTTTGGACCTTGATGCGTTGCCTATCCTCGATGAAATCAGCGACAGTCCTAACAGCATAACACCAGGGTCTTAGCCTGGCCAGCCCGTTCTCCAAACTTGAACAACCTCGAACATTTCTGGGATAATCTCAAAAAATGAATAAGAGCACGTCCATCATTTCCTGATTCACTCCACGATTTGGAAGGACTCTTAGTAAAGAACGGGCTAACCTCCAGCAAAGAAACATTTCCAAACTGGTAGAAAGTATGCCGAGGCGTCTTCAAGATGTAATTAAGGCAAGAGGAGGAAATATACGATATTAAAATGTTAATTAAACATGTAAAACAAAATTAAAACAAATTTTATCAGTACGTCTTTTTTTAAATTTTTATTTTTAATTTTCCTTAACAATTTACATTTTTTTTAAACTTTTTTAGACAATCAATTATTAGACGTTAAAAATTGTGAAACTTTTATTAATATATGAAAATATATATAAATCGAGTTATATTACAAGTGGGTGGAAGTTTTTGCCTGCCAATATAATATCGTTCATGTAAATAAGGTATAGAAATATGTATACGTATGTATGTAACAATGCATTACTAGTTAGATAAAAACTGTAATAAAATCTGTAAGGAAATGACAAAATATTAAATATCATGTATAGCCGTTTAGTTTCAAAACAAAAACAAACCTGTCATTATAGAAGCGTGATCAATTGGGCGAAGTAGGGGCGGTTGTAGCATTGTTCATATAGACGGTTTATACATAAAATCGACCTGAAACTGACATTCCGGCTCCTGATCGAAAAAAAAAAAATCGTGCCATGGCTGAAACTCACCTATACGCAGCAGAATTTCCGGCTCTTCATCCCTCGGGGTTCCGGCTATGAATAATACAGGGTGCCGCCGGGTGGCGAAAGGGGCGCAGGCGTTTGGGAAGTCGCGCCGCCCCCGGCATTGGCGCAGCCGCCGCCATCACTATCGGAAAACCGCCCCCACTCGGCTCTGTTATCCCGTTTCGCCCTTTTCTTTCGACGATTCCCTCCTCCGGGGACGTCTGCCTTCCCATGGGAAATAACTGAGGGATGGGCTGTGGGATTAAGGCTTTATTTAGTTCCCCGATTGGATGGAAGAGCCTCCCTTAAAATAAATATTTTCCTCTCAAGAGATGGTTTATTAATGGGAAGGAAGAGTGTTAATCTAATGCCCATTGGGTTTCCCGTTTCAACTGATTTTTCCCAATTTAACAAAAAATTCTTTTTTTAAATAATTTCCACCGTATTTTATCATAACTTAATTGGGTTATACTTTCTTGTCAGACCTTGTACATATTCATGCCACTCTTCTTGTTCCATCCACCAAAAAATACCTGACATTTTCAGTTAAATTTAGCAATTATTAAATTACTTTTTGGATAGTAATAAGTTGAAAATATAACAAATACTGTATCATTCTGTGATGCCATGAATAGCTGTATGCCTAGTTCGTCATATTTCCTTGTTTTTTCGGTTTTCTTTACTTAACACGTGTAAAGGTTTTTAAATTTTGATTACGCACCTGTAAGTTATCAAAGAATCTGTGATAAGTATATGTGAATGTAAAATTAATTAAAAATGTAAGAAATATTATATAATATAATAGAAGAAATATATCGTCGAAAGCTCGGCTTTGGTATAAAAGCGTTATCTGTTCTTACCTCGATAATAAATTCCCGAGACTCTAATGAACTACCCAAAAATGAATAAGGATTTTACCAATTTTGTAGTATTTACTTTCCCCAGCATTTTATTTTTATTTCAATTAATTAATCTTTATGTAATGTTGAAATGAAAAAGTTAGTGACACGAGCGGGATTCGAACCCATGACCTTCGGCTAAATACGCCCCTGCTCTACCCTTGAGCTATCATGACTTCGATCCACTCAGACACCAACTTCCCATCTCAACCCTCCCTTTCGAATTTTCCTCCGTTTTGCCATTTTTCGAATGTCGTGTAGTCAGGATTCCATTTTCGGCGATAAATGACACGGCCACGGAGAGCTTTTAGTGAAGATACTTCCTTTTATTTATTAATTCCATTATATTTCGTGGACCGATTAACCAATATCTTCTTTTCATTAATTAATCTTTATGTAAAGTATTGGTTGAAATGAAAAGGTTTGTGTCACGAGCGAGTGGCTCGAAGACACGATAGCTCCAATGGTAGAGAAGCGGCGTATTTAGCGGAAGGTCGTGAGTTCGAATCCCGCTCGTGTCTTACTGTTAATAAGACTGTCACTAATTTCATAAAAAATTTCACTGGATAGATATTGCAACGCAAGCCTTGAAAAGCCTTCCATGCAACGCATCCCATGTGCTGAATGGGATTGATGTCTGGAGAAAATGGGGGAAGGGGCAGATGGTAAAAACGAAAATTCCTGCCAACGAGATCCCTGGTTTGAGGGATGTATTCCTCGATAATTTCTTGGACATAACGGACTGCGGTGAGGTCGTCTTCAACAATATAGGGTCCAGTTCCTCCTCCAGTGTAAATCCCAGCCCAGACCATTACACCCCCTCCTCCAAACTGAACTGAAGAGAGCACGAACCGGGGTATGGTACGCATCCCCTATTCTTGGTAAACTCTTCGGCGCCTGCTGTCACTATACAGACAGAAACGCGACTCATCAGTATACAAAACAGCATTCCAATTAGTGTTCTCTTTTACGAGTTAGCTGCACCATATTCTCCTATGTTGCAGGTGGCCGGCTGTTGCTGCAGATCGTCTCAAAGGACTTCATTTAGGATCTGGCGGGCACTATGGAATTGGTTCCTCTTGCAGCAATGACAATATTTATGTCCTCCCATAGCGTCGATATGCATTGAGATCCACTACAGTCCACACGTCTCCTATGGGCATTTCCAGTCTCTAGGAATCGGGCTAAAGCACGGGAGACACGTTCTGAGGAACGCCAACTCCCTCTGCGATATCCATTTGCCGGTAACCTCGATGACCCATTCTTACAATAATATTACAAACTTCTGGTTGAAGATGATGTCTTTCCATGGTTAAAGAGAATACGGCTTGATTTAAATGGCGAAATGTCGTGTTGTTTACAAAATGAATAATCTTCATGTTTACTATTCTTAAGTAATTGCGTTATTAAAAATGAGGATTAACATTTGGTTTTGGTTTGCATTTTCTATTTTTATCCAACTGACATTTATTTTTTAGCAGTTTAAATAGTCAACTTCACGAACGCAGTATCTGCAGCGGTACAGAATATACTACAAAAATTGCCTACCGATTTAGAATGCTTCCAGCAGGTATAAGTAAAATAATGAAAGGAAAAAAGAAAACTCGTTACTTATATCAGAAAAATAAGACGGACCAAACAAGTTAAATAAAATGCAAAATATAGTCCAGAAACACTAGTTGACTGGAAAAACAAAAATTGGACCAATTACGTCAGTTCTGATAAATCCAATAACAGTTCCATCTGCCACATAGTAAAACACATTAGATCGAAGAACAAGTGGCCCCATTTACCACTAATCTCTATATGGTATTGAGAAATGTTTCAGATGAAGGTAAAGCAAACACTATTGGCTACTAATAAACACTACAGATTGGTACTAATCTGTGGACAAAATTATCAAAAAAATCCATCAAAGACCTAACACGTTCATAGAACAGTTAAAAAATATGCCACCGAAACCCTGGTTAATGCAGATTGTAAGTTGATTACCACAAAAGAGATTTTGGATGTGATTAAATCAAGGCAAAACAAGAAAGCTTCAGGCCTAGACTTCCTAACTTGTTACTCCAAAAATCCCGAGAAAAGCCATAATATTCTTAACGTAACTTTACTTAACCCCAATATTGCGATTGTTAACAAAGAAGAAAATATCTGCAAGTAAATGTTCATAAAAAAAATGGGCAAACCATGATCTAACTAAACCATGATAAACATGGCTAGAGACATATAAACCTACTCAGTAAAATCGTTGAGCGCTGAATACTGAGCAGAATTGAGAAACGTATAACATCAACAGACGTCATGAGGGAGGTGCAGTTCGGATGTAATAGTTGTACTGGCTGATAGGGTATAAAATCCTTCTGAGTGAGCCTAAACGAGTGTTCTACTTTTAGCACAGCATTAGATATCCCAGTCGGATACATCTGGGACCCTTTCTTTTGACAAACCTCCTCAAGGATATACGCTGTTTTGGAGAGTTCTATAATATCGGGATACTCTTATACAATGTAATCGTTTTAAATGAATAAAAGAATTTTCTAATATTAACTTTTTAACAGGAAATGTAGGCAATTGTTCCAATATTAATGTGTTTATTTCGAATGGGTATGAACTTGCTACAGCTGTTTTGAGAACCAGATTGATTTACACTAGTCAAAGGCTTTGTTGTTTCAAAATGCTTCATTCCTCTTGATGGATATTTTGGAAGTTAAAACCCCTCTGTTCCTGAAAGGTTGAAAAGCCAGTGGTTATAGTTTAACATTTGCAACAAACTCAATTTGCAAAGACTTTCCTACACAATGAGCTAACCTGTCACTTAATTGATAGACAAACTTTCTGCTGTTTTTATTTTATTTTTTCACTTCCCTAGGGCCAAATGGTCGAGGGTCTTCGCTACCGGGCCAAAGTTACGCTCCAGGAATTGTTAACAGAAATAATAATCTAGCCTTCTCACAGAAGACAATCGCAAAAATAAGTACATTCACATCAATGTACATTGTATTCATTCTGGTTGTAAGTGGTTTCCTCGATATTTCTCCTCCGAACTACACACACTTGTAATAAACTAACCTAAGTTAGGGTCAACATTTTCATAAATATTCCCCCTCAGCACGCGAGAACGCACGCACACTCACACACAAACACACACACACACACACACACTGTATTAGATGGGCGGTGATGACTCTATATTTCTCCATTAGCCCCTCACCATTAACACCAATAAAGACACGCGCTCAAACAAAACACAAAACCACAAAATACACAAAACAAGAACGAACTATAAAATAGCGGGCGATATCTCTATATGTAGCCATGACAAGTTGTACTAAGTGGGTCACATGGAGCAAACTTTCTCTGCATAAAGGGCACCTGCGCGTGCAGCCAAAAGCAGGTGCCCGTGTGTCAACCACGCTTGACCCATTCTTAGTCTTGCCAGAACGATACTTTTCCAGCTCAGGTTCTCGGCGGGCCTCCTGCAGGTCTTACCATTGGCCCGAAATAGCCTCTCGGACGAAGAGGCATTGTCATAGAGTACAACGTGTTCTCCGGAATCATCTATTTTAAGAATTTTCTAGTCAATTTATATTGCAATTTTGAAAGCAAGCATTGAACGACTGATTTGATATCGGGGTGATCATTGAATTTTGGGAAATTTTAATTGATATTATTTGTTGTAAATATTTTACATGCTTAAACTTTCATTTATTGTCAGAGTTGGAAATAAAGGGTAATCTGAATATTCCGAAAGAGCAGTTTTCAATGAAATTCCCGTCTAGCCCAGATGCCTGATGAGGTCACTTGTAGATATGCCGTAAACTGTCCTTTGAAGAGCCTCTAACTAACAGCAGGCCGGTATTTTTCTCTTTACAAAAATAAACAGCAATTAGCAGCTGAAATAGACTTTATTTTGTTTCATCTTGCCAACAGGCAGAAGGAGTTGACGCTGATTGGCCGGGGGGTGACGACAAATAAATAACAATTAAAATAGTCCCAATCCAAATAAATAATTAAATAATTTAAATAATAATTATGTTGTTTTTCTTCTTTTATATAGAATTTAAGATTTATTTAAATTAATGTTTTTATTGCGACCAGCGCAGTTAAATATTGCGTAGATATTCCGAGACGTCAAATCCTCAATTAGAAGCTGGTTAGAAGATATGATTATTTTTTTTCGATGGCAATTTTCTTCTGTAAGTAGGCTATAATGTATCTTTTGTAATTAACCGTTAATAAAGTTACTTCTAACTATTTAACAAAGACGTTCTATATTAGCACCCAACAGAAATGAACAATGAAAGATATAACAAATTCATAGGTTTGGGAAGTAATAAAGAATCATTAAGTAAACATATTGATAATATATATTTGATGATCCTAAACTGCCTCATCTGGTATTAATTTAATTCAACATTTTATTTCAAATATAGCAGTAAAATGAATTAAGAAGTTAGTCCGTTTAAGATCATTTTGGTCTGCCTTGGCCGCCGTTTTGGTTTACCAAAATCTTTTCAAAATTTTCCCTTATTTTCATACTGTCGAGTCCCTTTTCATGATGATTTCCCGTCGTTTCTGATTTATTTCTGCCAGACTATTTTAACCAGTTTTTTCTCTTGTGTTTTGGTTTTGAAAGAAGTAGCAGAAAGTTTCAATTGAGTTCAATAGGACGAAAGCCTTCATTAGGGAGCGAAAGGTGTGATATATATTTAGTTATTTTGTAGGCAATATACAAAAGATAGAAGACAAAAAAGAGTAAATCTCTCTATCAAGATTGGCTAATTGCTATTGACAACTTCGAATCATAGTAAAAAAAATATTGTTCTACATATATATTACACAGGGCGGGCGACCAGGACCCGAGGGGTTTAATTCTTTTTGTTTACTTTGTTAATTGTTCTACATACTATCTCTATATTGTTATTCGGGTAAAAATATGTCAATTAAAAGTCAACAATGACAAATGGTCAGCATAATATGTAAATATGAGTATAACATTAATAATATACATGGCATAATTGTAATTTGGTTGCACCTATTATTTTTGCCTAGTTTGTCAGTCTGTTCTCGTTATGTTGGTTTCGGACACAGGATTTCGCCTTCTTTATTGTTGAATATATTTGATTTTTATGAAGAAGCTTTTTTTTATAATGATTTTGAATTTTTCCTAAGCATTTCGGTCTGACTATCCTAGCCAGTTTCATCTGACAGAGGAGTACCGAAAGGGGTATGAGAAAGGTAAAGTGTCGTATACTAGTCGGTGCCACGACCGGCTTATTACCCTGATTAAAATGGACCGCGATAGCTTCCAAATTAGTGAGGATAGGACCAAAATTATCAGAAAGAACAAGGTATGATTAACAAGGTATTAATTAATATAGGTTCATCACTTCACATAACTCATAAAGAAAATATACATATATCAAATCGCTCGATTCATTTAAGTCTTTATATCCTCGATGATTTGCACTGTTAAATTTCGACTTTTCGACATATTAGGGGTATTCACGATGTTCGTGTTAACTCGAATAGAGAAATGTCCAGTAGGATCATGAACGGCCCCTTCTTTGCTTAGCAAGTTAAACGTTAATTTTTCCGCAATGCTGCGCGTGGCGATTGGTAGTGCCAAAAATAAAGCTATAACTATCCTTGAATGCTTGTTATTATTTGTTATGGTTATGTTTTGTGTTAAATTGTAAGAAGCCAAAAGTTACTAAAAAAGGATAATTAATCAACTCTTTCATTCAAAATGCTACCTATGCACTCGAAACGTACTAACAAATGACACGCTTCAATTGGTGCCGACATACCTAACTAGTATCCTAACGTTTAACACCATACAACTTTATAGAGTAGAGGATGTTTCTTTTATGAATGAGAGAATAAAGACAGTCATAAATTATCAAAAGAAATGTATTGGTCTCATTTAATTAATGCATAGAATAAAAATACGTGTAAACAAAAAACAACTGTTAAATTCATGGCTGCCTTGTTGGTTACCTACGCTTTAACGGATAGCAATGTTACTACATTTTCGACGTAACAACTAACATTGGCCCTGGCCTGTTAGATCGAGCAATGTTAACTTGCCGATTCTTACAAGTCTACGTCATTATTTTTCTCGATCTAACAGGACCTAACAGAGTTAACAGGCTTAACACAAAGATCGTTCAATCACATTTGTTTTTTTATTGGCGACAATTGGGAATTATATTAGACTTAAAACAAAGATCATGAATACCCCTATTTTCTTCTGAGCATGTGTAATATAACTTTCTAGTTCCTTTTACAATGATTTTTCTTTGTCCTCGATCTTTTTTGGTCTGCCTATCCTCGCCGGTTTCCTGTGGAGAGGATCTATTTCAAAAGCTGTACCGGAAAGTTGAAAGGTGTAGTTTGAGTCATAAAATAGCCGATGCCGACATAACACAAGAAGAAGAAAAATAATCAAAAAGCAGCATAGTTCTAAAAATTTATGATTATTATGTCTGTTAAAGACAATCGATAAGAGCACCTACCGATTTGCCTTTTGGGTCTACCACGTCCCTTTTTGCTCCTCCCTTCCAGAAGCTTCTCATAACTGTTAGACTAGTGCATAAAAACGTGAGCGTGAGCTGAGACCTGTGTATGACTTTAAGTCAATTCCATTAAGTTATTCATGAATTTATAAAACGCAAATAAAATATTTTCTTTGGTTAACAAATGTATCAGTTTTCACTGCCATCTTTTACGAAGTATAAAATCTATAATCTTGAATAGGTGTTATTAAAACATATTTACATTTAGAGCAGGACTTTTTTGGAATTTTTATTGCAGGCTTATTAGCTATATCATTTTATTGGAAAACAAAATCCGCCGGATCAAAGGTTTTTTGTGTGAAGAAAATTTTCAATAATAAATTAATGGGGTTATAATAACCGTCTTTCCATGACTTGCGTTTCCCGAGGAAATGCATTCTTTAATGTTTCATAAGGTAAAAATGCAATGCAAAAAACGCAGTGAATAACGCTTAACGACGAAGAAAAAAGGCTATGGGTCAATTATAAATTATAATAGTTTAATAAAGAAAACCAACAAACGTCCTTCCCCTTCACCCTTTTAATTAAGAACGAAACGCTCCAACCACAGGTGATGCGCTTAAATTAACTATTCCACGAACAGAAATTATACAATTTCGTAATAAAATACAATTTGTGGGAGCCGGTGCGCCATCATTAGGTTCACCGTGTCATCTGCACTGTTAGATTAATTACAGGCCGCCCTAGTGGGTTTTTTTGGGGGTATAAACATAGTTTTTCGGCTCCACCAATCTCGACCCGACCGTCATTTAGTAGAAAGCAGCTTTGGAGTGTCCGATGTACTACTCCGACGTCATGAATAGTGTAAAAGTCTTATTACCAATAAGGAAATATAATGGAAAAATAATTTTTCGAGATATCCACACATCCATTAAATAAAACATTTATATAATTACGAATATTGAATGAATTCTTTTGTTCTCTCATTATAACTATCACTCACCTTTCACGCGTCTGTCTTTTCTGTCTGTCTGTCGGTCTCTCTCTCTCTCTCACTCTCTCTCTCTCTCTCTCTCTCTCTCTCTCTCTCTCACTCTCATATCTTTTGTAGTGGATCCAAACACCAAAGATAAAAACAAAAAAGATATGAAGTACCTTTTAAAAGTTCAAAAAACAAGCATAAGGTTAGAGAGAAAAAGTGAACATATATAACTCCATATTACAGACAATTATAAATTTTGAAACTCAACGAACGGCGGAGGTTAAAATTAACTATGGCTACAATAAATATTTCAAAAACAAAAGTACCCACCTATTTATAAACTGCTCAAAAATAAATAGGGATATTTATAATTTTTTCTTAATCTCTTAATTTTAATTAAATTAACCGATATATTCTGGTTAGTAGGATAAAAAAAATAGAAAATAATCCAAAACAAACCAATCTTAATCGTATAACAACAAACTATGGCCAAGTTCTCCCATCCATGGTAGAGGCAGGAAAGCGAGGATGGATAGTCCAGTCTAGCCTAGGCATTGGAAAAAAGCCTAAAAGAAAAAAATCCAGCTGAAACCAGCTAAATCAGATTTGTATCTACTTTAGTTTTTATCGATATAAATCATTTGTGTTGTTTGGCCCATTTTCATTTATGGTTTTATTTTTTGGTATTTTTTCCTTTTGACTATCAAAATCAATTTTTGTAATTTCCCCTTCAGGCCCATATTATTAATACTTATATTATCTAATTATTATTATATTGTTTGCTTGTAAGCAGAAGTTCATGCTTTATTTTTTTGTATAACTTGTCTAGATTTTTTAAGGAAATACATTTTTTTATTTTTAAAGAAGCAATATAGAGGTGTCCCTCTGCATTTGTGTTTGTGATTTATTTCCCAAAAAAGATTCCTTTGACTTTGAGGTACATAACCGACAAAAGGGGCATTATCAAACCTTCTAAATCGGAACAATCATTCCCTTAAAGGACCCCTTAATAATCGTCATTTTTACTAACAGATTTACATTCATCATAATTTAATAATGGAATAGTAAATATGAAGATTACTAATAGTGTAAACAAACACCTTTTCTCCATTTTAGCCCAGTTGTATTCTCGTTAACGATGGAAAATCATCAGAACCCTTTTCATAGTGCCCACCAGATCTTAAATGAATTTCAACATAATTTGGCAAGTCTTTTATCAATGTTGGCCCCATCGTGTGCCGTTCACTCTGTCTGTCTATCNACCTTTCTTTCCTCTCTCCCATGCTCTTACTTTCTCTCTCCTACATCCTTTCATCTCTGTATCTGTCGCTATTTCTGCCTATATTTGTACCTCTTTGTATATACCAATAATCTCAATGGTTAAAATAATACATTATATATAAAATGACATTGACCATATTATGTTTTATGTTTTAGTTTAACTATATGACACTCATTTATGCTTACGTACATTCAATACAATACATAAACACACCATTTAAACATTTTTAAAAATTATCCTTCGTTTTAAGAACTCTGAAACTGCGGAGGTCGAGAGGTTAGGGCGTCCGACTCGTATTTGCCACGCTAGGGATTGAGGGTTCGAATCCCGGCACAGCCAGTAGAATTTCAATTGGGGATAATTTGGAAAAAATATTTTAATGCGGTTGTGACTCCTCGTCTCCGACTCCGAACGGGTTTGTTAGGACGTTGAGACCTCCTTTATAACAGAAATTACTATAATTTACTTTTTTTATTTTAACAATCCAAGGACTATTCTGAGATTCGAAAAAAACACGACAATTTTAGGTTTCAATCCTGAATTTTTGTACTACAAGCAAACAATCGATTCAATGAAAAAGAAAATATATTTTGTATGAAATAATTTGTTAGAATATTTCTGATAATCTGATTGTTCGTGCTTTCATTTCGAAAAAATTACATTTTCTATGATTGTCATGCTTTATTAAAGAAAACGTTTCACTTTTATCATTGTTTATGAATTTTTTTATAAATTAGATATAAATGCAAAATATTTTTTTAAAATTGTATCCGGAATTAAATGAAGAAGATTAATTTGTAGTTTAATTGCCATGAGGGGGTGTGAAACTGCGTTGACCCCCCCCCCCTTATGGAGGGTCGTTTTTCGCATGAGAGGAAGGCGGATGACGGCCGGGGGTGAATAATGATTTTGCTCATGTCGACTGCCAATGCTCAACCACCGCTCCGTGTATCCATGGTGACAGGAAGTTCATGTTGTAACTTGGGCCTCTGTTGATGGGAGGGCGGTGACATTTTCAGTTTATACTCTCCCCAGACATTGTTGTGAAATAGAATTTCACGATAAATTCCGACCATTCCAACTTTCATGATAAATAACGATGAAAAACAATTGGACTTGTAACTTATGTTATTTCCGGATGCTCTGGTACTTTTAGTTAAGTAACTAGGTCATTTTTTTAAAATAAATAGGGATTATTGATTTTTAAAATTTCTTATATTAAATTGTTATGAACATATTGACTAATATCGTGAAATTTAAAAGATTCGATTTTTCATTGTTCTTGTTAAGAATAATTATTTTTTAGATAAATACAAATAATTTGAAAACAGCATTATATACTTATAGTGTAGAGAGGCGTAAAGAGCACAGAGGCATAGAGCAAATTTCATTGTAAAATTTTGTAATAAGTTGTTGTTTCGTTCTAGTTTTGAGTTTGTTTTCGTTCTATAATACAAAAAAAACCCGACCACCTGAATTTTACAAGAAAAATTGTCAACTTTGGAAATGCATATGTTCGCTGTCTTTTAATTCACAGATCTGCTCTGGGGCTCATTTTTTCGAAAACTTTACGCTGGGCGAGATAGCTTTTCTAAATGTTTTCCTAGCTTCTGTCATTCATGGGAAAATTCAAAAATTCGCGTTAAAAACTTCATTTTTTCACTTTTTACGAAAACTTCAAATTGAGCTTTTGAAGCAGGAAATCATCCTGGAGCGGCCACCTATAGCAATCGATGGGAATTTTTTTAATAAACTTTGGTCTAAAATTGGTCAATTTCCACTTTGCCCGTTTTCCCAACCCTTTTGGTTTTTGGGCAAAAAATTGTGGTTTCTCAACAAATTTCAAAAACCGATCTCTCTCTCTCTCTCTCTCTCTCTCTCTCTCTCTCTCTCTCGATTTTCAAGAATGCATGAGATGGTGTTAACATTGAGATAATTTTTTAAAGTTATTAGTATATTAATATTAAATAAGTGCAAGTTAAATAATTTAAACAAAATAGATGTATCATTTAGGTTTAATTAATTGGTAGATTCCTCCGACTTTAATTTTAAAAACGTATTTATGTATATTGTATAATATAAATTAAATATAGACATACCTCCTTCATCTCTATTTATCGTTATCTGTCATTTACATGAATTTTGAAATAATTTTTTTTAAAAGATTTGTACACCCTAAACTGGGTTCCGAAAAGTGGACCACGTGCATTATTTGTATTTCACTCTCTCGGACAAGTCCCAATAGAATAAATAGGAAACGAGGAGAGCTAATTGTTTTTTTTAAGGGTTTTCAGTGTTTTTAATGGTTGGATTTGACCGGAAATCAACGGTTGAACAAAAATTTGAGTGTTTGAAATTGGGTCATTCATTATTTTCATTTCGTTTGTCCATCAAGCTACCATTACAAAATATCCTCGTTCGGCAACGTTAAAAAAATAATAATAAATAATCATTACATTTGCGTACAACGTTCTAGCATGTATGTATTGGGTTGTCCGGAAAATAATGCAGGATTTTANAATGAGAGATAGGGAGAAACAGCGAGCAAGAGGCACCACGATCATCTTAAACCACTTTCGTCATTTTAGACAAAGTGCAATAAACCTGAACGAATTGAACAAAAAAAAGTTGAAGAACTGTTATTAGCTCAGGGTTTCCTTTTTATTATCAAGATATCAATCATAATAACCTGGAGTCCATAACGGTCATAAAATTCCCGAATTACATCTAATGGGTCAAGATAAGAAGCTATTTATAGTTTAAATCTTCGCCAGTATATAATTAAACCGACGATTAATTTCATTACTCTCAGTACCCAATTTGAATTAATTCATATTAGGCACTTTGTACTTGTAATTGTCCAACATCTGCCTGTTATTAAACGAAATTATGTTGGAATTATATTCAGCGCTGACCATACAAGAGGTAAGAAGTACTACTGTAATTTCCGGATAATCGGTTGATCTTTTTTCCTTTACATACTCATACTTTCTTGTCACGAAATTTTCGGCGTAAATTACCCAATTTTCTGTAAAGAACTGAAGTTCATCGAGTAGTGTACAGTCGACATTATTATTCATTAAAGTGAGTTGATAATCAAACTGAAAAAACAGGAGTATGATGAGATTATTAGATGCATTATTATTAAAGATAAGCTGCGTGTGATTGTTATTATAAAACATTATTGTGTAATAGCATGATTCTCCTTGCTCATTTAAGTAGGTCTATTTTCGTTTTTTGTAACAACTTCATTGAGTCTGCTGTATCGGGGCCAGAATGCCCAAGCTCCTTAGTTTGTATCCTTTATTATCACCCAGACCTTCAAATCCCATTTCCATCCCAGTCCCAGAAACCGCAAGAAGTCAAGACCCTGAACCTCCACCAAAGCCTCCCAGTCAAACTCGTCCCGAACCGCACAATTCTCTACGAACTTTGTCTGCCTGAAGTTCTTCTCGAAATTTTAATTGCTCTGCTTTATGGTCGTAGACTGTTGGAGACTGTCACATTATGAGAATTGTGGCTCTAGCATTTCCTATGAATATTTGTACATTTGCCGTTAGATTCTTCTACCTAACGGGTTACATCTCTTCACTTGTAATCTGAAATTTACTAAATACAACAGAGTTGTATGTAGAGCTCTATCACTGATGTAACTTGGTATGTAGTAAATTTGGTTTTATCTTCCTTTTTTAAGTCTCGTATTGAATGCAAGCAATCAGAAAATCACCAAAATCATCCTTGAGATTTGATTTTTATTCTGACCAACGCAATTCACCCTTTGAAGGAGATACCACTTCAGTGCTCTTAAAAGCTAGAATCATACTACAATATTATCAAATTTGATTGACCAAAGTTATTTTATTATTTTCTGACGTGTATTATTTAAAAAATTTATTTGCGAGTGTTACAGTGTTCGTGGGTACTAGAACACGTGGGAATATTGGGTAACGGTAATGCCAAGACAATGGTCCAACAAGGATCTTCAAGAAATACGCCTGAATGTTTCTTGAGATAGAAAAACAAGTACAGAATGGATTGAAAATTGAAAAGAAGGCAAAGTGAATCAACTTTAGCGTTGATGGACACAGTAGGGGTATTCACGATCTTTGTTTTAAGTCTAATATAATTCCCAATTGTCGCCAATAAAAAACAAATGTGATTGAACGATCTTTGTGTTAAGCCTGTTAAATCTGTTAAGTCCTGTTAGATCGAGAAAAATGATTAGACTTGTAAGAATCGGCAAGTTAACATTGCTCGATATAACAAGCGAGGGCCAATGTTAGATGTTCAATACATTTCTTTTGTTATTTTCTGACTTGTCCTTATAATCTCATTTATAATAGATATATCCCATAGCCTATAAAGTTATAGGCTGTTAGACGTTACGATACAAGTTAGGTATGTCGGCTCGAATTGAAGCCTGTCATTTGTTAGCACTTTTCGAGTGCATAGATAGCATTTTGAATAAAAGAGTTGATTAATTTTCCTTTTTTATTAACTTCTGGCATCTTACAATTTAATACAAAACAAAACCACCGCAAACAACAACAAGCCTTCAAAGACTGTTATAGCTTTATTTTTGGTTCTACCAATCGCCACACGCAGCATTGCCGAAAAATTAACGTTAAACATGCTAAGAAAAGAAAGATGCGTTCACGATCTTACTGGACATTTCTCTATTCGAGTTAACACGAGTTAACATCTTACAAACATCGTGAAAACCCCTATTAAGCTTATGCTAATACAACCCTCCAGACTGGCAAAATTGTTGCTAAAATTAAAGACGATCAGAGCAATGATAGTACTATAAACCACTGATATCTGAGAAAATATCTACGTAAGATGAGTATATTCAATGCGATTACCCTATTTGTAGGTTATGCAATGAACCACAGCCACACATATCATCTTCATATATGAAGCAACCGCTCAATTTAGAAATAAATTCGTATGAAAAGCAAACCTCTGGAAAGAAATTGTTCGATCAGTGACAGTCAATGGCAGAGTACTTCTTAAAAGGAGGATCGAGTCGATCGTACTGAACTAAGGAAATAGGAAAATACAATAAGCCATAAGGCTGCACTGCTTGGGGACATAATGCCCCCACTTCGTAGTACTCATCCTCAGATCGGAAGATCATCGTTCGTCATTAGCAGGAATATCTCCAGGAAATATTTGCTCGGATAAGAAGATGAAGTATCTTATCATAAATACTTATCATAAATATTTTTAAAGTTATATTATGACTTAGTAAAATAGATAGATAGATATACTCTATTTACAAAATGAAAGAAATTTAGAGTTTAAAATAAAAACACAGTATTATTATGGCATGGTATTAAGACCGTCAGCCAAAGTTCGGAGTGCATTACTATTCCAAGAATATGCATAATTATATAACTATAAGTAAAGGAGAATTTACAATATCAACTTCAGAGGTTACAATTATTTCAGGATTTTCAAATTGCAAGATTGAAATGCGATAAACTTTGAAAATAATAGAAATGACACTTCAAAGAACAAAAGCAAGGATTCCAACTCACAAAGGGTCCCCCACCGGTAAACAGAATTCGCATTTAGAAGCCCACAAAGTATAAGTTATATGTATTACCTGCGAGAGCAAAAAAAGGAAACAAAATAAGACGAACANAAACGTGGCCAGGCGTCGGGTAGCATCGGGTAGCGTCGCATGGCGTAGCATCGGGTAAGTGTGTTCCTGGCTCTACCCACATACAGATTCCTCAATTCGTTCAGGACCGAGCATCTAGCGAGAAAATGAAATGTATCCTCAGAGTTGCATAGAGAGCACACTGCAGTGGCAGGAGTACCCCAAACCCAAGGCCTAAAATTCAGGAACAACAACTCCCCTCGAATTTTAAACCACCAGCGGAAAAAAGAGAACGGAGCATCATTTGCTGCAGCAGAAAAAACATTGCAAGGAGTTAGGGAATGATTCAACTCCTCGTAGAGTCGGAATCTATTTGAATCCACGGCACGAGAAATACAACTTTCCCGATGACGAGCCCCCATAATATGAAGAAGATTGGTAAACATTTCAGGCCACGCTGCAGATTTATCCAAAGAGAACCGAGCCACATTATACCTCTCCGCAAGAGAATTCCAGGATATGAACCAGGATATGTTACCCTTAATAACTTCAAGTGATGAAACTTTTGCCAGGCGAGAATCAGGAGCTTGAAGCGATTTCAAAATAAATTTAAAATATAACCTTAAAGAATAAACAAACAACTCTCGAGAAGGTCCGAAGTATTCGTGAGTCGCATCTATTAGTACATTTCACTTGTTTTCTAAAGTCCAGTACATAAGGCAAAACGATCTTAGTAAAATATATTTAGCTTTTTAAATAAAACTTGTTTGTATACATAATCTCAGTGTTTTTGTATTTCTTGAACGTTTACGTATCACCTCCTCGGAGAAATAAGGAGAAATGAACCACAATGGAGTATTTTAGTTAATCGCAGCAGTTTCCTTCTCCCCTTGCAAGCCGACCTGTGATGTGTTTGAGTTTGAAACTTCTAATTGGACGACTTGTCCTCAACTGAAATAGGGTCTAATTATTTGACCGTAGCCGTTTCTCGACACAAGCCGTTCGGAATCGCTTTCTTCCATAAACGGAACCGTTAATAACCAATATGAACGGTTTACTTTTCAAAGAACCGTTAATAAAATAATAAAAAGTAGTTCTTTAATAAACGTTCTCTGTTGTTCTATCAATAGCCTGAAATTGTCTGAGAGAAGGTTTATTACTTTTTCGTTGATTTCCACTTAGCATTCGATGCCCCAGATAAGCGATGTCAACCGAAATTGTGCTTATATGAAGCACGAAGTCAGCATGGTGCATCAGGAAACTATCTGAGCTTTTCGAAACAAAAACATGAGTTAAGCACGGAGGTATTCTGAGCCCGACATTGTACTCACTCTTCTCGAATGACATGGATGGGGCACACTTAGCATTGAGTTCAGTATGAGTTATTTTCTTATTATTGTTAACGATGATTGACAAAATATGATGATGATGATGCAAGCACCCATACACCTTGATTTTCTATAAATGGACATTCAACTAAAAAATAACACAAGGAAAATTAGGCAAACTGTACCTGGTCATATTACTTCTTAAATGAGATACCAATCGTGGACATGTTTAAAGTTTTCGATGCTGTGTACAGATGTTGGGTTTTAAGGACTATAAAAAATTAGAAAAAGTACAACTTTTATTTTAAAAACGTTCGAGTACATATGATACTAAAATATCGTTAACCTTTATTTGAACAATGTTACGAATGAGAGGGGATTTCTATGGCTTAAATTGTAAATCCAGGCACTTTTTTTCTATTAAGCACACCCATGGCTGACAGCAGGGGAACCGTCTCCACACTGTTCATCGGCCTCATTGGTCAGCAATTTCAAAACAAGCTCGCCGAGCTTTTTGCATTTTTATAAATCGGCGGTCTTCCCATTCCGGAGATGCTTATCATTACTATGACTTGTTATTCGAGCGAATGCGCAAAACAAGTGTTTTGATTTTTTATTCAAACATCGTAGTCATTTCAATTAATTAATCTTATTATCTTAATTAATCTCTTATCTTAATTAATCTAAAACTTACGTCACCTAGACCACATCTCACGATCTCCAAATAATCATAACAAATTTTATTTAAATATTATAAAGTTTTTGTTGATTTCTTTCTCATTTCACTTGTAATGGCAATAAATCTAAAAATTGTCGCCCGATTGACCAATTAATATTTTTCAATTAATTAATCTTTGTGTAAGGTATTGGTTGAAATGAAAAAGTTAGTGTCACGAGGGGGATTTGAACCCACGACCTTCGGCTAAATACGCCGCTG
Organism: Cimex lectularius; assembly: GCF_000648675.2. Lineage (NCBI taxonomy): Eukaryota > Metazoa > Arthropoda > Insecta > Hemiptera > Cimicidae > Cimex > Cimex lectularius. Next base: position 1,441,332 of record NW_019394219.1, read on the forward strand.
CTCTACCACTTGAGCAATCGTGATTTTAATACACTCGGACACCTACTTCCCACCGCAACCTACCTTTCGATTTTCCCTCCTTTTTGCCATTTTTCAACCAATACCTTATATAAAGATTAATTAATTAAAAGAAGTTATTTGGTCAATTGGACCACGAAATATAATGGACTTTGTAAAATAATCAAACATTTTAGAGACATTACGTGCTGATCTTTTAAAGTGTTTTATCTTCTTCAGCGTTCGCCTATGAAAGAAATTGTACCTCCTAATCTTCTTGGAGTTTTGTTATTTCAAATAATTTTGTTGTGTTATGGGGTATAGCGGAAACACATGATGGTGTTGATTAACTCAGAACTTTAAGATTATTACAGCCCTGTAAATCGTTCCTTCTCACGGCAGGAGTTTTTTATTGTCTGTAATATACATACATTTTTCCTAACAATACAGACCTTGAGTCAAATAGGCTCAGTGTCGGCGATGATTTCCGTTTTCTTACCTTTTTTGATTATACATTTCCTGAACGTTTGTTGAATAGCGTTTGGTTATGAATGAAAAACCTTCTAACCGGTGTAAAATGAAAACTGTAGAGACGACTGTGGCATTTTATTAATGAAATATTTTAAGCAATGTTAGTGAAAAATGTAAATACTCCCTGGGAAAAACAAGTAAGCTTGATGAGAAAAATTATCCTGCACCATTGTTCAGATTAATTCGATAATTCGACCGTCAATGGGGCTTAGACGGCTCTTGAGATAAAATCTTATTTTCTACCAGCTATTAAACCAAACGAAAGCCGTTGCAAAGATTGAGCATTATTAATGCGATTCGTAGATTCACTCTCGATAGAGACTAATTGTTGGGCTTTTATGTTTACCGTTCATCCATATGCAGCAGGGAAAGTCGTCCAAAGACTATCGTTGTGTTTTAATCCATTATATTTAGTGGTCTATAGACCAAAAGACTTCTTTCTATTAATTAAGCTTTTTCGTAAGGTTTTGGTTGAAATGAAAAAGCTAGTGCCTCGAGCAGGATTCGAACCCACGACCTTCGGCTAAATACGCCGCTACTCTACCACTTGAGCTATCGTGACTCCACTCGGACACCATCTCACGCCGAGAATCAAATCCTGATTACACTACATTTTAAATATGGCAAAAGGAGGGAAAATTCGAAAGGTTGTAGGTTGAGTGGGAGTTGGTGTCCGAGTAGGTCGAAATCACGATAGTTCCAGTGGTTAGGGCAAAGGAGTATTGAGCCGAAGGTCGTGGGTTCGAATCCCATTCGTGGCACTAGGTTTTTCGTTTCAACCAAAACCTTAAAAAAAACATTAATTAGTTGTGTTTTAAATTTGATTGAAGGATTGAACTGAAAATAACAAGCGATTAATGGTGAATTAGTTCATATTGAGGCTTGCAGTCCTGATCAAGAAAATTAGGCTTCTCGCCTGATTCAACTCCTGGATAGGTCCAGCTGGCACGTGTTTCCCACACCAACTATCTTTTTAAATCTGACCATAAATAAACTATTTTTTGAAAACAAAGACAGAAGAAATTAAGCACTTTTTTTCTCTCTTTTTACGAGGGTTCGCAACAGCAGAGTCATATAAACCCTCAGGGTGCCGGTGTTTTTGAAAAAAACAACCATTTGTAAGTATGTCGGGTTCGAATGCAGGGCCGCTGGATTCGAACCCGGGACCTTTACCTTACAGTGATGAGCGTCGTGTCAAAAACTAAAACTTGCGGCCACCGACGCCCCCAAAATTAAGCACTTTAAAAGTATGCTTATGTAAAGTACGAAAAAAAATGACCAGTCGATGCTCTAGTTATATTTGTTTAATGTTTCATTTCATTTCTAGAGAAATTATGCAAACGTTTTCTTTAAAAAAATAAATAAATAAAACAAAGCAGTCTCAATATGATAAATCAAATTTTATTACCCACGCCCACCGGTTGTTTCTATTCGAAACTTTATCGACTCCTGTTAATATTTTACCCTGTTGTGGACGATAAATTTCGCCGGTTCTCCCAAAAAACCGACGACGAACCCCCACGCAAAAGAGCCTTTGTTGTGCCGCAGTAATTAATAGCAAATGCGGACCAGGGCGGGTCTTCGGCCGAAGCGGTGGGGCGAAGATGGGCAAAAAACGACATTAAAAATTATATTCCAACCGAATGATATAAGGTAACCGTTTAGGGTTTTAGGTAGGTGTCGACGGCTGTGGAATGTAATAAATATTGATCCAGCATCTCAAAGCCCCCGAGCGACCGAAAGGTATTTCTAAGTCCCACTAATAATATTCATAGAATACATTTGTAAACAAATGGAGCCGAGTATAAACACAACTGGGTGTTTTGTCGGGCTAATAAACAGCCTTCGATAAATAATCTTAATAAATAAAATGTTAGGGGTATAGAAATGCCTCCGGGTTACGAGGATGGACCAGCTATCGCTCCATTTACAAACCGATTAATAAATATTCCCAATTGGCGTTTTTTTTCTTATTTTATGCTTATGAAATAGAACGTGTTAGTGCTTATTCACTGCCTAAATCAATTCCTTTATGCGTTGCGATCTGAACACAATTAAAACATACATGATTAAAATGCTTATAAAAATCTCATATAAAAAGACTATTTCTGTAAGCACTGTTGCGTACAGTTGTTCTAAAATCATGAAAACATTAAAAATAAACGAGGGTAATTTCTGGATACTAACCGTTGATCACTCCCTATCAGATAAAATGGCCGATTATCACTTATTTCTAGTATATAGCGCCTTATGTAGACGTAAGCGGATCCAGGCGAGAATTCTTCAAGCACTTAAGCTTTTAGTTTTGTTGCACTTTTCCTAGTTCCTTAATTCAGTGCCTTATCTTGAATAGAAGACTGACTCTTTTTTTGGGAATATACACGGAAAGGCTAAAAAGTTACCACCTATACAATTTTTAATTATATTTTAGTCGATCCTCCATTGATTATCATACAACGATATCTGGTCCGTTTTAAAGGTTAGAGATAATTAAAAGAGATAAAATCGCCCTCTTGTGTTTATAATTGGATTTTGTAAATAAATCTTTCAATAGTCAATCTCTTCTTTGTTGATTTTTCCGTCAATTAATTGTAATTCAACGGATAATCCAGGAACTATATCGTTTTTCTTATCATCGGCATTTGGAGAAAGAACAGAAAAAAATATGGTCATGGATCTAATCCAAGCATTTATTCTATCAAAGTAGGTAGGGGGTATTCACGATTTTTGTGTTAACCCTGTTAACTGTATTAAGTCCTGTTAGATCGAGAAAATTATGACGTAAACTTGTAAGAGCTAGTTAACACTGCTCGATCTAACAGGCCAGAGCCAATGTTAGTTGTTAAGTCGAAAATGTAGTCACATTGCTAGCCTTTAGGGCGTAGGTAACCCACATGGCAGCCATGAATTGAACCGCTGTTTTTTGTGTACACGTAATTTTTATTCTCAAATACGCATTAATTAGACGAATATTTTTGTTTTGCTAAGTTCTGACCTGTCCTTATACTCTCATTCGTAGTAGATCCATCCCCTATCCCCTTTTTTTTTAATTCTACATGCTTCATACAAAATATTATATGTAATTCAATAACCATAATATAAAATATGTAAAATGTATATATATGAACTGTAATTAGGCTTTTAATTTATTCAACCGGAAGAATGGTCGTTATTTCACATTTTCAAAATGGTGGTTGAAAACTTTTTGTNATAATTTAAATTAAATAAACAAATAACATAACATTTAACTAAATTACATTAAAATGTATTGCTTTAGTGAATGTTTCAAAATGTTCATAATATTCTCTCTTCATGAGCTCCTTCTCATCAGGTGGCCACTTCTTGTCTTGCAGTAGGCACTTTCGTATCCAAACACTACGCAGTGGTTCTATTAGTGGGCACTCATATATTATTAGGTGTTTAATGCTTTGTTCTACAAGGAAATTAGGCAGGCATGAGCATGATGAAGATTCTTTTAGATGAAAGCGGAAAAAATAGCTGTTGTTTGGGCCGTGTTCGGTTAAGATGTGGGTTAGTGGTGCGGATAGTTGGATGTGCGGCTGGAATCTATCGGCAACTTTGGGAAAGAACTTTCTTGTCTGTCTTCCAAGCGTTTTCCCATTTTTCCAGACTCTCTTCGAAAAGTTTATTTATAATTGATGATTTTGGAAGTTTGGTGTATGCCAAATTCAAACTCTCGTTAGTAGATGCTAATTTGGCCAGCCCGTCAGCTTCTTCATCTCCCTCAATTCCTCAATGAGCCTTAACCCAGCCTAGTTGTACATTAAAATTCTGTGTGACTAGAGTTTGAATAATTTTCCTTATTTGCTCAGGCAAAAAGCCATGATTGTCATAATTAATAATTATTCAGATATCGTGAGATGCGGTCGGGTGTGATGTAGGTTTCAGAAAAACAATTTATTTATCGTGCCAACGTTTCGATCTTTTATTGAGCCCTGAAAATGAACCCAATAAAAGATCGAAACGTTGGCACGATAAAGAAAATGTTTTTCTGAAACTTACATCACATCCGACCGCATCTCACGATATCTGAATAACTATCGATTAACGGTCACTAATCTCTATACATAATTAATAATTGATTCTAAGGACACTTGACTGTCCTTAAAATGATAAATTTGGCAATATTCCCTTCTGATTTTTTATTCATAGCCCATTACAAGCTCTTCAGAATGTTGGATCTTAGTTAGGTATGTCGTCACGAACTGAAGCGTGTCATTTGTTAGTACTTTTCGAGTGCATAGATAGCATTTTGAATAAAAGGGTTGATTAATTTTCCTGTTTTTGTAACTTCTGGCATCTTACAATTTAACACAAAACAAACAACAACAAGCCTTCAAGGACTGTTTTAACTTTTTTTGGTTCTACCAATCGCCACGAGCAGAATTGAGGAAAAATTAACGTTTGACATACTAAGAAAAGAAGGGGGCGTTCACGATCTTACTGGACATTTCTCTATTCGAGTTAACATGAGTTAACATCTTACAAACATTGTGAATACCCCTATTCCCTTGAAAAAACTGTAACAGTTTGATATGCAGTGGGCTTCTCTCTAGTTTCTGAGATGATTTCGAGACTTTAGAAATTCTTTGAAACGAAGGGGTGCGACAAGGCTCATTTCTAAGACTCCATATTATTTTTTATGTGTAAATGATTGAAAGTATCCTGCTGCTAAGATTACGGTTTTTTGACTGACTGCGACATGCTACTACTAAACCATGTTACCCTGCGATAAAGGATTATTTCTATGCAAATGTTTTAGCCTTTAATGCTACAAAATTCCATATTTTTCGCCCTCATGTTCTAAGTATGGAACGTAACGTAAGGTAGAGAAAGAAGTAGACTCTGTGATCACTTGCCAAGCTTTCGGCCTTTATAAGAACATCATCAGGGCAGCATCCTATTTCTCATATTAACAATACATAATTATAATATGAGAAATACGATGCTGCCTGATGATGGTCTTACAAAGGCCGAAAGCTTGGCAAGTGATCACAGAGCCTTCCTCTTTCTCTACCAGACCAGAAGCCAGATCCCAAACATATTAATCGTCATGATCGATTTCTTCTTCATCAATATAAAAGTAAACTTGTTGTTGATTGTCCAAAGTATGCTTTTCCCATACACGTTGTATATACCATGAACATGCACCACATTACGCCTGGTGTACTTTAGTCATTCCAGGGCAAATTAGAGTTTTCAATTTTTTTGCAAAGACGGTTAATAAGGAAAATTCGTGCCACGAGCTTAGGTAGAGTACCTCAGATTTAGGTTTTTACATAAAAATTGGAAACGCCCAACCTTGTCCACAACTTCATTATTACAACTTTTTATGTTTATAATATATAAAAATTCACATGGCTTTTTTTGAGGTCTAGACGCGAATGTATTCAAGCGCAGCGGGTTCGGACCATAAGTTTTTACCTCCCATAAAATGAAAAAACGTAATAATTGGCGGGAACGTGACCACTGTAATGGGGTTCGGATATGTAAAACCGGGATCACGTTGTTCATCGACTTCTTTCCATCCACGTTTCACGTTTTCATTATAATGATATTATTATGCCTCAAGCGGACCATGAAGAGCCTTTGCCCAAGCGCCTGAAAATAAAAATGGACGAACCGTTAATCAAATCAAAGCGTGACGGGCTTGGTGATATCATCCACGAAACCCTCCCTTTACTTTAGTTCTCATTGAATGTTCTATCATGACCAAGCATAGACCCGTGAACATGATTTCTAAAAATATTTTTTCTTCCTTTTTCTTCCCTAGATGGTGTTCTGCGAGCTTTGGTAATCTCAGAATAAATATTCGATCTACTGTCCCTGACCATATTAAGGAATTGGAAAAATGAAAAAGCTAGCAAAGCTCGCATTAAACCGCCAAAAAAATCATCGTTATGAAATTTGTGCAACACTCCTTTGGAGAAACTGAAACAAACCTGGATAGAACTGTTACTTGCGATGATAAGTGGATTCTCGACGATAACAGCAGACAATCTGAATCCACTGATCGATAAAGGAGAAACATCCATTATATTTTCCAAACCCCACAACTCATGAAAAAGGATGATGGTGACTCTTTGGTGGGCCGATTTACTACAGCTTCTTTAATGGCGAATCAATCAACGTTGAAATTGAACATTGGTCTCAATTTGAAGCAATCCACTAGAAATTGGCATTATTGAAGTCATCTTTGGCGAATCGGAAACGGCCTATTAAGTTACACGACAACCCCATGTCTCACATATTACAACACTAAAACTGCTGGATCTTGAGACACTAGAGACCAGATTTCTATGCAGATGCATATTTTTATGTAGGGTTCCAATCTTCGTAGAGGTCATTAGACAGGTGAAAAAAAGAATCCTGGGTTCACCGAGCTTTCGGCAACTTATAGTGCCATCATCAGGGCTTTCCCAAGAATGAAGAAAACAATTAATATGGAAAAACTATTGTAAACGCGTTTTAGTTTAAGGTTATAGACCACATGGCCAGCATACTACATTTATGACGGTGAAAATAAACATCTCGCTAAAAATCCATATGACTATAGGTCCAACTATTTTTAGGTCTGACTAGCATTTCTTACAGGTACATTTGTGATCACAGAGAATATATTAAAAATTAAAATTACAGCTATTTACAGAAACTATGAACAAAGGATTAATGAGAGAAAGCGACGAACCCCGTCGCCTCCGGTTGGACTGCTATCGTAGCAGTTGTTTTCTTCATTCTTGGGAAAGCCCCGATGATGGTAGTATAAGTTGCCGAAAGCTCGGTGAACCTAGCATTTAGTATTCTTTCATTCACCTGTCTTATGACCTCTGACGAAGGTTGGAACGCTACATAGATTATCGTGCAAGAACAAACAACATAGATGCATATGTTGTTTGCCACCACATGCGAGCGAGGAAATTATCTATCCAAATCATGTATCTATGAAGCTATGGTTAAACATATTTTTGCATATTTGATGAATATCACAAAAAATTGCGTATTTGAACATTATCGCATATTTGAAGGATTTTTACATAAAATCGCGTTTATACCGCAAAATATTTACTAAAAGTTGGTTTAATTCGAAGAAAATTGAAACAAGCCGCAAAGACGGGAAGGGAAAATTCTATAAATACCGACAAAAGAATATAAAACCCCTTCTTAGGTCTTATTTCAATATTCTCACAAATTTTAAGTGACCGTAGGCACTATTTCACGGAAGAAAATTTAGAAAAGTACTTACTTGTTCATTAACATTAATAATACTGAGCATAAAATGTATAATTTAATTATGTTATAACGTTGATTTCATAAAGCCCGCTATTTCTCCCCACCATGGGGACGAATAGAAAAGATAGACCTAGTGTAAGAGGAGATAGGGCTGACCGGCCCATTCTNAAAAAAGTTAATGGCACGAGAGGGATTATTCGAACGATAGCTGAGGTGGTAGAGCAGCGGCGTATCTAGCCGAAGGTCGTGGGTTCGAATCCCTCTCGTGCCAGTAACTTTTTTTCATCTCAACAAAAAACCTTAATTATTTGTAAAGTATTAATTGGTAGGCTCAGTTTTACTTTTGCTTTTCATTTTACTTTTCTTTATTTTAATTTCCCCCACGCTTTCATCACAGCGCACTCTGAGGATTTCGCTGTACGTGGGCTTTGGAACTGCGAGCCATTTCCCGGACTTAAGGTAAGTTTAGGTAACCGAAGTCTGTCGCAGGATAGAGCAAAGCTGACAATATATATATGTTACGTACTCGCTAGACCCTTATCTGTTGCAACCCTACACATTCCTCCCTTATCACATCTGCACGTGTTCACTTCCAAGAAACCCCTCCTTCATTACATCCCCAAGCCTTTGCTAATATTAATATTTTTAATAGAATCCGTCTCGGGCTTTCATCGAGTATAGACCGAAGATTCCCTAATTGGAAGTGGTTATTCCAGTTTTGTATTTGCTTGCTGTGTAATAAATAGTATTCTTTTTAAAAACTAGTTTACTACACGCAAAACCATAATTTATATATATATCCAAACTAAACTAAACGAATAAACAGAACGAAATCCAAACAAAACTTATCATCAGAGATACGATAACAATTCCTTTAACAACAATAGATTAAACAATCAATACTACAATCAACCATATAACAAACCAGGAGGTTTAATCATAACAACAGAGATCAAAACAGAAATTATAATAGAAATAGAAATTATAAGAATTATAATCACTTTAGAGGCAACAATTACAACAATAGTTCTAATTTTGCGTATGTTAGGACAAAGAACACAGGATTTGGAAACCCGAACAGAAATAGACAAATTGGGAAAAATGTGGATTATCAAAAGAACAAAAACAAAACATTAAAGACTTCGCATGACAACGCATTTGCTCTTTTAGATAAAAACATAGAAATCATCTTAAAATTGAGACAGCTCTTTTACCTCAACGAACTCTACCTTCAACGAACCAATCTTCATCTCAGAAAAAAACAAATACGAAACAGCCAAAAAACTAGACAAAGAAGCTTCCCTACAATCAGAAAACCTACAACCTGAAATGACAAACAAATTACCCTTTATCAAAGTTAAAATTGGAAGTAAAGAAGTACCAGCATTACTGGACTCTGGCAGTACAATTAACGCAATCTCGCAAAAATGTTTTGAATATTTACACAAAAAATACTTACTTACTTTATACAAAAAGATATTAACTCAAAGTTAAACATTCCCGTTGTTTCTGTTGCAGGAGAAATTGTTAATCTAGTACGGCAAGCTTCCATTAAAATAAAATTCAATAATTTATCATGGCCATTAGTGGTTCGTATTTAAAAAAATATGCCAATTCCTTTATTGCTAGGCTTTAACTTCATGAAACAATCAGGACTTATAGTAGATTCAGGAAATAAACAACTCTTCTTTGAACATAACCCATTGAAAACTTATAAGTTACTTACTGAACAAGATGTTGGTAATCTTTTAAATCCTACACAAACATCAAACACACACACACCTTTCATAGACATGTTAATGGGCAATATTTTTACGCACAGCACTTTTAATTTCCCTCGGACAAAGTTAGAGGACAAGAGTAAAACAAAAACTAAGATAAACTTTACCATGACGAAAATGACGCCGTTGAACCAATAGCATTTTTCTTGAAAGAACTCGCCAAATCCGAAAAAACTACACGACATACAAAGAGGAACTGTACTTTATCATACTAAGCTTGCGACATTTTAGACGATTTTTGATTCACAAACCATTTGTATTATTCACTAATTGACGTGTCTATGGGACTAGTTTATTTTCTGAAGGGCGATCGCTCAAAAATTTTGAACAATCCTGCGGTGAAATGGATTTCGGAATTGGATTCTTTCAATTTTGAAATCACATACGTCAAGGGACTAAACAATTCGGTTGCGGATTACTTATCCAGGTTCTCAGTTCTAGCAGATCTAAATACTTTATCTAGAACGGAATTAGAACATCTCATATCAAAAACCTACGAAAACCTGGAAAATGCGCATAAAAAAAGAAAACAAAGCTACCAAAAAGACAACAACAGTTCTTTGCCAGAAATAGGAGATATTGTTTACATATTATATAAGGGTTGTTCTGTCGAACAAGGCAAAAAACATACAAGCTTCACTTACAACGAAGTTTATAGGGCCATGCAAGGTTGTTAAAATATTTAATAAAGTCTCATACCTGATACAAGCCATAGACGCCGGAAGTTTTAATACACGCTCACTTGACGCAACTCAAAAAGGCAAGCGAGACTGCAGTGTAGATTGTTAATTCATTTAATCTCCTACGTGCAATTTTCTACTTACTCACTTGTCTTTTAATAAATTAAAGAAAGTAGTTTGATTTCTTTATTCGATTTCTGTCATGATTAAATTTAATTTAATTTACAAAGGTATCAATATTATTACACACGCGTATTTCTTTCGATATAGATTTTAATTTGTACATTTTGTCCTTTACACAATCTCATTTAATCATCACATCACGAGTAACATTCAAAACAGTTTTTTATTTCTTTCATAACAATTAATGTGCGAATTACCTTCTTTTCTTCCTTGTTTCACACATCCTTCAAATTATTACAACGTATTAAATAATAAAAAAATAAATAAATAAATAAAAAAGTAAATGTTAAAATTTTCCATTTTTTTATAAAAATTAATGCTTGAAACATATAAATTAATTTAAAAAAAACATAATTAATATTTGAAATAAATATTAAATAATTGATTAAATAACATATTAATTCAATAAATTAAATTAATTAAGTCAATAAAGATTAAATAATAATTGTGAATTTAATTAATTAATTATTTAGAAAATCTATAAAATGCACAAGATTAATGCTTACAACTTCAAGTTTCCAAGTTTATAATTAGAATTATTCTCAGGAATATCCTTTTTTTTATAATTTGAGCATGCATAAACAAACCTAAGGCAATCAAGACCACACTCTCAAACTCATAACCATACTTCAATGACATCTCTATGGGAAATTCTCCTCGATCCTACGCATCAACCTCTGGAAATCTTGGACATGATTGGCTCGTTCTTCTTGAAGAGGGCTACATCTAGGAGATCTTCATCTATCATCCACACCATTCATCAATCTTCATGTAGAAATCATCCACACTGTCACCACCACAACAGTACCAGTATTATGACCAATTTGTTGGGCGCTGGTCCAGAAGCAGTACCACAATCTCAGGTGGCAGCCAAATGCTTTGGCACCGCACCCTGCGCCTGCATCGAACATCCAGGATCACCATCACCATCATCATCATCGCCTAGAATGCATTTACGCCATTTTCATTCTTTCTCTGGAGCCTTGAAGCACTAAAAAACATCTTCAATTTCCACTCGCCAAGAAGCTCATCCGTCGAATTAGGATCGCTGCTGACAATCATCAATCATCGATTTCATCGGAGAAAGACCAAATCTATCCATGGGAAGTGACCTGCCCACTCTCACTCTTCTTCCGGATCATCATTTTCCTGAGACTTCTGATACCTTGATAAGAATTCTTGACACACCTGAATTGAACTTAATATTGTATATGTGTAGTTAGTGTTATACCTTAGTTAACGATTTTCTTTTTTTTCCTTTTTTTCTTTGTATGCCTTGGGAGTATTTATAACGTTGATTTCATAAAGCCCGCTATTTCTCCCCACCATGGGGACGAATAGAAAAGATAGACCTAGTGTAAGAGGAGATAGGGCTGACCGGCAGAAATACGATGCTGCCTGATGATGGTCTTATAAAGGCCGAAAGCTTGGCAAGTGATCACAGAGCCTTCCTCTTTCTCTACCAGACCAGAAGCCAGATCCCAAACATATTAATCGTCGTGATCGATTTCTTCTTCATCAATATAAAAGTAAACTTGTTGTTGATTGTCCAAAGTATGCTTTTCCCATACACGTTGTATATACCATGAACATGCACCACATTACGCCTGGTGTACTTTAGACATTCCAGGGCAAATTAGAGTTTTCAATTTTTTTGCAAAGACGGTTAATAAGGAAAATTCGTGCCACGAGCTTAGGTAGAGTACCTCAGATTTAGGTTTTTACATAAAAATTGGAAACGCCCAACCTTGTCCACAACTTCATTATTACAACTTTTTATGTTTATAATATATAAAAATTCACATGGCTTTTTTTGAGGTCTAGACGCGAATGTATTCAAGCGCAGCGGGTTCGGACCATAAGTTTTTACCTCCCATAAAATGAAAAAACGTAATAATTGGCGGGAACGTGACCACTGTAATGGGGTTCGGATATGTAAAACCGGGATCACGTTGTTCATCGACTTCTTTCCATCCACGTTTCACGTTTTCATTATAATGATATTATTATGCCTCAAGCGGACCATGAAGAGCCTTTGCCCAAGCGCCTGAAAATAAAAATGGACGAACCGTTAATCAAATCAAAGCGTGACGGGCTTGGTGATATCATCCACGAAACCCTCCCTTTACTTTAGTTCTCATTGAATGTTCTATCATGACCAAGCATAGACCCGTGAACATGATTTCTAAAAATATTTTTTCTTCCTTTTTCTTCCCTAGATGGTGTTCTGCGAGCTTTGGTAATCTCAGAATAAATATTCGATCTACTGTCCCTGACCATATTAAGGAATTGGAAAAATGAAAAAGCTAGCAAAGCTCGCATTAAACCGCCAAAAAAATCATCGTTATGAAATTTGTGCAACACTCCTTTGGAGAAACTGAAACAAACCTGGATAGAACTGTTACTTGCGATGATAAGTGGATTCTCGACGATAACAGCAGACAATCTGAATCCACTGATCGATAAAGGAGAAACATCCATTATATTTTCCAAACCCCACAACTCATGAAAAAGGATGATGGTGACTCTTTGGTGGGCCGATTTACTACAGCTTCTTTAATGGCGAATCAATCAACGTTGAAATTGAACATTGGTCTCAATTTGAAGCAATCCACTAGAAATTGGCATTATTGAAGTCATCTTTGGAGAATCGGAAACGGCCGATTCGGTTACACGACAACCCCATGTCTCACATATGACAACACTAAAACTGCTGGATCTTGAGACACTAGAGACCAGATTTCTATGCAGATGCATATTTTTTTTGTAGGGTTCCAATCTTCGTAGAGGTCATTAGACAGGTGAAAAAAGAATCCTGGGTTCACCGAGCTTTCGGCAACTTATAGTGCCATCATCAGGGCTTTCCCAAGAATGAAGAAAACAATTAATATGGAAAAACTATTGTAAACGCGTTTTGGTTTAAGGTTATAGACCACATGGCCAGCATACTACATTTATGATGGTGAAAATAAACATCTCGCTAAAAATCCATATGACTAGAGGTCCAACTATATTTAGGTCTGACTAGCATTTCTTACAGGTACATTTGTGATCGCAGAGAATATATTAAAAATTTAAATTACAGCTATTTACAGAAACTATGTACAAAGGATTAATGAGAGAAAGCGACGAACCTCGTCGCCTCCGGTTGGACTTCTATCGTAGCAGTTGTTTTCTTCATTCTTGGGAAAGCCCTGATGATGGTAGTATAAGTTGCCGAAAGCTCGGTGAACCTAGCATTTAGTATTCTTTCATTCACCTGTCTTATGACCTCTGACGAAGGTTGGAACGCTACATAGATTATCGTGCAAGAGCAAACAACATAGATGCATATGTTGTTTGCCACCACATGCGAGCGAGGAAATTATCTATCTTAAATTATCTATCCAAATCATGTATTTAGGAAGCTATGGTTAAATTTTATTGAACATATTTTTGCATATTTGATAAATATCGCATAAAATTGCGTATTTGAACATTATCCACATTTGAAGGATTTTTACGTAAAATCGCATTTATACCGCAAAATATTTACTAAAAGTTGGTTTAATTCGAAGAAAATTGAAACAAGCCGCAAAGACGGGAAGAAAAAATTCTAGAAATACCGACAAAAGAATATAAAACCCCTTCTTAGGTCTTATTTCAATATTCAATATTCTCACAAATTTTAAGTGACCGTAGGCACTATTTCTCGGAAGACAATTTAAAAAAGTACTTGTTCATTAATATAAATTATACTGAGTATAAAATATATAATTTAATTATGTAAATGAAAAAATATTTTTATTAAATGCACGTCGGTGGTCGCAACGGTTTAGGCGTTGACACGGCGCACATCACTGTACAGTAATGGTCCTGGGTTCGAATCCAGCGGCCCTGCATTCGCACCCGATATACAAATGGTCTTTTTTTCAAAAACCTTGGCACCCTAAAGATTCAAGTAACCTCGTAGTTAAAATACCCTTGTTAAAAAAGAGAAACAACATACTAAATACTTGTGAATTTTAATTATTTTTAGTCTTAAAAATTTAATTATCTATATTTCTGTTTAAAGTTACTATGATAGAAAAAAAATGTTTTACTGCATGCCATTGCATATCTTAACGTATTAATACTGTATATTATTATATATTGCAGGGCTTTCAACTGCACATTTTATGCATATTTTGGTTATTTTTACTGCATAAATATCCGCTCTCTGGTTATGACTTATGAAGTTCTGCTTCACCCTCCCTAATCTCTAGACTTATAATAAAGACTGAAAAATTCTTATCAGAAGGTTGCCATATCGTCGGGAGAAGTGTATTGAAAGCGATGGAGGATATGTTAATTAATAAAAAATTGAGATCTTTTTGAAATTTATGTTATATTATCTAAATAATGAGTTATGTATAGAACACTTTCAGTACATTCAAACCAGTAAAATGTAAAGACAAGATGAGATTAGAAAAATTTTAAAATTTCACAACCGTACGTCAAATCCTCCAAGAGATTGGTAAATAACGTTATTCTTTACCATTAGGAAAAATTTTGAAGTCCAACTACAGACTGACTCGATAAAGAAAAACAAGAAACAAGCCGTTGTCTTCACAACACTTGCCCGGTTTTTCTTCGCTTATGTAATTTTTTATTGAAATTGAAAGAGTTTATTGAAATGTTAGTATTTCATTACGAATTAAATATTTCTCTTCGCTTAAAATTTCAATTATCGCATGAAACACGTTTTTATGGGTGTTATACTAGATATCTAAAAAAAAGCATGTACCGCTCCCACCAAGTATAATTTGCATGAAGCAGTTTTTGTGAAATTTCCCAATCATTTTAGCTTTTTTTGTGGTAGGTTTTGATACGTCTTATTTTTTAATTTTTTTTAATTTTTATTTTTTTTTAGAATATTTTTTTATTCTTCATTTTTTTAAATTCTATATTTTCAAATTCTTCAAAGATACCAATGTTTAAATTTATAAGTTTGTGCCAGCGAAAAGGCCATCAGTTGGGCTCAAAGAGTTCAATACATGAAGCAATATTTAAAAAATTTAACTTTAATTTGATAAACGACAACAATTTTGACGAAAAATTCATTTGCATTCCACTATTGCTCATTTTTAGTTTTTTGCACCTCCTAGCACTCTTCCTTTTGTATTAGAAGAACCTTGAAAACTTACTAAACATTGCAGTATAATAATTAATAAAAAAATACTTAATTTTTATTGTCGCCTTTTTTGCAATTAAAATTTTTTGCTATCCTGTAGGCAGTTGGTTCGTCAAACCCGAACAAATTCTGAACTTTTGAGAATGGAATTTAGAAATGAAAACTAACTGTATTTCGTGTTTAGGATTATTACATTATTCATATTCAGATAAGGCTGATGAGGGATATACTCTCGTATTATTTACATATATTTATACATTAGTAACAAAAACAGGTGAGAAATACAAGACCGGGCACTTAATTTATAAAATAATTAAAAAATGTATAAGCTACAAAATGCACTAACAAGAGGAGGCTACGGACGAGGGATCACCGATTATAATGAAATTTTTGTTTGGTGATCATGTATACAAGATTTCTTGCTAATGGTGATGAGAATAAAACATTTAAAGTTTTTTTTTCTCGATTTCTCACCATTTTCAGCTTTTGTGCGTATATTTTAAGGTAATTATATACCACTCGATTTGTTTTTTTTTATGTACAGGAAGAATATAACATGTAAAATCATAAGTCCATTACAGTTCGTCGCCCGATTGACCAATTAATATTTTTCAATTAATTAATCTTTGTGTAAGATATTGGTTGAGATAAAAAAGTCAGTGTCACGAGCGGGATTCGAACCCACGATTTTGGACCAAATACGCCGCTGCTCTACCACTTGAAGTCACGATTGCTCAAATGGTAGAACAGCGGCGTATTTAGCCGAAGGTCGTGAGTTCAAATCCCGCTGGTAACACTAGCTTTTTTTAATTCAACCAATACTATTCATAAAGATTAATTAATTGTAAAATCGTATAACTAATTTGCTAATCGGTAGGTCGGAAATTGTTTATTTCACAATCCACGCTCAAATCTTCTGAATACAATATTTTACGAAAATCAAAAAATAATTTTTTCTTCCAAACCGTCTGACTTCCAATACCTCCGGTTTTTTTAACAATCATAAAAATGGTGACCAATTTTTATCGATTCTACCGATCCTTAAGAAACTTTTCAAGGGTTTATCATGTTTTAAAATACAAATAAGGAAACGAATTATGCCTCTGTATATACATAGGAACTGGATAAATAAAATAAAGCAATAAACAAATTTTATGTGTGGTGTTTAGTCACCGTTGACCGTTTAGTGAAACATTTTCTTTATCGTGCCAACGTTTCGATCTTTATTGAGATCATCTTCAGGGCCTGGGATTGATAACATCTACACGGAAAATAAACACTTTGAGTGAGTATAAATACTTTGATTGTATCTAAAATTTCTAGCATTGTATAAATTCATTTTTTTCACATCCTACATATATTCGTATAATTTAAACAATATTTATAAATCCCAGGCTCTGAAGATGATCTCAATAAAGATCGAAACGCTGACACTATAAAGAAAATGTTTTTCTAAAACTTACGTCACCCAGACCACATCTCACGATCTCCAAATAATCATAACAAATTTTATTTAAATATTATAAAGTTTTTGTTGATTTCTTGCTCATTTCACTTGTAAGGGCAATAAATCTAAAAATTGTCGCCCGATTGACCAATTAATATTTTTCAATTAATTAATCTTTGTGTAAGATATTGGTTGAGATAAAAAAGTCAGTGTCACGAACGGGATTCGAACCCACGACCTTCGGCTAAATACGCCGTTGCTCTACCACTTGAGCTATCGTGACTTCGATCCTCTCGGACACCAACTAGCAGAAGGTCGTGGGTTCTAATCCCGCTCGTGACACTGACTTTTTTATCTCAACCAATACTTTACATAAAGATTTCCTTATAATTATATATTCCACGTCCGTAGCCCTTGAATAAATTATTAATAAAAATATGTGCAATTTGAGATTGAATATATTCTTGGGTTATTTGTTTATAGCTAAATTCGCTCATGAAAATGAGAGATAGACCATATGTAAAGCTCCTGTCATACAGGAAGTTTTCACGTCTAAGGTTTTACCATTTTTTGAAGGTGTCCATCCTGATTTTGTGGAGTCCAGAATACGATGATACGTAGGAAATCAATTGTCTTTTCCACAGTGAGGATTTATTATATCAGATGCGTTTCGTTCTAATATAGACCATCTTCACTGATTTTTTTATGTAAAGTGGTTTGACGTTTTTTACATTATTATAAGTTCAAAAATGGGTGTCTGGACGACTACAGACTTGGCGATCCATCTCTGAACTTATAATAATGTAAAAAAACCGTCAAACCACTTTATATAAAAAAGCCACCGAAGATGGTTGGTAATAGACCGAAACGCGTCTGACCTAATAAATGCCTTTGTGGAAGAGAGAATTGATTTCCTACCAATCATCAAGCTTTTACCAGTTGAGTGTTGCTTGCGATGAATCACTTTATTATTATTTTTTGGGGGGGGGGATTGCTCTCAAATAAAACGCGATGGGCGTTGCTGGGAATCGAACCCACAAACGAGAATAACTCGGCCACTGCGATCCCCCATATGACAATATGCAAATTTAAAAACAATTTATACGGAATAATTAACACAATTATAATAAGTAAAACTGTAGGTTATAATTAAATTTAAAAATAATTTAATTATATATGCTCTAGCAAAATATTACTGCAATAAAAGTTTCTCTGCAACACCGTTAAGTAAAAAATGCTTTATGAACTTCATTAAAAAATAAAAGAAACACTCCACAAATTGAACTTGTAACATTCATACTTTAACGATGTAACAAATAGCAATATACCTCGCGTCGTTTGGAATGTTGGAACCGCCGAAGGGCTGGGTGCTCATTGGGATGCCGGAAGGTCGGGGGAGGACGAGCTAAAGGCCTTTATTTACAGAACCAATCCATAAAGAAGATTTTGAATTCATGGTCGACTGTTCCGCCAGCCACGCCCACGAATAAAGTAAAGGTGTTTCATTACCATGAGGCCTCGTATGATTGATATATAAGTAGTTTTTACGAGCCTGTCTGCGGATGCTTAAGCCGTCTGGAGGTACGGCCCTCCATAACATTAACGACTCTTTTGGCTCGTTTGAGTTCTTCAAATATTAAATGCTTGAGTTTTGCGGAAACTTGATGAATATTAGTCAAGAAGACAATTCATCCGACAATAAATAATAAATAAGGAAATTAAGTTACAGTCCAAAAATATTCTCCATTTTCATTTTTATTGATTTAACTCAAGAAATTATGTTAAAATACTATTTCAATTTAGTAATGTTTTTATGTAAGGTGTTGGTTGAAATGAAAAAGCTAGTGTTACCAGCAGGATTCGAACCCACGACCTTCGGCTCAATACGCTGCTCTAACCTCTTGAGCTATCGTTACTTGGTTCCACTTTGACACCACCTCCCTATTTCCCCATTTTTTCAATTTTCTAGCTTTTTCATTTCAACCAAAACCTTACATAAAAAGATTAATTAATTGAAAGAAGTTATTGGTCAATCAGACCATTAAATATAATGGATTAAATTACACTTTTCATTTCACGAATCCATGACATTTTCAGCATTAATAATTTTTTTCGAAATCTTTCGTTACAAAACGATACACTTATCCTGTTTGCAGATACAGAACTTTTATTTATTTCCCTAGTCACTGAACCACACCACTTGATGTTGAAAATTCAGAATTCAACGAAAAACCCAGAAATTCTTTGTGGGTTTGTAGTTTGCTCGATTAATTCACGTTAAATTTTATTTCAATCAGATCCGTATCATAAATGATCCATTATTAATCATCTATCATTAAAATTATTTGATAATAAATGATAAAAAGATTAGTACAAGAAACAATTGAATACAGGGTGACGCTTAAAAAATTAAGTGCTTTATATTTTTTAGCCTAGTTTCAAATGTTTAACTTTTTTTGGAGACAAATTATGAAGGTTATCTCAGGTCCAGTTCAACTTCAAAACTTCAAATACGTTTCCTATACATCCTGACACATCATTTTAACGGATTTTTACGCTGAAAACAAATGGATTCTCGATCGGTCAAAAAATGACGGTTTTGGCAAAAAGTTTGAAAAAACGTATTCCGTTGTTAATTCATATAATTTGCTTCTTCACTATTTTATATCTATTTTTTACATTTTTATTGTTAAAAATCTCAGTACATAGAGGGAAAATTTCAAAAATGCACTGGTACCAAAATAATCAAAACTATAAATATGGAAATATAGACAGACAAATAGACAAGGAAATCGAAATACATGAAACACAAATTCGTCTGTAAATATAGAATTATTAATCAATAAATAACGATGGATTGATGGATATAGAGACGAACATATTGACGGACAATTGGGTACATAACAAAAAAGAAAATACACAAAAAAGATAAGTAGATGGATGGACAGAAGGATATACTTTTAGACAAACAGATTCATATTTAGGAAAAATAATAATCAAAAAATAATATATTGACAAATAAAATCAGAAAATCTTACATTGATAATACACCAATAGATAAACGCTTAGTAAGGGAGTTTATTTGGACTGAACACTATTGGATAAATAGCCTCATGGATAATTATAGATGATGGATTTATAAAATGATAGATTATTAGGATTATTTAATTGATAGAAAAGTAGGATGCAAAGTGCATTTTCGTGTAACATTGTCAAAACTGGTCATATGCGACCATCCGTTAATTTCATACTTTTAATTTTTAATCTGAAATGGCACTACTTTAAACGCGATTGGTTTATTTGCTAAAATTCTATGTGGAGTTATCAAGGCAGGTGAAAAAGTTAACTGCAGGTTAACTGGAAATGTTGTGACGGTTGTATTCTCACTTAGGTCACTTGTACATCAAGTAGTACGGGCCCTATGGTGCTACCTTGTGCTACGCCAGTTTTGATGGCGAACAATATATACTGTTCGTTTTGTCTAATTTAGAGCAATATTTCCGGTTCCAAAACCATAACGGTGGAGAACATACAGTTACATATAGATTGATGATAGGTTGATAAAAAAATTGGATATATAAAGTGCTGCTAAATGAAAACCAAATAGACTGACGTGATTAAATCAAATATTGGATAATTTTTAATGTGATTAATTTTTTTGAGAATAGTCACATTCTGCTGGGAATAATATTTTAAATATCATTATAAATTTATTTTTTCTATTAATAATAGTTTCTCCTCCGATATTTTCTTCTTTTACTCAAAAAGTATTTAATCGTTTGTTTTTTTTTAGAAATCGTGAGATGCGGTCTGGTGTGATGTAGGTTTCAGAAAAACATTTTCTATATCGTGCCAACGTTTCGATCTTTATTGAGATCATCTTCAGGGCCTGGGATTTATAAACATTGATTACATAACATATTGGATATGGAAAAGTGAATTTATACAATGCAAAATATATTTTTTTATATATTCAATCAAAGTATTTCTACAAACACTTTGAGTGAGTAAAGAATGAAGATTAAGTAAATCTTAATAAATAAGTCATTATATTTCGTTGCCCGATTGACCAAATAACTTCTTTCAATTAATTATTCTTTATATGAGGTATTGGTTGAAATAAAAAAGCTAGTGTCACGAACGGAATTCGAAGCCACGACATTAGGGGCGTCGGTGGCCGCAACGGTTTAGGCGTTGACACGGCGCTCATCACTGTAAAGGTCCCTGGTTCGAATCCAGCGGCCCTGCATTCGAAACCGACATACTTACAAATAGGATTTTTTTCAAAAACGCCGGCACCCCGATGGTTTTTAATATCAAATAACTTATTTCAATTAACTAATTTCAATTAATTGACAAATGGCTTCTCGCGGACACCAACTCACGTCGAGAATCGAATCCTGATTACACGACCTTTGAAAAATGGCGAAAAGAGGGAAACATCGAAAGGCTGTAGGTTGAGCTGGGGAGTTGGTGACCGAGGGGATCGAAATCACGATAGCTTAAGGGTAGAGCCGCGTCGTATATAGTCGAAAGTCTTGGGTTCGAATCCCGCTCGTGACACTAGCTTTTTGGTTTCAACCAATAACTTTAATAAAGATTAATTAATTAATAAATAATGTTTTTACTTTATTATTTAAAAAACAACATGGAAATTTTGTCTACGATTAAGAATCAAATTTTAATAAGACTATTTCCTCTGAATAATTCCATGTTGTAAATAAAACTATTTTAAATCAATTTTGTTTGATAAGTCTATAAGTTTGATAATTACACTTTTAAATTTAACTAATTAATTTTTTTATTTTTATGTAATTTCATTATGAGAGGGAATATAATTTTTGAAAAACATGAGCATATGTATAAATGTATTTTATGGTTTTGGTTAAACAAACTTCAGATGACATCGATTCATTTTGCCTCGGTTTTAACGCCCTCATTCATAACTGTCTTGGCCCTTTTGCGGTTGGCAGAAATCCGAGATACTTTAAAACGGCTCACCCCCCGTCGTAAAACTCCTGCCTCCGGTCTTAGGATTTGGAAAAAGTCGTCGCGTGTCTATAAATCAGGCCGTTCTATTCCTGGGCGTCGGCGGCTCTTTGCCCTTTGCCCTTTGCTCCGGCCCTTCCTGGGTAATGAGGACCCGGCTGGGACAGAG
Organism: Cimex lectularius; assembly: GCF_000648675.2. NCBI lineage: Eukaryota > Metazoa > Arthropoda > Insecta > Hemiptera > Cimicidae > Cimex > Cimex lectularius. The sequence continues at coordinate 1,463,512 of NW_019394219.1, forward strand.
GACAGGGCCGCTGGCGCCCTTTGGCACGTGTGGTGCAAACCGCCGAACCCATGTGGCCACAAGTCATCACTCACCTCCTTCCTCCTTCTACATCTTAATCCTCGATGGTAAACAAACTCCCTCTTCACTGCATTCGTTTACATCGCTTCTGCCACCTTTAGCTTACAAGGGCTGATTTAGGAAGAGGACTGATGTTTAGTAAATATTGTCTCAATATCTCCCCTTTTCCTTGTTTGTTTATTTTTTACAAGACTCAAACAAACATCTTAAACAAAAAAAAACTTTTTTACATGTAGATTCTTACAGAGAAAAATTCGCCAGAAATTTATTAATTGGATTTATACTTGATAAAGATGATCAGGCTTCGATAATTAAAAATTGTTTATTTTAATTGAGTATGAGGCTATGAAGGAAAAAGAAAACAAGCTTCCTCTGACAAGGTTCCGGCCTTCTATGTCGCCTTCATCAGGACTCTATTTCAATAAAATCGATCCAATAACATTGATAAAACTTAGAAAATAAAACTTACTTCGAAGCAAAATTCACAAAATTATTAAATCGAAAATATGACCTACGAAGAACTCGATACCCCGTTTACCGGTCTCTGAGAGAGAACAAAATTATTGCACTTATCACAGTGATACCAAGGGCTCAAAAATAATTATTCAATGTCAGCAGCTTACAAGACAGTCAATAAAAATAAAATAAATTAGACGATAAACAACAAAATCTATCGTACAACAAACGTAAAACAATGATTAAACAAAAATGACCCCATCTTAGAAGAATATAACTATGTATATATAAAAATGATTATTTGGAGGTCGTGAGTTACGGTGTGGTGTGACGTAGGTTTTTAGAAAAACATTTTCTTTATCATGCCAACGTTTCGATCTTTATTGAGATCATCTTCAGGGCTCAAAGTGTTTATTTTCCGTGTAGATATGTCATTCTTGTCTGTCGTGTTGACAGTTTTGGGAGTCGATTAGATCAGCAACTAATGAAAAACATAATAAGGAAATTTTAATGGAATTATTTTCTGATTCTGATGGCTGTATAACTGATAATTTTAAAATCGGAAATGAATTTTATAAATCTTTTCATTGTATTGGTAATAATGTTAAAGAGGAAATTCAAAATGGTGCATTTGAAATCTTAAACTTTGATCATAATGGTACTTTTTGAGAGAACAAACTACTACAACCCTTTTACTTTAAAGCCAATAACCTGTTCGGAACATGAACCCCTTTTTAAACGCTTTAAACATAATAATGCTTGTCATGATAACTTTTTAAATAATTTTGTTCTTAAAAAGATTTCTAAATTTATAATTCCATGTTTGCTACACATACTTTAGCTTATTCACTCACTTGATTGTAAAAAAATCCTTAGTGATACCATTATTTAAATCTGGTTCAAAACTAGAGGTTAGCAATAACTATAGGCCTATCTCATTAAATTTATCCATATTCAAAATTCTAGAAAAACCAAATAAAAATAGATTATTGGACTTCTTTATTGAAAATAGAATAATTTCTCCAAAACAATATAGCTTTCTTCCTGTCAGATCCATTGAGCAGGCGTTTTTGATGTGACAAATTTGATTTCACAAGAAATTTATAAAGATAATTACGTTATTGGATTGTTTCTGGACATTAAAAAGGTTTTCGACTATGCTGATCATAAATTGATGCTAAAAAAAACCTGAGTGTATTGGTATCTCTAATATTCCCCATAAACTTGTTGAATCATATTTATCGGACAGAACGCTAGTCGCAAAGGTTGGGACAGTTTATAGTTCTTCTTTACGCGTTGAATCGGGAGTACCACAAGGTACAGTCTTAGGCCCAATTTTGTTTCTTTTATATATTAATGATTTTATTGAAAATTAAATTCTTTGAAAAAATAATTAGTTATGCAGGTGATAATGGTATCAATTTCTCAAGTGTTAATTTAATTAATTTAACTAAAACTATAATTAATGATATGAAAATGATTAATTTTTTGTTAAACTCAAACTTTCTACTTTTAAACACAAAAAAATGCAATGTATTTCACTTTTCAATAAAATAAAATAAAATACTAAAAATTTAAAATTTGCTTTTCATACTTTTGATGATAATGATGTGTGTCCTTGCTTGCCTATCCCTTTTGATTACAGCGTTAGATATCTTGGCGTGATATTGGACTCAAATTTGAGATTTCATTTACATATCGATTCTTGGTTTCTCGTCTAAGAAAGCTCTTTTATATATTTTTCTTTATATATAATATATTTTGCTCTTGCACAATCAATAATAGCCTATGGTTTTTACGGGTACCTGGGGAAGTACTAATAAATGCTACATTAAGACTCTGGATGTAACTAAATCTCTGGATATAAATTATTTTACGTAAAGCGTACAGATATAATACGAAAAAATTATACAGTGAATTTAAAGTAATGACTCTTTACCAAATCTTTCTTAAATGTTCATGTTTGTACATATATAAAAATAATCTTATAACTAACTGTAAAAAAATATCAATAATAACACAAGGCAGAATTCACTGGCTAACTCACGTGTTTACAGCGTAAAAACTACGCAATATAATTTTTCATTAAATATGGTTCTTCTTATNAGAAGATTATTATTAAAAATTTCAAAAACCACAAAGAAGGCAAAAAATTTATAATTTCAAAAATTTTAAATTTTAGTTAAGATATTTTAAAGCCAAGATTTAATGTGGTTGTTTTTCCAAGCTACAAGTTTATTCTGTATTATGTTTGTTTATTTGTTTGTTTTTCATTTTGTAAAAATATATTCTGTTTATTTCTGATGATCTACAAAATTCTTGCTGTCGAGAACAAGCTTTGCTTCTTGACTGCAAGCAGGGATGTATCAAAATGTTATTTTTTGTTATAAATTTATATGTAATGTACATTCTTGCATATAAAGATTTATTATTATTATATATACAACTCACATTTGAAATAAATTACACGCTTTATTATCTGCATTACTGTGAAGCATTTCTTTAATAAGTCTTAGCCCGGGGTTATTGTCTTTAACTACAATTTTTACCTGGATTAAAGTTAGGTTTGTAGCATTGTTCAGAGTGAGCTGTACTCAATTTGTCAGTCATTGCAATCATACTCATGGTGGCTTTATGGGTTCCTCCATAACTGTTTTGTTGTTCATACTAGATTGCATAACAATGTTCAAGCGATAATTTGCAGACAACATCACTCGAAAGTTCAATGGGCACTGGAGACTTAATTTTGAAAAGAGATTGCCTAAACTGTTAAAAGCAAACTTTGGATTGATAAAAAATAAAACATAAATCTTAGATTTTATTGCTCAACTATTTATTTTCTCTTACCCCAATGCACAGTTCCAAAAAATTAATGAGTGAAATAAAAAGTTTTCTTTTTCGATGTTGATGGATACTTGGAACTGAAGTCTTTTGTTCACCAAGCACATTCTGGCTTATTGAACTTCCCTGGTTCTTCAGTTCAGTCAATCGATTCGCTCCTTTTCTTAAGAACTAGTAGATTGTTAACTGTCATTGCTACAATTCCTCTCCTCGGGTTCACTTCGCATCCGTGGTTATGTATCCCTTGAGGGTTGTTTCACATTATAAGATGATATAGATGGCTATTTTTTCTACCTCATTGCATAACACACAAAAGATGTTTTTTTCAGATAACAGTGACCGGTTGATAGTCTTATCACTCTTTTGAATCTGGACCTCTCCAACTGCAGCGATGAGAACAACCCCCACGGCTGCCCCGGATGTCCTTCTGAATCTACCACCACTACACATGTTTATCCAGGGTTAGGCCAGAGCCACAATTCATAGGCTAATGCAGGGACAAGCTCCAGTAGCCTATTCACAGGAGCACCTAAAACTAAAACTTTGGGGATGCCAATGATGCCATGACCCCTAATTCAGTTTTGATAAAACATTCCTAATCACAGTACCTTTTAGAGCAGACTGGGAGAAAGGAAGTTAATACATATCTGGTTTAAAGATGGCTCCAAAACCGAATATTTTGTGTTTCCCCACGTTTTAGAGATTTTTGATGTATTCATGGCTTGTTTTTATGTTATTTTTTTACATGCTATTGCTTTAATAGTTGTTTGACTATCCGAACTTAGGAGGATTTTTTGTCCGTGTAACCTGTTCTTTATTAGTTTATTATGCGTTATTTCTTCGTTCTTTAAAAGGCGCACTAGGGTTCACATAATGTTTATCCATATTGTTTTTGCTTTCGTTTTAATGATGGTGTGCTACTATTGTAACTACCGTTGTATGTAATACTGTTTTAAAAGAAATCTTTTGTAATAGTTTTTAGATTCCTTCAGTTCGAAATAAATTATAAACATAATTGTTGCGCTATCTTTGCAAGGAAACAATCATTATAATTGCTACTGTAGATTGCTTATTTGCGTTAGACACTAATAATTCATAAAGTAATTACTAGCTCGTCATTAACAAGATGCTGAACAAACAAATACGGCTACTGTGACGGTGTGATTACCCTTGGATGCGAGCTGCCAATTTCGTACGAGACGTTCGTATAATTTAGTCAATTATTTTGAGCTAGGAGCACGAGCTTTATCCTCCTTTATTTGTTATTCAAATATTCTCCCTTGTGATATATATTTAAGAAAAGGGCACGTCGTCTAACGACGCTAAAATAATGAAAATTGCTCAATATGCCTTCCTCTTTCTTCCAATTTATTTCGAAACAAAATATTTTTTTTTTTTAATAACGCTATTATTCTACAATTAAACAGCACCATTTTTATGTTCAAAACAGCAACCTTTCACAGATGGACGGACAAGATTGTCGGTATATAATTATTTGCTTTCTGGGGAGAGGGGCTTCTTACCCTCCATTTTACTCCTGCTGCAAATAACAATTAAATCGTTAAAGATAAAGATTAATTATGAGAATTAATTTTATTGTCGGTGTTTCGACAATGTAATTTTTTTTCTATCAGTGTTAATTAATTAATTTTAATTCCACTAATTTTAAACAAAACCAATTAAATAAAAATAAATGATTATATATAAAATAATACTAAATCATTGTCATATAAGTTTAGAAATTCCAGAAAAAAATGAATTTATACAATGCTAGAAAATTTTAGATTAAAAAAATGAATTTGTACAGTGCTAGAAAATTTTAGATTCAATCAAAGTATTTACACCCTCAAAGTGTTTGTTTTCCGTGTACATGTGTCATTCTTGTCTGTCGTGTTGATAGTGCCAGTGAGATATTGATGTTTTATGTTTATGTTTTATGTGTTGTTTTCACATCCTACATTAAAGTATTTGTAAAATTTAAGTAATATTTATCAATCCCAGGCTCTGAAGATGTTCTCAAGAATGATCGAAACGTTGGCACGATAAAGAAAATGTTTTTCTAAACCCTACGTCACACCAGACCGCATCGCACGACCTCCAAATAATCATAAAGAAAGGGTCACTAAACAGCACACATTAATTATTAAGTATTGTAACATCAAATGTAAATTGTTTTTCAAATGTGTTCCTACATTATAGCCCAAACTGGATACATCCCAACATAGAGCAACCATTCATGGCAAGCAAATACTTGTCATAAATAAATATATAGTAAACTATACATATATTTAAACGAGGGTTCGAACGATAGAGGTCATATCCGCTCTCGGAGTGTCGGTGTTTTAAAAAAATGCCCATTTGTAAGTATGTCTTGAATTTGAACCCGGGACGTGACAACCTTACAGTCATGAGCACTGCATCAAAGCCTAAACCGTTGCGGCCACCTACGCTCCCTATATTCTATTCGTTAATATTTATTTATCAATTTGCTGGAGTATTAAAAATGAAGACTTGAAAACGTCCAGAAACTCGGAATCAATATCAGTCATAGAAGACACCATATTAAGAAGGAAACGTAATCGACTTGAAATACAGTCGTCCGATGGTAGTAAACGTGAAAGAGCTCAGTGCGGCAAATTTAGTTAGGCCATAGCTAATAATTCAGGGGAGGATGTAGCATTACTCAAAAATTTTGGTATATTGAAGGTACCTAGAGTTCAGTAACTGCAGCCCATAGCGGTGCTAGACATAGTAAACTTATGATGAAACAGCCCTCACCGAGACTGGCAAAACCACTGCTGCAATTGGAGAGGGCCAAACTCAGACGAGTAGTAGGACTACTAACCGGTAATTGGTATCTGAGAAAACATCTACACAACATGGGTATATACAGCGATGATCCCATTTGCAATTATTTAATGAGGAGGAGGAACAGTCACTCATATCATCTTCGAATGCGAAGCAACAGCTCAATGGAGGTTTAACCTAACGTACGGAAAAGACTTAGGGAATCAAATTGCAGCAGCAACAGTCAATGATAAACTTTAAATAAACCTGATACTTCTAAGAAAAAGGATTGAGTCTATTGACTGAACTAAGGAACTAGGAAGGTACAATAAGCCAGAAGGCTGCAGTGCCTGGGGAATATAAACCCCGCTTCCTAGTATCCTTTTCCACCATACCATACCATTCCAACTGCAGCCAAACAAGAAGTCATCTTTCCTCTTGGGAGGTCTTTTTTGACAATCATTCCAGGAACCTTATGTACAAATAGTTGACAGCTCTGATACCGATTATATTCTCCATGTTTCTGCCCCGCTACTCGGAACCAATACTAATGAAGCAGGTGCGACCTTACAAGAAATTGGTTAAATATTCGTCCATGAAGAATATCGACTATTTTTGGTTGATTGTGTGCGTCTGAATATTAAAGGTAAGATCTTAATGAGAATGGTGTGTATTCAACCCAGCGCATAGTAATATCGAGTACTCTTGGTGAATGTGACCAGACTTCTATGTTTGTAGCGGGTGTTGTGTTTATGCTAATTTATGTAATTTATTAATGTAATTTATTAGCGTGAAAAGAAGGGGGTTGTTGAAAGGAACGTACACACAAGTGGGTGAATAAATTTCCAACAATGGGACAGATAACAGTTTTTTCCTGGGTTGGGTTAACTTAAAGCCAACGATCTGGGCATGGAAGGAATGAAGAATCTCCACGATCTTTTCTGCAATATAATAGCAGGTTTCTTGCCTATCTAAAAGTGCCTTGGTACTAGTGAAATATAAAATTGGACCTGGACAAATTTTAATAAATAAAATTGATTGTTGGCCTATTGAAAATTTGGGTTGGGGCTTCTCTCTAACCTCGAAAATATTGTCAACCATAGCTATAATATATCGTCACAACGAATAATATTATTGTGAGATTTTCTTGTGGTTTTTTGTGGAGTGATGAACCTGAAATGAGATCGTTACCGATCATTTTGTTCCGCCTGTCTTTTCTGCATCTTTTAGTTCTTCAACGTTTTTAATTATGACATTTAATACATTTAATTTGTAGGCTCTACTTATTGGGACTGATATAATGATTTAATAGCGGAGGTATTTATTATTTTTGGACTTTTTTCTTAAAATCTATTTTAAAAATAAATGGCACAATTAAAGATAGTTTACTATGGCTATAATGTGTGCTCACGGAGTATTGGGTGTTCATTATGAATCTATAGGGCTTGAGTGAACGTGTTCTATGTTATAAACTACCATAGAGTATCTATTGAGCGATAAATTTCAAAAGAGCCAATATACACATCTACAATAAAGAGAAAGTCGACTTGATGGAATACAAATTACGATGAGCTTGACCCGGGATTAAGACTTAAATCATGTTTGTGAACTCTAACGAGTCGGATCTTCGTTTATAGAAACCCATCTTCGAATGTATTATGGATGGCACGACGGACGGGCATAGATCGATCCGAAAGGAGTCGGAGGCCTGGAGGCCGGAATGGCAATGAGTCGCCATTACAGGCGGCAGCATACATAAAGCATAAAGCGGAGCCTGGATAACGGTCCCGAGGGACAAACTTCTCAACCGGTCGAAAGCCACGCCTCGCTTTCCTATCTTTGCATTATTTAAACACCGTCACCGACATCTTTTGACTTGAGAAACCCAACTCTTTCATGATAGAAAAGACCGGTCATTGTTCAATTCTAATTACATTTTATGTGACAATATTAAAAACCCGTCTTTCCTCGTACCATTATATCGACATTTTGTTCTATGTAAATATCTTAGAATAAAATATCCTCAGACAATTACACCCCTGAAGATGGCAAAATATCTCTGGCAGACCAGCTTATAAGCAAAACCCAAGGAAAAAAATGTATCGACGTTGATCCAAGTGAATAAAATGTTTAAATATGGAGACCGTATCACAAGACAACCAATAAAATGTACTTACGTATTAGAATAAAATTTAACGGAATGAAGAAACTTGGTTAAACCACATGTGAGAATGGTTTACGTTTTACGCCCAATTAATTGGCACAAATAGTACTTGCTATTCTATTAAATTAATTTGTACATCATTATACAATAATTAATTTGCCTCTGTTCCTGTTTTTGGATTTGTAGTTGGATTTGTATAGGCTCAAATCCGCACATATATGTATATACAGACATGTGCCGAGTTGAGCTTATTCGTTTTACATAGTCCGGTAATTACAGCTTTTCTATCTTACAGTAAACCCAAGGCAGACCAGGGAATTGCCCATGCCGGGTGTTAGCAGTCCGGGATCAGAACTTAGTCTATCCGTCCATTCACCGAGGTTGGGCCCCGGGGGTTGTTGTCTGCTGACAGGTCAATTCAGCACGCCACGCGTGCATTTCCAAACCCATTCATACTCAGTTCATTCGTAAATACATTCACTCCCTATGTACAAACCATTCATTCAATTAGATTGATAGAGTACTCGGTATTCCTCAATCAACCTTTTTACATTTTATACAGCTACCCTAACTGACAGTCGATGGGGTACTCGATATTCCGTCATCGACCCTCTCACATCGCGCATTCACACACAACTTTTTCACTTATTATACACCTAACCTAATTGAGGATCGATGGGGTACTGGCTATTCCGCCATCGACCCTCTCACATCGCACATTCACGCTAATATATGCATTCACTCTCAACACAACTTTTTTACATATTATACAACTAACCATATTGAGGGTCAATAGGGTACTCGATATTCCGCAATCGACTCTGCTATGCACCAGCTTTGCTGGTCTGATCACGTGAAATATTCACTAGGAATGTAAACCTAATTCAAATTAACGTAACTTTTGGAATGTAAAGCCGTTTTACAATGTATATTCAAAAGACACTGAAAAACCCATCTCGATCCGCAGATAAACTCGCTAATATATACATTCACTCTCAACACAACTTTTTCACATATTATACAACTAACCTATTGAGGATCGATGTGGTACTCGATATTCCGTCATTTAACACCATGTAAAAAACAAAATAGTTTTTACCAAATATTAATCACTCACCAGTTTAGTTGTATGTGGAATGAGCAAATTAAAAATTGAAGTTAATTACACAATTAGTGTAAAATTATTTTGTAAAAATTATTACAGGATAATTATGAATATCTTGTAGGTTACTTTTTGTGAAGAGCAATTCTTAGTTGTATATATTTCAAAGCAGCCCTGCTTCCTCTTCCGAATTAAACAATCTACTTAATAATTTAATGAGTACTTCTGTAGTGTTAATAAATGTTTGTTAAAAATCGTAAGAAAATATGTGCAATTTAAAGGAATTCTCACCTAAACGAGAAATAGGTACATCAAAGTGTGTGTGTTAAAGATGCACCAGAAAAAAGAAGATGGGAACGGCCGAGACAGCTATATGCCGACTCAATCAAGAGAAAAAGAGGCGTCGGTACTTTTGTACGACGGTGAATGTGAAAGAAAATGTATACAGTATTTCCATTCGAAAGGCGATTCTCACAGGATCAAAATTGCGAGAAGCACAGAAAACGTTCACTCTTAATCATACGGGTTCTACAGAAGACCTTTATAGGCCGCAGTCAAGTGAAGGTTTGAGTCTTTTTGACCTTTTCACAAAAATTCTCATTGTTCGTAATTTGAACGTTACCTATCGTTGTTGATCTGCCAATATTTGCTGTTTTTGTTCGCCATCTTCAGTCTGCACAAAAAGACAGGGTAAGTACAAAATGAATAGTGAATCGTACATTTTACAGATCGAATACCAACAATCCAATATACTAATTAATTTCTTTCAATTAATTAATCTTTATGTAAGTTATTGGTTGAAATAAAAAAGTCAGTGTCACGAGCGGGATTCGAACCCACGATCTTCGGCTAAATTCGCCGCTGCTCTATAGCTTGAGCTATCCGTTCCACTCGGACACCAACTTCCCATCTCAACCCACCTTTCGAATTTTCCCTCCTATTTGCAATTTTTCATCATTGTTGTGTCCTCGAAGTATTTATTTACCATGCAATTTGAATGTTTTCGCCTAAATGAACTTTCCCTCGCTTCTTGTATAACCTTTTCCGGGGAGGTTTAGCAGTGTATCTAGTGAAATTGAGGGGGTGGTTTTCACGTAGGTTTGCCGGTCATTGCAATGCTGTGTAATGTTTGGATAGTTTGTTTTTGCTGAGATTTGGTCCACGAAATAAGTGAGCCATAGGATAATTTGGATCTTATCGGAGTATGGGCCATTTTCGGTTTTAGCACCCAAGATTTGCCTAAAATAATTCTTACGGTCATTAGCTAAATTTTGTTTTATGTTATGATGTACTGCAGGTAGGCTAGTTTCTTTTTTTCCCCTAGGTATTTAACCTCGTTTTTTGAACTGCAGAATTTCATTATAGAAGCATAGGCCTTGTATTTCTATGTCGCTTTTCTTGGTAAATGCAAACCATTGACAAGCATCAAGTGAAATATGTACTGTAATTTTAAGACCAGCCGGTATTATGTAGACTCCGACGATCTCGACATAAAAAGTGCGAAATGGCGCAATAAAAACCCAGCAGGCAGCACGATAGTATCATGATTCTCTTTACTCTGACAACAGCTTTGAAATATTTCTATATATTTATCACCATAGAAAACTACTGTTTTTTCGAAACATAACACATTGGTTTCTAGATATGATGACGAAATATAATTTTAAAAACTGTATAAATTACCATCAGTGTCTGGAGGAGCTTAGATTAAGCCACCATTAAACGTACATTACGTAATCCCCTAATTTCCAGAAAAGTATTAATAAATCCAAAGTACTCCTAAATCATTAGAAGGACACGCTTAATTAAGTAGATTTTTTCAGTTAGTAAATGCCTCAAAAGGACCATCCTGAGGGGATGATCAAAGGGAGAATTTTTCAATGAGCCAGATTAAGAGATTACACGCCCATTAAAATCCGAACGATTTATTGAATAAAAGAAAGCTTTGGGAGAGAGAGAGAATAAAATAGAAGGATGGAAAAGACTTCGACCAACAAAGCAAACATGAATTTTATTCCAGGCCATTTTCACGGCGCCAGTTAAACGAGCAGTACATAATTTCAAGCTGTTCGTTATTGATGGTTTTCTTAGGGCAAAGAGGTAATTAGCTATTAACGCAAATATACAAGACCTCGGGTCATAAAACGGTAGCGAAGTGCCACCCATCCCGTTTTCTTGCAATAAACAAAAGGTTTAACTTGGTTTTTATCTCCGTCAGATTGAGAAGTAGTTAGTATGAGATTTTCCTACGTGCAACCTAACGCCACGAAAACACAATTTGCAAAAAAATCCAAATTAGTTTCTTTTAGGGAGGTTGATGCTCTCTAATTTACGTCAAGTCATGCAGGGGAATAAAAGTGAACAATTAAATCCCGTGGTTTATTAAGAGTAAGATAATATGCAAAATGCCTTTATTTTCGATACCGACGCTCACAGTTATTCTTAAATTATTCACAGGAAAAATTTTTTTGGTCTAATTTATTTTCATCTGTCAAAACTTGACCGGTGCCGCCTGGGAATAATAAAGACGCCGAGTTATTAAAATTTTAATTTTATACTCGTCTCGTGTGGTGCTTTTCCAATCAAGATCTAGAACTCTTTTAAGATATGCTGAAATTCCATAACATTATTTTATACATGCGCATGATCCGAACGATAAAGCGTGGATAATGAACGCGGTTCAACGAGCCACGGAACAACCTCATCGCTTTAAGATAATACTAAACGTGAAAAAATATCTTAGTTCATGTTATCTGAGCTGGTGACACTCAAATTTCAATGATAATAATGCTTATTGTCAATAAAAAAATGTTTTAAATAAAATTATTGGATGATTAGTCTATTATTTACCGCTTACGGGTTTATATAAGCTCAAATCTGCAATACATGTATATACGTACACTCATGTGCAGAATTTAGTAAATCACTTCTCCCAGTTCACCGATAATTCCAGCTTTTGTAATTTACAGTAAATTACTGGCAGGCTTCGAGTGTTGGCATCACGGGGTCAGATGTCGGCTTTACCCGTCCAGCCGTCTAGCTTGCGCTCCAGGGGCCTAGGTCATTTCAGCATCCAATGCAATCAGTTCCTAAATCCATTCACACTCTTCTAAATACATCCGGGACGATGGGGTCTTTCTCATTCCGTCATCGAAGTTCTCACTCTTCACATTCACACTTATACATTTACATATATATACATTTACTCTCAACATAGAACAGTGGATCCAGATACTAGCTGCTATGCTCAGGCATAAATCTCATATCGGGTGTCCTTCCTACGTGCTTCCTACATGGAGCCAAGGACACATATTCGGGCTATCGTCCAAAAGTAAGAGTCCGGGTGTCAACAAGCCTATCCTTAATCGAGTTAGAATGATTTTCTTCTACTAATCTGTTTCTCCTAGGACCACCTAAGGGCTCTTACATGAGAGCTTCTCTGCCGATCCAAGCCATCGACGCTGCTACTTTCTTTAATCATGTTTTTTATTGAATTTTCCGTCAGAGGGCTGAATTACGGTGGTTAAATTTGGAGGATGGGACGTCTCGGCTATAGCCAGAGTCATTCGCTTTTCGTTACCATTCAGATATCCGGGTACCCAGACAACAACACCGTTTTGCCGAAACTCTCTATTTCATGGTATCTCACCAACTGGAGCACAACGAGAGGGTCGACGGATGATCGGTCGCGGTCTGAAGAAAGTGTTCAACAGTAATAATAAAATCCTTTAATGCATAAGTCAAATTAAATATTCAAATTCTCAAGCAAGAAACTCCCCGGTCAAAATTTCACTCAAATCCATAACTTCGTTAATAATCCACAAAATCCACCCAGAATACTGTACAATTTTTTTCTTCTAAAATATACAGCTGAACTCTCACTACTCACTTCCTTCTTATATGGAAATACTCTATTATTATTCTCGTGAACCACACAAACCCAGTCACATATCATTTCAAAGAACCATCCACATTCTACCGGCGATTTCCAAAATGCTCGAAAGTTAAAGTTTTATATAAAAATAATTCCTTCTCAGCAATTGGGCTTACGACCTTGTAACTCCATAAAAGGCCGATGAAGTTATGAGTTATCGCTGATAAAACCGATCCAAGCCGGTGTCCCAATAGACTTTTCTTCTTCATTCTTGGTTCCATCCTCGTTATACTCCTGACTAATCCATTCCACCAACACCCTGCACACACCGCAATATTATGAACACAACCCAATCCAGTACATAATCACCGTTAACATTCTGGAACACCGAGCTCATCGTGGAAAAATTGAATGATTTAATATAACGTGGACAGATAGATTCAAATCACGTGCCCACGTATGTTCGACAAAGAAATAATTATCACTGAACATAGACAGCACTTCTTTGGAATCCCGGCACGACACTAAGCGACAAGGACTCAGCAGAAGACATAGACATGTAAGATGGACGCTAGGATCAAAAGAAGACAGAGCTGTAATTAACAAATTCTCTACAAAATAATCATTTGATATTCGGAGCAGAATGGTGGGGTACGCCGAATCCACCCAATATCCAACACAGCCAAGCATTCCAATTAAATGCCCTCAGAAGAACTCTCCATTTCCAACTTCCTTACCTACCTAAAACCAGTTTGTAACTAGTTCTACTCGCTGACACAATTTTTTCTCACCCCAGTGCCCTTCATCCTTCTCCACTGATCGCGTAACAACTTGGATTAGGGTGGCTATATCCCCTTTTAGCCTGCCTCGATGCGCTGCCATTCGGACGGGACATAGAGGCAGCGAAAATGTTGATATTTGACCAAAAAGGGGGCCAACATGGACTTTCTGAGTCCTGAACCCTACTGGATTAACAGCTAGCGACAAACGAGGATACATCTTAAAAATGGATCCTTAATGAGACGAAAACCTAGTGGAATAATACCACAGGTAAGAGGAACGCAAAGAGATTCATAGAAGGACCGCAAAACTTACAACAGAATTACTGGAAGGCAACCGCAACCGAACCAATATTCTGGTTGAACTCCTAACAGGGCACTGCCACTTAAGAAAGCACATGCACCGGTAGGAGTGACAGAAGAAACACTGTGCAGATACTGCCAGGAAGAGGAGAAGACAGCAGAACACATTTTATATTTCTGTGAAGGTCTGTGTTGGTGCAGGTTCTTGCAACCAGGATAAGAAAAACCGCAAGCAAAATCCTCAGTAAGGAGCCACTGGCAAGGCTATGAAGGTTGATTGTCAACCTGAACCTGGCCAGTGGGTTATAAAAAACAGGGGAGCACAATAGATCTATTCAGGTCGAGGTGCCTTGTGGCCTCCTCTTTTAACCCTATCCCTATCCCTAAGTGATCTAAAGATTATTAATTAGATTGTTAACAGTCAAAATGATAGCCACGGTAAAATTAGTTCTAATAAAAAAATATTGTTCATGAGTAATAAGAGTGTAAATAAAAAAACGGTCATTATTAATTTATATTAAGTGATTAAATAAAAAGCAACTATCCCACGAATTAATTTTATGACAAAAAACCGTCACAGGTCTTGTAAGAATAAGCAGTGAAGAGACATTGCAGTAAGCCTTGTGGCCGCCTCTTTTATCCCTATCCCTATCCTTATTCCTCTACTCGCTGAATCGACTGACGGAAAATCTCAAATTTTGAACTGCCTCGCGCTACTTCTATCTGGTTATGTATGTGGCAAACAATCTTTCGAAGATTCGAGGCTGCAGGAGACCAAAGGGTAGTGACACAAAAAATTGGTTCATTAAAACTATATCGTTCTTTTTGCCAAAGAGCCAACTTAGCCTGTTAAAACACAAATTGGTTGTCTGGTGTTAAAGAAATTGGAAACGGATTCAAGAAAAGCATGTGAACTGAAATATATTTTGGTCATTAATTATGATTTTGGTGTGCCCATTCCCCAAGGAATGGTCGGTCAGTCGCGTTTTGCTATTTCTCCATCAGTGTTCAGGCAATGCAAGCAACACGAAGAATCTCACAGTACACGACAAATTGTGTCAGAGGTTGGATTCGAACCCACGGCCTTCAAAACGGCGTTCGAAAACCACTGAGCTTCCGTCCATCTATCTCCCTTGTCCCGCGTTGCCACAAGTCGAATGCTAACATGTTCTTACATAAATTCGCACTTTTGAGTTTTAATCAAACATTACGATAGCAAACATTTGACTTTTGTGCGTAACTTATAAAACGATCTGTTTAAACCAAAAAGTTTGCACAGACATGTTAACGAGGTAAAAACAATGGGGCAGTTGTTATAAATCTGAACAACAGAAGCCGTTGACAAAGGGTCGATATAAATTGTAAATAAAATTCGATTAAGTACGTGAAAGAGGGGAGGCGTGTGAGAGGGCAATGCTGGTTTTATTTTATGTGACTCGGAACGCCTTTTCACCGCTGATTATACGAGGTTAACTCACTAGAGTGGATCCAACGTTGACGATAACTCACTCCGCTACCTGTTACTTGCATTTAAACTGAATGGATCTCTGGAAATAGAGCCAGTTTGTCCATTACTGTGCATTAAAAAAAGGGGGAAAAAAGTGGCCCTAAGTGGTGTACGTTACACCTCCGGGGCTTTTAAAACAAAGCCGGATAAACGAGGAGGGACGTCGGTATTCTTCCGAGTACTAATGGCATTCAACGCCCCGGGGGTAATGAAAACAAACAACGAGCTAATACGTCATAAAATTTTTGAATTCAATTGTAATACTTTTTTAGGCTTGTGCTTACACAATTCTTCACTATTCACGATCATTTCCTAACAGAAACTTTAAAATGTCCATTGTACCAGAAAAAATACAATTCAGCGTGTTTTTTAAAAAAAATAAAATAGATTAATTTGACGAATCCCCATCCAAATGAGTTTCAACTGTCATCAAAGGGTTATCTGAAAAGCAAATTCTTTTTTTATCCGCGAAATGTTCCTGATACCGTCTCACCACAGAGATAGGCATACGTGTCGGCATGGTTCTATGACCCTATAAGATCTTAGGAAGCTAGGTTTATAACAATAAAAGAACAATGAGAAAAACTGCTGAGAACAATTTAAAGAACGTGAATCTACGTACTACACAGATTCACATGTAAAAATATTTAACTTGAGCGGTCAAGAATGCAGTATTTTATTTGAGAAGAACACATTTTTTAATTTTTTTGGGGACGTTTTGACTTTTGTTCGGGTCATCTTCAAGGCCTGACAAACATATGTTGATTGGGGAAATACAGATGTAAATATAAATTTTCAACCAAGTATTTATTTGAGTATGAATTACTCGGTTCAAAATTTATATGTACATCTGTATTGTATTTTTCTAATCAACATATCGATATGTGTTTTGTCATCCACCCACGCCCTAAAGATGACTCGAATAAAGATCGAAACGTCTGCAAAAAAAATGAAAACGGTTAATTTTTGATAGTCCACTTTGATTTTGTGGAACTCGATAATAAGATGATGGGTAGGAAATAAATTGTCTTTTTCGAAATGGTCGTTCATTAAGTCAGACGCGTTTCGGTCTAATACAAACCATCTTCAATGACTAAATGACAAAAGTGGTACAAATTAAATATTAATTGTATACAGGCTAATAATAAAGAATATACCAAAATGTAATAGTGATAATTAAGACGACATGAAATTTACATCCCTTCTTTTAATATAAAACGGTTTGACGGTTTTTTACGTTCTGATACGTTCAGAAGTGGATTTCTGGACGAGTATGTATTTGGCGAGTAGTCTGTCAATGTCAAAAAGTCCGTTCTTGACAGTTTGCTTGTCCATACTCATCCAGACATCCACTTCTGAACTTATAAGAATGAAAAAATCCGTCAAACCATTTTATGTAAATTTAATGTCGTTTTAATTATCACTATTACATGGTATATTCTTTATTATTAGCCTGTATACAATTAATATTTAATTTGTACCACTTTTGTCATTTTGTCATTGAAGATGGTTTGTATTAGACCGAAACGCGTCTGACTTAATGAACGACCATTTCGAAAAAGACAATTTATTTCCTACCCATCATCTTATTATCGAGTTCCACAAAATCAAAGTGAACTATCAAAAATTAACCTTTTTCATTTCTTTTGCAGACGTTTCGATCTTTATTCGAGTCATCTTTAGGGCGTGGGTGGATGACAAAACACATATCGATATGTTGATTAGAAAAATACAATACAGATGTACATATAAATTTTGAACCGAGTAATTCATACTCAAATAAATACTTGGTTGAAAATTTATATTTATATCTGTATTTCCCCAATCAACATATGTTTGTCAGGCCTTGAAGATGACCCGAACAAAAGTCAAAACGTCCCCAAAAAAATTATACCATTATATGTAAAAAAAAGATGTGTAAATTTAAAGCCGTTCTGAATATCCCTATTACATTTGGGTAAATTCTTTATTATTAGCCTGTATATAATTTGTACTTTTGCTATTTAGTCCACTGAAGATTATCTACATTAAACCGAAACGCTTCTGACTTAATAAATGATTATTGTGGAAAAATCAATTTATTTTCTGCCCATCTTAATGAAAAAGGTGTTTTACTTCATTCCTGACCGCTCCTCACTACTTACAAAATACCATATAAAATTTATCTGGTTTACATTTAATAAAAATCTTTTCGAAAAAATCATATTTAAAATTTAGGGTATTTCGCAGTGAGGTGTGTTTTTCTGTTTAGGGAGCGGCGTAGTATAAATATGCATAAATTCTTTTTTTTCCCTTCCAGTTTTAACTTTATCGACATTGGCCGAAAACGTTGGAATGTTTTCAGTAGGACTCGTGAATGTAAATCGGAATTGGGAGGATGGGCATGGTCGCGGAGTGGCGGCCAGAACCGGGCCGAGCACCATCGGATAAGGACCCATCGGGCGCAGTTTATGCCCAGGGCCTTGTTTCCTTTTTGTCGCCACCTCGACCAAATTCCGTAGAAAGGGATCGATTGTAAATAACTCACGACGCCCCACCACGGTTTCATGGCTTCCAGTTTTAATGTAAAAGTCTTCAGGAGGTGGATCATTAAGCCGCCGTCCCCCCTCTCCATTCAGAAATAAACTTGAATTAATTATCGTTTCCTTCAATTAATTGACGACTGGTGGACCGGCGACACTGGAATTTATCTCGGACAAGTGACAAATGAGTGATTGGATAAACAAGCAATTTGCTCCTTCCGTACGCGTGCGTCTTTTTCCCTTCCACTAACAACAATCAGGACGGTTTTGGGATTTACAAAAAGATTTTTGCTTATGTATGAAAAATTTATGTAAATTTTGTAGTTAAATAAATAATGAATTGAGGATATTAGATTATTTTTTATTTTAGGATAACTAGGATACCTCGTTAGCCACTACACAACTAATTAAACTTTTATTGCTACATCTTCCGTTTGCGAGAAATTTATTCTGTTTATATCTTTGGCGTACATGGTTCACAGTTTCTGTTATCTATTTTAGCGCGATCGTTAGAACTAAGCTATTTTTTTTGTACACTAAACACATTAGTTACATACATACAACAAATGTACGTTTTATTCACACGGTCCCAGTACTAATACCAGCGCTGCCCCCAATGGACACATGCCATAAGAAACTAACCAATGCCGGCACTTATTGTGAGGGATTCAGGGGTAATGCGGTCTCGAGGTAATTGTTAATTAAGGCGACGTGGCGGGTTCTTGGGATGGGAATGTATAGCCAGCCTCAAGCAGTAGGTTGATAAGTGGATCGAGAAATTAGTGTGAAACTTTTGGAGCAGTTCCTCGATAAAAGGAATTTTGAGGCCGATGTGAATAGCGACATAGTTGGTTTGACGATTTATCTGAGGTCATTTGATGAGAAGGATTGGATCAAGATGTAGGACGGTACGCTAGAACCTCAAAAGGCCACTCCGTCCAAAATAAGTCGCAGTAAAGTGTTGTACAAGGTTGACGGTCAAGACGGATTTCGGGGGTAGAAGACTTCGTGCTTGGCCACGTCTCTAGTTAAGGTGTTTTCTCGTAAGTCTTGTGTGGGGATTTCACGTGTCTGCTGTCTAGGTATATTCCTTCTTACTTGACTTGAATGGAAGTCTGTATCTCTTTGTTCTTGATGTACAGTGGTGAGCAAGACTTTTTCTTCTATATGCATTTGCACTGTGTATATTTTTCTTTATTTAGTTCTTCATTGCACCAGTCTTTGAGAAACTCGAAGTGTTCTTGGACGTTGGAGGTACAGGAATAGGATTCGAAGTGGGAGTAAAATTGCGTTATCGTACGCGAAAGTGGTAATGGTGGTATTGGGGTGCGCAGGTAGGTCAGCTGTATAGATAATAGAAAGGGTGGGACTAAGAATACTCCCCTGTGAGACGCCGGCTTGTGTCGGTGTGATTACCGAGAACTCGTACCGCACCTCACCCTGAAATATCATTTGTTTGGGTTGGGTTTCAGGAATTCTTTAAAGTTATCTTTTCTCTCTATTTACATTTAAAAAAATCTAAATCGGAGGTGATGATTTTTAATCTTTTTTTAGTTTAAGTGAGAGTTAATACTGTAACTTAATAGGAAATTAATAAATAATAATTTAATTATATATGCTTATATAATTATCTATTTTTCATAATTAATAATATTATGTATAATCAATAATTATAAAAATTAAATATTATGAACTAAAGCTAAATGATCTAATGATACCAAAACGGGAAGAATGGATTAAAGATCACCGCTAAAGGAAAACTCCTAGTAGTACACTGACTGCTCCAAAACCGAAGAGGACACGAGATGTGGAGTCTTCGGGATGAACCCAAAGAGCGAACTGACGGTAAACCTAGGTAAAAATGCTCCAGTTTTCCAGTCTGAAATCTAGCGATTGCACAGTGCGCAGAGAAATAAAAAAGCTAGGAATACATTCCCGGAAGATAGCCACCTATCACCTACCACTAAAAGCCCTAGGCCTCATGCAAGGTAAAGGCAAAGAGTGTTTGGACCCTGCATGGAGGCCCTGACGGAAGTCAGCGACACTAATGACCCGACCCTGGCAAGGGTCTCTGAGCACTCGGGACCTAGAGACAACGAAAAGTTTGACATGTAAGCCAACATCGACTCTCTGGGGACTGAACCCTACTATGGCTTAGGATTACCACGAAAGAGAATACATCTTAAAACGGATCCTTAATGAGGTCAAAACCAGGTGGAACACTGGCATGAGGCACGCGAAGTCATTCAAGATTTCAGACCATCCCCAAAACTTACAAAACATTTAAGGTAAACATCGAAGGCAACAGCAACCGAGCCAGGTTTCGACAGACATTGCCTCTTAAGAAAGCACAAGCACCGGATAGGATACAGACAGAAGAAACATTCTGCAGATACTGCCAGGAAGAGGAGGAGACCGCAGAAGATATTTTATGTTTCTGTGAAGGGCTATGTAAGAGTAGGTTCTTGCAACTAGGACAGGAAAAATTGCTAGTAAGATCCTATATAAAGGAGCCGCTTGCAAGGCTATTGAGGTTGATTAACAAACTAAAGCTGTCGAGTTATAAAAAAAAAGGAGACCACAATAGATATATTCAGGTCGAGGTGCAGAAGGCCTTGTGGCCGCCTCTTTTAACCATATCCCTATCCCTAAGTAATCTAAAGATTATTAATTAGATGGTTAACAGTCAGAACGAGATTGATAGCCACGGTACAATTAGTTCTAATAAAAAATTATTGTTCATGAGTAATAAGATTGTAAATAATGACCGGCAACGGTCATAAGTAATCTATATTAGGTGATTAAATAAAAAGCAACTATCTCAAGAATTAATTTTATGACAAGAAACCGTCACATGCCTTCTATGAATAAGCAGTGAAGAGTAAACGACTGCTGGTTAGGGCATTGCACCCTTACTTCACTCAAACTTATATTAAATAAATAATTAATTGGCCATGAGCGACATAAAACATATGATTCGAAATATATTAAAGTATGAATATTTACATAACTAACGCGCATAAACAATATCAATTAAAATTAACACATAAAAAGCAATGATTTTACGTAATTATGAGTAATATCATGGCCAGTATCTATAAATAATATAAATTTAAGTAAATAAAATTCTTCCTGGTTTGACTAATTTCCAAAAACTTAAGAAACTTCATTCTCTTCCAAATTTTTACCTTCTATTATCAGTTTATTGACAATGTTTTGGAAAAATCATAGAAAAAGTTCATTTCAAACAGTTAACAAATTAAAAAATGAAGTTTTTCGGAGGATCTACGGAAGAGGTCAACACAGAGAAAAAACTTCCTTTCAGTTTTCGCCGAGCTTTCGACAGTTTTTATAATGTCATCTTCAGGGCCTGTTTTATTATCATACAAAAACAACAATTAAAAACACGAAAGAACAATTGCACAAAAATTGAAAATTTTATATATCTTAGTTTAACCTTAATGGGGAAATACAAAGAAACATGGTGTCGTGGGCACCGAAGTACATCACGTTTTTTGGTGCTCAGCATCTAAGCATTATTTACAATTTAATAAGTTAATAATTAAAAAATTACAAATATAAGTACAAGTGAAAACGTGGTCGAGAAAAGGGTACCTCGTAAAAGTCTAAAGAACTAGTAAACCTTCCCTAGATCCTCCGAAAAACTTCATGTTTCCAGCAGGTCGATAACCCAGCTCAAAGTTAAAAAATTTCAGACTCTCATGCGGTTTAACAATTTGAAATAAATTTAGCAAATCGCTTCGCATTTTTTCCGCAAAACAAGAATAGGAGTTTTCAAGAGGTTTCTAATGTTGATAAATCTATTAGGTTTCGTGTTCCGATTGACCAAATAAATTCTTTTCAATCAATTAATCTTTATTTAAGGTTTCCGTTGAGATAAAAAAATCAGTGTCACGAGCGGGATTCGAATTGAAAAAATGGCAAAAAGGAGGGAAAATTAAAAAAAGTGGGGTTGAGATGCGAAGTTGGTGTCCTAATGGATCGAAGTCACGATAGCTCAAGTGGTAGAGCTGCGGCGTATTTAGACGAAGGCCGTGGTTTCGAATCCCGCTCGTGACACTGGCTTTTTTATCTCAACCAAAACCTTAATTAATGTTTATAAAGTTGTTTTAATGTCAAGAAGGTGTGTTGAAATTTGAATTATATATAAAATCTACAAAACACGAGTTACTAAAACACTTATCCCTTTATCCCTAGGGTCGGTTTTTCGGACCATCAGCATTTTTTTCATATTTGTTGTTTAATTTCAACTTCTGCTCGATGGATTTTAATTTTGATAAACATTTATTTTTCAGAATATTTCTTACTTTTTCTTGATGCATCAAATGATGAGATTTGACCTATTTCAGCAATGTTTGTCCACAAAGAGGCCAAAAATTAAGGGTTTTGGATACCATTTTCTATACCAAAACCTATTTTGCCATAATCTACGTTTTTTTGGCATTAGCCTTATTAGCCACAGCAAACATACCATTTTGTAGTTGTTGTTTTAGTTTATTATTTTCTTATGACTTCATTACTTAACCAACACGTATCGCAATGCAATTTTTTTAAAATCTCATTCACGTGACCCGTTTGAGCCCAAAATAGTTTTGTAGTTAAATAGAAGATCCATGAAATGGATTATGGAGTTGAAATTTTTTTCTCTATCTTATATTTGGGACACATCATAATAAGGTGTTCGCCTGCGTCATTATTTGAACAATGGAATGAATTTTACATGGTTAACACTAGAATTGGCCATATTTATTACCTTGATGTACATTCAATCTTAGATAACTAAAATTTTAAGAAAAGACAAATTTTTTGTTATATTGAAACACCTTTATCGCTGAAACCTTTATAACCTGAAAATTTTTGATAATACATATTCTTTTTTAGGGTAAAAGTGTTAATTGATTTGACATTTTACTTTCCAAATTATTATCAACGCATTTGCATAAACGAGTTGGGGAGTCTACGCAGATTGTGGCTGTTTTCGGTATTTCCGCAGGGGTTGTGGAAAGATCCCTCCTTCTTCGATAAAGTTAATTGGAATGGATAGGTTCGAACCAAGGTACACCATTGATCGCCGGTTGCACCCTGCGCCACTCGCCAGGTTCACATTCCTGTCTCATTAATGAAACAGCTTTCTCCTATCGAATCGTTTTCAGATGGAGAAAAACCCCGAAGTCGACGGGACAGGTAAAACGCAATTTTTTTCTCCACCGAGGGTCATAAATCTTTCGGAAATTACCTCGGGGGGACCTATGTGTATTTAAAAAGGCATGGACTCTCAATTTCTATAATTTGTTTTCAACGAGGCAGACAGGCTGTAAAAAAAGCCATTATAATATTGATTCCGGTTTACTGTTGCCTTCTTTGTTTTAAACTCCAGGCCAAGACGGGCACACTCTTCGATTAATGTTAATTAATATTCCTTGATTGAGTTTAACCTACATGGTATGCTCAACTGAAGAACATTTTTTTCGTACGCATTGTAATGTTAATCCATTTACCAGCAACCTCTAATAATGCGTCTGGTATGTATAAAACATTCAACAAAACATTCACATATATTATACGACATAGACAAATAATCCAAGTAAGTTTGAAC
The DNA here is from genome assembly GCF_000648675.2 of Cimex lectularius. NCBI lineage: Eukaryota > Metazoa > Arthropoda > Insecta > Hemiptera > Cimicidae > Cimex > Cimex lectularius. Next base: position 1,487,524 of record NW_019394219.1, read on the forward strand.
AAGATTCCTGACTTCAACCATTAGGTACTCTACGACGACTTATAGTCTACTTTTGTATCTCCTTGATTAAGAACATACTTTGGAAATAGGGCTTTTATCCTACAAAACTAAGCACTTTCCTCGCTGCTTTATTGACATGAGAATTGTCTTACTACAGTGGTTGTGTACGGGCAGTACCTCACATTCACAAAGAAAATGTGCCAATGTCTCTGGTTTCTCTTGACAGAACCGGAATTTTTTATTTCTGCTTTTCCCATCTTCTGGTGATGGTAGTTAAGCAGTGACCGTTATAAAGGCCAATAATTTTCTTCAAATCTACTGAGAGAAGTTCTGAAGTTCCTACACCATCCTTTTTGAGAAATTTGGTCTCATTTAATTTCTCACTTATTTAATCTCTTACCTTGCTTGTTATGTCTACGATGACGATCGTAACATAGACTGCTACACAGATGGTTCACTTATCAAAGGTACAGAGAGTGGTGCAGGAATCTACATACCAAAATTAGGAATCAGCATTTCCTCCCCTCTTGGCAATATCACCTCCGTTTTTCAGGCGGAAATCTGGGCCATTAATGTGTGTTGTAGAACAATTATGGAAAATAAAATTAAGAGAAAAGATATTCGATTTTTTTCTGACAGTCAGAATAGTCTTAGGTCATTACAAAAAGATTTGTCAACCTCACGACTGGTGGAGGAAACTGTAGATCTTATCAATAGGATCTCTTCCAGGTTTGAGACAGTTCTCTATCAGCGGAATTAGGAGGCTGATAGGTATCTGACGGGCCACTGCCCACTGAGAAGACATCTCTCCGTAATGGATATTCTACCAGATCCCTTTTGCCGTTTTTGAGTGTGATAGGTATGCTAAGTCTAGATTTGAAATCTTTGAACGAGAAGACATCACCAAATCACTCCTCGAGATTAAATGGTCCAAAATCTTGGGGTTTGTGAACGGGTCCAAGAGATGTATGCAGGACACGTGAGCCGACCAAGTCCCGGACCTTTTAGGGATGGGGTACGAGTCTACCCAGGCATTTAACCCCTCGGGGTCTTGGTCGCCCACCCTGCATAATATATAAAATTACAGATGTACTCCGGACTTAAAATTTTAAGCCGTATCGCTATCATCTTGTCGAGGGACTTCGGGACTCGGATTGTGACAGGCGTCTAATGTTCCTTGTACAAACGTCGATTTGGGAGGCTAAAGGAAGAAAAAGTTGTTGCATACATCCTATCCCCAAACTGAATCCCCAAGTTCACCTCTAATTGAATACTAAACCGAAATTTTCGAACGGGGCCAGAGGAAAATCTGAGTATTTCATACACTGTCACCATCAGGTGGTTCACAGTGTCAACGTTTGGTGTGGACTTCTCGGAAATAAATTAATTGGGCCTTATTTATACGAACATAATTTAAATGGTGCTCAGTTCCTCAACCTTTTGAAGGAGATTTAACAACACTATAAGATAATGTTCCTCTGCAACCACGACAAAGAATGATTCTTCAGCATGATTCTCGCAAACAATTCTTTGCATGTGATCATAGGTATGGTATAGTATCGTATGGTAATAAGAAAACTAGGAAGCGGGGTTTGTGCTCCCCAGGAACTGCAGCCTTCTGGCTTATTATACCTTCCTAGTTCTTTAGTTCAGTGCATAGACTCAATCCTTCTTTTTAGAAGTATCAGGTCAATGGCTGTCGCTGCTACAATTTCATTATTAAGTTTTTTCGTGTGTTAGGTTAACTCTCCATTGAGCTCTTGCTTCGCATTCGAAGAGGTGATCATAGGACTTCACGGCCCGATCTTTGATCTCCTCGGTCACCCGATTTAGCTACACTTGACTATTTTCTGTGAGGCCATTTAAAAAACAGTGTCTACGCCAATCATAGCCCAACAACCTCAGTTGAAGGACTGCGACAAAGGATAGAAAATACTTTTCAATCCATCTCCCCAAACTCTATCGCTCTGAGCACCGCTGAAGAGTGGTTACAAAAGCAAATCTCTACATCTTTATACAGGGTAGGCAGTTCGAACATGAAATGTGATTAATAAATAGCAAACCAAATGACTAATTTTGTTTGATATTTTTTTCCATAACTTTGTCATTTTTCAACTTAAAATCCGATTTCACCATTGTTTTCGGCGTAAGATATCCTTTAATATGATGTTTCAGGATGTATAGGGTCCTTTATGAAAAGTTGAACTGGGACCCTGTATAATTTTTCTCCAAATAAAGGTAAAAATTTGAAACTAGACTAAAAACTATTAAACCCGTTTTTTTCATAGCGTCATTGGTTTAAGAGAAATTCCGACGGTCCATTTAAAAAGGACACCCTGTAGAGCCAAGGCACGGCATGTTCAATATTACGTGGCAACATGATTTTATTATGGTCAATTCTGTGTTGGTAATTCTTCTTTTTCGACTGAGATACTCTGATGATTCAGGCAAATAATACCATTTTGTGTTCTGAATGTTCTTTCAACACACGCGATGTCATCGAAGGAGAAAGTGTCCTTCACGTATGGTATGGTGGAAAAAGTTACTAGGAAGCGGGGTTTGTATTCCCCCGGCTCTGCAGCTTTCCGGCTTATTGTACCTTCCTAGTTCCTAAGTTCAGTCAATAGACTCAATCGTTCTTCTTAGAAGTGGCAGGTCATTGACTGTTGCTGCTGCAATTTGATTCCATAACTCTTTTCCGTAAGTTAGGTTAAACCTCCATTGAGCTGTTGCTTCGCATTCGAAGATGATATGAGTGGCTGTTTCCTCCTCCTCCTCATTACATAACCTGCAAATGGGATCATCGCTGTATATACCCATGTTGTGTTGATGTTTTCTCAGATGCCAGTGACCGGTTAGTAGTCTTACCACTCCTCTGAGTTAGGCCCTCTCCAATTGCAGCAATGCTTTTGCCAGTCTTGGTGAGGGTTGTTTCATCATAAGTTTACTACATATGTCTAGCACCGTTAGAGTTTATCCACTTCTCCTTTTGTTTTGCTTGGATCCATTCTGCGATGGAGAATTCTATATTTGTTTTTGTTATCCCAAGAATAGTTTCGGGGCAGATCCTCCTCTGGCCAGTCTGTCGTTTTCTCGTTACCCAAAATTCCCCTGTGCCCTGGCACCCAAGATATCATCAGGTTGTTGTGTTTCCCCATGTTTTGGAGATTTTGGATGCATTCACTGACTAATTTTGATGTGATTCTTTTACATGCTAATGCTTTAATAGCTGCTTGGTTATCTGTGATTATGAGGATTTTTTGTCAGTGTAACCTCTTTTAAGATTTTCCAGGGCACAAGCATTGATGGCATTTATTTCCGCTTGAAAGACTGAAGTGTACTTCCCTAATGAGTTCGATTGCTCATGTTTTGGGCTAGAACAGAAAACGCCCGATCCGGTTTCTTTGTTTGTTTTGGATCCATCGGTGTACCATATCTTTGTATCTAATGCTCTCCTGTGTTCTTCCTCTCCTCCTCCTCCTAGGCCGTTGAGACTTTATAGGAAGTTGTGAAGATTGTTTCCGGGACCATGTAGTCAGTCCCCATTTCTAGTAATGAGTGTCTGATTTTGTTGATTATGTATTATTATATTTGTTGATTAATATCCCCGAATTGTTTAGTTCCTATCCAATTCAATTGTTTCTGGAGCCTACGTGATCTTTTCCTAGCCTCTCCTTGTATGAATATTTCCAGTGAAGGTAGGTTTAGCAAAGTTTCTAATGCGTTTGTAGCGGTTGTTCTCATTGCCCCTGTGATACATAGGTTTGCTCGTCTTTGTATGCTGCCTAAGTTCTTCACGTACAGTGGCAAAAGTTCTTCGTATCGGTTGTATAAGAAAATAGTGTAGGGATTGATTAAAAGTTTTATATTTTCTATCTTTCACTTTTCAACAGGAACTCATAAAATGTGTATTTTTTATTCTTAGTGAGTCTCAATGCAAGTATGATGAAGAGCTTTCTGTTATGGATGTGAGATGGGTTTTTTCTAGTAAAACATGGAGCATAAATCATTAATTCTATAAGCCAAAGAAAAAATATGTGACACCTTCAGAAAGAACTGCTTACGCTTAGTTCTATTTAATTATTTGGTATTTAAACAAGGTTTGAGTAAGACTAATTCATACTTCTTTTTTATTTATATTTTCCTTCCATGTTTTAATCCAAACGTAATAAAACAAGAGTCCTATCTGAGATCGAACATATCTGCCAACATAACTCTCGGCCGATATCTTGGATTGGGCTTTGAAGGCAAACAAAGTCTGTGGTGCGAGTGTGGGCCGAATGCTCATTACCGAAATACCCGAAGGCCCTCCTAAACATGTCGATACTCAAAACGTACATGAATCATCCCCCTATTTGCATTCCCAGGCGTCTCCACGGCTTCGAACAGTCTCCTGCTTATAAATATTCAATCCTATTTCATTTTCAACATATATTAAATCATAAATTTCCTCCAGGGGGACAGGAGACGGACGATTTCGATTTGGGCCGGCTCTAAGTCAACAACGAGATAATTGTAATTTTTATTTTAAAAAAGTTCATAGTACTCATAAATTTGTCAAATGCGTACATTTTACTTTACATTACTTAATTATTTTTTAATTGCCCATTCTTAATTATAAAGGCGGACGAGCCAACTAAAGCCGGGATGTCCCAAACTCCAGCGCTTTGAGGCTAAAAAATTAATAAAAAATACGATTAAAAAAAATTGGCAGTATCATTGGGCCTTAGAGGCAGAGAAGCTTCTGTGTATCAATAGATCCACAACCGAGTAGTTTAATACATGGTCCTTATTTACCACAACCCTTATGTATCCAGCATGTACAGATATATTCCTCTTAGTTGAACTAAATCTCTCCTTCGATCCATAAAGAGGACGAATAGGTCAAAAGTGTTGAGAACTGTGCCTGAGCAGAATACCTTTGGGCCACTTGTTCCCATTTTTGTTAGAAATAGGGATGCATTATTGTATACAGTAATTAATAAATATCTCGTTTTGTGTTATATTGAGTTTAATGTATTTATTAGCATGAATGTGAATAAGAGTACATTCTTTCCAAATTAACAATGACACGTGCAGAAAAAAAAAGACACGGATACTTACTTTTTGGCCAAGGATTGTGTAGTGAAGGATTTCGGTGAGGGGCTTTGTATAGAGATCGAGTAGGTCACTCGATATGAGAAGAGTGCTTAAGTATTTTGGTCCAAGGATGTTTTAGTGTATACTATATTTCATAAATATCTGTTTTTCTGTGAACATGAGATTTGATGTATTTATTAGCATGAATATGTAGAAAGAAAATCGGACTATTTTATTCTTATAAGAGTTCATACTTTCCCCATTTATATAACACTTACAGAAAGAGAAAACACATGGATACTTACTTTGTGGCCAAGGATGGTGTAGTGAAGCGTTTTGGGGAGGGGCTCTGTATAGAGATCGAGTAGGTCACTCGATATGAGAAGAGTGCTTGAGTATTTTGTTGTGTTGAGTAGGTTGTTGTTTTGTATAAAATACTTGATAAATATCTGCTTTTCTGGGTACATGAGATTGGTGTATTTATTAGCATGAGTGTGTAGTGAAAGTCTGACTATTTTAAACTTATAAGAGTTTCTGCTTTCCCAATTAACAATGATACTTACAAAGGGAAAAGCACACCGATACATTGGGCCATGGTTTGCGTATAGAAAGGTTTCATTTATTGGCTCCGTATAGAGAGCGAGTAGGATACTGCCCGAAATGAGAATTGTGCTCGGCATAGCAGCTTGTGTTCTCGATTAAAAATGTAATCCACTGAAAAGAAAATACACTGACACTTCGGGCCAATTTCGAAGTGTTGAAGGTTGCCATTCCTTGACTTCATAAAGACAGCGGCCCGTATGAAAATTATCTTTTAGTCCGGGAGCGATTATTTTCATTTCCTGTCCTAACACCACTATGGTACCTTTTGGAGGAACCAAGGCTGTTTATTGTGCATTTACTTCTTTTTCAACTACTTCTGCCATGACATCTTCAAGGAAACTGTCGCTATGAACAACTGTTGACCCTCTTATTTCAAGAATAGTTGTTTATTTGTTGAAAAATTTTTATAACTGAGGATTTTTTAATATATGTTTAATATATACCAGCTAAAATCACAAACGGAAGAAAATCATTCATTCATTGGCTCCTTATAGAAAACGTATAGGACATAACCTGATATGAGGATTGTGTTTGGGTAAAGCAGTGATTATTTGGGTCCCTTCTACCAAGCCAACATTTGCTTCATGTTTATAGAAAATGGGACTGTTACGAGTGCATTTACTTCCTAGTTGACTACTTCCACCATGAAAACTCGGAACCTGTCGTTGGGCGCAGCTTAAGAAGTGAAGCGCTGCTTATTTTGAGAATAAATTTGTTAATGGAGGTTGATAAATATAAGCCAAAATCACCAACCGAAATAGTAACATTCATTCATTGGATCCATATAGAGAGCGAATAGGATACAGCCCCATTCGAGAATTGTGCTTAAGCACAGCCCCATCCGATTTTTCTAGGAAACAGGGTTGTTTTATTGTACATAGTACTTCTATGTACAAATATTTCGTTTTTGTATATTAAAATTGATTGTGTTGATTAGCGTGAGTGTATAGTATGAGAGGGTCGTTTGAAGAATATTGAGTACGGCCACGAGGCAAAATTAATATTGATGGTGTTGAAGAAATGGGTCCGTCTACACTCGTGGGTTTTCGATGTTGCTCTCGAACTTGGCACTATGTTCAGTATGGACCCTACCAGTACCAGTACTCCAGCTTTCTAACGGGATACTCCTGATTCCGAAGGCTTACGTATAGATGGAAGAAAAAGAAACAGCCTAACGTGTTCTCTGTTTGTTGAAGTCTGAGATACTTACTCTTCGAAGAAAAAAGCCCAAGCTCATGGGAATAATTCTAGATAAAAATGGATGGGCAAATCTCGATTGAATAAAAAAGGACGAAACTCGATGCACCAGGAACTATGGACAATTTTCAAATAAATTTAACCTGATAAGAGAAATAGGAAAAACATGAGGGTGAAGCTGTAGTAGTACTATACTTAATCGAAATTGGATTGAAAAGATTTTGTAAGTATGCACTCATATTTCATGTTCACGCTGAAATTTAGCAGTTAAGAAACATTAACAATAAATCATATTTTCTACGAAAAATATGTTTTTAAAGTTTTTGAGAGCGAAGAAATCTTCCGGCATAGTTGCAGTTATTGCTTTTCGAAGAAAAATACACCCAGGTTAAACACGTAGTCATTTTGAATTATTGCCGTTCGAGATTTCTCACCTGTAACGGTTCAATTCCGCGAGTTTCAATCTATTTGTAATTGCTAAAAAATAATATATTACCTACTAATTTTCGAATAACTGAACCTCGTAAGCTTACGATTGCAAGTTATCTACTCGGAGTATTTTAACTCTGAATTCAACCGGGTTAAAGTTCGAGACCTAGTTCAAAACGACTTCTAACGCCCTTGACGGGATCATTAGAAGTGCATAAATTACATTATTTACGTGGTAATTGCATTTTTCTTAATGACCACTAAGTCCGCTTCTTAGCCATAAAATATAACTAATTTTTGTTTGATTAGAAGCTATTAAAACTAATTAATCGGCTTAATAACTCGCTTTAATTGGGGTCAACAGGACGAGTCGTTTGAAATTTTTTGATTTTTACTCTGAAAAATTTCTGTATCAGTGGACGACATTGAAAGAAGGACTCTAAAATATAGCAGAAAAGGTCGTAAAGGCTAATTTATTTTTCCAGTTTCTTCTATCTCTTGCCCGGAAATGTAGACAACAGGCGGCTATTAAGACTATTATAATTTGCTCTGAGCAATTTTATTACCTATGTAATGGCTTTTCACCCCCAAAAATATTGGTTTTGTTTTATGTGCATCAACAGGTATAAAGCAACCCTATCTTTAGTAATTATAATAATAGGATATATAAAAATTAATCGTTTTATCCAGTGCACTGTAATTCAAAGCCAGTACCTATTATTGTTTATAATTACTTAATTAGTTATCTGTTTATTATTAATTATTGTTGGTGTCCGAGTGGATCGAAATTGCGATAGCCCAAGTGAAGCTAAAATTCAACTGATTTGATCGGGGTTTCGTTTTCTATGAACCGAATTTTTGCCCTTAACGTACCGATGCGTCAAAGGGTTAAACAAATATTGTTACATCTTTATGATATGTAGGACATAAAATAATGTACTGAACCGGGGAGATGATTTAAAATAATTAAATTTATTTAAATTTGTTAAATCGTACGACATCGTAATGTGCAAAACGATAGGCAACTTTATATGTCAATAGACTACATGTTTCTAATTTACCCAAAACATGCACAAACATAAAAACTCTAAAATTGTGTTTTTTACACAACCTTCAGATGTGCATCAATAAAATAATTCGCTAAATGCAAACAAACTTCTTTAAACTACGTCCTATTTGTGAGCATAGGCTCCCCATAGATTTTCATTCCAGGTTAATAAGTTCCTCCAGTTCTTTCCCCGTCATGAAATGTTAATAATAACTAGGAAACCAAACTTTTTGACATAACTTTGTCATATTTTGACCCATGGTTTTCAGCGTACAAAATCCTTTAAAATGATGTGTCAGGAAGTATAGGGTCGTATTTAAAATTTTGAAGTTGAACTTGGTGTACCCTGTATAATTTTTCCCAAAAAATTAGAAAAATTGAATCTAGACTAAAAAATATTAAAGATGTATTTTTTTTATAGCGTCATTGGTTCAAGAGAAACTGAGCCCGGCCATCTAAAAAGGACACCTTGTATACAAATATGTGTGTAAATATATTTAATTCTTTCAATTAATTGTGCTTTTCATGTAAGGTCTTGGTTGAAATGAAAAAGCTAGTGTCACGGATGGAATTCGAACCCACGACCTTTGGCTCAATACCGCTCGAGCTACCGTGACAAATGGTTAGAACAGTGGCGTATTGATCCGAAGGTTACTTTTTCTTCTCAACCAAGACCTTGCATAAAAAGAAAAACTAATTGAAACAATTAATTTGACCAATTAGACCACTAAACGTATTTATAATTATTTATTAGGGGGCGCCGGTGGCCGCAACGGTTTAGGCGTTGACACGGCGCTCATCACTGTAAGGTAAAGGTCCCGGGTTCGAATCCAGCAGCCCTGCATTCAAACCCGACATACTTCCTAATGGGCTTTTTTTCAAACAACACCGGCACTCTGAGGGTTTATATGACCTCTGCTGTTGCAAACCCTCGTAAAAAAAATAATAATAATAATTAATTATTGTTTTCAATTTTTATGGAAAGACGGTTGAGAAAAAAATTAGCGTCAACTTCGGCTGGTCGTAGGTTTGAGTCCCGAATATGCTTTTCCAACTTCTTTATTTTGGGTTGTAAAAGCTTACTATGTTTTTATATTCCAGGTCTCATCCTGATCCAATAAAAAGAGATGCAAAGATTATTGAGTAACTGGGGGGTATCAGTCGGTTCACGTGGTTGTAGAAATCCTTCAACTTGATGATGAGCAAAGGGCTCGAAATCCGGATCTTTGGAAAACAACTTACTGTGAATAGGAACTGTCTTTTTTAAAAAAGGATTACGTACATGTGTAAAATTGGACCTATAAATGAGTTTTCCATTTTCGCAATTTTCGAATCAAAAGTTCTCAGAAAAATTGTCAATTTTCTTAGTACATACTCAAACATTTCTTTTGTCAATGAACTGATACGGCTTCCAAAAGTCCATGTCGAGCTCTACACTTGCGGAATCACAAAACTGCCAGGTCGGACCCTAATCAACAGAATAATCAACAACTACAACTCAGCACTAACACCATCTGCTATTACCTGATCAAATCTATCAAGTACATACAAACCAAAATACATATCCAGTAACAAATAAGTCTGACGTTATTTACAAAATCAATGGTTTAAACTATCCGGCAACTTACATCGGAATTACATCCCAATATCTGGATAAGAAAGTAAAGCAACATATGACTTCAAAAAACCCAAACAAAATCCTTACTGGGTACCCACTATTTTGAACACCAACACAATTTCGATTTCTCGATTTCCTCGATTTCGACAATCCAAAAATAATACACATAACAAAACAAACATAAAAGTTAGTAACTTTTTAGAAATGGTTTATATCAAAAGAGATAAACACAGCATCAATTACAGAACGGACACATGTAAACTCTGTCGCAGCTACGCTACTATCATTAATCAACTTCAATATTGATAACATACATATATCATCATCACATCACACAAACCATATAATACAACATATAAAACTATCATTATATTTCAATCAAACACATCTACATAGTCTAATTCTTCAACAATTCCCTAATTATCACTGTCTATTTAATCCTGGAATAATCAGGCTGAACCATTACCCATTTTTCCCATTGTCGGCTCCTTTCACCTCAAAGAAGCCGACTCCTCATATGAAAATGTCTTTCTATGCCGACTTACTCCTATCAATATCTTATATAGACATAAAACATTAATATCCCACTGGCACTCTCAACACGACACACAAGAATGACACATCTACACAAAAAAACCAACACTTCGATTGAATCCAAAATTTCTAGCAATGTATAAATTCATTTTTTCACATCCTACATGTATTTGTACAATTTAAACAAGGTTTATAATTCCCAGGCCCTGAAGATGATCTCAATCAAGTTCGAAACGTTGGCACGATAAAGAAAATGTTTTTCTAAACCTAAGTCACACCAGACCGTATTTCACGTTTTCCAAATAATCTTACATGTAACATTAGTACATTATATTCTGCCTTCCTTTTTAAGATTTCTTTTTGTGTGTAAATATAGATGCAAATGGTGAATCAAATGTTTTCATATTTCTAATGCAATTACAACCAAAAATATTTTTGCTGATTTTATCCGTGTTCATGTTCAAAGGTTGTAAATCTTAGCACGTATAAAAGATCAACTTTTTTAAAGATATCATTTGCATTAACAACAGTGAACACACAACGGTTAGGCGTAGACTGTAATTACGACTTCCATGACGATTAACGCCGCTGATTAAGGTTATATTATTTTTTCTCTAGGGTTTTTCAGAAGTCTCCCACATTAATCCGCCGGAAGACAAAAGCCCGGTCTTAGAGAAAAATTTATAGAAAGGATAAATAATTTTCTTCTGGGAACAGGACGGCGAGATAGGTTGTGGGACCGTCTCCATTCAAGATTCCTGGCAAATCTAGTATAAAACCCGTCTTCATTCATAAAACTAACTCATTCATTTGATTTTCGTTCTCAGAAGGAAGGAAATCCCGTATGGGCTAGGTCTTCTTTTCCTCGAGATGATTTCCACGCCGGTTCTGGTCTTTAACGCCCTTCAGAATAATTGACTCGAAAATTTTCTAAAGGAGTCGGTTTTCCTCTTGGAAAGAAAAACATTGCTTTTTCTATAACTTCTGACAAAGTAAGTTTAAAACGAAGGAGAAGTTAACATTGACAAACATAGTTCTCATATATTATATTAAATTTATACATACATTTCTTTTAAATAAAGTTCCATTTTTCAACTATACATTATGCTCAAAAATTATGTTAAAATATTATAAATTATAATGGAATATATTTTTTAAACCTATGATCGTGATTGGATTTAAGAAATAGAACGTGACCGCGTGAATCATGACTCATGGTCCGGGTAGTGGATCATCTAAATCTATGTGGTGACACTATGAGAAAAACATCACGCTTCACCTCAGTATTCGATTCCGCACGTACTTCATATTGTCTAGCACGTAAAGATCAGATATCGCGGAATCGTGGGAAGTCCATGGAAAGAGTCTGGAAATTGTTCTGCATAATCTGCTATGTTGAAGATCTCAAGCTTTGAAATAGCAGTGGAATATGTCTTCTACAATCTCAATTTGTTGTTAAAATTCAGTCTAGAGTACTGTTTATATAGAAGGAAACATCTAAAATTGAGCATGATTTAAACTTAGAAGTTATTGATCGTAGTAAACAATGGCAACATTTTTTCACAAAAGGGGAATTCAAAACTTACTAATAGTTCACTGGTCCCAAAAGGAAGTAGTTTGTCTCAAAATGTTCTTATAGACAGGCATTGGCGAATATTTCTTCCTCTGGTTCCCAAAATCTTCACTGAATGCAAAAATCCAACGGCTCCAATTTGCGATCTGGAAAACCAAGCATAAATCATCAAGAGTAAATACATGAGTCAGGGTATCGCGTTAATCTAGCCCAAAGCAATTCTGAGCGGATAGTTACTAGATATTTCCAGATTATCTTCTGATCATTATAGAATGAGCTAAATTTTGGAATATTCTTCGAAAATACCATTTACAGAAATTCGGATGACTGACAGTCTGAGCCCAGTGCCACTACGAAATTTTAGTATGAATAATAGAGGTGGAATATAGAGAAATTTAACTGTATTATCGATATTTTATTTTAGAAACAATAAATAAAGAATAAAAAGAATTTTGGGATGGTATCAATTGCATAACGCTTTGGCTGTTGGAAGTGTATGCATCTCACTGGATGGACCATTTTATACGTCGAACCTAACTACATATACGGATTACGGACTATTCCCTTCGTTCAAGATGAAATCCGTTCCCGTTAACACAAAACCCTCCCAACCATATTAAACCAGCACTCAGAAACCTCGTTTCCCGACGAATTCCTTCGGACCATCCTCGCCTACTGAAGAATCTTCAAGGGCCGCGAAATCTCTTATAAAATGCTGGTGATAATGGTGAAAGTGATAACGACACATGTATTAATTCAACCGAGTAACACCAACGGGTATTTTCTCCATTCTTGTTTTTAGCTTTGTACATGTTTCCTTGCTCATCGTTACATGTTATCTAATTGAAAGTAGTTATAATGTACTACAAATATTTTCAAAAAATGAAAGAACTGAAAAAACTGCGTGAAAAGATTTTGTATGAATGAATTTATTAGCGTGAATGAGGATAAGGGAATATTGAGTACCTTGAGTACCACTTAATTTATACTAGCCATACCTACATTAGTATGACTGTGTATGTTTGGACTACCTTCAAGAATAGTGAAGTTTTAGTAATACATACTTTTAAAACCCTAGGGATACGGATAGGTATAAGTAAGGCGGTCGCAAGGCATTCCGCACCTCGACCTTTTGTCAATCAACCTCTATGACTTTCCAGCGATTCTTTAGTTTAGGAACTTGCTTGCGGTTTTTCCTATCATACTTCCAAGGATCGGCACATACATAGCTCTCACAACACCATAAAACGTGTTTTGAGGTCTCCTCTTCGTGACAGTATTTGCACAGTGTTTCTTCTACCTGTCCGGTGCATGTGCTTTCTTAAACAAAAGTGCCCTATTGTGAGTCGAACCGGAATCTTGGTTCTGTTGCGGTTACCATCGAGAAATTCCCTTGTAGGTTTTATAAATGAACCTAGTATTAATCTCTTCGCGGACATCCTGCCATGGGTGGTGTTCCACCAGGTTTAGGACTCATAAATGATCCATTTTCTTGTAATATTTTCTTGGCAAGATGCTAGGTCACAGTAGGTTTCGGGACCTCGAGATTCTTATTGTCTTCTTTTCTGGCCAACATTTTCCTTTTTTCTTTGACTCTTTGTCGAATTCCCTGGGATACATGTCAGGGTCAGATCATTAGGGGGTCACTGACTTTCGTCATTTTAATTTTTTGGCGCATTGTTCACTTGCTATTTCAGAATGAAAGACTATAGAGTGAATTTGAAATATGTTCAGACTTTGGATTCGTCCCCAGGACTCCTTCGCCTCTGTCCGTTTTTAAAACCTAGCTGAACTCCCTATTTGATCACATTTTTAGTTTGTTTTTTTGCCATAGATTTGTTCTTGTACGACATCAAATTTTTCACTTGATGCACTTGTTTTTTGTTTTTGAACTGTTTAATTCTAGATGAGGTACTGGTGAGACATCGTGTGTGACTTTCCAAGCAGGGTGTATCCGCTATCAGCAGAGCCGGTAGCACTGGGCGTCTGTGAAAAACACAGATGTTATCTCCATCTGGGTTCGGACTGAGGAGAGATCGTGATCCGGTCTCGTAAGCCGCCACCTAAGTTCTAACGAGGGTGAAGAATCCCGGGAAATATAAAAAGAAGAACGGCTCTCCCCGTAGAGCGAAAACGTGTTAATCCGAGGTATCGTGAGCCGTTCACCAAACAAATCAAGGAGATTTATTATCTATTTGCATGGGGGATGGGTAATGTATTCAGTTCCCATATCGCTCGATGGCATTGGGCATTCTACTTGTAGGGTGGGGAACGGCTCACCGAATATATTAAATATGGCCGGTCCCGGGCCCTTTTTACTTCCTTTTTATACTCGACTTTCCCAGACGTAACTGTGCAATCGATAAGTTGGCTTCTAACCGTTCTAAATGAACAAGATCACATAATTAACCTTCTATTTCGTACAATTGCTTAGCCTTTGAATTTATCGTTTTAATCGAATATCTAAAGAGAAGTCACAGGATTGCTGTAACAAAACATATTTCATATAAGGACGAAATTTACGTTCTTTAACAGCAATAATTAATGATAATATTTCAGTTTTATTATTTTTTATTAGTTTAAGGTCTTTTTTAAATAAATCTCGGTATAAATTATTGGAAGAAAATCAGAGCCCTTAGATCTTAGATCAAGAAGGACCGTGAAAGACATGTTCATCAAATACGATTTGCAATGGAACGCGGAAAACGAATCGTGGATTTTACAGGACAAAATAAAATAAAAATAACCAAAAGAGTGTCCTTTAAAACGAAGATTTGCAATGGGACAACAATCGTGGACCGTAGAAGAATCAAAAAATGTCCCAAAGAGTGTCCTTTATCAAATTTACGTAGTTCCAAAATCTCCAATCCGATAGAAGAATTTTTTTAATGCCAGCAACCTCGGATCAAAAAGGCCCGTGAAAGACCTCCTCACCCCAGAACACAGTAAATACTAAGATTTACGATAGAACACCAATCGTGGATTATAGAGGAATGAAAAAATCCAAAAGAGTGTCTCTTACCAAATTTATGTCATTCCAAAATCACCAATCTCATAGAAGAACGTATTTTAGTGCAAGCAGTGGAAAAACGTAGTTAAAAAAAGATTAGGAGAGTCAAACCTTAGATCAAAAAGACCCGTGAAAGACCTCCTCGCCAAAGAACACAATAGAGACTAAGATTTACAAAAGGACACCAATCGTGGACTATAGAGGAAAGAAAAAATATCCAAAAGAGTGTTCCATACCAAATTTACGTCGTTCCAAATTTTTCCTGCATACAATGGGAAATTGAAATTAGAAGAAGATTGTGAGAGTCAAACCTTAGATAAAAAAAAGACCAGTGAAAGACATCCTCATCCCAGAACACAGTAGAGATTATGATTTACAATAGAACACCAATCGTGGACTATAGAGGAATGAAAAAATGTTCAAAAGAGTGTCTCTTACCAAATTTATGTCATTCCAAAATCACCTATCCCATAGTAGAACGTATTGTAGTCCAAATAGTGAGAAAGCCCAGTTAGAAGAAGATTGGGACAGCCAAACCTTAAATCAAAAAGACCAGTGAAAGACCTCGTCGCCAAAGAACACAATAGAGCATAAGATTTAAAATAGAACACCTATCGTGGACTATAGAGGAATGAAAAAATGTCCAGAAGAGTGTCCCTTACCAAATTTATGTCGTTCCAAAACCATCATTCTCAAAAAAGAACGTTTTTTTAGTGCAAACAATAGGAAAGCGCAGCTAGAAGAAACTTGTGAGAATCAAACCAAAGTTGATCAAAAATACCTCCACACCAGAGCAATGCCTAAAATTCTAAATACCGGACTGTAGAGAAATGGAAAGATGTTCAAAAGTAGTAGTAGTGGTAGTGAAATCTAGATGTAAAGATAACGAAACAGTCAGACATGCACGGAGACGTATCAATTGGTGTTGTCAGTTGGTACAAATTCATGGATCTTTAATGCCTACAAGTTCATGAATATATGATCATACTGGATAAAAATTTATGATTACGTGTGATAATACACCACATCATCTTAAGTTCAATTCAAACCCTTTAGAGCTCAGTAAGAACTCCGGACCCTTAACGAATCGAACACGTTTCGGACAAAATATATATTCGACTAAAACTACCTATTTTAACATCGTTTAGTTTTGTATTTCTTTAATACCTATTTATATTTCGGCAGTTGAAAGAGTTAGTATAACTTAGACATTAGGGTTACGATCAGGAAAAAAAATTATACAAGGTGATCTGTAAACATAGGTTATTCTACTTGACAAATGGGTAAACATTAAGTAAACGTAAGTACTTTGTTCGTCCTTTTGTGTGGAATTTGGAGTGTATCGTTATACTTTCAAGCAAAGTTTGTCTTAGAGATGCAACAAAGCATTAAAGAGAAAGAGGGAGAGAAAACTGTTAGTTGAGTGACGACAGTGTTTAAATTGGCGGATAATTAATTCTACGGATCTCTAAAACCTCCACTGTTTTCCTCAACAAACATGTCTACTTGAGGGATTGGTGAAACACATGAGCCTGAGGAGGCCTGAGCGCTGCCAAGGTGACAACATGGAAATCACCCCTTGTTTATTGATAAAAAATGATTATCCATTAATAATGGTATGAGTTTATAGAATAAAATAAAAAATTTACTACAAATGTAAACCGAATGTTAAGATCAAAACTAAATTATTGTCTGATTATGCGGAGACGTAGGTCGAAGGGAAACGAAAGGGCAGACGAGGCGGCTAAGGTCGTGACGTCCCAACCTCCAGCTCAACCTCGAGAACCCTCTGACATTAAAAGCATTACTAAAAGAATGTGGAAGCGTCAATGTGGCGAATCGGCAGAAAAGCTCTTACGTATCAAAAGCACTGTCGATAGGTGGCCCTCCGAGAACCTGACTCGTAGAAGAAGGGTCATCCACGCTCGATTAAGAATAAGACATGCGAGGTTGACACACGGACATTTACTTTTGGGCCAAAGCCATGCGGAGTAAACTCGATGTGTTCCACGTAGTTGAAGGATGAACTTCCTTGGCTCTAAATAATAGTTTTTCCTTATTGCAGTATGAAAAAGGGACAACAACTGACAAATTTTACTAAAATCATTAAAATTAAAGAAAAACCGACATTTGAAATACAGATATTGAAATAATCGTGCCAAGGTCGAAAAACCAATTGACGGGAAAAATGTAGATCTGTTTCTCTGTACATCTGTTCATTACGGATCATTTGATACAGACGTAATTATAGGTTTTACGAGCGATTCGGACGATTGTACGCCTTAATTTCGCCGAATTTCCTGTCAAATCGGCAACCGGCGGTTTTGGTTCCGACATTTTGTAACAAGGATTACAACATTTAATCATTTTCAAATTAGAAATATAATAATTGTAATCAAGGCTACAGTCTTTGTAATTTGATAGCAGGGAAGGATATTTTTCTATTTTATAACGGTTTGCCATATTCTTTCTGAATGTAGAAGATTGTTCTTCGGGTGCAGTGTATTCGCAAGAAAAAGAATTTTGAAGTTTGTTGGATGGATCCAATCGGCCTGCATTGGTGGAATACACATTGTATAGGAAGGATTTTGTTGAATAACGTTGTTTTGACTTACAACATAAACCCAAATACAATAGAGAGAAGAAAAACAACGGTAAATAGACGATGGACTGAAAAATCCGTCTGCCGTAGGTCGCGGTGTTAAAACAATGAGTCCTTTTAGTAAGGAAGGGTCATCTTTCGGAGAATTTTTCACTGCAGTGGAATTGGAATGTTTGGTTGAGACCCGCAGTTCTATAGGCCAAATATGTCGGAGTAATGTCTTGTAAATTAACAGTTATTTAGTTAGTTGAATTTTTAATGCTTTGTCTAGTATACGTATAAAAAGTCTGTACCTTTTAAGTCTATTCCTGTCTGTTCAGTCTAATGTTCCATGCCAGTCTTTTATCGAGAAACATACCTATATATTTTTGTATATCTGCAGTCAGTATGTTGTTAACATTGCTGAAACTGTCGGTGTTTATTTTAATTATTTTTTATCAACTATCTTTTTGTCCAAGTCCTGTAAGTAGGCTTGGATGTTGGAGGTAGCAATGTTTTAGTTTTGATGTCATGAGAGGTCTTCACGATGTTTGTTAGATGTTAAATCGTGTTAACTCGAAAAGAGAAAAGTCCAGTAGCATCATCTTCCATTCTTTGCTTATCATGTTAAACGTTAATTTTTCCACAATGCTGCGTGTGGTGACTGGTAGAACCAAAAATAAAGCTACAACAGTCCTTGAAGGCTTGTTGCAGTTTGTTATGGCTATGTTTTGTGTTAAATTGTAAGATGCCAGAAGTTAGTAAAAAAAGGAAAATTTATCAACTCTTTTATTCAAAATGCTATCTATGCACTCGAAAAGTACTAAGTAGAAAAGTACTAACAAATGAAAGGCTTCAATTCGTGCCGACATACCTAACTTGTAACCTAAAGTCTAACAACCCAGGATAGGGGATGTATCTATTATGAATGAGAGTATAAGGACAGGACAGAAATTATCAAAAGAAATGAATTGGGCTGATTTAATTAATGCGTATTTAAGAACAAAAATACGTGTAAAGAAAAACCAGCTGTTAAATTCATGGCTGCCATGTTGGTTACCTACGCCCTAACGGCTAGAAATTAGATTACATCTTCGACTTAACAATTAACATTGGATCTGGCCAGTTAGATAACTAGCCGATTCTTACAAGTCTCGATCTAACAGGACCTAACAGAAATTGTCTGTACTTTAGCATGATCTGGTCATTTTAGTTTCAAGAGAATCGATGAAAGCTTCATGTACGTCTTGTCAGAAGATCACTAGTGGCTTGACGAGCTTCATCTAAAATTTTGATAATTTCTCTATTGTTTCGAGATTTTCTCATTCGAAAGAGGACTCTGATCTGTGGCCATCGTAGTTTACATCATCAGCCAATGTCAGTAAATACTCGATATTTTGTATAACAGTATTTCTTGGGAAATCATTATTTTGAACAAGTATTTTACGAGTGTCAGCTGCTTTTTTATAAAACTCAACAGTAGAAAGTTCCTGACCAAACTGCCTACTGAGTAAAAACTCTTGGAACTGATCAAACCCCGTTTCGCACTCCAGAACTGATTTTGGAATTCTAGCCCATCTATTTATATCAGCCCTTGTCGGTCCTGGACTACAATTGCAAGACATTTTAGCAAAGTCCAACTCTCCTGAGGATTTTTTTGTAGATCATATTTTAGATGGGAATTATCCAGATGTTTAACCATTGTTAAAATGAGAACTGTATTTCCATTATAGCGCTAACCGGGGCATCAGATCTAGAGAGATTGAGTATTTACTGACATTGGCTGATGATGTAAACTTCGATGGAGCACAGATGAGAGTCCTCTATGGAATGAGAAAATCTCGAAACAATAGAGAAATTATCAAAATTTTAGATGAAGCTCGTCAAGCCGCTAGTGATCTTCTGACAGACGTACATGAAGCTTTCATCGATTTTCTTGGACCTAACAGAGTTAACAGGGTTAACACAAAGATCGTGAATACCCCTAGTGTGTGGTTTGCGAATATGGCAAAAAATATATTATGATTTAGAGGGATATCGGCGGTTTATTGTAAATAGGAGAGGACTTAGGATTCCCTTGCAGTACTCCAGCCGCGACAAAGAAGCAAGAGAAAAAATCTGCACCTTGTCTCTCTTTGTAATGCCTAACGGAATAATAGGTTTAGGGGAGAAGAGCCTTTATTTTGGAGAGAAGCCCAAGGTGGCAGACTCAATCAAAGGCTTTTCCTCGTCGAGAAATACGCAATGGCAATCCTCCCCTCTGCGTCTAAAATAGATAAATTAAATATGAATTAAGTAAATTTTAAAGTTAAAATTAAACCCATTTAACTTTTTACATTGAATTTTTTTTTAAATTAGACAATTACTGTAAATAATTTTTCAACGATGATATTGCACGTGGAAAAACTTGACAAGTTATGATGAATCGGAATTGGGACACTTATTGAATTGATCTTCATACGCGGGATTTTTGAACTATTCAACGCGTTTCAGCATTGTTCAATCATCAGGGGTAGTCTGCACGGGAGTTTACACTAAAGAAAGTCCATCAATAATGACCCAATGCCTTGACTTCATTGACTCACAGATCCAGCATCAACTCAGTAAAAACAAATTGAATAAGTTTCACAACTTTTTGAAATTATCTAAATTAAATAATTATGAATTCAAATTCTATTCGGCTTGAAAAAAAAATCAATTTTGCCTTATGTGCAACGATTTAATTAGCCAATCGTATAATTAAACATGGGAGTTTAGTATCTAAAGTAAACGTTATCGTCATTATAGATGAATTTTTTAAAAATATCTTACAATAAGGATAGTCGAGTTTGCTTGAATGTAATTAAAAGTTTATTCTGAAGGACTTAATCTGCCAATCCGTTCTGCCTCGAAGCTCGAAAGGATTTTTCATTCGCGGATTAATTGCCGCTTAATAAACAAGAGTGCCGGTGGGAAAAGGGTGTAGATTATTCCATTGAAACTTGACATGACCGGCAGAACGACTCAATTTTCACCGAGGGCCGAAGTGGGGGATTTTAATTGAGAGCATTTCACAGGGTTGGCTACCATAGTTATGGATACATGAATAACGCCCGAAGAGGGGAAAAGGCTTGTATTTCCTTTATTATAAATACGCGGGTATCCTTTATTATAAATGCTTGAGCTTCATTATGTCCTACGACTGTAACGAGCTTCGGCTTAACGAGATGAAACTTTTTTTCGATTGAAAAAATACCTGAAACCCTGTACTCTCAAAATCCGAGGGTGCAAATGCACATAGAGCGGATATTTTCATAAAATTTGACTATATTTATTAAGAAATGATTATGATTTAACACATTACTGTTGTTTGAAATGCAATTTGACAATGATAGCATATTAGCCCTTATACATAATGTTATTTTTAATTTTATCAAACGTCGATGTATGTTTATTAATTCAACTCAAAATGAAGAATTTTCAAAAAGGAAAAATTTTTAATAAATTTCCAAAAATTGACTGTCATTCAACAAACATATTTGTAGGGGTGTCAAATCATAAAACTTCTTTATTTAATACGCTTTTTTATGGTTACTCGAATTTCCAAAAAAACGTCAACCCATCAACAGTAACATCAACTTGGTATGTTAAAAAAATGTTCAAATGTGTATATTTATGGCATATAGAAGAGGAATGAACTGTGCGATTTCAAAAACTTTAAACAGCATTGTTGATGGTGCAGGATTTAAAGAAGGAATGACTTAGAAGATTATTAAGTCAAAACTCTTTATTATGAAATTAAATACTAAAAAAAGAAAAGAACGTTTTTTCTATTTAGGATATACTATAACCTAATTTTTTTTTCGGTTGATGGCCGTAAGACTTGAGTCGACCCTGTATTTAAAAGCAGATAGTCAGTAGCCAGATCGAGACGGTCAGATGGCTGCCGTTTAAACCAAAGTACGCGTGAACGACCTCAGCTGTTTGTCATAAACCTCCCACATTCTATATATGCATATTAAAAGCTGATCAATTTATGTTGGCTTTGTTCGTCATGCGTTGAAGTGGAGAAGAATAAATTTAAATTTAAAAAAAAAAAAAAAAAACACCAGACAGTCGAATGAAGTCTGCACGGACGGATGGGCGCCCCTTCTCTGGCTGGGGGCGGAGCTCGTCTGTCTAATTGGGGGTGAACAATGGAAATTAAGTCCTTCTCTTATATTTTATATTAAGTAGATCTAGGAAGGAGATATAGGAAACAACGTCCATGGAATTAGGATGATGAGATAATGGCCAAAATGTGACGTCAGTTTTAATTAAGAAAGCCACTCGGGCAACATGCTCTGTCATTGCTTGTGTGAAACGTATACACAAAATTAGCCCGGAGTCGATAGATAAAGGAAGTCCCTTCTGATTTCCCTTTTCCTCCGATTGTTGGCATTTCCTTTGATAAAGCCCGATGAAACAGATAATTACGGACAATCTATAAATTAATTTACCTACTTTTTCACGGTACTTAAGTGCTTTTCGATTTATGCCTTATTAAAAGTTGTGAGATGTGCTGTCAAATAAGCATTTTGGAAATCCCCTAAAACATATCTGTATTATAAATAAAATAACACATTGAGACGTCATACAAACATACTTGTTATTTCTTTTATTGGCCATAATCTTGAGTCCACAAGTACATCAGTAGTGACACTCCGATCTAATTATAGGTCCTCACTTATCACAAGCTATTGTCAGTCTGAGATCACATTTCAGTCCATCAGGAAGTGTGAAGTAAGTTGGCTTATTTGCGAACTGACATGACCAGGGAATATTGAGTGAAATTTGATATATTGGAATTTCATAACGTGGGAAACGATAGGAATGATAAGGTCATGGTGTACGGTAAGAGAGGACACATTGAAAAAAGTTTGCAATACAATGGAGAGTTTTAGACCGGAAGGATTGAAGATTGATTCTTTGGCTAAGCCAAATATTTCGAGAGGAGGAACCGCAAGACTAATAGGACTAGGGCCTACACTTACACTCCTCCATCTCAGAATGGGTTCACAAAAAACAAAAACAAAAGAGCACTGAACGAACTCAGAAGTTACATGCAGTAAAGCCATGGTGAAAGAACCCACCTAAACCCGCAAAACATTAGTTACAACCAAACAGACAGCAATGACTCTTGGCTTGACTCCTTGATAATTCGGGACATAGATGCAATGAGAAAGTGGACATATTGGCCAAAAAAGGAGCCAATATAAATTATCTAGATCGGAACTCTACTGTAGACTCTACTCTGACACAAAACAGACACATCTAAAATGGATCATTATGAGTCCACTGAAATATGTTCCTAGCATTTGGAAATTCGCAGACGTCATTACGATTAAAGAAAAAAAATTTGGCCGAATCATATAGACCAATATCGCTACTAATCGCTACTATCGACAGTGTTCAAGCTTTTGGCAATGACAGTCACCTACTACTACTTAAAGAAAAATAAAGTCAAATGAACTGAACTAAGAAAAGTACAATAAGCCAAAAAGCTACAGTGCTTGGTGAATACTAAACACCCGATTACTAGTATCCTCATCATCTTCATTATGTGTTAGCTGTCGTCGATTTAATAAGATAAAATTCCCAGAATCGCTAGGGTGGTATTACTACAAAAGAGTAAGTTTTACGTAGTAAAAGAGTACTTCGCTTATATTTAATCATCTTGGTTACACTTAATAATAATAATAATAATAATAAACTGATATAATGAATCAATTAATTACAATAAAATAGATTAAGTAGAAGAAATAAGGAGAAACAAGAGTAAAAGTAAGAATAAGTCTGGACATAAGAATAGAAAAGAACTAAAAATAATAGTAACGTGGAATAATAGATAGAATAAAACAATATTATCCCGATCTATGTAAAAATTGAAGCTGTGGAAAAGGTCCAGCGATTTTTCATAAGGACATTTTTTCTCTACCAGGAGGCACATCTATTTACCTCATCTATTTTGAAACTAGGGGCGTCGGTGGCCGCAACGGTTTAGGCGTTGACACGGCGCTCATCACTGTAAGGTAAAGGTCCCGGGTTCGAATCCAGCGGCCCTGCATTCGAACCCGACATACTTACAAATGGGCTTTTTTTCAAAAACACCGGCACCCCGAGGGTTGACATAACCTCTGCTGTTGCGAACCCTCGTAAAATAAAAATTAAAAAAAAAAAAAAAAAATATTTTGAAACTGTCACCGATCTACTCGTTGAGTTCATTCTCAAGATGCACATTTCCTTTATCCTGTCGACGCTAGGTTATCCAGAACCGAGACTCTCAAAAATTACCTCAGTTGAAATAGTTAAAAATCACTGTTCGCCTGGAAACCACTGTTCGCGAAATATGATATTGGCTTCTCCCTGTCATTGGAAAAACTGGAGGAACCATTTTTCGGCTCTCTTTACTAAGATGAATTCCCAAAACCGCAGTGAATGTGCTCTTCGTGCCATGAGCTCAGCTCATCTTTCATTGTATAAAGAGTTCCTGCAGGTTTGTTCGATCTGATGAAGCCCAATTTTAAAGGTTACTCTTTGGTTGAACTCCGTTGGATTTTTAAAATGCGCTTAGAGGTTCTTCAGCTGAACTTCGTGTGGAATAGGGGTGAGCAGGGCTTCTGTTCGCTTTGCAATTCGCATGCCATAAAATCTGTTTTTCGTTTCTTGACAGAGTGTTCAATTCTGGGTGAGATCCGCTTCCTTTACGTAGGTTGCTTCACTCTGCCAAGGGTGAATTTCTGAGTATTTTGGAGGGTTCAACCTAAGGTTTCTAAGCCTTTGATCGGTTTTGTGAGGCAGGCTTGGAGCTACAGATACGAGCTGACAGAAGCAACAATTTAATTTTTGATTTTATTACAGAGGTTATATCAACCCTCGGGGTGCCGGTGTTTTTGAAAAAAAAAAAAACATTTGTAAATATGACGGGTTCGAATGCAGGGCCGCTGGATTCGAACCCGGGACCTTTACCTTACAGTGATGAGCGCCGTGTCAACGCCTAAACCGTTGCGGCCACCGACGCCCCCTAATTTTTTTTTGTTACTATTATTTTTTTCAATTTTGTTAAATGCACAACAAATATTATTTGTTCGTTGTATCTCTAGATGAAGGTACAAATTTGGCACAAATAATTTTTTTTTAACTTGTTTGACAACTAGTTTTCAGAAAATATTATAAAATTTCTATTTTCCAGTTACTCTGTGCTTAAATTTTATGTAAAGAAACATTAAAAAATCTCGTTGTTCCCAGACATCGATCATGTTCTCTTGCATCTAGACGGATTTCGCTAAATAAAATAAAACAAAATAAAATGACATAACGTAAAATCACGCGGACAAATTTTTATTTTAAGTTTATTTATTCTACATGTTTATTGAGATGCGCAATCCCGCCTGGATACGAACAAGATCGTTTGTACTAACAGTTTGTTAAACTATTAAGTCTGTTCATAGTCTAGCTTTAAAATCGATAGTCGTATCTAATTAAAAAGTTAAATATCCGAGAGGAAAAAGTCAGACGTCTGGAAGCGATCGGGTTCTGCTGAGGGCGCCGTTATAGTTGCGACCACCTCAAAATCGATCAAGAATAGGTAGTTACAGACAGCAAACATCCCCCTTTACGGCCTTGCGTTAACGTCCGACGATAAAAGCGGTTTATTTGTTGCAATTAGACCGCATCGTTTTACGACTGGCCGACAATTATTGAGTTCACGCCAAAATAATAAAATAAGGAGCGAACCGGTGAAAACATCGTTACGAGCGGCCCTGGGGAAAATTGAATTTAACCCCTCGGCCGGTGGCTGTCGAGTTCCTCCTAAAATCCCAATCGAAGAGAAATGTCCGACAAAATCTTTTAAACGTTTTGTTTTTCAATTACACGCTCAACAAGCCGAGTCAGAAGGAAATCCGTTATTATAGACTATTTAAATGCAAAATCTGTACCAATTAGACGAAAATTCGGCCCGAAGCGATAACGAGCATATAATATGATGTTAATAGACTTATTTTCCATCTCGCTTTGATGAAGGGATGGGAGAAAAAGGCCGAGCTAAGATTACAAACCATCGGAACGGAGATAAGGGAAAATCCATTTTTTGTAAATTGCCAAGGAATAATTGCACTCTGGCTTGTTTATAAACGTCGGAGAGGATACGAAGGGTTATAAATCACTGGCCAAATGTGGGTGTTAATCGAGCGTAAACACGTGCTAATAGGAGGAAAATTGCACGTTGACAATTGATGTCTTAAAATAAAAGTATGCCAATTAGATTGCATATGGAATACAAATTTTTTAACGGGCCTAACAACCCTCCACACAGTGTAATATCATAATTCATCGACTAATTTTCGCCCTAAATCTGGCAAAAAATTGTGTTTCGTATTTGCATAAATCCAATTTACAAATGTAACGGTAACGATTAACAAGTACATAATTTGATAGACAGAATCTTTAAACTTAGTTCTCCTAAATTCCATAATGAAAAAAAATAGTCAAACAATTGCTAGTCACAAACCAATAACTTATGTCACTGATTAATAAGTTGAGTCAAGGTAGATTCTTAAAACGCAATAACACTGAAATTGTACTTGAAGACACTTATCCTCAAAACTGTACTTATTTGGTGGGTCTGCCAGGTACTCTACATTCTGCGCCAAACTCACTAAAAATCTCACGCTAATAAATACAATCATTCATGGGGAACACTGTTTCTGTAAGACTAAAAATAAAACAGGTTCTGTAAGACTAAAAACAAATTAAAAGTGATCCAAACTTCTTTTACCCTCAAACGCAAAATATTCCCTCCAGTTTATCTCAATCAAATTGCGGCAGAGTGCGACAAATAATTTTGCTTGGCAAATAATGTCATGTAATCAATTTGATTCTCGGCGACAAATCAAGCCGAAGATCGTGGGTTCGAATCCCGCTCGTGCCATTGACTTTTTATCTCAACTGAAAACCTTAATTAATTGTAAGATATTAATTGGTCAAGCGGACCACGAAACTAGTGAATTTGTAAGTATGTCGGGTTCGAATATAGGACCGCTGGATTCGAACCCGGGACCTTTGCCTTACAGTGATGAGCGCCGTGTCAACGCCTAAACCGTTGCAGCCATCGACGCCCCATTCTATAATTACTATTTTCATATCCTTTTATTTATTAATTTTTTAAAGGCTTTATGATCTTGTATATTAGCCAGAGGTCAATTCGTAAGGTTCTCCGTATGAATTTTTTTGTTTGGAGGGAGTTGTAAAAAAAGCCAGGAGCGGCGGTGAGAATCGAACCCACGACCCGGAGTTGTACGTGCTGAGAGTTAACCACTCGCCTACAGCTGTTCCCTTTATTAATTCTAAGAATCTTTACTTTTTGTTTTTATTTCTATGTTAGTACGTGTTATTTTGAAATACGGAAAATCGTTAATTGAATTAATTAAAAAATAAGTCATGAGGTTAAATATTTTATGGTACAATGATTATCCTTGTTTCATATTTTACCGTGTATTTTCTTCTTTGACGATTGGACAAAATTCGGTCTTAAACAGGGTAAGCACGTGTTTTTCAAAAATATTTGAAAAGTCCTTGAATTTAAATGTTACGTTTTCTCGAACCGAAGTAATTGGGTTGATTTCCAATAAAATATGTTTGTTTTTTCAAAGTAATACTTTTACAATTTATCAAAACTAAATTCAACCGTAAAATTTACATGATAATTATAGGTTTTGTCCTTCTGTAGTATTAAAAAAAAGTTTTTAGCAACTTACAAGCAAATTTTGTAGTTTAAGAAATACTCCCTATCTCCCTATAAATAACATGAAACTATTAATTGTTTAGCAATGGTCGATAGTTTTTTTCCTCCCAATAATAAGCAAGTAGCACCCAGATAATAACGTGTTTCTCTAGGCCTGTAATTACCGATTGCCCCGGGTCCTCCTGACGACTTTATGCTTGGTGCCTTCTCTTTCCCTCTCACGTTTTTTTACCCAACCACTGGATTTCACTTTGTAAGTTTCCTGACACATAATTTGTATTTGATATGTGGTGTTTAGTGACCGTTACTTGATGATTATTTGGAGTCGTGAGATGCGGGCTGGTGTGACGTAGCTTTTAGAAAACATTTTCTTTATCGTGCCAATGTTTCGATCTTTATTGAGATCATCTTCAGAAATCAAAATGTTTGTTTTCCGTGTAGATGTGTCATTCTTGTCTGTCGTGTACTCTCAACAAGTATAACAGAAATTTTGTAGTGCAATCATCGCTCCAACCTCCAACTTACCCAATCCTTACAATCCGAAATCCACCGAAACATCCTTAATGCTCCTTTCTACCTATCATACCATTCCGAACAACCTTATCGCCTAATATGTCCTTGAAGGGGCACAAAACAGCTACAAGAAGTTTCACAAAGGATTATCGTTAACTCTAGTCTGTTTTACAACTATTCAAAACTTTGAACTCTACATTTTGCTTTGTGAATTAACACGCTTATGTTTTACAATTTTATGACTACCCATATTTTCGCATCGCACGTCGAATAAACACGCGATCTTGTCGAATTGCTTTGAGTATGGTTTTTCTTCAGAATCGCACATTTCCATCCAAAATATTGATACACCGCAACAACTCTTTCAACCTCCAATTCACCCAATCCTTACAATCCAAAATCCACCGAACCATCCTTAATTGCTCCTTTCTACTTATCATACCCCAACAACCTTATCGTCTAATATGTCCTTGAAGTGGCACAAAACAGCTACAAGAAGTTTCACTAAGGATTATCGTTAACTCTAGTCTGTTTTACAATTGTTAAAAACTTTGACGGCTGTGAAGACAGTGGTTCAAACAAATGCCTCCATGCAAACTTTTATGAGTTTAAACATGTAATTCTTCAATCAACGTGTTATTACCTTAGTATATCTATACAGAGGATAAAATGAAAATAAATCCAAGGCAATATTATTCGGTTTTGTTTTCATTAGATTCAGTGATGATTTTCTTTAGTTGTATCAGAAAATTAATAGAGGTGGGCAAAAAAACTTTGTATTATAATACAAGCTTTGTCGGTGACTCTTCAGGAGCTATAAATCTCCTGGCAAAAATAAACTCAATTTTTTTGTCCTTCAGAGTTATTCAAACGAGTTAATATCTGAAGAGGACGGAAGCGTGTTGGTGTTGGAAGGGAGGGTTTCGGTTTGATTTATCCCCAAGCCGGGCGCCAGCCAGTCCACCCTCTCCAATGATGTATTGCGCCCCGAGGTCCATCTGCCACGACGACACTCCTCAACACTTGTTCACCCCATAGAACACATACCTCGGATTGTGTCGGGAAGAAACTTGGCCGCATTTTTCAATATTCCACACCGACAAAGTGGAGACCCTTTGGAAGGCGATCTCTGTTTTCACGATTTTCCACCCTACAAATGATCCCCTTTTCATATGCATTTACATCGAACGGGTCAATTATAGTTTCATCAAATTTTATATTAAATTACCAAAAGGAACTCAAGAGGATCGCTATTCTTGTTTTTAGGAGGTCCCTCCCCGCGTCCGTCTGCAGTCTTTTTTTACAGAAAACTATCATGCCCTTTAGATCGTGCTATGCTGGAAGTAGATCTAAGGAAAACAAAGTTTTAAAGGAAGTAAAATAAATATATAAAACTGTCAATGTTAAACCAAATGCTTGGTTTAAATAGACAAAACACCAATACAAACACTTTCCTGGACGTTTTTTGATTTCCAATACATTAAACTTTTTCTCTGAGGAAAATGTAATTGTTTATTAAGCATATTTTCTAGCAGAATTTTTTAAAATACGCAGTAATAATGTGGAATGTATTATGAAATTTTTAAATCTGACTTATTTGACAGTTTTATTTATAGGGTTGTTTTGCAACCGCATGTAACTAATTACATGTGTTAGGGCGTATTCTATTGTAGGAATTTCACTAACAATTCTTTTTTTTTAAGAACGTAAATCATAATCAGTGATGTAAACCCGCGTCAAAGTGAATAGAATCAAGCAATAACATTAATTATTTCAGTCTGTTGAATGCAGCTAATTTAGAGAGAGTGACAACCCTTTGGTACCTGCACCCCTTTATCGGTTCACCCCTGTGGAAAGCGTGTCTAATATGGTGGCAGCTGGTGGTCCTTCCCATCTTCCGCAACCGAGCGCCGTTGATAACTTTATGGCCGGGGTACGATGTCTCCATTAGTGGCCCTGATTTTTATCAGCAGCCACTAAATCAGGACGTTTTTACCACCTTATTGAGGCAAAGAGTTCCCAGGCTTTATGGAAAGTGAATCCAAAACCCATTGATAAACGTAGGGTCGTTAAGGGGCCTATTTTAAAAAGCCCTGCTACGCCTTCCAATTTTTTGGAATGTAGGAGGTGATCAGTTGAGAAAAAGTAAGTCCTCTGGGCTTAATGTTTATCAATCTGTAAGAGAAGATCGACTGTAAATGTACTGTGACCCTTATTGGATACTCTTTCTCGTCATCACTTTTTTAAATGATTTTTGTTTTAAATAAAAATATAAACATTTCAAAATTTTTATATTATATCTCTATTTTTGATTTATTTATGGAATCCAAATAGTTTTCGTGGACTTCTGTCTTTAAAAAAATGACGAAAAAAGGCGTTTGCTACTGTTGAACCAGAGTCACCGTTCATGAGTTCGTCGGCGTCCCTGGAGCACAAAGTTTATGTGAAAGCGTGTAGGTTCGAAGACTCTATACTTGAAACATTACCTGTAGATCGGTTAGTTTGTCTTAAAGTTAGAACTATTTTTCTTCTATTTACATTTATTTCTATTTGGAAATCGAAATTTTGAAGAAAATGTTAGGTTGTGATGGGGCAAAAAACAAACATTCATTTTATTGTTTGCTAACAAAATAAACCAACTCAAATACAAATGATTATTTGGAGGTCGTGAGATGCGGTCTGGTGTGACGAAAGTAAGTGTTGTCCAAATTCAAATCTGTTTTGTTAAAGAGACGTTTGTTGTCCAGAAGTCTTTTTAGAAGGCTGGAGCGTTTACATTCTTGTTTTTGAGACGGGTGAGGGGTTCAATTGTCAATCTTTAGTCATTAGTTCAAGGTAGGGACGACATTCGCTAGAGGATGAAGGATACTAGATACAATACATGCCGTGGTTCGTATGGTGAAAAGTTTGCAATTTTGTCCTTTCAATTTTTTATCCTCAACTAATCGGAGCGCAAGATTGCAGGTTTCGGGTTGAAACGGCAGGATATTTTCGAAAGGACGGCGGTATCATCCCTCCAGGTATTAAAGAATAGTTTCAGAAAGGATATGAATGCCGGCGGTCTATTCTTTTTAGAGGATTGGTCCTAAGAAACTTCCTTGGGATACCCCTACATCTGTGCCATATCCGGGTGATAGACAGGACGCTTTGATGATTTGAAAGTGTCAATCAGTAAATAAAAAAGAGTACTCTCTTAAACTTCCCGAACAGCGCGAGCATTCTTTTCGATCAAGAACGAAACTAATGCCTACACTTAATGGCATTGCAGAATACCCTTATCTGTACCCAAGCAAGGGGATAGGAATAATATTACAAGAAGTGAAAAATAGAGAAAATATGAGGTGGAAAACGGAATGGGAGGTGATGATGTTTAGGCTTTGATATCATCCAGGATGGTAAATATGTGATTTTACAGAAAGAATTGTACGTGTATGAAAGGAAAGGTACAGATTTTCTAGGTAGGTTTCTAAAGGTTGTTATAGCGATTAAGTCAAAATCATATACTTTCTTTAAAACATACAGCATTGGGAGTGATGGTTTAAACCAGAAGGCGTAGGGTCTTGTTCTTTGATTTTATTGATGTCATGATCATTGAAGAAAAGAAAAAATATTCATTTTTTTAATGCAAGGGATTTTTAAAACAGTATTTACAATGTCGTACGTTGTATGGAAAATAGTTTAAACCTCCCAAAAACAAGTCTGTATTTTGACTGATTGTTGATCCGAGTCGTTCCAAAGGCTCAGCTCAATTTAAATAGTGATGATTGCGCTAAAACGGCTACCTGGCAAGGGACAAAAGATCGCTAAGTGTTTACGGCCCATTGGCAGGGCGTTTCCGCGTTTTGTCCATGACCAACCGAATGTAACCAGCCCATTCTTCAAGCGTGTCCCTCTATTTATGCTGTCTGTGATCAATGCTTCCGAAATGACTTGCGAACAACACCAGCCTTGCATATGCTTCAGCCGTGACATATAGTCGAACCGTGAGTGGCCGAATACGGAAACTAATCATCCGTCACGTTATCAATTACGCTTAATCCGTGTGCTAACTGAGATTTTCTTATGTAATTAAATCGCATTGATCAAAATGCGCAACGCCCTTCGACGGAATCTATGATTATTTTTTTATTATTTTTATATATTTATTTTTTTTTATTTTTTACTTATTTAAAACTAATTAAAAAATAATTTGATTGATATTTTTTTACTTGAGGAACTTGTCTTGACTTTGATTGTGATTTGATATCACACAGGCCGAACACTGAAGATGCCGAAAAGCTGAAACGTGTCTCACATAACAACACAGCAAAGAAAAAACCAAGTTATACAACAAGCGTTAAATCCTCATCTCCAGTGAGAAATGGTTGACAGTGAGATATGGTTTTAGTCGAAACGCGTTTGAGTACCATCAAAAATCCGCAAGTATAAACGGATCCAGAAAGTGATCATGTGCTGGTTCAACATCTCTCCACTCTCACAGATCATCAACTATGTGTGTAGTTCTTTCAATTAATTAATCTTTTTGTGTAAGGTTTTGGTTGAAATGAAAATGCTAGTGGGACGAGCGGGATTCGAACCCACGACCTTCGGCTCATACTCGGCTGCTCTAACCTGTTGTCACAATAGATCAACCTCGACGCAGCGGCGTATGAGCCGGTCGTGGGTTCGAATGCCGCTCGTGACACTAGCTTTTTCATTTCAACGATAACCTTTCATCAAAAGATTAATTAAATGAAAGAAGTAATTTGGTCAATAGACTACTAAATATAATGAATGTATGTATGCAGTATTTAATGTAACATAAGCCTCTGTACTTATTACATACTATTCAGGCATTGTAGCTTGTGCTGTTTAAGTACTTTACACGTTTTCGACTAAAATTAAGTTTCATCACTCCGCCAACCACACAGAAAAAATCTCACAATTTTTAACTTATACACATTGGAAAATAGTGAAAATGGTTTCGGACTGACAACACACAGTAATCAAAATAGAAATGTCTTCTTGATTTTTTGGCTTTGCTGTTGTTTTTCTTGGATGCCTATTTGCGGGGGGAGTTATAATAGAAATAGTGTTGTAAATCATAATACATTTTTAAAAAACTATAAGTGAGTACACTATGAATTTTAAATTAATTTAAACAAAAAGTTGCTAGAACTTAATATAGGGAAGCACATCCACATCATATTAAGTTAACTACAAATGGTCACTATAACAATAATATACAATTATTCTTTTCTTTGCTTTCGTTTCTTTTTTTATGCATGGCTTAATATTTCTCTTGTTCTTTCTAAAGAAGGTTTTTTTAAATTAAAATTTCTTTTTCCACATTCAAGAAAGGCCTAAAAAAAGAACTCTTAAATTGTGCATAATTTTGTAAAATAAATTTAAATTGTGTAGTAACAACGCATCATAGAAGTCAATATATTTTATTAAGAATTGTAATAATTTTTCAGTTAAATGTAGCACGTTTTAAAACATCTCTTAGTGCTACAAGCTACAATTATATTTAAACCTACAGTTTTAAACGCACACAATTTATGAGTACAGCATTAATAATTTTGTAGCAATATCAATCCGAACTTAGAATAAAAATAGAACGACAATAAATACTATAGCAAATCCGCACATAAAATTCTAAATTTTTACATTTTCTGTGGAAGCCGACCGATAACAATACCCTTAGAATCCTGACCCGGCGGTCGTGGGTTCGATTCTCACTGTCACCCCTGGAATTCCTGACGCATCCCCCTCCGAAAATAAAACTTAACGATTACCCCTTATAACAGGTTCGAATAACTCAAAGACTATACCGCATAATAATAAATCGATATGGGGGCGTCTGTGGCCGCAACGGTTTAGGCGTTGACACGGCTCTCACCACTGTAAGGTGAAGGACACGAGTTCGAATCCAGCGGCACTGCATTCGAACCCGACATCCTTATAAATGTTTTTTTTTTTTTTTTTTCAAAAACATCAGCACCTCGAGGATTCATATAACCTCGTAGTTGAAATACCCTCGTAAAAAATATAATTTTAAAAAAATCTAAACGTACATTCTGTAACGTTGAGTATACTGTCATACAACACAAATTTTCTGTAACACACCGTCTACAGCTCTACAAACAATGTAGAATAAGGTATTAAAATTTCCAAATCCTATAACATCTACCTGCGTAATAACAGGTGTGCTAATGCTAAAAACTGTATACTATAGTATGTAAAACATTGTAAAAAACATAATACATAATAACATAAATGGTAAGTCTGTAGTATGACCTAAAGTATATTGTTAATACTATAAACTGAATACTATAGCACGTATAAATACTGTACGATGAATGTTAAGACTAAAGTAGCATCTAGCAGGAACAAATTTTAAATACCGTAACAGGAATGATAAGACATGAATTACATAAACTGTACAGTCAAAGAGATACAAAACGTTTTTATCAATATAAAAAAAAACTTAATGTGAGTAGGAACCATCTTTAAAAAAAAAGGATTGAACTCCACACTCACTCCATCATTCATAATTTCTATGATAAGACAATAAAATGAACTGAATATTTTCACTGCTGTAAACTGAATACTATAACAGCTATAAATACTGCAAGAGGAATGTTAAGACTAAAGATCGACGAGCAGGAATAAATTTTAAATACCGTAACATGATGTTAAGACTGTAGAATGAACTGAATAATATTTTCAATGCTGTAAACTGAATACTATAACACGTATAAATACTGTAAGAGGAATGTTACAACTAAAGTATCACCCAGCAGGAACAAATTTTGAATACAGTAATAGGACTGTTAAGACTGTAGAATGAAATGAACTGAATATTTTCAATGCTGTAAACTGAATACTATAACAGCTATAAATACTGCAAGAGGATGTTAAGACTAAAGATCGACGAGCAGGAATAAATTTTAAATACCGTAACAGGATGTTAAGACTGTAGAATGAAATGAATAATATTTTCAAAGCTGTAAACTGAAAACTATAACACGTATAAATACTGTAAGAGGAATGTTACAACTAAAGTATCACCCAGCAGGAACAAATTTTGAATACAGTAATAGGACTGTTAAGACTGTAGAATGAAATGAACTGAATATTTTCAATGCTGTTAACTAAATACTATAGCACGTATGAATACTCTAAGACGAATGTTAAGACTTAAGTAACACCTAGCAGGAACAAATTTTAAGTAGTAAAAGAAATGTTTAGACTGTTGAATAACTACAATTAATTACGGTTTTTAGTTGAGATAAAAAGTCAATGGCACGAGCGGGATTCGAACCCACGATCTTCGGCTTGATACGCCGCTGCTCTACCACTTGAGCTATCGTGACCTCGATCCACTCGGACACCAACTTCCCATCTCAACCGCACCTTTTGAATTTTCCCTCCTTTTTGCCATTTTTCAATACCTTTTTTTTATCTCAACTAAAAACCTTAATTAATTGTAATATATTAATTGGCCAAGGGGACCACGAAATTAGTGAATTTACTGTAGAATAAACTGAATAATATTTTCAATGCTGTAAACTGAATACTATAACACGTATGAATAGTCTAAGACGAATGTTAAGACTACAGTATCATCTATAGCATATTTTTAATACTATCAACTGTATACTATAGCAGGAACAAATTTTGAATACCGTAATAGAAATGTTAAGTTTTCGTTTTCCGGGTTCGGGTTTTGCGCTGCTGGTATCACCATTCCAACAATATTAGGGTCATGGGTAATGGGGACTCCCCCGCCAAAAAAAATGTTAAGACTATAGAATAAACTGAACAATATTTCCCTCTAAACTGAATACTATAGCACGTATAAATACTCTAAGAAGAATGTTAAGACTGCAGTATCATCTATAGTATATTTTTAATACTATAAACTGAATACTATAGCTGGAACAATTTTTGAATACCGTAATAGGAATGTTAAGTTTTCGTTTTTGAAGTTATCAAAAGGGGTAGAGTTATGGAACAGAAGTTCACCACGGAGTTTGAAGAGCCAGCGGAGATCCCTCAGTTTTAGCGTTCATCCAGGTTTCTCATTCGTCAAGCAGAAAACATCAAGATTTCTGTCAAGCCTCTTGTACAAAAGAAACCTCTCTGTTCTCAGCGTTCGCTCAAAAAACCTCATGTTATCGCTAGACCTTCTATTGAAAAGAATACACTGGAATTCTGCTATCCATTTAGAAAAGATATAAATACTGTAAAGCCTTGGAATGGCTAAATATGAACGAAGAACATTAAAAGCATAAGAAAACAGTGCGAATTTGAACGGGCAACTAAATTTGCAATTACTTGCAGCCTTAAAAAACCATAAAATAAGGAATAAATAATGGAAATAGGCATAAAAGCGCATGTGGGAAACATTGATAATGATATCGCCGATCAGAAAGTTAGAGAAGTATCAGCATATCAGTGATAAAACAATGTTGCCTGATGTGAAAAGAATGCTGGCTTTCATCGTATAATGATAAATAAATTCCCCAGATGCACCACCGATGGTGACGAACCCTTCATTGCGGTCCAATTAAAGCATTGCTCGCCAAATAAATTATTAGTGCTTCGGGATGTTCCGGGTGGGAAAGCATGGTAATTCCTGACCGTCGACGGTCTGGGATAATGATCCGATTTTAAATCCCATTTTTCGATTTTGAAGCGAAAATTTCCTCCAATACCTACCAAACCACTAACAGAATGCTAAATCCTACTATGAAATGTTTATTTCTTCCAACGACTGTATTTGTCAAATCAATTGATTCAACAAAAATTTATTCTTTCATCACTAGCGGTAATAAAAGTATAATTGCTTTTCTATGTAATAGCCTTCAATGGGTAATTCGGTTGTAGGAAAAAGGAAAATTGTTCAGCTAATGACTATATTTCAGACCGGTTTGAACCACATCGCTTTCATAGGTCTATCCAATTATATGTAAGGATTATTGGATGATTGTCGCCCCTGGGCCAATAAAAATTTTTTAAGGCTTAAAAGCACAAACTAATATGTATTTATCTTTTTGACAAAACATATTTAAATTATCGTTTGTTTTTATTATTGCGCTAGAATAGTGTGTCTGCAGAAGAGAAAAGTGCATAACAACATATTGTCGCAACAATAATAATGTTTACAGTAACTTAAAAAATATATGTCAGCAATGCATAACAATTTGCTTTTATAAACGAACAGTTTACGCAGATATCATCAAATATTATAATGTATGTATAATTTATTATTAGCCACGCTTAGCTAATTTATTTATGCTCAAAACAACGCAGCTATTTATTCTTGTAAATTATTCATTACAAATCATTTGTTATTTACCTACCAACTGTGTTTTATTGTCATTTGATTTGACTGATATGAAAAATCCCTGTTAAAAATGTCCTAAACTAATGAAACAAAAAAATATGGACAACTCTATTAATGAATTTGTTACAAATAATATAATAGACCTCTTAAATATGTGCCTACTATCAAAGAATTGTAAATTTAATATTATATTTTATCAAATGAAAAGGCTACCGATGCCGTCTCCAATAATCTCATTTTGCATCAAAAATTCTTGAAATCGACGTATCAAGAAAATTCAAATTCATAAATAACTTCATTAATTCTCAAAAAACATAATAAATTAAACCTAATAAACATAGAATTATAGGTATCATCATAATTAATGTGGTCAATTATGACCACTATACTATGGATTAATATATTTTTAATACTATCAACTAAATACTATAGCACAAATACTGCTAAGACGAATTATAAGACTGCAGCATGATGCAAACAGCATATGTTTAACACTATAAACTGAATACTACACTATTAAAGCCAGAAACACACCCGATGCTACGCCATGCGACTCTACCCGATGCTACCCGACGCAAATCCAAACTCCGATTTTTCATGTGGTTGCATTACCCCCGTGCACATCTACCCGACGCTCTGTGATTCGCACTGTCTAGATTTTCGTCGGGTCGCATCGAGTACAGTCGAAGAAAAAGTACCGGACACTCATATTTTTATTCAAACTACATGTATTATTGTCGTTATATTAATTACAACATACTTATTTCAATATAAACCAAATTAACTGTGATTAAAAATTAATTAGTTTTTATTTAAAAAATTTAATGGTTTGGTAGAAAATTAATCAAAACACCGGAATACGATTTTTTGATATAATGAATTTAACTAACAATTTATTGTACTTCGGCGGTACATATACTAAAATTGAAACAATTTATTACACGGTTTTGCTCTTAAAATTTAATTAACAATTTATCTCATAGTTTTGCTCGTAAAATTACACCATTTTGTAATGTCGGGTAGCATCAGAACAGTACACTCATATTTTTTGTAGTTTATTTCAAACTAAGTATATGTAATTTTGTCGTTATATTAATTACAGCTTGTTATTTTAATGTAAACCAAATTAAACGATAAAAAATGCATAAGTTTTTATAAACAATGTTTAATTATGTTGGTTAGGAGTAACTTTATTTAAAACAATTAACGTGAGATGCGGTCGGGTGACCGCACCCGACCTCATCTCACGATATCTGAATAACTAAAACAATTAAGTTTAATAAACAATTTATTATATGGTTGTGCTAATAAAATTTAAGTAACAATTTATTACAAGGTTTTGCTCAAAATAGTGCATTGAGAACAAAAGATGCGTTGCGATTGTGATAGTGATTATTGTGATAAACGCTGTGGGCTGTACGCGACGTGTACTTGCGTCGGATAGATGTGCACACCCCACCAAAACGTGGCAAGGCGTCGGGTAGCATCGGGTAGCGTCGCATGGCGTAGCATCGGGTAAGTGTGTTCCCGGATTAAGGCATTTTGAAACCTTAACACGAATGTTAAGACTGTAGTACGAACAGAATTGTATCTTGATATGTAATATAAACTGAAAACTAGAACAAATACAAATTTAAATACTGTAAGAATGACGTAATGTATATATTATTTAATACAAATGTTGAATGAGGGGTTAAGTATGAAGATTCACTATATAATTACGAAAAAACTTTTGACGGATTATAAAACAATTAACACTATTTCCATTTATCTAAATCAGCCAGTAAACAAGAACTCTTAAAACTTTATTATAAATATTTATAATTCAAAATTTATAATAATGCCAGAAACTCGCGATAACAATTACAAAAATAATTAAAACCAACACCAATTTCAAACGTACGTTCGGTATTAACAACTCTTTAGAATTGATAAAACAGTTAAAGACCATAAATTTAACATTAACAACGTAAGCCAAGCTTTTGATCGAGTTTCGCACCCGGGCCTGTTGTTCATGCTCAAGAGCATCCTTCCATCCACCTACTATTTCGACTGCACAGTTACCTCACTGACCGTTTCTTCCAAGTCATCGAAGGCCATTCCCTATGTGCATATTTTCCTATCCATGCTGGTGTTCCTCAGGGTAGCGTTCTGGCCTCAACACTATACCAGTTTTTCACAACTGACATGCCATCTCATCCCGAAACCAGAACATTCACAATTGCAGACGATAGGCAACTCCGACCTTGTCATTTCCACTCGAAACCTCCAACAACACCCCATGCTACTAGAGTCTTGGTGTACAAAGAAAAGGATAACATTTAACACAGACAAATCCACCCACATTACCTTCACTCTTCTTACAAAGATCTCCCTCCCCTGTTTTCTTAAATAATATTCCCCTCCCAACTGCGGACAAGGTGCGGTACCTCGGACTGAATATCGACAAATGCCTGACGTGGAATCCTCACACACGACTAAAACGTCAGGAGGTTACGACACGATTTAGAGTTCTTGCACGACTTCTTGACAAACGTTCTAATTTACCTCTCAAAAATAAAAGGCTGCTTTAAAACACTAGCTTTAGCCGATTTGGACTTACGGACTGGAAGTGTGGGGTTCGGCCAAACATTCCAACATCCACCACATTCAAACCGCCCAGTCTTTAATACTACGAAAAATACTAGATGGTCCATTTTATGTATCGAATCAAACAACACATACAGATTTACGTATACCTTTTGTACAAGATGAAATACGTTTCCGTTACCGTCAATTTCATAAAAACCTCCCAACTAACGTAAATCAGCTCATCAGAAACCTCGCATCCCGACGAATCCCATCAAACCCTCCCCGCCCACTGAAGAGACAATGGCCACGAGATTTCCTAGAAAGTGATGGTTATGACAGTGAACGTGACACAGGTATCAATTAAACAAACAATATTATTGTAACATTGGAGTAATACCAATGGGTGTTTTCTCCACTCTTGGTTTTAATATATTACCTTGCTCACTGTTACTTGTTACCTACTTTAAAGTAGTTGTAATGTACTACAAATTTAAAAAAACAAAAAACATTAACAATAAAAAAACAACTGTGTTGCCTTCGCAACAAAACTGCCATTAAAAACACGATTAAAAGGACTTAGAAGCATCAGTGGGCTGGATCGACTGAGAAGCTATCACACATTAAGAGATCGGTCGACGGGTTGCTCTCGGGATATCTGAATCGAAAAAAGAGATCTTAGCGAACTATAAAATAGGCCATGCGAGGCTGACACACGGACTCTTCGGCCATAGTCCGCTTTACTCAGAGTCACTTACAACTGAACGGTGTCATTCCATGATTCCACATAGAGAGCGAATATGAATGCCACCCGTTATGAGGTGTGTCCTTGAACAGGGCGAGTGTTTGGGGACAACTGTTTCGATTTTTAGAGGAAACAACACTTTTATTGTATACCGTACTTTACAGATCGCAGTATTTCTATTTTGTGTATATTTAGAGTGTATTTATTAGTATGAATGTGTAAACTTAGATGGAGGAATAT
Organism: Cimex lectularius; assembly: GCF_000648675.2. Classification (NCBI taxonomy): domain Eukaryota; kingdom Metazoa; phylum Arthropoda; class Insecta; order Hemiptera; family Cimicidae; genus Cimex; species Cimex lectularius. The sequence continues at coordinate 1,528,359 of NW_019394219.1, forward strand.
CGACACTACCAGCCTAATTGAGTGGCGTTTGATTCTGTAAACGTGTGTATCTAAATGAAAAAAAAAATCATTCATACCTATCACAGCTTGACTAATAGCTAGTGTTGATCTAACTAACACGAAAATGCGTTATATAAAATTTATACTTAATATAATGTATATGTAATGATAATTATTGTGTAAAATATATTTGTAATGACGCACTCATTAAATCAAAGAAGTCGACATAAAGCCGTTATCGAAAACCCAAAAAAATCAGACTAACATTTTCAGTCGACAAATGAATAGTTTAATGAAACTGATTTCTGGCCAAACAGTTTTCAATGATTAACACAAAGATGTTCTTAATAATTACAATATACAGCATGTTATTTGATTATTGTTTTGGAAACGTATTTGTTTTTGTTCGAAACTCCTAGGTGGATTCGGTCAAATAAATCTTCTTGCCTATAATTCCACCACTTGTAACGTGTTGATGGTTCGATGGCGCGAGGTGGTTCCACTCGATTCGGGCAGATGGGCCTTTTTATGACCGTGTCAGACACATGTTAGGCCCAACCTGCACAATCATCGCGATAAAACGGTTACACGGCTTCTAATCGAATAAACGACACTTTTGATCGGAAATTGAATTTTACGCCTTGGTCGAAACATGATGTTCTCCTTGGTCGGCGATGAGTAATGTCTTAACAAAAGGAAGAAAAAAATAATCAAAAAATTTCTTATTACTTTAGAAAGAATAATCAGCAAATTCTATCTATATTTCTTTAATGTAATATCATGTGTTTTTTAGTAATAAGAAGAAAAATAGAGAAAGAGAGCTTACCCTGTTAGCTGTTAGCTACATCGGGAAAAATGATGATGTAAACTTGTAAGAATCGACTCGTTAACATTGCTCGATCTAACAGGCCAGGGCCGACGTTAGGTGTTAGGTCGAAAATGTAGTCACATTGCTATCCGTTAGGGCATAGGTAACCAACATGGCAGCCATGAATTTAACAGCTGTTTTTTGTTTACATGTATTTTCATTCTTTAATACACATTAATTAAATCAGACCAATACATTTCTTTTGATAATTTCTGACCTTTCCTTATACTCTCATTCATAATAGACACATCCTCTATCCTATAAAATTGGAGGCTGTTAGACGTTAGGAACAAGTTAGGCATGTCGGCACGAATGCAAATTTGTTAGTACATTTCGAGTGCATAGATAGCATTCTGAATGAAAGAGGGGATTAATTTTCCCTTTTTATTAACTTGTGGCATCTTAAAATTTAACACAAAAGAAAACCAAAACAAACAACAACAAGTCTTCAAGGATTGTTGTAGGTTTATTTTTGGTTCTACCAATCGCCACGCGCAGCATTGCCGAAAAATTAACGTTTAACATGCTAAGAAAAGACAGGGGCGTTCACGATTTTACTGGATATTTCTCTATTTGAGTTAACATCTTACAAACATCGTGAATACCCCTAGTCTGTGAAATCACTCCAATTAAAATTGATTAAAAACATTTATTGTTTAAAATTTAGAGTTTGCAAGTGCTCCTCAGGGGGATCGCTTTGTTTGCTGTCCGTAGGTGGAAAGGAAGGATCGATTGAGTTCTTTGCCACGTTGTATTTACAGCAAATGAGATGGGTTTCGAGTTGCCTGTTATCGAGAGGACGAGAAAGCAAAAAGTCCAAATTGGGGGGGGCCCGTTTCTGGCGGAAACCATAAAACACATTTTTATCCCGGCATGATTTACCCCTTGACTCCGCCCGCGAAGGATGAGGTAATTTTACGGCGTATTTGACCCTCCTCGGCTCACGTGATGATCTTAATGACGGCCGGAAGGCTGTGACATATGCTTCCTCTATGTCCCCTCCGTTACGCAGACTAATTTTCCGCCTGTTTTGATAATCCAGAAGCGGATTATCCGGGGTGGGCACGTGGCCGGGTTTAATTCTGACAATTTGATCCTGTAAGAATCTGGCAGGGGTTGAATTTGGGAAAATTGGCCTCCACAAATACAACCCTCTTTATATATTTGTCATTAATCAGTTGACTGTGTAATCTAGTTATGCATGGAAATAAGAGATATTTCTTACTTAAAAAAATCTTCCAGATTTTTAGCACAACTTCTCATAAATATTTAGGGTATTTACGCTATAGTGTTAAATGTACATTCTCATAAGCATGTGTACATTATATGGATATATGCACATAATTTCAAGGGTTTTTAGAAGGTAACCCCAATTTACTCTAAAAGGACATCCGCACTTGCAACTCAGCTCAACCAGCTCTTGATAATTGCCGTACGCGTTGAAAGTGCAATTAGCAATTTTAATCCGCTTTGTTCAAAGTGGATAAACTTGGCCGAAATCGGAGACCGTGTGTTTTCGCGAGACCAACCGCAGGGCCGGAACTCAAGAGTTTAATCACATTTGCATTTTTATTATCAACCATTATGGGTTATTACAGTAATTTGAAGGGAAAAAAAAGCATTTTATATTATTTTTACCGGCCGTGTATCTTACCACAGTATGCCCTACCACCTGTCGAATTATTCTAAATACTCTGTTAGCAGCCGTGTACAAAGAATTAAATGATATTAACCCAATTAAAAAATTTTGCCTTTCTTCGAAGCCTTTGAAAAAAATTAGATCGGCACACCTGCTCCACCCCCTTGTGTAATTTAGGGCAATTATTGAACAAACAACTTTTATTACTAAATTATTTCACTATTTTTCTTTTTTCTTGTTGGAATGGTTGAATGTTTAGATACAGACGGCAAAGAAACCGACAGAAAGACAGAGATAAAGAAATGGCGAGTGAGTAGACAACATAGATAGTTAGGCTAGGCATAATGATGAAACAGAGAGCGAAAAAGATGAGAGAGAGAGATACAGAAAGATAGATAGATTGAGATTGAGATTGAGATAGATAGATAGATAGATAGATAGATAGATAGATAGAGAGAGNAGAGAGAGAGAGAGAGAGAGAGCGAGAGAGAGAAGGAAAAAACTGCGAGGGAGAATGACACACCTAAAAAATATAGCTAAACTCCAACGAGGATCCAGATTGATCGGAACGAGTTTAAACTTGGGATTCCTGCAATAAAATTGTGTGCACAAGAAATGCACAAGAAAATGAAAGTAAAAGGGGCATAAATACTCCGAGAAAATCAAACAGTACTGAACGCATTAGACTCCCGCTTCCCAAATTTCAGCATTGGAAGTGGTCTTTCCACCTTCACATAGAAGGTATTCAAAGGATTGACAGGATTAACCACCATAAATTCATAAAAATCTTAAAAAGTTAAATATAAATGTGAATTTTTTAAAGGGAATTTATGGATATAAAAATCTTTAAAGTGGCTGTACCAAAACTATCCATAATAGGGCTAATGCTTTACATCCACGAAGGACATGTGCCGATGTCTCTGGTTTCTCTTGTTAGAGTCAGCATGTTTCTGTCTCCGCTTTGCTATCTTTTTAAGATGGTCGTAAATAGATAAGAAGAAAGAGTTTTAACATTTGTTTTCTCATACCTATTCAGTCCTTGAGTTTTTCTTTCTCAGGCCATTTTTCCAGTTCAGTCTTAAGCCCAAACTCCGGTGCATGGTTTGGTTGCTCCTTGGTGTGAGGTTTGACCCTTTTTTTGATCAAGGCTGTTCATTTCCTTCTACGCCTTCATGTCTCGAAAGTTTAAAATTAAACTTGTTGCGATTTCCATGAGCTACTAGGCAATTAGGCACCCCCAGACATGACAGCCTGACTGTCTGAGAATAAGTAAATCTGTGCACCTCCAACATTGATCAGAACCCCATATTAGTGCCCCTTCCTGATACTTGGAGCTACGTACCTTCCTTCCAAAAGTCTCTGTTATCTATGACCACTTAGGTTCTAGTTTTATGTCCTTGTATCTCAGGAGTCTGTCGATACTTTCAGAAATTACTTTTTGTACATAAATATGCAAGGTTGAAAGGTCGAGTGCGATTTCCATCGGTATAATGGGGCAGGTATGAATTGTCCCTGTTGTATTTAGGATATTTAAGTATTTTTGAAGTATTATAATCTTCGAAAACGTAGTTAAACTTTAACATTTTATTTTTCCTTCTCCAAATCGACTCGTATCGCACTTTGTCGTTTTGTGCCGATCTCTTCTAAAAATTTCCTGGAAGATTGTCTTTTTTTAAGTAAAACATTTTTACCAGAAGATGGTAAAATCTGTCTAGCTCAAGAACTGTTTTCGGAGATACCATAACATTTTCTACCTATTGCAGACAGTTGCGTAGGGCACGTTCAGTTGTCTCTGACGTTTTTAGACAGAACCGACAGTCATGAAATGATGATAGTCTTATTTTTTAAGGTGATACTTAACTGAAGCATATCTTGTAATGTACTAGTTAGATGGTTTAATTCTTTTCTGTTGAGGAGATTTTTCTCTAACAATGTTGTTTCTGCGAGCAGTCTTTTTTCCGCATCGTGCTTTGTTACGTTCCTAGTATCTGTTGAGTTATATAATCTAAACATTTATCAAACTTTGATGTGTTAAAGAAGGTATTAACTGACACAGTTCCATGTTATAAAAGATTTCTAGGTTGATAACGATTGTTTTAGGAGAATAATAAACTACCCTGAAAACGCATGGAATCACTCGAATCCTCAGATCCATAAAAGAGGGGAGAATTATTGACCAAAAATAATGAAGAGGGAACTTGATTTACGGTCGGGAGGTCACATTGTCCAAAAACATATGCCGGGCGGCGCACTCACGAGGGAGTGAGCCTTCTCTTGTAATCCGCCGAGTAATTGATAGGGCTTTGTGCTAAGTGGCCTCTACACCCAACCAAACCGTGCGCCATCCCTATGAGCTTTACTTTCCCTTCTTTCTTTTATTTTTTTATATTTCCGCTGAAGAGGGAGGGTCTTCTGACCCTTTCGTAATTGTTAAATTCGCTAATGCTTTTAATTTATTTGACTTCAGGAGGCCCGTAAAATTGTAACTAAGTCTATCTATATTATTACAACTTTAATCATTTTTATTTTTTATTGATAACGAATATAGCATTGTAAAATAAGTAAGTTGCATGGTACTCTTTATTACAGCCCTCAATATCATAATAATTCACTGAGAGGCAAAAAATTCCGCCCACTTGTAATATAACTTGATTTGTATATAATTTTTATACATTAATCAAAGTATCACGAGTCATTGTCTAAAAAAGCAAAAAAATGTAAATTGCTAATGAAACTGAAAAAAAAGACGGAGAGATAAAATTTGTTTTAGATTTTTAATGAACATATAAATATCGCGTATTTCCTCCTTTTGTGTTAAGTACATCTCGAGGACGCTTCGGCATACATTCTACCAGTCTGGAAATGTCTCTTTGCTGGATGTTAGCCTATTCTTCACGAAAAGTCCTTTCAAGATAGTGTAGTGTATCGGGAAGTGATGGAGGTGGTATTATTGTCTTTTCAGGATATCCCATAAAGGTTCGATGGGGTTCAAGTCTGCAGAACGGGCTGTCCAGGCTAAGACTCTGATTTTATGCTGTTGAACGTAGGTTTGTACTATGTGGACAGGCATTATCGACCATTAGAATAGGATTGTTGCTGATTTCATCGACGATGGGAAACGTTGAAAAGCTTGAGTCTGGAAGCCTAGAAGCTTCGTATCTTTCATTTCGCCTTCTCCACACTTTTTCACGCCCATCTAGAGATCTTAGAGCAAATCTACGCTCATCAGTAAAAAGTACAGCAGGCCAATCGTCGAAAGACCAATGGTTGTGTCCTCGAGCAAATGGGAGCCGTGCAATTCTGGGTTCTGGTCAATTCTGGTCCTCTTACGGGGGAAAAGTCATCCATACTGATTTCAACTTCTTCCAGCACTGCGTTCAGAAATTTGGACACTTCGAACTTCTTGGAGCTGATGAATCTCTTGAACAACAGTAAGGTGCCGGTTTCAAAAAATTCTCAAAGCCAAAAAGCGGTCATCCTGTGGTTCTATTACCCTAGGGCTTCCAGAACCGGGCTTCTATGGTAGGACCCAGTTTCTCGAAAACATCAAACGGAGTCTCGCAGGTTTTCCTAGTGAACTCCAATGGCAATACCTGATGAAACGTCCGTCATCAACTGCCATACCACGCGCAACATCCTCAGCACTAAGTGGCATGTTTAAGTTGAAAAATTTAAATTAAGAAAACAAAGATGAAAACTAAACATTTTATTGCTTCAGAATTTAAATGAGACTGAATTAACATTTTAAATTCCGTAAAAATTAAACATTGAAAAATCCTTTATCCTTGTTTCGAATGAAGGATTATGTGTGTTCACCTCTAATGGCATTCCCAATTAAAAACATAACTTAAACAAATATTTATTGGTAAAAACAATGAGACAAATTAAGGGCAGAATTTTCTTTTACCGAGAAAGTGAAAAAAATCAGTTGGGTGAACTTTTTTGCATGTCAGTGTAGTTATCTGTAATATTATATATATTTATGTAATGCATAAATAATATAACAAATTTCGATTTTCCCCCTATTTTGAACAAGCATTTAAATAATATTCGACATACAACCAATACCTAATTTAAATTTTTTTTACAGAATTCATTAGGATAATATTTAATTGTGTATAATCCGCGGTTTTCGCATGTTCAAAATCAGCTTTGAGAGACATGTTTGTACATTTCATCCTATCCATGAGCATTGAATGCCCGAAATGCGGATAGCTGGTAAAACCAGTTTGTGAGTACAACCACCCTTTCCAAAAAAAATTAAAAAAAAGATTAAATCTTTGCCCTAGATTTGGAGATCGTGAGATGCGGTCTTGTGTAATGTCGGTTTAGAAAAACATTTTCTTTATTGCACCAACGTTTCCTGGAGTGATGTTAGCTTTTGTTAGGTTTAGAAACCAATTGTTTGTGTTATGTGGTGTCTGTTTGTAGATTAAGTTTTTTTGTTTGTATGTTTTTAATTTGATGGAAGTCCATATTCTATGCAATTTTTGGATCTTTGCAGAATTCCTTCTTCTTAAAAGATAAAATAACTGTGTTGCTCATAAAAGTAGGAATGAAGTGAGATGTAGATATCACTACTTTCATAGCGTGACTTTTTTTACTTTGTAAGGAGGAGTCTGTAACTTTTATCTTTTCTTTTGAGTTCTCTCAGGTTATGGACTAAAAAAAGAACAGACTTGGATCCGGTGAAGATATCATTACATTGATAGGGTAATTTTTTGGAGGGTTCTGGAACTTGACCCTTTTTTCACGGTTGGGTTTTTGTTGGGATTTTCTTTTTCTTAACAGTATAGGTCGTGTGAATTGTGTTGACGCCACGGAATTTCTATTGATATCTTTCGATTGTAAAGGCCGGACATGTATTCGTGAAATACGACCAAATTTGGGTCTTCCAATCCGACTATAAACTGCACGTGAAAAAAGGCCAGCCGTTATGAGATTGCTGGAGTGCGTCCGGAAGGGTGTTGCTGCCTCCGTGTTGGTGCATAATGGGAATCGACATAAAGATCCCTGGCGTGTTTACATAATAATTACACCCGGGCCAAAATTACAAGGGATATTTCCCACTTTAATTGTACTTTGCAATTCGGTCCCTTAGTCTCATCCGTGTCATTAATGCGCGTTAATTTCTACTCTTACCGGTCGTTGAGGCGCAAGTTAAGCCGTTTTAAGCTTGACTGCCCGGGAGGCTGTAATTTCCGAGTTTCAGCCGTCTAATTGCAAACATCCTTTTGAAATATCATGAAATTCACATGTCGATCGACTACACGGTAACCTAAAACGTATGCTTTTTTAAATCAGCATCCGTGGAACAAAGAACTTTTCTTTTTCTCTTGAAAATTGCTGCTTACCAAACCAGTAAACAAATTGCTCGATTGCCAACACGACAGTACAAAGTGTAACATTTTTTTCTTTTCATTAAACAAAACATTTTTAGAGCAAACCACAACACTTAACGCCAATTATTTAAATCATAAGCTAAAATGCAGTAATTGTTTATATTATAATAAGTTATTGTTTATATAATAATTATAATAATATAATAAAAGTATAATATATACAGGGTGTTACAGGGTTAAACATAAATACTGCCATGGTGGATTTACTGTGATTTGGTGCCACCAGAACGAAATTTCTATCTTGACACTTTGGTGAAATATTAACATTTTTGTGATTTTAATAATCAGATTTTTTTAATATAAAATCGCAATTTCTCAACCTTAGAATTTATTTCGCAACCTTCATTAAATTTTCCACAATTTTAAGACATTTGTTTTCATAAGACTAATGTTTTCATTAAAAATATGAAATGTGCGATGTTCTTGTGTTGCTGCTCTCCTTGGGTTCTATATCACGTTTTTCGACCTTGCAAAGGATATTTCAAAAGTTCTAAAAAATGTAAAAGTATGTCTTTGGAACACATAGAATAAGGCGAGTTTGTTGAAATCCGGAAGATTTGGATGGAAAAGTCGTTGCACGATCCGCAAATGAGTATTTTTAAAAAACGGGTTTTGTTACTTGTTATTTTTTGAACGGCCACTGTTTAATCGGAAGCGCGAATTTTTCAACGGAAATGTTGTTATGTTATGGAAAATTTAATGTAGTTTGCGAAATAAAAACTAAAGTTGAGAAATTACGATTTTATTTAAAAATTTAGGCTAAAATAAAAAAAATATTAATACAGGTATTCACGATCTTTGTTGTTAACTCGTGTTACCTCGAATAGAGAAATGTCCAGTAAGATCGTGAACGCCCACTTCTTTAACGTTAATTTTTCCGCAATTACGCAATTATGCATGTCGATTGATAGAACCAAAAATAAAGCTATAACAGTCCTTGATGGCTTGGTGTTGTTTATTTGGTGTTAAATTGTAAGGTTTCCAAAATTTAATAAAAAAGGAAAAGTAATCAACTTTTTCATTCAAAATGCTATCTATGCACTCAAAAACAAATGACACGCTTCAATTCGTGCAGACTAACTTGTATCCTAACGTCAAACAGACTACAACTTTATAGGATAAGGGAGTATCCATAATGAATAAGAGTATAAAGACAGGTCAGAAATTAACAAAAGAAATGTATTTGTCTGATTTAATTAAAGTGTATTTAAGAATAAAAATACGTGTAAACAAAAAACAGCTGATAAATTCATGGCTGCCATGTTGGTTACTTACGCCCTAACGGATAGCAATGTGACTACATTTTCGACCTAACATCTAACATTGGCCCTGGCCGGTTAGATCGAGCAATGTTAACCATCCGATTCTTAAAATCGTCATCATTTTTTCTCGATCTAACAGACTTAAAACTAAGATCGTGAATACCCCTAATATCTCAAGAAAGAGACAAGGTAAAAATTTTATTCTGGTGGCACTGAATTACATTTTATTTGCTGAAACCACCATGGCAGTATCGACAACATTTAACTCTGTATAGACAGTCGCATAAATGGAAATGTATTTATCCCCCATATATACTCCATATAGATACAACACATAAATAAATTCCAATTCGCATTTATGTTACACAGTCACAGAAAACAAAGTTAAAAAATAGGAAAATACAAAATAATGTGATATTAAAAGAATTCATTTTATACAAACATTCTTGTATTTTATTACAAAAGATACTTTTAGGTAATCCATACCACGCCAGACTACAAGATATATAACATATTTTGACTATACACCAGCTGCTATTCGATATAAAAGGACGAAAATGCATGGTCATATTTCAAATGTTGCCTTCTTTGAATGCAGGATCTTCTACTAAAAAAATGTTGCGAATAAATACACTCAAGGACAAAAAATAGACACTCGTGTTTATTTCACACTAATTCTATTTATATCGTTATATTAATTACATGGTAAACCAAGTTAAACGAGATCAGAAAATCGTGAGTTTTAATTAATATTATTTAATTATGATAGTTTGAAAGAAAATTCACCAAAACACCTGAAAATCATTTAGTGATAGATTAAAATTTAACTGACAATTTATTGCCTTGTTTTTTTCTTAATAACGCCTAAGTTGCGTCTCCTAAGCATCGAATAAGTAAGCGATCGGATTGAGTCTTGTCAAACAGAATCCAATTCTTCAAGAAGAGTGGGTTTTTTTAAATTCGTACTAAATTGCAACGAGTTCGTTTCACAAAATTGGCCAGAGCCCGATAAATTTTAAATCTTCTGTAGATATTAAGAATTTATAATTGTAAGGTTTTGCTATTTCGCACTGGACTATCGCACCGAACATAGTCGTTCTTTCCTCAACATACTTCCCTTCTGCGATGCTACAATGTATGTTCCGCATTTTCTATTTGGTTGCATACGGTACACAGATCAGTCGTTCTTTCCCATCATGTGTAAGTATGCATTACAGGTGGTTTGACCGTAGTCTGCCTATCGTAACAATGACTTGCCTTTCATACTTTTTTTGGTGAACCAAGGAACGCATCCGACTTTCGGAAAGATGGATTTATACCATTGTCTAGTGCTTGCTGATCTATATCTATTCTGCCACTGTGCAATCGGTCTTCTTTTAATAACATTGATGTCATCATAATGGGATATTTTCAACTCTTTTTCTATTTCTGATTTTTTGGTCGCTGACTTGACCAGTCGTCGGTTTTCTCATTTCCATTCAATGAACAGTGGCCTCTTCACCCATAAGAATAGCATTTCCTTTATATCGGAGATCATTTATTTTATTTATAATTTTAACTGTCGATTTTGTACCATATAATTTTGTATGATTTGGGGTTGTGACGCTGCATAAGGCCCTCCTACAATCCGAACCAATTAATGCCTGAATGGCTTGAATATATTCCGCGTTTTCAAGAGCAAACAGAATTGCATACGTTTCGCAGGTAAACGAAGAAGACTCATTTGGTAACCCGTACGATGTATATTGATTACGGGAAGAGTCATAGTATGCCCCAACCAACTTTCCATCCATCTTGAAACCGTCTGTGAATATAATAGCCGCGTTGGGACACTTTTGGTGGGTAAGTTCGCTGAATCTTAAGTGTACTTCATTAAATGGGAATTTGGAGAAATCTGGTAGAATAATTAAACGGAATTGTAGAGAAAAATTCGAGATTGGATAAAGGTTTGTTATTCACTTCAATTGACTGAAGTAACCTAGAGCATTCCCACCCCACGGTACTAATTAATGGCTGTTTTTTTATCCAACAAGGAGATGTTAGAACTTCAATCATCAAATTGTAAATGTTTTGGTAAAATTGGTGGTGTAAGGAGTAGGGTGTGAGGACATGTTTTTCTGTTAGCCATTGTCTTCTGATTCATTAGCTGGGGGTTCATTAGCTTCCCTGTGCAGAACATCGACTGGGTAGAGAAGAGCGGTGTGTTGCCGTTCAAAGATTGTTGGAGGTGAAGACGTTGAACGATCATGTCCCATAAATGTTCTATAAGATTCGTGTCAAGAGAACTGACACTTCACAACAAACGACTGATATACGTTAATATTTGGACCTACGGCATTAAACTGTGGGTTTCGTCCAAACATTCCACATGGTATACAGATTTTCCAGTACAAAATCCTCCGAAAAATTATAAACCCTGTATCCATAATGACGTATGCATCATTACGCGTTTTGGCATTTCCCTATGCCCCCTAATTATCTTCCATGCTGGATTTAAATTGTTGTTATGCAAATGTATGTATGTCTCGCGTAATTGCACGTGTGTTATGGATTATAAAGAATCTTTTAGTTTAAGCTTATCTAAGCCCATGTCCAACCCGTTAAATCGATAAAGAAGCGTATGTTTTTGATGTTGCGCTGACAACATAAGCCGAACGTAATCCCAGGTCCGTAAAATATTGTTTGCAGGTTAATTTTTCATGTCATGAAGACTGAAAGCCCTTTTAAAAAAGGGGAAAAATTACATTTTCCTTTATTGCAGCTGGAGACGGGTTCCGATGTACCAGTCCGCTGCGTAACACAATCGTTCCGCTTATCGCATCTATAGACAATAAGGCAATCTTTATTGACTGATCCGCCCTGTGAAAGGCAGCCTCCCCTCGGAAACAGGTGTAGCCGGCATTTGTAGTAACGATTCGGCACAGTCATAACCCTCCACGGAGGGAAGATAACGCCAGTCAAGTCCAGGCCCACCTGGGCCCTTTAAAACCCTTTGCAATTAGGGACAGTCAATTCGGCCGAATCTCTTCCGTTCTCCCCTGTGACTACATAAATCTCCGAAGCACCCGCGAGTTTTTCTAAGCACGTACGCCAATTAATTTTATTGCCCTTTGACTATCTCAATTAAAAAGCACAATCAGTTCGTTAACGCTTCTTTTTAATCCCCTTTCAACCCTTTTGGGGCTTCGATCACAAAAAACTCATTGCTTCTGGCAAAAAGGCTTGTATCTTTATTTAGGAACAGCCGTTAGTACTTTTCCCCTTTTCAATACCTTCCTTAAAATATTTGCGGCCAATTATCGCATGAATCGCAGCTGCGCATCAATTAAAATACATATTAATGAAATCAAATATTTCCTTTTATTTCTTTTGTACTTTAAGATCCAATTAACCTTTCAATCGTGTATTTTGCCAATTTTTTTATTACATTTTATATCACTACATTGAAAGATAGGTCAGCCATGTCAATTACATTACATCCCGTTCATCAGCAAAATGAAACGATAGCGAAAAAATTTATGTTTGTTAATACAAAAAAATTCGACTGATTGTAGAAATGAATTTGATTATAAAAACAATAAATAATAACCTTCACCTGCTATTTTATAATTCACAGCTGCCTTACATTTATCCGATTCACAAAAGGCAATTCAATCTCTCTATCATGTACGTGCTGGTGTACCTCAGGGCAGCGTACTGGACCCAATAGTGTATCAAGTATACACAGCTGACGACCACCTTTATCTTTCCAGACGATCCAGCAAGTCTTTGAAGTAATAACTATCCCATACTTTGTCTCGATGCAGCATCGTCCCCACACTGCTCGAATCTTTGTGCAAGATAAAGGGTAAACATTAGGTCAATCATTTTTTTACATATCCTTACCCTTTCCTCTTTCTTATCTAGAAGCCACTTTTAATTTTCCTTTTTTATTAACTTCTGGCATCTTACAATTTAACAGAAAACAACCATATCAAACAATAACAAGCCTTCAAGGACTGTTATAGCTTTATTTTTGGTTCTAACAATTGCCAGGCGCATCATTGCGGAGAAGTTAAAGTTTAACATGCTAAGAAAAGAAGGGGGCGTTTACGAGCTTACTGGACATTTCTATATTCGAGTTAACACGAGATAACATCTTACAAACATATCAAACCCCTCATATCCTATTATCTTGTTCACTTTCTTCTCAAGAAATCTCTTCTAGACGGTACTCTTTAAGTTCTCTCTTATACGAGATTATTATTTCAAAATTTAAGTAAAATTTATAAATGTAAACTGTGTAGTATTTTAAACCTTCGATCATATGTAAATCTATCACTTGCTGATCATATTCAATTGTCCTGTCCATTTACTCCTCAAGAAATATCTTCTAGATGGCTATCTTTATGTTCTCTCTATTATGAGGTTAATATCGTTTGAATATTTAAGAAAAAATTTATAGATCTAAACTATTTAGTATTTTAAACTTTTGGTCATATCACTTTTATTATTATCTATCACTTTTTTATCATATCCAATTATCCTCTACACTTTCTTATCAAAAAATCTCTTCTAGATGGCTATCTTTATGTTCTCTCTTTTATGAGGTTAATATCGTTTGAACATTTAAGCAAAATTTATAAAACTAAACTGTGTAGTATTTTAAACCTTCGATCATATGTAAATCTATCACTTGCTGATAGTATTCAATTGTCCTGTCCATTTACTTCTCAAGAAACATCTTCTAGATGGTTATCTTTATGTTCTCTCTTTTACGAGGTTAAATCGTTTGAACATTTAAGCAAAATTTATAGATCTAAATTGTTTAGTATTTTAAACCTTTGATCATATGTAAATCTATCACTTTTTTGTCATATCCAATTATCCTGTACACTTTCTTATCAAAAAATCTCTTCTAGATGGTTCTCTCTATATCCTCTCTTCGATGAGGTTAATGTTATTTCAAAATTTACATATGTAAACTGTTTAGTACCTTAAACTTTGGTCTTATGTAAGTCTATCACTTTCTGATCATATCCAATTATACTGTGTTCTTTCTTTTCTAGAAATCTCTTCTAGATGGTTTCTAATATTATTTTTTTGACTAAGGTAATCTGAATAAAATTGTAATCAAAAGTTATATTACTAATCTATTAATAATTTAAATGATATACACTTTACGCTTATTTTTAAGCAGAATATAATCTTGTTCCAAATAAGGAAATTTAATGTTATGTTAATTACCGATAATTTTTTGGTCTGACTTTTTCGCAGGTATGGTTTGTCATGCTGTTCGGGATTGAGACGCGTTTTTCCGTGCAAGTAAGTGTATGTAAAGGGACCAAAAACCATTCGTAACAATCTAACCACAAGTTCCTCCCTCCGCAGACCTCACCTGATTGCCTAATGCCGAAAATTGCAAAGTGAACACAACCCCACCCATAGGACCAGGAACCATTTCGTAAAATTTCAAACTGCGAGGAAATACAGAAATTGCCAATGGATCTAGTTTGATACAACTATGTGGACCAGCCTAGGACAGAGGCTAGATGCAGGCATGAAACCATCGCATAAACTTATAAGTTATTAGCTATCTCAATTACGTAAGTACTTGGTAATAAGTACATAGCATAATATGTAAAAACTCATTTTATTTTTAATAAAACTATATAGTTACTTTTATAGAGGTTTAAAAATTTCCCATCTGGAACGACTCATGATTTGAGATTACTGCAACCTCATTCCGTGAAATCGTACGGTGTTGACCATCACTATTCTTTCCGATTTAAGCTTATCGCCCAACATCAAATCACAGGCAAAAATGGGTCGTAAAACTCGTCAAATTCAATCTTTTTATCACTAAAGTAAGAATACTTAGAAAATAACTTAATCGTCAGAAATCATAGTGCGCAAGGTTGACAATAAAAATTTCGTTTTATTTTAGACACAATTTGTTTAGTGATATAATTGACCAAATACTTCCTTCAATTAATTATTCTTTTTATGTAAGGTTTTGGCTGAAATGAAATGAATGAATTTAAAAAATGAATTTGGTTGAGGATCGAATCCCAATCGTGACACTAACTTTTTCATTTCAACCAAAACCTTACATAAAAATAATAAATTATTTTTGCCATTCGATTTTTAAAAGGCTTATTCTCGACGAATTAGATTAATTTATTGTCATTGGCTTTATTGTAACGAAGCTTAAGGAGTCATTCCGATTTAAAGAGACTACCGTAGGGGGAGGTGCATTCCATTAGATTAATCTATTTGCTGAAGAGATCCTAGCAGACGCTAATCATTACACCATGTTTACACTGCTAATGCGAATAAATCAAGTCATCAACATTATTTGCTCTTCAGTCATCCCCCGATGGAAGGGGGTGAACACCCTTGCCGGTTGAGCAAGAGGGGTGCTTTTTATCTTTCAGCACCACCCTCCTTCCAATTATCGGTCGGTACTGCGTCGTCCTGGGTCTTTTTTCAGCAAAAGACTTCATTACAGTTCTCGCTTCAAAAGAAATCCGGAACGCTTTCCCTTAGTTGACGTTTAGAGCGAGGATTCCAATTAATCCGCTCTTGCGATACATTGCAGATACTCACACCTCGGCTCAATGCAGTGACGAGAGGTGCAGCTCTTTTTTGTGTGTGTCTTATTGTGTCTTAGTGTTCTTAATGAGCTGCTGAAGTTTCATTTTAATATAATTTTTCGGTTATACTTGCGAATTCACTAAACACCCTTTTACCGGTTTTCCCTTTTCATCTTTATGAGAATCTCATCAAATATTTCAGCAAAATAATTGAAGTTGAAAAGAGTGTTAAAATTGTACATCTAAAAGCATGGAGAATTTAAAAAATGTAGTTTTATTAATGATTCAAACTGCCATCAAAGATGTTTAACCGAAAATGTTAAATTTATTTGGAACAATTGTATACTTCTACGGAGATGGTTTGATATTTCATATAACTTTTTCCTCTATTGAACTCAAATTTAATGAGATCTACAAAAATATCCAAAATAAACAGCTCAAAAATGAATACGGATATGCCGATTTTGTAGTATTTTTATTATATATAAGCATATTTCCAACTTTTTAGTATTTATTTTCCCTAGGATTTTTATTTTTAATTGCATAATAATTTATTAGAAATTATTGTTTTTACTGAAAAAAATCAATTAAGGGATTTTGAAAAATAAAAAATAAAACGTTTTAATTCCATAATTTTGTTTATTCGACACAATCATTTCTTTTAAATAATTAATGCCATGTATAAATGTCCTTTTGTTAGGTAAAACCTCTGTGCACATGTTAGGCGTACTTTAATAAGATTTTCAATAATTTTACTCCATAGAGGTTACAACGTTGCACTCAGTTGTTGCAGGTCAACTGGCTGCGAGTGATGAGCGAAAAGTCTTCCCTGCAATGCATCCCACATGTACTCAATGGGATTGAGGTGTGGAGAAAAGTGGGAGCAGATGAGAAATTCCCAGGTAACTCTACCTCTATTAGGTCTGACATTGTCATCAAGAAATCAAAAATCCTACCAATGAGATTCCTGGTTTGAGGGATGTATTCCTTAATAATTTGTTGGACATAGTGGACTGCGATGAGGTGCCTCCAACAATATTGGGCCGTTCGTCCTCCAGGGTAAATAACAGCACAGACCTCAAAACAACACTGATGAGAGCACGAATTGGGGCATTCGACGTATCCCCTGTTCTCGGTAGAATCTTCGTCACCAGTTATCACTACACAGACAGAAATACGTCTCGACAGTAAACATAACAGCCTTCCAATTGGTGTTCTTTTCTAGGCGCTCGATGCACTATTTCAACTGACTTGCTAGTGGCGAACTGTTCCTGCAGGTCGACTCAAAGGGGCAAACGATGAGAGGTCAACTTCGTAACCGATTGTGATGATAAAGGCCTTGACAAATTATCTTGTATTTCACTTAAGATCTGGAGGGCACAATGGACAGAGTTCCGTCGGCACGATAAAGAAAATAATTTTTCTAAATCCTACATCACACCAATCCTCATTTCACGATCTTCAAATAATCGTTTGTGTTATTTGTTTTTTGGTTTTGTGTAAAGACTGAACTATGTGTATTTCTTATTTTTATTGCAAATTTAGAATAGACAAAATAGAGCGAGCTCGATTCCTTTTAAAAAGGACATTTTTATTTTGTTAAGCTTTTTTCCAATTTATGTATTGGCAAGGTTTTCATTTTGTTTTCTATTTTAATAAATTGTTACGTTTTTCCAAAAGGCCGTTAATGTTATTTTACCACCAATTCTTTTTTTCTTTTAAATTCATTTTAATTTAAGTTTATATTAAGTTTTTTAAACTTATTTCTTCATTGAGGGATCAACGAGAGATAATTTAGGCTGTAAAACCCACAAAGGCCGACCGGAAAAATAAAACAACGCGGACTTAATCCAACGAAGCCAACGACAAACAATGAAAATGCACGCATACATAAGCGCTCTTGATCTAATAGAGAAAACCAACAGAAATCACACAGCCACTCTGAAGATGGCGAAATGTCGAAACGCTTCTGATAAACCAACCCAGCGGGAATTGACAGACAGAAAAACGACCGGTGAATTAAATTGTAGTTTCTCCTCGAATACCACAAAAGAAAATCACACAATTTTCCGTGAAATTGATGAAACGCTTTGGAATACACATTTTGGTCAAGGCAGATGCACTATTGCTGCCGAATTCAGATCTGATGCTGTCTGTTTCTAAAAAATCCTCTAACTATAGAAAAATAAAAAGAGAAAAGGTTGATATATAAGTTCAATATGTTGTCTCCATCTAAAAGTTCATTGAGACGTTACTAAGTAGTGGTCATCGAAAGAACCACTGTGCGTCAAGTGGCAGCAAATATTAAAAGCTCTTCACCGCGCTTCAGCGACAGCACAATAGCCCGCCGGTCTTGCATGCCGGAGGGGGTTTTGCCGGCCGCAACCGGTATCAATGCCATGTTCGTAGCTCACGCTGCGTTCACACGGATCAGGGATGAAAAACAATGAACGATGGGCGGCGCAGGGCTGGATTCCCATGGTATTGAGCCGCCCTTCCTTGCATGTTCAAGTCTTTGGAAGAGGCGCGTGCTACGCACTGCAGAATTGACCTCTTTGGGAATGGCTGTCATTAACACCATGACTCCGGGGAGGCGCGTGTACCAAGTTTTCTCCTTTTGTTGTCAGAAATTCAATTGGACCCACTATTCGATTGTTTGCTCGGGAATCGAAGCAGTAAGTGGATCAGTAGTATAAAAATTGTAATGACAAAAGCCCTAAAAAGTCGGTATTCCTGTCCTTAGTCAGAGTAAAGAACATTGTGAAACTCTTGTAAATTCCATTTATCACAACTAACTACAAGAGTGTGTCATATCGAGTATCAAGTTAAAATAAGCTTTCTTCCCCGCGAAGACTGTTACGATTGCAAACTAGAGTGACTTCGATCCACTCGGACACCACCTCCCACTACAACCTCCGTGACCATTTCTCGCCGAGATTCCAATCCTGATTACACGACATTTGAAAATGGCAGAAAGAGAGAAAATTTGAAAAGTACGTTGAAGTGGGAAGTTGGTGTCCGAGTGGATCGAAGTCACGAGAGCTCAAGTGGTAGAGCAGCGGCGTATTTAGCCGAAGATCGTGGGTTCGAATCCCGCTCGTGACACTAGCTTTTTCATTTCAACTAATACATTACATAAAGATTAATTAATTGAAAGTAATTAACTAATGTTGAGAGATTTAATGACTATGTTAATTATTGACCAGAGATACATAATGGAAAATGATGATCTGGTGTAGATCAAGATTAAAAGGAAGTTACTGCAGTTTTAATCCTGACCGTACACCAGATCCACGTCTTACATTGTGAGATTTATTTTTGAGACCTCAGGGCCTTTCTTTGCTCGGCTGGTCTATCAGAGCTTCAAATTCAATGTTCGATGATTATTAAAAAAAAGCATTGCATGAAAAAAATCAATTCATTTACATGTTACAACGTGAACATTAACATATATATTACAATTATATTTGGATTTTTTCTCCCTGTCACACAACAGCCAATCCTGTACTCATGAGGGATTAAGAGACAAAGGAGGTCTTTCAGTCGACGTGGTAGCCTTTCGCTGAGAAAGTGTAGGCCTGGGTAGTACGATTTGGATAGATCGAAAGCTCGGTGTGAATCTTTTGGAAGGGGGATCGTATGAGTCCTTTCGCAAAAGGAATTTTGAGGTCCTTGTTGAAAGTGAGGTTATTGACGTAGTAAGGAGGTTTCACAATTCGTCTAAGGGATTTTAGTTGGAAGGTCAGATGCGCTGGAAGCTGGTTGGCTTGGAGAAACCTCACACTTCCATGTAGTCCAAAGTGATTTCAATGATGTCTTGTAGAGTTAGTTAACGCACAAAAACAGATTTCGGTCCTAAAAATCTCTAGACAACCTTTTTCAGAGCATAGATTTTATTACGATCAACAAAATACACAACTAATTAACTTTTTTATGTTAGGGTTTCGTTAAAATGAAAAATTCAGTGCTATGAGCGAGATTCGAACCCACGACCTTCGGCTAAATACGCCGCTGCTCTACCACTTGAGCTATCGTGACTTCCATCTACTCAGACACCAACTCCCCATTTCAATCTACAACAATTTTCCCTCCTTTTTGCCATTTTTCAATTCTCATTCGTTTTTCTAGTGGCACTAACTTTTTAATTGATAAAAATATTAATTAATTAAAAGAAGTAATGTAGTCAATAGACCGCTAAATATAATGGATAAAATATACAACCTTAACCTCATATTTACAATGTTTTCTATTTTTCACTGTATAATCAATTTTTACTTACCTAGATATAGATTTCTTCGAAATATTTCATGAATTTCGTTCCTCAGGATTCTTTTCGAAACTCGAACTTTGAGTATGGTATTTATCGTGTTACCAGCTTCCGTGTTGGCGGTCTCAAGACGTTGAAGTATAAGTTGAATGATGAAGTTTGACGAAGTTCCTAGTTGAAAATGTAAACATTTTCCTTTTTGTTAATTTTACCATGTTGCTATTTCATATGTCTCTTTCCAATCGAACTCCATTTATTTTGGTTTGAAGCTACCTTACATTTTCCATCTAAATGATGGCCTGTTTATCTCAAACGACCTTTGAAGACGGATTGTTTGCTTGGGTTCGGTAGGTTTCCTTTTTTTCTCGAAATTTCCATCCACATTGGCCCAAATGCCATATTCTGCATTGGCATGTACATTTATACAATGCTTGTATGCCAGTACAGCAGAAGTCTCGATAATTCTTTATTTCGTGAATGTTCTGTCTATGGTATTGTGGAACAACCATTCTTCATAGCTAGAAATTTCATGGTTTTACACTTTTATATATCTTTTACACAAATCCTGCTAATTTTGGTCTCTGTAGATGATTGCAGTATCCACGAATGATTGAGTCATTTGTAGATAGGAGTAGAGATGAAAGAGACAGCCCCAAGTTCTTCTACACCTCTTCTAATTTGATAACTCACTGGCCAGGTTCTTCCTCTCCTACATTCAAGAATATGTACCTACATAGAAACTGGCAAAACAATAAAACGTGTTCTTCGGTATTCCTGGCATCTTGCACAGTGTTTCTTGTCTGTACTCCTATTTGGTGCATGTGCCTTCTTAGACGGCAGTGCCCGGTCAGAAGTCCGATCAGAATCCTGTTTCTATTACAGACATCTTCCAGTAATTCCCTGTAATTCTAGGGGGCCGCGGTTGCCGAGTAGTTAAGGCGTCAGACTAGTAGAGCCGCGGTCATGGGTTCGATCCCCACCGTCGCCTCTGGACTTTTTCTGACGCTCAAGGGGACGGTGGCCGCAATTGAAAGAAATTGACACGGCACTCATCAATGGAAGGGGCGGAATCGGATCTCAGCGACCCTGAATTTGGTCCCAACCCTCTTCAAAAATGAGTTTCTTCGATGGAAGAACACCGGTACAACGGGGGCTCAAGTTCACATTTGTGATGCGAGCCCTCCCCCAAAATATGGAGCCAGGGATAAAGTACAATAAGCTGTACAGCTTAGCTGCAGTGCTCAGGAGGGAACTCCTCCAGTCCCTGGTATCCATTGAAAAAAAAAAAAAAAAATCCTTGTGGATGGCCTTTGTATTAATCACTTCACGTGCCTCATGATTAAGGGTGTTGGCCCATCAAGGATATGGCCTCATTAAGGATCCATTCTGGATCTGTACTTTTTTGTGATAATATGCTGGGCCACAATAGATTTCGGAGCCTAGAGAGTTCATATTGGCTCATTTTGGGCAACAAATACACTTTCTCTTTATGTCACAAATGGCGAGGTACTATGCCAAAGTCAGGACATGGATGTCACTGACTTCTGCTTAATTTTCCATACAATCCAAAGCTCTTTTTGCCTTCATCTCGGATGAGGCTGCCATAAGTGCTGCCTGACTGTCAGAGAATTTGCCTCCCTTCTGGGAATGTGTTCCTAGTACTTTTATTTTTATCTGGCGATTTGTTTATTGCTTTGATATCAGACTGGATAACTGTAGCATATACCCAAGTTTAAAATCAGTTCGGGCTTCGGATTCAGTAGGTGTTCCATAACGCTCAGTTCCTCCGTTGAGCTTTAGAAAAACATATACACTTCTTCATAACTTTGAAATTATTATTAACATTTCACAAAGTTAACAAATCCATCATTGAGAACTATTAATATGTTTATCCATCGAAACCTTACTGTGTGCTTTCTTTACCTTCAAAATTGCCTTATCTTCGTGTTTTTAGCTTTAAAATTTAAATATAAAAACATTAGTTGTTATCTAATTAAAATTAATATTTAATATTGCTAAGTTCTGATTCATAAATGTTTCCCTATTAAAGCAGTTTCAATTGAATTATAAGATAAAAAATCCAAAGGTTTGTGAAAATATTCTTTGAACTTGCTATATGTTTAAAAATTTTGTTGGAATTGTTTATTTATCAAAAATCTCTCAAGTTCAGTCCAAAGCGCGTAAAAAAAGGCAAAGAATTATATTTTCGTAACGAGTTTCCGTCTTTATTTATAAAAGGGCTGGCGAAAAGTTTGAAATCCGTCGCAAAGTTGGCTTCGAATCGTTAGAGGCATTCGACTCAGCGCCGAGGAAGAGAAAAGTTTCCATACTTGTCAACAGGATAACAGTAAAGGCAAGTTGTTCTGGGGGGTGCGAGCCGGAGGGCGGTCTGAGGGGGTTGAGAGGCTGACAAAAAGGGAGGCGGGGGCGGCGGAACAGCCCCCGAGAGAGCGTTGTCAAGTGGCTTCATTACTGGGAAACATGAAGCCCCCTCCAGCCCGCCCTTTGTTACCGGCATTGACTTTAGTCAGGTTACATTCGTTAATCCACATCATAATCCCCTGTGACTTTTGTTTCACGCACGCTCCGCCCCTCCGTGCACGCCTAAATCCAAATCATTATCGGTCACGATTGCATCAGTATTCTCACATTTGGTAACAACTAGCGATTTTCGATATAATTCTGTGATTAAATCGAAAAAAAGTTGGATCATTTACCGACAGACGATATTTACAAAACTTCATTACCAGCATTTTTAGAAAAAAAAACCCGCAAAATATAAGGGAAATTATTCAATTTTTTCACAAAGATTTTGAACATAATTATCAACTTTCAATTAATTAATCTTTATGTAAGGTTGAGAAGAAAAAGTACGTATCACGAGCGGGATTCGAACCCACGACCTTCGGCTCATACGCCGCCGCTTTAACTACTTGAGCTATCGTGACAAGTGGTTATAGCAGCGGCGTATGAGTCGAAGGCCGTGTGTTCGAATCCCGCTCGTGACACTGACTTTTTCATCTCAACCAAGACCTTCTATAGAAGTGCATTATCAATTGTAGGCATGTCAGAAGAAAAAATTGTGTACAAGAGCGGACCGAGTATTGACCCTTGTGGCACACCTGCAAGACTTTTTCATCTCAGACGACTCCAATCCTTGGTTTACTACGAAAAATCTCTCCTTAAAGTGTTATCGTTTGATAAGATAATAGATCGGGGTAAAAATAATTTTAATGTGTATAATGGCCCCTTGTGCCATTTGTCGAAGGCCAGAAAAAAACTAAAAACACTACAAATTAAAAAAATTAATACTAACAAATGAAATATATGTAATTAAATAAGCCATTTGAGGTCGAAAAATGTAAAATTCTAGCCAATTATATTTTCTAATGGAACAAATATGAAAAATATGAATCATAACGGAACCAAATGGGGTTCATTTACACAATCGGTTTAGGGTATTTCCATTAAAAAGGTAAGAGATGGTTAGCAATTTGTTTTCTTCTCATTAATTTCTCCCATAACCCTTTAATTAGGTGGCTTCAGCAGTTTTGCTTTTAATAACATGTGTACTTCCTTTTATAGCCCTTATGGCGTTTATTTTGTTGTTAATTAGTTCCGACCTGTGTGTTTTACGAACTGAATAAATCCTCTGCCATTGATGGCATTTGTCTTCAAAAAATTATTTTCCTTAAAAAAATGTAAATCATTCTTTAATGAGTGTGTTTAATATAAGCTAACTTTTGTAGGCATGACGAGGCAATTAAAAATACCCCATTCGGAGGAAACCGTCGCAACAGTTAATTCGAGGGAAAAATCAAAATATTCATTATTTTTTCATAGTCATCAATTATAAACAATTATCGCTGATCACAATCGTAGAAATTATTATACTCTCAACAAATATTTTCTCTCCTGAATCCTTCACACTGGCATTAAGCACAAAAAGTTTCCTACTTCCTGAATTCTTTCTGTCTTAATTCAAAAACGAATCAATTAAGAAAATAATTCAATGAGGAGGAAAGACTAGAAAACTATTATACATGGGTTTACGCAATTAAAGGAAACGCACAATTATCGATGAGTAGTTCCAGATGATCACAATAAGAGAAATAGGAAAAAGATTTTTTAAAATTTTTGTATGAAAATAACATAAGTAGCTTTTTGAGATTTTGCAAAAAATACAATATATGAAAATTTTGGATCAATTTATGATAAAGTCGTAATTTTGTCGATCATCAAACAGATGGGCTTAAGGTCTTTTTAAGTCATCCTGTTTACAACTTTGCTCACCCAATCGCAACCAGTCTTTTATAAATCCATCTCATAGTCAGCATTAACTGGTATCCTTTTTTCCCAGTTTGCTCTATGAGGTATCAAATTTCATTCATTTTTCACCTCCTATTAGCTTGTACTAGGCTGAAAAACAGTTTATAGCAAATGGAACGATTGCCAAATGTATAAGTGCTGAAATTAAAAAATTCTAAAGAGCCAAAACTGTTCCTTTTGCCCCTTTTTGCATTTTGCAGAGTTATCGATATTTGATTCATTTTTCACCTCCTAAAAGCTAGCAGCTGTACTAGGCTGAAAAAACAGTTTATAACAAACGGAACGATTAACGAATGTGTAAAATCTAAAATTTAGGGGTCTCGGTCTCTAGAGGGGTTAAAACGAAATTTCATATTAGTTTCACGAAAAAAATTACGACGTTATTAGTTTACTGGAAAAATATTTTGTTTTTTGAAATGTAATATTTGTTGATAAATTGTAACATTTTTTACTATATTTTTATTGCAATTTACATAAAAAAATGCTGTAAAATTATATATTCACATTATCATTTTATATATATATATATATATATATATATATATATATATTTAAACATGGGGAAAAAAGGCGAAATGTCTGATAGATACCGAGAATCAGTAATTTTTATGTGTAAATTAATTTTGTTGACTGATAATTTCGACCTTTCTACTTGATTGACTCCTAGTGCAAGCACTGGCATAATCTTTACCAAAAGCTGTTGGGCCAAATTACGTGGTTCATAATACGTTCTAAAGAAATTGCCATGTGCATTTTATAACTGTATCAAACGTTAAAATTAGACTATTATTTCCTTTAAACAATTTAATTTCTCACAAATGATTTTGTTATTTGGTTTATCTACTTTTAGAAATATTTTATATATTTTAATGTTACACAAAATTATCTTCTTTCAAATGGTCGGTTTGATGTTAAAATCCATCTGTCCGTTTTTGAATTATAACCATTTCTATCAGAAATGCCGATAAAAAATTCTTAAAAATCGAAAAAATAAATTAAAATTTAAAGTCAAATTTATCTTTATGAGACTCTAGAGGTGTTAAAACGAAATTTCATATTAGTTTCATGAAAAAAAATGAATTAGTTTGTTTGAAAAATATTTTATTTTTAGAAATTTTTTATTTGTTGAAAGCTCTTATCTTTTACTATATTTTTATTGCAATCTACATAAAAAGTGCTGTAAAATTATATAATCACGAAGTTGACTTAAACAAGTAGAAAGGCGAAATAAAAATATTAAAAAACGGAAAACTTCAACTTTCCAAAAGCAAAAAAATTGACGGAACCAGGGCCTATTCACAAGGAGTGGCGGAAACGTGTCCGATATTTTGAAGTGAAGAATCACGCAAAAAAAAATTTGGTCCAAATCCGTGGCCTACCTTCCTGGTCGTCCACTTGTTAATTGTACGTTAAGGTATATCCATTAGGTGCTTTTTCGCCAATTATAAAAACATTTCCGTTTTCGGAAATGGTGTTCAGAACAGGAATTCTCCCTGTTATTGTCGCGAAATGAAACCGGCGATCGATTCGCCAGTGTTTCATTAACCTCTTTATCATGTTTTTTTTATTAAATCCTTTTGCCAACGGGGAAAACGTTCATATGACATTCGACTCTCTCCATGTTGGCTGGTACCTTTTATAACCGGCCGGCCATTCTAACGGTTGCAAAAAGAATCGAGTGTAATTGTCCGATCGTGAGACTATGCCGAGATGTGCACTCCACCTTCGGCCCATTTCTTCATTGGAAAAAGGAAAGGCTTCTTTCAAATGACCCTTTACTATCTAGCAGATTTTCGATTAATATAAAATTTTGAACGGAAAAACCTCTGAAAAATAGGTTACTTCTTTATTTTACTGCTGGATTCTCAATAAAAAATTCCAAGTTCATTAAAGTATTTATCTTGATTCATTATTGATTTTAATTTTTTCCTCTCTGAAATCGGCGTTTGAGGAAATGATAAGTCTTTGTTTTTTAGGGGTTGAAGGGTTGTACATCTGCTTCTTCCTCACCTGCTTACCTATTTCACCGGCGTCTTGCCTAGTCACATTTTTATTTTTATTTTTTTTTTGCTTACAAAGATACAACTCGACACCTTTCGGACCCGAGGCGTTTGTCAGTCTCGTCGAGATGTAAAATGGGCGGACATTTCACATTTCCATTTCCGAAGGTGTATTTGAATGCCTAATCGACGGGCAATTAGCTCCAATTTGGATATTTGCATACACTCCCTGTTATTAACTTTGTCGGATCGCGTCAACTCCCGGTTTCACTCCTGACCAGAGGACGGCACACAAAAAAATTAAATTTACAGCATTTATACGAAAATGTCAATTGTATACACCGTATTAGTACATGCCATTTGTTTAATCATTGTAATATTCTTACGGTTTTTTCACGATCGATGAAATAATCAAGCTAATGGATAATTTATGTTTGTGGCTGATTGTCTTTTCTTCAGTGATAGATTCAAACAAATAATTAGTGAACTGCTTCAATAAATTTTGGAAATAACTCACCATCGTATAAAAGTGTTGCTGCTGTCCCACAAGGTTCAGGTTAAGGGCCAACCTTGTTCAACATATTTATAACTTGATTCCCTATACTCGACAGTGAAATTGATATGCACGCTGACAGTATTGGTCATCGTGGAGTGACACTAATAAACTGAGTCTCCAGTATTGTTACATTTTGTCACAGATGGAAACATTACTAATTGAACTAATTGTTGAAAAGACCGAAGCAAGAATTTTTGCTAAAGATATCTCTACTTAGGGATAATATAAGGCATAGGTGTCCCTCACATATCACAGTGCAGACCTGCCCCCAAAGCATGCTCGGAACGGAACCAATGATTGTTATACATGACAATTAATAAAGGCTTTTAGTTGGGATGAAAAAAAGTTAATGGCACGAGCGGGATTCGAACCCACGATCTTCGGCTAGATACGCCGCTGCTCTACCACTTGAGCTATCGTGATCTCGATCCACTCGGACATCAATTTCCTATCTCAACCCCACTTTATGAGTTGTTGGATCGAGGTCACGATAGCTCAAGTGGTAGAACAGCGGCGTATCTAGCCGAAGATCGTGGGTTCGAATCCCGCTCGTGCCATTACCTTTTTTCATCTCAACTAAAAGCCTTAATTAATTGTCATGTATTAATTGGTCAAGCGGACCACGAAAGTAGTGAATTAATGATTGTTATACACTTTTGTTAAGGTCGGTTAATAGTTTTTCTTGTGACTTTCGATTGGAATCTTTGGATGTCTTGGGGGTCAGAATGGTTTGATGTCCCTCCAAGTTCGTTATCATACGTCCGCACAGGTTTTTATAAAATATTTTTAAAAAATATTAGCATTTTATAATCTAGATAAAATTTCTGATCTTCTGTCGAGTAGGGATGGTAATAGTTGTAAAATCTATTAAGTTCGTTCTGATACCAACATTTCAGCGATTTCCGCTCAATTGTAAATTTTGTCTTTCTTTATTTCTTTTAAAAATAGGAGAAGTTAAGAAAAGAAAAAGAATTAATAAAACAAATTTTATTCAGCGGCCTTTTCAATGACAAAAAAGTACATTATTTGGCACGATGCGGGTCAAAATGAGTGCACAAATAAAGATTTATAATAGGATAAAAATAAATTATACGTAATAAAATTAACATAAGAGGAGGGAAATTAATAGAAATTATGCTTGCGGAAACAAAAGAAAAAAAAATTTCTTTTTATTTTGTGTTTGATAAAAATATTTATTTGTTGATATTTTTATTATTGTTTAAATTTTGTTGTTTGTTTTTTTCATTCTTAACAAAAAAGTATTAAGTTTACAGGATTTTTAATTGTTACGTGAACGAAATGACGAAGTTTAATACTTCATTTTTGTAATCCAAATTGATTATTGGCGAGAAAGGTTTAACTAGTTCATTTAATTAATCTTTATGTTGTATTGGTTGAAATGAAAGTCAGACAGTGCCACGAGCGGGTTTAAATGAAAAATGGCAAAAAGGATGGAAAATTCGAAAGGTTGTAGGTTGAGATGGGAAGTTGGTGTCAGAGAGGATCGACGTCACGACAGCGGTGTATTTAGCCGAAGGTCGTGGGTTCGAATACCGCTCGTGGCACTGAGTGACTTTCATTTCAACCGTGTGTTTGAATGTGTTTAGTGACTGTTAGCCAATGATTATTTGGAGATCGTGAGGTGCGGTCTGGTGTGACGTAGGTTTTAGAAAAACATTTTCTTTATCATGCCAATGTTCGAACTTTATTGGGATCATCTTCAGGGCCTGGGATTTATAAACATCGTTTAAATTTTACAAATACGAAAAATTCACATCCTACATGTATTTGTAAAAATTTAAACAATGTTTATAAATCCCAGGCCCTGAAGATGATCTCAATAAAGATCAAAATATTGGCATGATAAAAAAAATGTTTTTCTAAAACCTACGTAGACCGCACCTCACGATCCCCAAATAACCTTACATAAAGATTAATTCATTGAAAGAAGTTATTTGGTCAATCGGACCACGAAATATAATGGGTTTAACTGTTTGTTATTTCTTCCATTAACAACCCTGTCCATCAGCATTTACGATTGGCCCTGGAGCACACCGAAATTCGAAACGCCCTCCAAAGTTTTTTTTCCTTGGAATTATGGGTAAGATAAATTTGATGAGCGCGATCGGGAGACATGAAAAAGACCTGATTCATTTCACTGAACAAGCAGTTTTGACCTGATCCATAAAAAGATGTTTTTCTATATTTAGTTTGGTATAGGGAGTCCAAGTAAGTTATTTGTCTAAGTGGTAGGTAAGGCAGGTTCACAGTTTGTTTTATAAACATTTTGTGATTGATTCAATTTGTGTGTATTTATTGATTGGATAAATACAGATATACTTCCATCATACTAATTTCCCTTATTCTGAAGAATTAGTTGACCGGGATATAGAAGGACTGTTACTCCGTTGAATTCTGAACATGAAACTGAGTAACGGAAACCGAATTAAAACTTTTTAAACAGTACGGGTTCAAGAATTATTCCCTTTTTATTTAATTCATGACCCAATTAAAATTCCTTCTAATAATTCCACGCATAGTGCTCTTGCGATTTTTCCAGGTATCAAGCATTTTCTTCCTTACTTGAACAATGGAATATTTGTACATATGAATGCGAATTGGCTGTTCAGTCATAACGCTTCTGGGAGGTTTTGCTCAAGCTTGCGTTTAATTAAACAAAAATATGTAAACATAAACAATGAAAGCAAAGCCAAAGGTTAATAAAAAATCTTTTGAGCAAATAACTATCATAAATTGTTTTCGCAACAGCTTTGTACTCTTTTAATAATTAATGAGGGCAATTTTATATATATTCCATTAAAATAGGTTCATTTTTCGTAAATCAACGGTTATTCAACTAAAACTTTAAAAAATCCAGATTTCCTCGTCTTGTAGTAAAAATGGCAAGACTAGTAGAATTTTATTTTTACATGTCTAAAGTTTTACTGGATTCAATTAATATTTTAACAAATTATTTAATTATTTTTCTTAGTGTGATACTGTGACGAGGAGGAGGAGGAACATCTTATCAAAAAGTGGGGCACTGAAGCCTTTTGGCTTATTATAAATCTCCTAGTTCCTTAGCTCAGTTTAATACATTCTTTTAAATTCTAGTAGGTTATTTGTGAAAGTCAACTTTTTTTTAAATGTGGTTATGGTTAGGGTTCGCAACAGCAGAAGTCATGTAAACCCTCATGGTGCCAGGGTTTAAAAAAAAGCCCATTTGTAAGTATGTCGGGTTTGAACGCAGGGCCGCTGGATTCTTACCCGAGATATTTACCTTACCGTGATGAGCCCCGTGTCAACGCCTAAACTGTTCCTGCCACAGACGCCACAGAAGGTTATTGACTATCATTACTGCTATTTTTTCTCTGGTCGCCAACGTTATGCCTTCATTAACATAATAGGGTATCAGTTTCTTTCTTCTCATCCCATAACTTAAAAATGGTTCATCAATGAATATTCCTGTGATGTGTAGGTGTTTTCTCAGATACCGGTTTCTAGTATGAAGGGCTTACTATGGCATGAGTATTACCCTGTTTAGTTGTACCAATGTGGTTGCCAATTTAAACACATTTAATCATGAATTATTAAGTCTGGTACCTCTGGAGTAAGTCCACACCAAACTTAACCAACTTTTGTTTTTCTAAGATGGATCCAATTCGGTTCTAGTCCTTGCAGATTCTCCTTTGTACGATGTCACCCGAAATATTACTAGGTTTTATGGTTTTTCTGGAGGTTTTGGATGCAAAAACTGACCATTTTGGATGACACTTTTACGAGCTAATACTTTTAGACCCAATTGGCTGTTGACCTTACAAGGATGTTTTGGTCAATATCTTTAAAGATTCAGCTTTGTCAGCACAAGCATTGATAACATGTAGTTCAGCTTAAAAGACCGAGGTACTTTCATAGTGTATGCTCTGATTTTGGAAACAAATTCGGCTGCTTTACTGATTTTGCAAACTGTATACAACATTGATGTTTTTTCTGATGGTTTTTTACTTTAAAGCTTGCTAAAACTCCGTAATAAAGAGATAGATGTATCAACCACTTTTTTACTAACAAATAATCTGGATGTCAGTATGGTCTGAATGAAAAAACAAAAAACAATTTCAATTTTATCTGCCAAGCATTCGATTTATTTGTGTGGTGATTAGTGACCGTTAATCGATAATTATTCAGAAATCGTGAGATGCGGTCTGGTGTGATGTAGGTTTCAGAAAAACATTTTCTTTATCGTGTCAACGTTTCGATCTTTATTGAGATCATCTTCAATAATGCCTCTGGCACTCTGGGCACTCTCAACACTACACGCAAGAATGGCACACGGAAGACAAACACTTTGAGCCCTGAAAATGATCTCAATAAAGATCTAAACGTTGGCACGATAAAGAAAATGTTTTTCTGAAACCTACAAAACACCACACCGCATCTCGATTTCTGAATAATTATTCGATTTATTATAAAGTCATTGTCAGGTCAAAACAGACAAGACAGGTCGTGTAGGTTATGCCTTCATTAAGGTAAAATGGTTTTCTTTTTGTATTGCATAACTTAAAAATTGATCATTGTTTATTCCTGTGATGTGAAGTATATGCTAATACTTTTAAAGCCAATTGGATGTTTGTTCTTACGAAGAAGTTTTGGTCAATGTTTTTCAAGATTTTCCATGGCGCAAGCATGGATAAAATGTAGTTCAGCTTAAACGAGTTCATAGTGTAAGCTCATATTTTGGAAACAAATTTGGCTGCTTCACTGTTTGTCTGCTTGTTCACTAACCAAAATTCCTTTTTGCCCTGTCACCCGAAATATTGCTAGTTACGTTTTCTCTGCAGATTATGGATGTCACACTTTTACCTGCTAATACTTTTAAAGCCAATTGGCTATTTGATCTTGATAAGGATAAGGTTTTTGATAAGGAGATTAGGTCATATAATTTCCATTTTCAGGAGTAGTTGTCGGATTTTATTTGTTATTGTTGTATGCCCTTAACATTTCTTCCCAATGCAATTTATTATGCTTTTGGAGTCTGTATTAGCTTTTCCTACCTCCTTGTCCTTTTCCAATTGACTGGTAATGTTTCTAAGTCAGTTTAAGGAGATTCTCGTTATTGACCCTGTGATGTATTGATTTGTTAATCTTTGCACACTGTCTATTTTTTTTGTGGGTTGTTTTTGGTTTGATTTCGATCAGCAGATTAATGAAACATAGAATTTAGATGTTATTGTTGCCAGATAGCATAGTCAATATGCCATATTTGGTTTTAGTCCTCAAGCAAGATTCAGTACTTTCTTAACAAATTTTATTCTTCTCCCAAAAAGACTCTATCGTCTAGTTAATTTTTTCTTTTATATATTTACTTTGGCGATTGATTAGCCTTTTCAGTTTACATATTTTTCTTTTTATTCGGTAGATTGGGGTTGAGGCCAGGAAGGCAGAAACAAAATTTATTTTCTTGTCGAGCTTTCGGCAGAATATATCGCCTTCATCTGGACTCTGTATTAACAAATTAATATAAATAAATGTTCAAATATACAATTTTCAAAATTTTCTTAATTATTTATTCATTTTTCTTTTGTTGTACTATGCAAAGAATAAGTGGTGCTTATGTCTATTATATTGAATTATCTTGTCCGAATTATTTTTTCGTCAAGTTCAAATTATTAAAATTATTCATTTGGTACAGTTAGAAAATGTCGACCAGCATTGCCAAAGATGAAATTCTGAAATCGGAAATGCAGTCCAATTTTGTACGGCTGTACCTGCGCCATGTTGTGTGAACGGCGGAGGAGGACTTATTCGTCTGGACGTCATTAGCGTCCGGATGCTCCAGACACGACGGCAGCCGGCAAAAACGTAACGCAGTTCATTAGGTGGTCGAAGACGGCTACGGTCTATAGATTTTCGGAAACCACACATGGTGTCGGCTCACACGATAGATGTATGAAATTTCCACCGCTGAAAAAAAAAAACCGAAACAGTAGACCTGACAGAACTCAACGAAGAAATGTTACTTGTTTTTAATGTAATGGATTTATTATTTAGGTAGTCTGGAACATGAAGGATCAAATTGAGGCTGAAGTTCGAAACTTGTAAACACAATACATCAATGTCTCCATTTTTTTTTTTTTTTTTTTTTTTTTTAATGTCGTAAATCACTGGGTTGATCATGCTTATGTTGTGATAAGAAACATGAATAATCCTGACAGGCAATTTAAATATTTAATTGTGTAAATTCTGTTAAATAATCTATGCAGAATACATGGATAATACACGTTTAACATAAGATTCAAATTATAGTTTAATTATGCGCGAGATGTTTGCATGGTCTGTTCCAGTAGGTGAACTGTTAATAAGCTTGATCAAACTTGACCATCTTGGACTTTTAATTATAAAATTGTCCTCGTGTTGAAAGCCGTGTGGAATAAATAATTCCAGAGAACCTACAACGAAAAAATTGTCTTCTTCCTGTCTCGATTTGCGTTTTTCTTCACCTGTGGTTTCGCGTTCGCACGAAGATGAAATAACAGTTGTTTCGCGTGCTGGATTTGGCGAGCATGACGAAAAAATTAAATCGTTATTAGTGAGACACTGAGGGAGAGATGTAATCGTTTAATTAGCCATTTAATTCGGGCAGGCGGTGTTATTTGTTAAATGCGATTTCAACAATTGCAGGAACTGGCGGACAATTACAATCTCAAACTTAAAACGCACCTCCCTCAAGAACAAAGTTATATTTATTTTGCACAGATTTTTAATCAGCGTGAAGATGACATTTTTATCTAGACATTGTGTTCATCCGTAAATTCTAATTTCCTAATTTATTTATTTTATTTATTTTACAACTACATAGAAAATGCAACAAGCAAAAATTATGTTATTTACAATAATGTAGAAGATGAAGAAGAAGAGGTAAACCTTGCAATGTGAGGAGATAATCAAATGGACGGGTCTTAAAAGTGGGAAGTGAAGGGTCGTGGCGGATAGAGCATGGAAGGGAATTCCAGAGGCTGGATGGAAGGATGAGGAAGGAACGACTGAAAGTTGTAGTTTTCTGTTTAGGAGGATAGAGTTCTGGGGCCTTTCTTGACGTAAGCCAAGCTTTTGATCTAGTTTGGCACCCAGGCCTGCAAGGTGGTTAAATACCTCTACCACTTGAGCTATCGTGACTTCGATCCTCTCGGACACCAACTCTCCATCTCAACCTACAACCGTTCGAATTTTCCCTCTTTTTGCCATTTTTCAAAGAGCAGCGGAGTATTTAGCCGGAGGTCGTGGGTTCGAATCCCCCTCGTGACACTGACTTTTTTACTTCAACCTTACATAAAACGAATAATTAAGAGAAAGAAGTAACTCGGTCAATTGACCACTAAAACGTAAATGGATTAATATTTAATAAGTAAAATAAGTATCACTTCACTAATAGCTCCCCGTGGCCAAGTCGCAGAGAATCGAATCCTGATTACACGACATTTGAAAAATAGAAAACAGGATGAAAAATTCGAAAGGTAGGTTGAAATGGGAAGTTGGTGTCCGAGTGAATCGAAGTCACGATAGCTCAAGTGGTAGAGCAGCGGAGTATTTAGCCGGAGGTCGTGGGTTCGAATCCCCCTCGTGACACTGACTTTTTTACCTCAACCGAGACCTTACATGAAAAGAATAATTAATTGATATAAAATAATAGTTTAATAGATAGATTGCGAAAGAAAAGTGGCGAAAGGAAGATTGATAGACCCATAAAAAGTAAATATGAAAAGGAGAGACACTTAGTTCAAATTTTAATTGAATTGTTGTTTGTCGTTAAACTAGCCTTTAAATATGAATATTTTGCTCCTGCACAATTGTTTTTTTATTTCGCAATAAAGGTAATTTATAATAAAACCCCGCGGTAATATTAATAAGGCGTAATTTTTTTAAGTTGTATCACTATTATTAAAAAGAATTATTCTGGTCTGAAAAGACGCCATCAAGAAGAAAAATATACATGTATCCAGTTTTCATAAGGGGTTTTACAATTAACAAAACCAACCAGTTGCTACCGGCGGACAAGATTATCCCGTAATAAATACATATTAAATGTAAACTAGGTAAATTTTGCAATTCGTATTATGCGTAAATTAATTTAAAATTATACATAACGCTTCCTATGCTTGTTATGCACTTCGGGATTTCACGGTGCGTCCTTTCCATTTTGAAAAATTAGCATAAATTTTTTCATATCAAAACAATTAAAATAAGAATGAATGCCCATTTTGATTAAGTAAACCATGCTGAAACATTCAGAATTTCAACAAGCTTCTTCAATTATTATTTACGGCATGTTATAAATTACAATATGCAAAAATTGAGGGTTGGTTGAAAAATTGTGGCAGATATGAGGGGATATTGACGATGTTTGTAAGATGTTAACTCGTGTTAACTCGAATAGAGAAATGCCCAGTAAGATCGTGAACGTTCCCTTCTTTTCTTACCATGTTAAACGTTAATTTTTCCGCAATGCTGCGCATGGCGATTGGTAGATCCAACAATAAACCTACAACCGTCCTTGACGGCTTGTTATTTGTTTTGTGTTAAATTTGAATATGCCAGAAGTTAATAAAAAAGGAAAATTAATCAACTCTTCCATTCAAAATGCTATTTATGCACTTGAAAAGTATTAACAAATGACACGCTTCAATTCGTTCCGACATACCTAACTTGTATCCTAACGTCTAACAGCCTACAACTTTATATGAAATGTGTTTATTATGATTGAGAGTATAAAGACAGGTCAGATTTAACAAAAGCATTGGTCTGATTTAATTAATGCGTATTTAAGAATAAAAATACATGTAAACTAAAAAACAACTGTTAAATTCATGGCTGCCAAGTTGGTTATCTACACCCTAACGGATAGCAATGTGACTACATTTTCGACCTAACATCTAACATTGGCCCTGGCCATGAGGCTCGCGAGGTGATCAAAAGAGTTAACTAACTTTACTGAGTGAGCTATTAAAAAGTGTTGATTCACTGAGAGAGCAGTTTTGATCCGATGTTTATTAAGAGCGGTTTTTTCCACCTCCAGTTAGTACACACTTAAACATACTTATTATTAGCATGTTCTAATTCTATCTACTTGATAAGGCAAAAAATGTATCGATATTTTACTTGTACCTTCTAGAATATGAAGCTTTTTTTTCCCTTGGCTTTGCATCAATGCATCGGCCATGCGTTTTCCTTCGGCGTCGCCGCAGTTATAGAATTTACTATGTTTTATATTTTGATGTCATTCTTTTTTATAAAGGTCATTAAACTGTCAAATACTGGAATATTTTTAGTGTCGCTCAATATAGTTGCTATATTTGTTGGGAACGCTACTCCGTGCTTTCTTAAATTCTCATATAATTCCTCTCTACCTTTGTTTCTGCTGGGGCATGTTAATATGACATGTTCCGGGTCGGCATATGTTTCTCCGTCACAGTCGCAATTTGCGTTTTCTATGAGGGATATTTTTGCTAGATGGTGCGGAAGTTGGTTGTGGTTAAGTCTAAATCTGATAATGGTAGTGAAAAAGTTCCTTGGTGTAGTAAGTCTGTGGAACCATGGCTTGTAGGGAATGGCGGGTTGTATTCTTGCATAGTATTTCCCTTTAATTCGTATTCTTTTTGCCAATTCTGTTTGGCCATTTTATTTATATGTGCTTTGATATGAATTTAATATGAAGCATTATTCTACTTTTTGTCAATGTATCATTTTGTAAGGAATTGTACTTTTGAATTGATTGTACGAAGAATTATAAAATTGGTCAACATAATCAAGGATATAAACAGGTTAAAATCAAGAGTTGGTCTGTCTGAACAACCTCACTCTTCATTATGCGGTCATCGGAAACAAATTAATAGTAGAGTAGTGCAAAGCTTTCGATCTATTCAAGACATTCCTCAGGATCCCTAAGTCTAGACATATACCTGATCCACTTTGTCGAGAAGTGAAAAATTGAATCTGACAAGGTTTAATTATTTATAAATTAACAATAATTAAGTCAGCCAATTTTGATGTGAGGCAGTTTCTTCTGTTTACATAAATTGAGAATGTATGATTCACCCTGACTAACAATCCCGAGTGACAGACAAAGCCAGCGATATATTCTCCTAGATTTCTACTATGTTTTCATATCGATTCTTCAGCCCCCAGTGGTTTAAAACTATAAAAGCTATACAGTAACACCCCTTTCAATTTAGGGATGACACTTTCGAAGATATTCCAAAACGTGAATTAGGCACATATTAGAATGCTGACTGGGGGAATGTCGGAGGAGGGGAGATATTTAATTTGAACTGGAAAAACAGATCAGTTGTATTCCACATTCGAAACCTATTGTTTGAGCTAGCGCCAATATTTAAAATTAAATTGTATAATAATTTAGTACTCACGAGGGTGAGTTGAGCGACTATATTGTGTTGTATGGCTACAGGTGGAAACTAAAGTTTGGAATAATTAAAATATTTTATTCATCCTACGTTACGATTTTGGGTTTGCCTGGTATATACGTTTTGTAAATATATTTTATTTTTTCAGTTAATGTGGAAAGTGTGCTTTTATTTGTTTTATCTTCCCCTTCCTATCCCCGAGTTTTGGAAGTGTCGATCCCTTTGTTGTGGCATTGAAAGAACAACGTCACCACAGTAATATAACGAATAGACAATATTGTCCAATTGATCCTACTGTCTATACGATCGTATCGTGCACCCTCCTAGTTATACTTTTATCAGCCATAATAAATTGTGCTCAAGGCTTCAGTAGATGTTCTTGTTAATGGCAATAGGGTGGCCGACTAGAAGGGGGAAACAACCCCAGGGCTTGGAGTGGGAAAGCAGCGGAGGAAGTTGCCTAGAAGTCTAATGAAGTCCAGACGGTCAGTCGCGTATGACATTCCGTGATCGAGTGCGGCGTCCTAATTAGGCGGTCAGATCCCAGGGGGCTGACGAGGAAAACGCCGGAGGAAGTGCTCCGACACCTCGAACTACTCTGGTTCGTTAGGTGGTCAAATTGACACCGGCAGTCATAAATAATACGCTGGGTGTCCGACTGTCGTAAACTCGGACTTTGATTTAAGGCCTTTCGCATCACCTTCGATAAATCCTATCTAGGTAAATCTCGAGCAGAGGAAGGGATTGGAACCATTGCATACCAGCTGGTTATTAATTTGAAATAAGAAATGAATTCGCAATAAACAGATATTGATATTTTATTAATTCATAACTTTGAACTTCGCGGAAAAGGACAAA
The DNA here is from genome assembly GCF_000648675.2 of Cimex lectularius. NCBI lineage: Eukaryota > Metazoa > Arthropoda > Insecta > Hemiptera > Cimicidae > Cimex > Cimex lectularius. Next base: position 1,566,530 of record NW_019394219.1, read on the forward strand.
TTTAAAGGGAAATAAACATTAGGCAGCACACAAAGACTAGTAAACCTATGTATCACAGGGGCAATGAGAACAACCCCTACAAATTCATTAGAAACTAAGAAGAAAGAAAGTTAAATCTACCGCAACTGGAAATATTTATAGAAGCGAAGGCTAGGAAAAGCTCACTTAGGCTCCAGAAACAATTAAATTGGAAAGGAACTAAACAATTCGGGCATACAACCATAATCAGCAAAATCAGACACCTTAGAAATGGGGACTGACTATATGATCCCGAAAACATTCTTTACAACTTCCTTGTTAGTCTCAACGGACTATAAAAGAGAGGAAGAACACAGGAGATGAAAATACAATACATATACAATACCAAATACAATGATATGGTATACAGATGGCTCCAAAACAAACGAAGGAGCCGGATCGGGCGTTTTCTGTACAAGCCCAAAACATGAGCAATGAATATATATTTCAAGCAGAAATACATGTCATCAATGCTTGTGCCCTGGAAAATCTTAAAAGAGGTTACACAAAATTCCTCATAAGATCCGATAGCTAAGCATTAGCATGTAAAAGAATCACATCAAAATTAGTCAGTGAAACACAATAACCTGATCATATCTGGGGTGCCAAGGCACAGGGGAATTTTGGGTAATGAGAAAGTAGACAGTTTGGTCAGAGGAGGATCTGCAAGACCATACACAGGCCCCGAATCTATACTTGGGATAACAAAAACAAATACATATTCCTCCATCGCGGATTGTATCCAGAGAAAACAAAAGGAGAATTGGATAAACTCTAACTGTGCTAGACATAGTAAACTTATGATGAAACAACACTCACCAAGACTGGCAAAGGCATTGCTGCAATTGGAGAGGGCCACACATAGAGGAGTGGTAGGAGGCATCTGATAAAACATCTACAAAACATGGGTATGTACAACGATGATCCCATTTGCAGATTATGTAATGACGAGGAGGAAACAGCCACCCATATCATCTTCGAATGTGAAGCAACAGCTCAATGGAGATTTAACCTAACATAATAATAATATAACTAATATACACTATTAATATAATAAACTTAGGGAAATAAAGTTAGGGAATCAAATTGCAGCAGCGACAGTCAATGACCTGATACTTCTAAGGAGAAGGATTGAGTCTATTGCACTGAACTAAGGAACGAGGAAGGTACAATAAGCCAAAGGGCTGCAGTGCCTGGGGAGCGCAAACCCCGCTTCATAATAATATCCTTTTTACCATACCATAAAGGGAAAGAAAAATAATTTGTAGCTTGCTTGACTCAGGACATCCTTCTCGTTGGTTTTCTATGTCAAACATGTTTCGGCAGTTTGCTACGTTCCGTGTTTAAATAAGGACTGTCTGGGGATTACTAAAAGGCGGCTAATGCCGGGGCGTCCCAATCTCCTAACCTGGCCACATCGATCTGCTCTTCTGACAGTAAAAGAATCAATTGAAACCTTTTTTATTACATTTATTTTTTATTTACAACTAGAAATATTGTATTATGTAAATATGTTCATATATGATGTTCGTTGATACATTTGAAATAGAGAAGGATGAAAAATTGCCTTATTAAGACCTCATTATTGAAAGAGTTAATAACAAGCTCATAAGGGCGTCGATGGCCGCAACGGTTTAGGCGTTGACACGGCGCTCATCACTGTAAGGTAAAGGTCCCGGGTTCGAATCCAGCGGCCCTACATTCGAACCCGACATACTTACAAAAAAAATTTTTTTTTCAAAAACACCGGCACCCTAAGGGTAGGTAACGATAGGTATACGGATTTTTACTCAGCCCATTTATTTTCTCTAAAGTTAAATTGCGCTGATTATTTAATTAACAGGGTTTTAGGAATTTGTGACCATAGGTTCATTGAAAAAAATGTAAATATAGTTTACAAAATTAGTAACTAAAATTTACCCATTGGCACTTATTAACAAATTTAAGATGAAAATGAATGACCTTAGTGATCTCCCGGTGTCAAATGTTGAGGTGGAACCTATTTCAACTCCGATTGGCTTTAGGTCAATTACTTACATTCTTGATGTGACTCAGAGAATTAAAAAGTAAATGTTTGGTAAAATAAATGTAAATATTGTTTATAAATAAAGAAATAATCTATCAAGTCTACACACTTGTTTAAAACCTAAAGAGCCTATTGGCTCCCAGTCTAATGTGGTTTATAGGGTGTCCTGTGTAGATTGCAGTGTTCAATATGTGGGTTAAACAAAGCAAAAAAACAATGTTAGAATGAAAAGCATGCATAAAAAGAAAGCCACAGGGTTGTCCACTCATTCAATAGAAAACGGCTATTTTTTCCGATTGCACTCCCAGTAAATTTTGGGTCGTGAAGTTGGTTGAGAGGAGGCTTCTATTGGAAAAGGTAGGTTCATGTAACACAGAACGCTTGCACCCTGCAATGTGACAGACTGGGTTCCATCTCAATGCGGGATTGATAAAAGTTTACAAAAAACGGAAAAACCACCGGAGACGGTCTCTCTCTCTCTCTCTCTCTCTCTCTCTCTCTCTCTCTCTCTCTCGCTCTCGCTCTCTCTCTCTCGCTCTCGCTCTCTCTCTCTCTCAATTATTTTAATCCTTTGTACATAATTTCTGTAAATAGCTGTAATTTTAGTTTTAAAAATATATAAAAAAGCAAGTTTTGTAAATATTCTCTGTGATTACAAAAGTACCTATAAGAAATTGCTAATCAGAACAAAGACATAGTTGGACCTAGTCATATGAATTTTTAGCGAGATTTTTCCTTAGCAATTCATAGTGAGTTGTCGTCAGTGATTAAGAATAAGTCGAAGTAGTTGTGCAGTTCTTTGGATACATGCTGTCACATCTTACAATTTGGCGATGACACATTCGGAGATATTTCGAAAGGTGAATGGGGGCACATATTAGAATGTCGTTCCTCTTATCCTTTTCTTTTAAAATATTGGTACTTTTCCAATTCGTTTCCTATCACCGGGTTTTGGAAGTGACGTACCCTTATTTGTTGTAGCGTTGAAAAATCGACGTCACAATGTTTAGTCAAAAGATTAAAAAGTCTATCAGCGAAATCGCTTTTTATTTTCCACCCCAATATTTACTAATATATCCCGTTCGTGCTTCTCGTTAAAGATCCGAATGGAGGAATTTAAATTACTCTGACGAATGAAGTCGGAGTTAAATCGGCAAAGCCGCTTCCACGGCTTCGTTCCTTTAACGATGATGGAGCTAAAATCATTGTAAGTGCCCCCTAATTATATTGTCAGCCTTTGTCATTTCGAAACAGGTGGCTATTAATAAACTCGTCATATTTCAACTCTAGGAAATAAAAAATAGTGCACTCCTTCTGACTAGGAGGGTGAGCGTGAGAAACAAGGAGATATATATAGTCTAAATGTTCGGAAACCAAGACGGCTCGACCCAGTCGTTAATCAAACCACAATCTTCTGAAGTTTACGATTCCTTTGTTCTTCAAGTGATATTCTTTTTTACCCCATTTTCAAAGTCAATATCTTATATTGTGAAACCCAAGATCGACATTCCTGTTAGTCGAAATCAACTGTTGTACTCGATTGTCTCTATATGAGGTAGTTCAAGAATACATATTTATAAATACGCCCAAGTTATTCAACAAACTACATTCATCACTTTATTTTGAAATAAATTAAACGTAGGTTTACCAAATTATAACAATGAGCATCATTCTTTAAACATAATTTATTATTGGTTTTAAAAGCCATAATTGCTCAGTCTTTATTTACGATAAACAAAAATTGAAAGATGCCTATCTAAAGGAATGATATAACAGTTGCAACCTCTGCTAAGCACATGTAAACTGTATTTTTGTCGCCGACATTACAAAGAGGTTCAATCAAAATATATCCCTTAAACTACTTAACGAGGTTTATTTATCGTAATTGTACATAGCATTTTAAATAATGGCAGATCGTTCATTTCTGCTAATTCTAGCTGATGATGATAATTACAATGAAAGTAGAAAGCGGAGGTTTGATATTCCCCATGTACTGTAATTTTTTGGTTTATTGTGTTTACACGTGGTTGACAGTAAATCGGGGTGTCCCTCAGAGCGCCGCCCTAGGCCCTGTTCTTTTCTGCTCTCTTCTTTATGATTTAACACATAAAATGAGTTCTTGCAACCATTTTTTGTTTATAACCTCCAAATCTGCTTGCAGTGCTCGAAGTAGCCTTCTGTCACTGTGAGACTTTTTTCATAAACTAAATCGACGAACTCAAAATTAACATTTCTGGAAAACTTTTTTAGCTGTACTTATGATACTTTCATTCTTTCCTCTGGTAAAAACCTTGGTATATTAAATCATTCCGTTAATTTTGAACTGATCTGAAATGATCAAATTGGATTGACGAGCATTTTTTACTAATAAACACCAGTAAAACTGGTCGTTTGAATATTTCGTTTAGAAGCAGTGATTAATTAAAATGGGAAAAATATACATCCATCCTTCTTCTAATATTAACCCTTGTAATTGTTAACCTATACCCGGCACCCCGAGGGTTGATATAACCTCCTGCTGTTAAAAAAAATGTGTTTGCTTTGCCGAGTATATATATGTCATGCATAGCATAATATAGCAAAAATATTCAAACTGTTATTAAGAATTTAAATTTTCTACATCATTTCTTTCAATAATACTGTTAGTTTCTCAGGAAGAATTATGAAATTTCAATTTTCACCATAAAAAATGCCTAAATATTTGAAACTAATGCATGGCCGCTGGATTCGAACCCGGGACCTTTACCTTACAGTGATGAGCTCCATGTCAACGCCTAAATCGTTGCGGCTACCGACACCTCTTGAACAAACACTTTGAGTGAGTACAACATTGAATCTAAAATTTCTAGCACAATTTCTATAAATCCCAGGTACGGAAGATGATCTCAATAACGATTGAAACGTTGGCATGATAAACAAACGTTTTTCTAAACTCTACATCACACCAGACCGCATTTCACGATCTCCAAATAATCTATGGACTTCTTCCTTTGAGGTTTTTGCTGGAGCACAAAAATTTAGGGAGAAGTTAACTCTCTCTGTTACTGTGGGAGCTGTTCGGAAATTAACAAGGTTGTGCATCAGGAACAGGAGGAAGGCAGTTGGAACAAATTTTATCCTTATTACACTATGGTTTTGTTTATGGGCATTTCTTCTAAAATGAGAATAAAAAGTAAGGCAAGGAATGCGGACATGATACTTCCAGCCCTTGCCTCAACCGAGACCACTTTTTCACATTTGAAGCTTGGTTTCTCCTCCCAAAGAAGTATCAATAACAGTAATGCATACATCATTAGAAAGGTTAATGATGAATTTTTTTTGGTGATTCGACATTTTCTAAGATTATTTGTAAAAGAGAGGCAAATTTTTTAATTACTCTGAAAATAGAGGATTTCTGATAAATTTCACATTTCGTCTGTTACAAATGACATTTAACCGTGTCGCAAAGAAATGAAAATAGTGTAATCCTATAGGAAATTTGTCGCTCTTTTTTAAAATGGAATCAAAACTGCGAATAAATTAAGTAAACGTTGAGAAACGTGATTTAACAGCATAAGGTCCGATTTTGTTTCAAAAATCACAAGAACAATTATAATTCCTCACTGACTAGAGACAGGAGATCCACTCTGGCGGCATTTAACAAAAAAAATCACGCTGAATCCACCAGAATCCACCGAATCCAATATTCCTAAGCACAAACTATCCTTTTCCACACTTTTATCCTAGTCATATAATGTATGACAAACTGCTCATAGGTACAAAGATGTAACATTTTCATAAGTTTTCAAAAACTTTTCCTTTAGTTTTTTCAAGCTGTAAAAAAGTCACTACTTTTTATTTTTCTGTTTATTCTGTGATTAAATAATTTCTCTAACTAGTAATGTAAAAATTATGTTGTTACTCTTAAAGGAGATTACTAGAGACAAAAATATTTCTTTTTTTATATGTCAGCAAGTGGATTAAACATCCTGATTCTCCTCTTCTTGCTCGATATTTTCTATGAAGGAAACTATTTTCATTAGTCCATTCGGTTTCGAACAGAACCTTCCTCAACTAATCAATAACCTATTCTAATGATATTTTTATTTGAAACGCAAGACTTTAAAAAAAACTTAATTGCGTTTATATTATCGCTTCCCCTTCGACTTGGTCTCCGGTTTCGGGATTTCGTTTCAAGGGTGGAACAGAACACATGTGTTTTTACGTGTTCTGACACTTCATTCATGTCGAAATCACACATCAGCGGTGGCGGAAGTCACCGGGGTCGGCGATACTCAAAGCGAACCATCTGTGTCGCATCTGTAAACGAAACAGCCTCCCAGGCGGAGGTAAACAATGAATATAGATAAGCCCTCGATGCTAAGTAATGGTAATTCACGTTTAATTAAAATACTTATCGGACTTAATTTGCTTACGTACATTCTTATTTTTCTCCTAGTTCAACCGTGGTTGGTTTTGCTTTATATACATTATAATAATTTTTGCATGATACCTTGTGAAAAGATGTTTTTCGAAATGTTTTTATTTTGTCAGGTCAATTTTGAATTTTCAGATCCCCCCCCCGTATGGAAAAACAGAGAGTCCGTGAACAAAACCTCTTCAGTGAGTTATTTCCAAACCGTTCGAGGATGTGTTTTATTTTTAAACCGAGGCGTTGGGATGATGAATGGCCCATTGAAAATTTCATAGCCGAAAGACTGATTTGGAAAAACGACAAGGGACGAGTATTGTGGGAAGAGCGAAAGGGTGGGATCTAAGCCAACAGTAAGACAGTGAAGTTTATTTCTGGTGTACATTCGTAAATTGTTTACTACGGATGGGGCTGATATCAAAAAGAGAGCATGTGAGCTTTCCTGTGAAAAATGACAACAATACTAGAAAAGAAAATGTTCTGAGATATAAAGTCTATATACTACAAGATTATTTGATACTTTTTTTTTCCACAGTAAACTAATATAAAAATAAACAATAATATAATAAACAAATCTAAAAAATTAAAATAAGCTTTTGTTCTTGGTGCACAACACCGATTTGCATTCCCAACTGATGCCATTGTAGAAAACGTCGGTGAATAAGATAGTGTCATTCAAAAGGCGAGCAATTACGGACCTTGTACTGACAAGCCTATAAGAGGTCCGGCGAAAATTCATTTTATGGATTTTCACCTTTTAGTAATTATGGAAAATTTGGTCCCCTGGATGCGCCCTTGTCCGGAAGATGTATTTCCTGTGCGACGATCGAGTTGTTAAGGATCTATCAAACGAAAAAGAGGAAGGTAATTTTCCTTCGAAGTGAGTCCAACTTGAATTTTGTAAGTTTTCGACGTGCCGAAGTATAGACATCATCCGATTCAGACCTTCTTTCCACCAACCCCCTACGCCGACTCAGATAAAAGTGATTTAAATATAGTTAATATTTAAGATAAAAAAAACGCTGGTTATTAAGTTTCAAAAGGAGATCTCGACGATCTACTCTATCAAAGGTCATTTTAAAATCCACAAAAAAGCAATAAATTTTTTGCTTAGGGGTGACCAACGTCTTTAAAAGCGGATTAATAAATTCAGCAGTACTTTTCTTAACAAATCCGAGGTTAGGGTTTACTTTTTTAATAATTGTATCGATATGAGTAGTAATTTTGCTTGGAGTCGGGGGTAAATGTGACGCCTAACTCACCCAAAACAACAATATGTTCAACGTTGATATTGTTGATGGCGAATGATTTAAGTAATACCCGTTATAAAATTATAGGCTGCTTATGTATATTCAGCAGGCAAAATTCCACCCAATTGATTTTTTTCATTTTCTCGATAAACAAAATTTACCCTTAATGTGTCTCATTGTTTTTATCAATAAATATTTGTTTATGATATTTTTTAAATTTGGAATATTAATTAGAGGTAAACACACATAATCGTTAATCCAAAGCAAGGATAAAGGATTTTTCAATGTTTAATTTTTACGGAATTTAAAATGTTTATTCAATCGCATTTGAATTCTGAAGAGCAATAAACTGTTTAGTTTTCATCTTTGTTTTCTTAATTTCAATTTATAAACTTCAAAATGCCACTTAGTGCTGAGAATGTTGCGCATGGGCTCTTATTGATGATGGACGTTCCATCAGGTATGCGTCTATTGCCATCGGAGTTCCCTACGAAAATCTGCGAAACGCCATTAGACGTTTTCGAGAAACTGGGTCCTACCATAGAAGGCCCGGTTCGGGACACCCTAGGGTAAGAAAACCACAGGATGACCGTTTTTGACTTTGAGAATTTTGTGAAACCGGCACTTTACTGTTGTTCAAGCGATTCATCAGGTCCAAGAAGTTGGAGGTGTCCAAATTACGAAACGCAGTGCTGAAGAAGATGAAATCAGTAAGTACTGCCGGCTTTTCGTCCCGTAAGAGGACTAGAATTGACCAGAACCCAGAATTGCACGGCTCCCATTCGCTCGAGAACCCAGCCATTGGTCTGCTGTACTTTTTACAGATGAGTGCAGATTTGCTCAACGAGCTCCAGATGAGCGGGAAAAGATGTGGAGAACGTGAAATGAAAGGTACGAAGCTTCTAATTTTTTCCGGACTCAAGCTTTTCATCGTAGCACAGTGATAGTATGGGTGGGAATGTGAATAGAGATAGTTGGTTGGCGAAATTTTGGAACATCATGCGTCGTCTATCCTCGACAAAAAGCGTCAATCCTATTCTAGTTCACGATAATGCCCGTCCACATGCCGCTCGCATAATACAAACGTACCTTCAACAGCACAACATCAAGGTCTTAGCCTGGCCAGCACCACATCGAACACTTCTGGGATAACCTCAAAAAACGAATAAGAGCATGTCCATCACTACCTGATTCACTATACTCTTGAAAGATCTCTTCGTGAAAAATGGGCTAACCTCCAGCAAAGATACATTTCCAGACTGGTAGAAAGTATGCCGAAGCGTCTAACTATACCATAGAATGACCGTTTTTTACTTTGAAAATTTTGCGAAACCGGCACCTTTCTGTTGTTCACGCGATTCATCAGCTCCAGGAAGTTCGAGGTGTCCAAATTTCTTCTCTTCTTTTGCAATAGCTCTCAAGAGGCAGTATATTTCACACTCCAAATATTACATCCCATCTCTTACAAATCAGGTCAAAGGACCTAAAACGTTGGTTTGCTGTAGGGTCAGCGATTAGCAAAATATTGATGAGACACATTTTAGACATAATATTGCTAGTGTCTTAGACAATTTGACAAGAAGACGGTTTTTATAAGCATTAAACATGGCGTTGTATGCCTGGAAACGAATTCATCCATACGGCCGTATTTAAAAGTGTTAATGGACTTTTAAAGATTCAAAGGGCGAAATATGGTTATGGGCAGGGTATGGTGATATACCGACATTGTTTTCCCTAATGCTTCGGAACGTCTCAGGGGGGCGAGAAACACTCAGTACGGCGCAATTTACATTTTTATTGGTCATCCCCGGCCGGCTCGTGGGATATTTATTCAATCCAGAATCCTTTCCCAGATAAATCACCCGGGTGTTCTTTTTGTTTTGACATATCCTTTAATGTAAATAATGTAAATGACTGTATTACATGTGGAGTAACGCTTGTTTTGACACGGGCCGAAACGTACGATTGGGCCCGACCAGCGGGGGTCTCGCCTCTCCCCCGCCGCACGCTCACGCCTGTCTTTTCCTATATATATCGTGAACGGCCAGTACGGCTGAGAAAAACGTGCCTCGCCCTACCAAAGTGTTTACAATTAGAATTACGATTTATGATTTTCTATCGTTTACCCATTTCGTTTAGTGCCATAAATTCAATACTACTTGGCAGTTCGAATTTCCTCAAAAATTCCCCTTTCAAAACAAATGAACATACATTCTGCAAATTGGGTATTACTTTCAACCGAACCATGTGTGAATTTGTGGAGATATTCCACTTTATGGTCTTATGCGAGGCATTTAAAAGAAAATTAAAGATACATTTAGAAAACAAGTCAGTTTAATGGTGTGGAGTCGCTCAAGGAGATATTCTAAAACCTATTAAACATACCATATTGTATTGCCATGTACTATTCGTCTGAAACATCGAAAACCTTCCCCTTTTTCTCAAAATCAAGCATAGCTAGAACAAAATTTTAAATGCCAACCCTTCTAATTTTTGCTGTGGAAATGCGCATAATACACTGATAGGGAAAAAATTCCACACACTTGTAATATAACTGGATTTGTATATATTTTTATATATTAATCAAAGTTTCACGTTTTTTAACGTTTTAATAATTGTTATTGTCTAAAAAATTTTAAAAAAGATGTAAATTGCTAAGGAAAATTTAAAAAAAGACGGACAGATAAAATTTGTTTTAATTTTGTTTTAGATTTTTAAGTAGCATTTCAATATCACGTATTTCCTCCTCTTGCATTAAGTACATTTCGAAGACGCCTCGGCATACTTTCTACCAGTCTGGATATATCTCTTTGCTGGAGGTTAGCCCATTCTTCACAAGAGACCTTTCAAGATCGTGGAGTGTATCAGGATGGATGTGCTCTTATTCGTCTTAAGATTATCCCAGAAATTTTCGATGTGGTTCAAGTCTGGAGAAAGGGCTGGCCAGGCTAAGACCCTGACGTTATGTTGTTGAAGGTACGTTTGTATTATGCGAGCGGCATGTGGACGGGCATTATCGTGAATTAGAATAGGATTGACGCTGATTTCATCGAGGACAGACGACGCATTATGTTCCAAAATTTCATTCACATAGCGAGTGGCAGTCAAAGACCTTCTACGAAGAACAACCAACTATCTGCATTGACATTCCCGCCCATACCATCACTGTGATGAAAAGCTTGAGTCCGGAAAAAACTAGAAGCTTCGTACCTTTCATTTCACTTTCTCCACACTCTTTTACGCTCATCAGATCGTAGATCAAATGTACACTCACGTGTAAAATGTACAGCAGACCAATCGTCCACAGACCAATGGTTGTTTTCTCATGCAAATGCGAGCGTGCAATTCTGTGTGTTCTGTCAATTCTGGTTATCTTACGGCGCGAAAAACCATCAGTCCATATTGATATCTTCTTCGAACCGTTCAGAAATTTGGACACCTCGAACTTCCTGGAGCTAATGAATGAATCGCTGGAACCACAGTAAGGTGCCGGTTTCGCAAAATTCAGAAAGTCAAGAATAGGTCATCCTGCAGGTCTGTTATCTTAGGGCGTCCAGAACCTGGCGTTCTATGGTAGGACCAAGTTGCTAGAAAACGTAGTTTCGTAGGGAACTCTGATGGCCATAGCCCCTGATGGAACCTCTATTATCAATAGGTGCCACACCATGCGCAACATCCTCAGCTCTAAGTGACATTTTTAAGATTAATTGAAATGAAGAAAACAAAGAGGAAAACTAAACTGTTTATTGCTTCGGAATTCAAATGAGATTGAATTAACTTTGAAAAATCCTTTAACCTTGTTTTAGAATTATTTAATTCCTCCTATCCCCTAATTGATATTCCCAATTTAAAACCTAGCAGAAACCAATATTTAATTTATTATATCAACAAAAAAATAGCATATATGTAAATAATTTGGTAATAATAGTAGGTAGGTAGCGCAATAGGTAAATAATTGGAATAGAGAGCGCACGCGTTTTCAGTCATTATACAAAGTTATCAACACCGACATAGGGGAAAAGACGTATTTAAAAGATAGTTCACTAAGGTGTTTTATGGCTATAATAATGAAAACTAAGAGTGAAATATTCAATTTAAATTATTGAATATTAGAACTCACTAGAAGCGAGGAGAGGCATAAGTGTTCTCTCTGTAATATGTTGGCAGATGAAACTGTATTCCATTTTGTATGTATCTGCCCGATACATCTACAGAAAAATTTTTTTTTACATGCATTCTAACTAAATTGGAATACATTTCTCGAATATTTAAATGGACGAAATTGGCAGGAACTATACAATTATGTAATATATACATTAAAATATAGACACCAATTGACACAAGAATTTAATTATTAAATTAATATATTTAACTATTTATTTATTCATATGTTTATTTATTAATTCTCGTGTTATATTATTTGAATCTATAACTTGTTAATGTTCTGTGAGATTATAAATGGTATTCAAAGTCTAGTTATTTTGTGACTGTTAAATTGAGTACTGTACACAATATTTTTATATTTATAAATATTGAGTACTGTACACAATATTTATATATTTATAAATATTGAGTACTGTACACAATATTTATATATTTATAAATAGTTGTTATCTGCCATAAATGGGCTATGGACATTTATTAAACTAATTTATTTGTTACATTTTGAGAAATTGTTTATATGTGTACGCTATTGTATTGTTATTTTTTCTGTCGATTTAATTATTAGGATTATGCCTGTTATCGCATATTATATGCATATTATGCGTGCCAACTTCCGCAGACAGATATCTCAAATGTGTATATGCTTTTTGTACAGTTCATATTTGTATATTGTCATTTTGAGGAAAATAAATAAAAAGCATTTCAATTCTATTCTATTCTAAAAATATTTATTGATAAAAACAATGAGACAAATTAAGGGCAACATTTTCTTTTATTGAAAAAAGGAAAAAAAAATCAATTGGGCAGAATTTTTTCCTGTCAGTGTATAAATGAAGAGGACGTGATGGTGTTGAGTGATGGAGAGATTGAATCTAAAGAGACAAAATTGAAATAAATAAATAAACAGAAAGATCAGAAACGTCAAAACCAGCTTCTGATTTATAAGGTTGTTGTAGCGGTCGTGTCACTCGGTTGCCAAAAACAAGGGCCGGGAGTGTTATGTATGCCTGGTCCATATTTAGTGCCGGGCCGAGAAGGGAAATGGGGTAGATGCGTGTGGTCCCTGTGATTTACTCGTCGGGTGCAGAGGAAAGATGTGTGTTCTCTTGTACGCCATCATCCGCCGCGATAAACCGAAAGGCGACAGGTCACATGTCATAATGGGCCTTCTGCTTTATTCAAACATTTATACCACCCGTGATTTATAACTTGCGCCATAGTTCTTGTATTTATTCGGTAGAAGCGGTTGTGGTGCAATTTTGATTGATCAAAACTTTTTTTTAGTTGGGGTCCGTGTCTGTAACCGACTCAGGTTAAACTGAATCAGACCTAAAATCCAATACAGTAATCTTTTATATTACTGCAATAAGCATCCTTGAAAGGTTTTGTTACAGTTGATTGAAACTACTTAAAAATTAACTTTATTAAAAAGGTAGTCAAGAGAAAAAAATAGAGATAATAGGATAGTCTAACAGAAGCAAATCAATCTAGTTTTTTTATCTCTCTAATCAGGACAATAAAAACTTTAATTAATTTCACTTACCCTTTATCTCTAATTACAAAAGAATTTTTAATCATTTGGAGCATTTTCCTCAGGTTTTGGCAAATTTTTCACACTTTTCCCCTAAGATGTAATAGATATAAAAAATTAATTATAAGTAAAATTCATCACTAATTCAAACAAAATAAATAATATGGTCACTTCAAAAAAAGCAGGTGTCTTTCTTACCTTATTTATAAGAATAAGGCTAAATTTCCGGCGAACCATAGCGTCGAAGTAGATGTTAAAAATGACAGGTGATAAACAACAGCCATGTCGGTACACCTTGATTAATTTCTATGGACCCATTCAATCTCTCCCCGTGTAAATAGGTGGTGGTTGTCAATACAGCACCACTTCAGATGCTAGTTTCTAATAAAAAGTTGTTACAGCTGATTTACAGGTCGGTAACAAGGCAGATTCCAGAAACGTCAAGTACTCCGGAAAACAAAGTAACGAGCAGTTTAACCCCTGACCCTGACGCAGAGGCGTCTATTGTTCTGTCTAATGAAGTGTAGTCTACTATAATGAATATATCAATTAGTCGGATCACGCCTAACGCGAATACCATAACAATCGTTGAGGTGTGAGACTATTTAAAATGATGTGCGGAAGACCAACTCATCACCTTCAGGCAATTAATACATCGTTGCATTTTCATGGTCTATCTTCTTCGAGTACAAAAATCACTTTCCGTCCCTTTAAACCATTTAAAGAGAGAAATAGTGGAAAAATGTAATATTGAAAAATGAAACCAGGCTTGCTATATATACACCTAAAAATATTTAAGTGAACACTAAATGAACTGATCGCGGTTTTTGAAATGTGTTGTTTTTGACATGTTTCATAAGTTTTTCTTTTATTGGTGTTCTAATAACCACATTTCTTAACTGGGAACAATCTTCCAAAGTGCAGATCGATCGATTTTCCACAGCTAGAGAACTCCAAATTGACCTGAGTGGTAGTAATAGACAGATTAGATTGTTCGGAAGAGAAAGCGGGAAAGTGGATTGAAGGTTCAACTGTAAAAGTGCCACGTCTTAAACACCGGCTTAAAACTGCTAAAGTCGAATTCGTTCGAGAGCTTAGGAGGTGGAAGCTGAGACACTGGAGCCGCGTGATGTTTTCAGACGAATTTTGGCGAAGGGAAATGAGCGTTTCGCCCCCTGCTAATTGCTCCCATCAACACCATTTGGGAGTGGGAGGCATAAACACTCTATGGCCGAACCGAACTCGTGATTCTTCGTGGTGGCACTTTGACAGCTCAGCCCTATATTGAAAATATTTTAGACGTTAATGTTCGCCCCGAAATTTATGCAGGATGGAGCCCGACCACATACATTAGGTTCCCAAATACTCGGTCGTCCTGAAAAGTCGAGAGCTTTGGTGTAGAAGCCGCCCCAGCCCCTAGGGGCCAAGACGGACCTCACTTCCCGCTCGCCCATTCCGTGTGGTTGGGTCCGCATTAAGCAGCGAACCGTCGCGTAAACGGCTATCCAAGGTGGTTGAAATGCATTAGCCTGGTCTCCCACATACATCCTAGATAAAGAAGGCCGCTCTATCTCCTGGAGTATTGAAGCCCCTCCAGCGTAAGAACTTTCGGATCCGCTCCGTCCGCGGTGTTGCTTAAAGTGGAATTGCTAACCACCCCTTAGAGGCGAATGCCTTTGGTAAAAGACGCCATTCGTGTAGGCACCACCGACCACTATCCGTTTCCATCCGCCACTTAACGCATTCGAGGGACTCCGTCAGCGTAGTCTGGTCGATGGTCCGATCCTTCGTATCCCGTGAGGCCGGGTTTATAACAAAGGTCGTACGCAAGTGTTGGGCGGAGGTCACAGAACAGCCTCTTCTCTAAGTTCCCACCAGCAGCCTCACCACTAACCACTACTAGTCCGTTCCGATTGTAGCAGGGGTTGGACTTTGGAACATTTCTGCTTCCCAGTAGTACAAATGGTTATGCACCCTCCCCCGTCTATGCAGACAGAATCTGGTACCCAACCCTCGTGTGCCAATGGAGGAGTGGGAACGACTGCCACAAGAAAACATTCACAGCCTTGTTCGCAGCGTGCCACGTCGCCTACAAGCCGTCATCAAGACCAATGGTGGTAACACTGGTTACTAACGGCCGTGGAGTTGCAAAAAATCACGTTTTGGGCATTTTTGTTTCCAAATTTTTCGTTGTTTTCCATTCCTGTTTTGGCAGTTTCTGTATTTTATTCAGTCCCGCACTTAGGAAGATTGATTCCACCCAAAAAATGTGTTTCTTAGAATATAAATAAAAGAAAAAATTATGAAACAAGTCAAAAATAAAACATTTTAAAAACCGTCATCAGTTCATTCAGTGATCCCTTAGTTCTTTTGAGGTGTGTATTAGAAAAAAAGAAGGGAAAGTGAGGGTGAATGATACTGAAACAACAAGTGAGAAAGAAATAGTAAAATAATGAGGGGGAAAGAGAGAAATATTAGGAGAATAATAGACTTAAAAATAAAACAATGAATGGATAGTGAGAGAGATTGACAGAAAGAAAATTTCACTTTCCCACTTCATGTTTTTTGCATTTTAACTAGATGATCTATTTATTATGCTAAATAAAGCCCTGATGTGACATAATATGCTTGTACTTAAAGCTAGGTCAATTGTGATTATAACCAGCTGTATATATTACCTACAGACGGTTTACATTTCTCATTATCTTGAATTTTACTCATGTTCGACAGTAGTTCTCACCATGCTTTAACCCTGACCAACCACAGAAAATTATTATATTCCCCTGA